>NC_072794.1:140578814-141236002 GCF_028583425.1 Eublepharis macularius
CAGCATTTTTTCCATAACAAAGAAGAAATTCCAAAAACAGGAACATGAACAGAAAGATTTGCTAATTCTGCTTTTCCTGCCTTACCTGAAGGAACTCCACTATTTTAAGGGGTAACTTTCCCCAGCCAAGCTCTGATAAAGGAAGTCAGCTAGTCTGAAAGAAAAATGATGAAACGAAAGGAAGATGAGGCACAACTGGGAGCAGAGTTTAGTCCCTCTCACCCACATGCTCAATTATGTTATAGTTGCCAAGTCTCCCACTATGGCAGGAGACGTCCTGTAGGCAGCCTTCATTTCCCACCACCACTCAGAATGATGGTGGGAGGATTTTTTTTTTAAAAAATGGGTGTCACACTTGGTGTGATGTCACTTCCTGTTAAACTTGGAAGTGATGTCACTTTGCTCTAGGAATCACAGAAAATCTATGGTAAAATCATAGTAACTCTTAGAGTGACATGATGTCACTTTTGGTTTTTCCTGAATGTGGCATCATAGTACACATGATGCTGATGCCCCCCATGTCCTCCTCGAAAGCTTATATAGATATAAAAAACATAATAGTTTATTCTGCCCAACACCCATACATATACCTTATAGATTAGACAAACTTTCTTCCACCCATTAAAAATTCAGGAGAGAGAATCTTTTGAATGAGGGGGTGTTATCCCTGATAATTTCACTCCAGTTGGTTGTATGTGGGTGTGAAGGAAGTTGTACCCAGACACTGTAGTTCAAAGTTGCTCTTGTAGAAATGAATGCTGACTCCTTTCCACCTTGAACTGAAGAATGGAGAGTCAAGTTCTATGTAGCCAGTGGTGGCACTCAATTCCCACAAACACACCTTCAACTGCTGCAGTATAGAACTAATGACAATTTCCCTGTAAGGATTTAGTGTTGAGGGTAGGGTAAAAAACATGGGATTTGTTCCAGGAGGTGAAATTTTGACAGCTGTTTTATGTTGGCAGAAATGCTGACATCTCGGCCTTGATTGAAATTGCAAGTTCGTGGTAGAGAGCAGGAAATCCATTTTCAAAGGTGGAAATGCATGAATTGAAAACGGATAGCTTTGCTTAGTTCTTCCACTTGGAAGAAGAAGAATTAACTTTTAGTAAGGCAGTCTCCCTTCCATTTGATATGGAATGCTTAATGGGGTAAGAGACTGTGGTTATTCATTTATTATATTTTATTTACGTTATTTATACTTATGGAGTTATTTATACTTACTGAGACTCAAGGGAGATTACTCAGTGTAGGTCAATACAGTCAACAGAAAGGGGCATCCAATAAACAATGCAATAGAATTGGTGGTGCAAAGTGCTATCAAGTCATAGCTGATGTATGGCAACCTCTGCTGGTATTTTCAAGGCCAGAGACTAACAGAAGTGGTTTGCCAATGCCTGCCTCTGAGACCTTGATCTTCTTTGGAGGTCTCCCATCCAATTACTTATCAAGGCCAACCCTGTTTAGCTTCCAAATCTGACAAGATTAGACTTGCCTGGACTATCCAGGTCAGGATACAATAAGATTAGGATTACAGAAATCTGAAAACAGGCAGAAATCTGAAACAAAGTATAAGAATTAACATAACTTGTTAAATGGTGCAGAAATTATGTAGCGTGATCATACTTAGAGCAAAAGACAGTACATACTATACACAGTCGTATAGTCTACAGTTGCTACCTCTTTACCAAATTATTTTTAAAAATATTTTGTTACAATACAGCTCTAATTACTTGTGTAAAAAAAATCAGTTTTAATTAGTTTGTAGAAATCCCGGGGGGCAGGAGCCTTTCTGACCTCATCAGGCAGCCATTCCATAAGGTGGGGGCCACAGCAGAGAATGTACATGTATGGCCAGTTGTTGATTTTGCTCATTTGCACCTTCAGGAGGCCTTGCTCTGATGAGCAAAGCTGTTGTGGCAGAGCAGAGCATAGGGCGAGAGGCACTCCCACAGGGACCAAAGCTGTGAAGGGTTTAGACACAGTGATTAAACACGGGAAGCTTCATTTTCCAGTACAGGCTCACAAAACCCCTTTGCCCATAAATGCAAGACAGCAGATGGCTACTTCTGACTTTGGATGATTGTTTCTCCACACAAGGTCCTAGAAATCAGTCTTATATATTGTGAGGATATTGCTTTGTTACTTGGTAAAGCAAGACTCCTACTGTTTATATCAGCTATGACCAGTTCAGAGGTGACTTCTGCTTGCAGGAACAGATATCGAAAAGTTTTAAAACTGAGCATAGGATTAGGGTTAGGACTAGGATTGGGTACATTTCTAGGGAATTAACGTTGCTCAATGCTGTTGTCAGTAGGGTTGCCAGCTCCAGGTTGTGAAATTCCTGGAGACTTTGGGAGTGGAGTCCATGTTCCAAAATAGCCATTTTCTCCAGGGGACCAGACCTGTATGGTCTGGAGATCAGTTGTAATTACAGGAGATCTCCAGCCACCACCTGGAGGCTGGCAGCCCTAGTTGTTAAGCCATATTTTTCTTGCTTCAAATTCCTAACACATTAATAGTAACTTAAACTTACACATTTCTGTAATTTGCCTTTAGTGGTCTAATGTTTACCAGAATAATTTGCCAGTGGTTTAATGTTATCTGCGGCTGATCTTTTGTAATCCTGACTGAATGGTCAGTACCAAGAAACTTCAGACTACCTTTGAAGACTGTTGAGAAGTTTCAACAAGTGCAAAATGTAGGAGGAATGCAATTAAAGCACTGGGTGGGGGAAGGAATCTGTTGATTTCCAGTTTTTCTGAGCACAATTCTAAGTGTTGGGATTGGTCCACAGTACCTTAGAAAGTACCTTGCTCCCTATGAACCTCCCTCCTCCCTCTTTACCTAAATGCTTGGATGAGCAAGGTTTGTGTCCAGTAGCACCTTAAAGACAAACAAAGAGTTTCCAGGGTATATGCTTTCGAGAGTCAAGCTTCCTGTGTCAGGTACTGCTGGACTTGGACCCTGCTCATCTACTGCAGACCAACATAAATATCCACCTGAAACTATCTTCATAGATGCTTGGAGAAAATTTACTCTGAGTGATGCTGATGGGTACAGGAATTTGGGCCTTCTTTGCAAGCTTGCTCCTTTTTTTGTATTGTACTGATGTATGCATTATATCCACATACAATCTATACTTCATGTACATATACATATAGAATAAATTTAACTATCCATACATCTGATACAGACTTGTTTTCCCCCTTTTCTCCCCCCTCCCCACCCCCCACCCCCCGGCAAGAGGAACGACCACAAGAATCATCTACTTTATATCTTTAACCATGCTCCTTGTTTGTAAGAAAAAAGGTCACACTTTGTTATTCAGGCTGGCATCTGATGAGTGGTACGAACAATTTGATTGTTGCTGTGTTATGTTCAGGGCCGGCCCGTCCATTGAGACCAGTGAGGCAGCCGCCTCAGGCATTAAGGCGCTGGAGGGGCACCAACCCAGGGGCAGGGGCACATGCCACAGAGCTGCCGCCACCACCGGCCAGGAGTGCGTGTTGGTGGCGGCAGCATGGGGCAGCTGAGCAGGCAGCCTCCCATTCAGTTGCTCTGCTGGCCAGGTGCAGCTGGCGGCCAGGGCAGCTGGCTGCACCTGGCCCACAAAGCAACTGAATGGGATGGCTGGAAAGCTCCCCATGCATGTGCCAGCCCCTGTGTGTTGACGTCACACGCAGTGACGTCATCACGCAGTCGGGTGTGTGTGTGTGCACACGTGTGCGCACACACAGAGGCAGCGTTAAGCTGCCTCGGGTGCCAGCAATGCTGGAGCTGGCCCTGGTTATGTTGTGTGAGTGAATTTCCACAGTAGCTGTAGAATCTATACACATAAAGTTCAGCCAAACTAGTATGTTGTATCTGTATTCTCAAGAAACTAAGTACTAATGCAAACTGTAAAAATCACTGGGACATATGGACTGCAGCCATAATGTTGCAATAACATGCATCTGAAATTCTTCTATATTACAAAGCAGATACGTTACTGTGCCCACAGAAAACCTAAAATTATCCACTCCCTACTGCCAAAAGTATTTGCTTTTTGTAATGCAATGGAAAGCAGCCATTGTGTCCACTTACACTTCAAAGCTCCCCATGTGCTTTCAGAATCATTCTGTATTTCCTTTCATTACAATGTGGTTTTGTTATATTCTTATCATCTAAAGACTGAACAAACTCTGTTGAGATATATACATCTGACTGAGGAAGTCTTAGTTGAAGGAACTCTTAGGATCCCTTTTGGTGGAAATGAGTAATTGGATCCAACCCTTAACATTTCTACTAAATGCCCCTCCTCGCCAAATTACAGGAGCAGGAACTACAGTGGGAGGGGAGAGGTGAGGGAAGGGAGAGGTAAGTAAGTCAGTCTCCTTGAGCAGAAATCTTCCCATCTGTTGAAACATTCCAATGGATCCAAATCAATGTTAACACACATGCAACCTGCTCCCTCCACTCCTAATATATTAGCCCCTGTTTCTCTGTCTTAGATGATATTCTGTTGGCTTTGGGATGGCAGTTGCTGTTAGTATGTATTCTAGCACCTTCCTCCTAGGACCTGATATTTAGGTGTAGTGGAACATGAGATAAGATTGGCTGCAAGAGATAAGAAGGCTTCAGTTTAGTCCTTGTGCAGACTCGAGCCCTTTTGGTCTCAGCACACTGCAGTCTTGTACATGGGACTCAAAATTTCCTTTTGATTTCTCTTAAATGTCAAGATAGGATAGATTGCAGATGACTGGGAAAGGCAATGGCAAACCACCCCCTAACAAAAAGTCTGCCAAGAAAACGTCATGATGCGACGTCCCCCCATGGGTCAGTAATGACTTGGTGCTTGCACAGGGCACTACCTTTACCTTTACCTTTACCTTTAGGGTAGATTGTAACAAAGCATGCTCATGGATTACATGGAGATTTTTTCAAGAAGATGAAATCTAAACCAACTGAATAAAAAGGGTGTATGTGTGTATATGTCTGTGTTATGCCTGTGTGTTGAGTTTGACATGGTGATGTCAGGGTGAAAAACCCAAATAGCTATTTCATCCTCAGTTAAAACTCCAGAGAAATGCAGAAAGCTCTCTGTCAAGGGCAAAGGTCATTGCTACTCCAGCAGCCAAAGATGTAGCCCAGGGCCAGTCAATATTCTGTGCCTTCTGCCACAGCTTGGGGACTTCTTGCAAGGCCAGGCACGTTTCCAATAGTGAGAAGTCGGAAGGACACTTGACCTAGTCTTGTACCTGGGGCATATCAGACCTCAAACTGCAGTCTCACACAAGATATTGTGGTCTTTCTTTCTTTCTTTCTTTCTTTCTTTCTTTCTTTCTTTCTTTCTTTCTTTCTTTCTTTCTTTCTTTCTTTCTTTCTTTCTTTCTTTCTTTCTTTCTTTCTTTCTTTCTTTCTTTCTTTTGGCTCATTATGCCCCCCTCCCATATAAACAGATTTGTGTGTATGTATTTGAATGAGTAGGAAACTCATTCCTGCTTAACAGCTGAAAAAATTGCCATGATTTTTTGATTCCTTAATTGTTTTTATATTTTTAAAAAATCTTAAAAGTCTGGGAACATGAGTAGCCCCAGTTTCCATGCTTCTAAATCTGACTACAGGTGCTGGGTTTGAAAGGCATCACATGCCACAGTGTAATCTCATGAAACAGCTAATTAAATCAAAATACAGATGTGTCAGTATCGCAGTCCTCGAACATCCAGCATTCCCATGGTATTTGGTTTTTTTTAAAGCTTTGAAACAAAGCAATATTCACTTCTTTGGTTAACAACACCTACTAATAGTAAGCTAACTTTAAAAAAAGACTTGTGAATGCTAACATCTGTTCCTCAATTTTTTTTTACAGCAGGCAGCTTGTGTTTAAAAAACTGAGAAATTCCTGCAAATCTACTGTTCTGCTCCCCCCATCTAAACATTTTTTGCTGTTGCACATTCTGTTTATTCTGCTGATGACAAGTGACAGATACTTACAAAGGGTATGTTTACATAAACAGTCAATCTGCTGATGGAATACCGTATGCTACTTTCACTCCATATCTCTTCATGCACCAAGCAGAAATCAGCTCTGATCCAACAAGGATGATCTCTGTACAGATGTAAGCTCCTGTACACAGATCCTAATTTGGATTGGATTTTGTACATTCAAAAGAGCCTCGCATCCAGCATCTCGTATCCCAATGCATACAGCACCCAAAAACATACGACAGTTCTTTTATCACTGATATCACCATGGGATAAGTTCAGTCTGGGCAAGTCTTCTGAGACCTTGGGGAGCCACTGAATTGAGGGAAGACAATACTTACTTAGTCAGTACTGAAAGCAATGTACATACAGTTGGACAGAGCAGCTGCTGAAAAAGCCCTCATGTGCAGTAAC
Organism: Eublepharis macularius; assembly: GCF_028583425.1. Taxonomy (NCBI): domain Eukaryota; kingdom Metazoa; phylum Chordata; class Lepidosauria; order Squamata; family Eublepharidae; genus Eublepharis; species Eublepharis macularius. The sequence goes on from NC_072794.1 coordinate 140,585,196, forward strand.
ACACCATCAGTTGTTCTCTGAAACTGGCCAGGTTGAGGGGCCGGGAGGGGGGGCAACATTTCTTCAGGTCCTTGAGACCCAAGCCATTTAGAGCTTTAGTGGTCAAAACCCACCCCTTAAATTGGAAATGATAGCCAATGCCATGAAAGTAGTTTTAGTTTTAAGAGTTCATTTAGTTTTAAGAGCTCATTGCATGTCCCAGCCGTGTTATACCTATTGGAGTTTCCAAACAGTCTTCAAGGGAAGCCTCATGGTGTTATTTTTCACCCTTAGGAAGAAGGTGAAGCAGAATTCATGCATGGTGTAGTGGTCAGAGTGTTGGACTGGGATTTGGGAGACTCAGATTCAAATCCCTGCTCTGCCATTGAAGCTTCTGAGAAACCTTGGGCCAGAGATACCCTTTCTACCAGTGATACACTTGGGCCAGTGACACACTTTCAGCCTAACCTATCACACAGGATTGTTGTAAACATAAAAAGGACTAGAAGAGATTGTCATAAGCTACTTTGGGCACTCGCTGGGGAGAAAATAAGGATAGAAATGAAGTCAAATAGATAAATAAATAAAACACTTCCATCCTTATTAATAGTAAAGCTTTCTGACATTGTAATACTGAATTGGCTAGATCTTAGTTGGATTCAACATAGAATAACAGGGTGATGGAAGTCACTAATTTTTCTCTAGATTGGTCATGTGTTCAAAATGTCAGCACGCCCCCCCCCCCCATTATTATATTTGTGATATTAATGTGGTTAAATGGTTAGGTTGTGAATCGGCATTCTGCTGGTTTTAATCTCACTACTGCCATGAGCTCATCCCACATCCACCCAGGAGCTGCTGACCTTGGAACAGAAGAGACAAAGAAAAGGATATTGCCAGTATAACTCCAAGCGCAGTTACACCCCTCTAAGCCTATTGATTTCAATGGACAAAGGGTTTAATTCTGCTTTGGATTGCCTCATCCTTGAGTGGAGGAATGAGGAATCCATAGCTTGCATCCCCAATCTTCTGTTTTCCTATCCTATTAATTTTCTAGTTTGTATTCATTAAAATGGAAGGTCCTTCAGACTAGACTTGCCAGCACTGCCTTGGCAAATGCCAGGAGATTTTAATAGTGGTACTTGGGGAAGGTATAATATCACTTCTGGGGGATGCTCTAGGACATTTCTCTAATCTCAATGGTAATTACCCATAGAAACATGGGGAAGTTCCTAGAGCATCACTATGGAGGCCATTTTCCAGCCATTTTTTCCTCCTGATCTTCAGTTTCTTGATGGTGGACCAAGGGCAAGGGTTTTTATACTGCAGGAAAATAATTGACAATCTGTGGGATCTTTTAGAGGGTAGAATTTGGAAGAGGGAGTCTTTCATGTATGATGACATCTGTTTCAGAAATGACATCAGAGCATCAAGTGGCATTCTAGGAATTTCTCTGATCTCAATGGTAAAAACCATAGAAATTGGGGGAATTCCTAGAGTGTCTTGAAATTCAGTGCCATCACTTTCAGCCATTATCATGTCCCTTGCTCTTCTTTCTCCCACTCCTCAAACCACTGACTGCAGGTAGTGGAGGGTGGGAGTAAGAGCTTGCCTTTTATCAGTGAGCAAGTGGTAACCCTATTCAAAGCCTACTTTGGACTAGCAGGAGTGACAAAGGCTCACACTACCAAATCTGCTCAGTAGAAATTCTCTGGTGTCCTATGGGATTAAGCCTCTGTCCCACTGGAATTGCAGTGCAGTTGGCTGGGAACCCTATATTTACTTCCTAGTGTCTAATTTTGCACTGAAGGAACATGACTTATCCAGTGTCAGAAAGTTCCTATCACTAATAGATCTTCCAGGCCATGTTTCATACTCTATCCCCTGGCCCACCTCTCCCAGGCCTCTGATTAGTTTTCCTTCCCTGCCCACAATGAAATTTAATAAGCAAATACAAGATTTTAGTGCCTTCAAACTCTCATTGCCTCCAGTATGAGCTGACAAGTCATATTTTAGAATTTCATAGAAGGCTTTTACCTCTTTCCAAGGTTAAGTTCGCTGAAGTTTTATTTATTTATGTTTGAAAAATACAGGTGCCATTGCATGCCTGGTTGGTAGACAGAGTTTATAGCAGGAATTGAGTAACTGACATCCATATCGCCCGCTGGAAACACTAGCTCTGATCCAACACAGGTCTAAAAACATCCTTATGTATGGTAATATTCCACTCAAGAATTTCTATGGAGAAAATAGTCCTACTTATAATGTTTTGTTTTTTTTTGTTCTGCAAGTTAGCCATGAGTTTAGGGAGTTGAAGGCGGAAGGAGTAATCTGAGCATGAAATCATTTCACTGTCTTGTTCAGTCATGGGACTGGCCTGTGCAAATTACGTTTTAAAAATTAAAAGCTTACAGTGCAATCTTAAGTAGAGTCACCTCCTTCTAGTGTCATTGACTTCCATGAACTTATATTGGTATAACTCTCTTTAGGATTGCACTCTAAGTTTGAGGAAATCTTGAGGGAGGGCTAAATCTGCCTGAAAATACAAATTATATTCCATGCATCAAATTAACTTCTTCCTGTTTCTGTAGCATTCTTTTCAGACCTTCATCTAGTGTGAGAGAGGCAAGGAGGAATGGGACTTAGGGCCAAGCTACACATGACGAATGACACTTGAACGGCAAGTGGATTGAGTGGAGGGCAAGTGAACAGGGAGAAATACACTTGCCGTTCAAGTGTCATTCGTCACTTGTAGCTTGGCCCTGAGCCTGTAGGCTCTGCTCCCAAGCTACACACATTCAGACTGTGTGTATAAACATATACATGTTGTCACAATCCCTTTGCTTTCTCTAGCTGGTACTGTCCTTTCCCTACTTGATGAAAAAATTTCCTCCCAAAGCTCATGAAGTTGTTCCCCTGGCTAGGAAGCCTTCAGTAGTGTGTTTGTGTTTGTGTCTGTAATTTTTGCTTTCTTTATTGTCCCACCCTTAAAGAACAAATAGGTTATGATGGTATCCAGCCAAGGTTATGTAGAGGGAAAAACAGGGGTTTATGTTTCCCTTAGAAATGAAACTGGCACACTAGACTTATTGAAGTTCAAAAGATAAGGTTTATTTACAGGTATGATAGATAGGTAGAAGTGTAGGCAGGCACTCAAAAGCTTCAGTGAGTAGGTGGTTTTTACACAGATTACTTCACTTTCATGAGGCACAAAACACTTGGTCAGGTTGAGTTTATTGTGTTGGCTGACTTAGGTGAGAGAGGTTGATGTTATCAGACTTGATCCCTTTGAAGTACATTTCCTCCTCTTTCACCCTTTCACAGATTAGGTGCTCCAGTTTATGCACCCACAGCACTCCCTTTTACTGCAGACCTCAGACTCCACTGAGTTAAAACCCTCTCCAGATACTGGGCAGGAGCTATATCCAAGCTATAACCCTATTCCTTTGGTAGGATCAGAGACTCCTTTCATTTCCTGGGCCAAGTTCCCAGATCTCTTTTGTCTCAATAAAATTTAGGGTTGGCTGATCCGTTTTAGTACTTGAACTAAAAGTGATTCATAAACTCTGTGTTTTCACAGTGAGGGTACACCTTTCCCTTTCATCCTCTGATAGAAGGCTTTCACTCTGATCCCCTCTGGTCAGATGCCTGGCTCCAACTCTCACTCTTCACTTTGCTCCAACTGTCAACCTCTCTTTCTGTTAGCATCAACTATCAGCTCATCACTCTGTTGCCAACTGCCATTCTCTCTCTGGCTAGCCACAGAAGGGGGAAGGGACCAATCAGTTTGGTGTAGTGGTTAAAAGCGTGGGACTCTAATCAGGAGAGCTGGGTTTGATTCCCCACTCCTCCACTTGAAGCCAGCTGGGTGACTTTGGGCTAGTCATCGCTCTCTGGAGCTCTCTCGGCCCTACCCACCTCACAGGGTGTTTTGTTGTGGGGATAATAATGACATACTTTGTAAACCACTTTGAGTGGGCATTAAGTTGTCCTGAAGGGTGGTATATAAATTGAATGTTGTTGTTGTTATTGTTATTATTATCAGCTGCTGTTTCAAGTCTTTACCTGCCTCTTGCTGGATGTAGCATTTGGCAATCTTGACACCGTGAAAAAGCAGGACTTTCGATCATTTGCCAGTCTCGTATAGTAGCATTTATTGATAAGATTGCCACTTCTGGGTTGGGAAATTCCTGAAGATTTGGGGGTAGAAACTGGGGAGGATATGGTTTAGGGGGGAGGAATCTCACTAGAGTATACTGCCACAGAGTCTGTCCACCAAAGCAGCCACTTTCTCCAGGCGACCTAATCTCTATCTCATGGAGATCAGTTGTAATTCCAGGAACTCTCCAGGCTCCACCTGGAGTTTGGCAACCCTATTTATTGAAGGCTTTCTTGCAACAGTTACCTGACACCACTTTACAAAATTAAAGACTAATGAAAATGCAGCATAAACCAAAACCCATCTAAGCATAGCAAACTACACTAAAATATTAAGATACTAAAACATTAGCCAGCAGAATGAAATAAAGCAGCCAAAAACCTGGCCTGCGACATTAATAAAAATCAATAAAAGGGACTAAAGCAAGCAAAATTAAAAATCCAAAGTTCACTTTAACAGGAAGATCATAAAAGTCAGTGTTATAGTAAAACCAACCCCCAAAATCCCCCCTAAAGCTAAGAGCATCAAGCAAGACTCAGAAGAGAGAGAATGTCGCAATCTTGGCACCTAACAATGAAAAATCCCTGTCTTATGTAACCATCTGCAGAACCACGGGAGTCAGAGGGCTGTGGATCAGAACTTCTCCAGTTGACCTAGTGTGTTGGTAGTCTGTTGGAGGAGACTTTTCTTCTCCTTCATTTTAGATACCTCTCTCTTATACATTTGCTTATGACATTTCACACTGGCTTCATGGTTCTAATACTCATTTGTAACATTCCTCACTTGCCTTCTTATCTTCTTCTTATTTTCTCTTTCATTCTATGATCTCCTCTAATGTTGGCTTTACATAAGGTGCCCTTCTGGTTTGAATCAGTTGTCAGTGGTCCATCTAGTCCTGTTTTACATAGTGACCAAACATTTGCCCTGAAGGGACAACATAGAAGTCAAGGCCTCCCCCTGTTCTTGTCTCTTAGAGATTTACTGCTTCTGGATGTGGTTTCCTTTAGTTGTCATAGGGAGGTGCTCCAACCCCTTGGTTGCCTCATTCAGCACTTTTTGCAGGTTTTTTTTGGTGAAATATAGCAACCAGAACTGTACACACTTCCGAATGAAGCCACTCCATGGATCAATACAAGGGCATTACACTTTTGGCCAATGGCTGTTTTATTTTCAGTCCCTTTCCTAATAACCTCCATGAAGTTCTGCTGTACCACTGCCATACACTGAGTCAACATTTTCCTCAAATTTTCTACTGCAACTCCAAGATCTGTTTCCTTCTCAGTCTCAGACAGTTCAGATCCTATTAACAGATATTTAAAATTAGGATTTTTTTGTTCCAATGTGAATCGTCTTATACTTTATTTGCCAGATTATTGACCACTTACTCAGTTAGAGAAATCTTCCTGTAGCTCTTCACAATCTGCTTTGGTTGCCACAATCCTGAATAATTATCCACAACCTTGGCTACTACATTGCTTTACCCAAATAGTTCTGTATCCTTCACCCACATTCACTTGTGAGTCTTTGTGTTATGCTGTAGAACTGGAATATTTCCTATTTCTTAATCAGGTCCTATCCCATTACTCCTTTAGTACTAACTCACAACTGCAGGAAGTAGATTTAATGAAGAATATTTTATATACCTTTATGTGCATTTATTACTGCCATGCAATATTATTCCCAGGAACTAATGTAACACAACTTGCAAGAAAATGAGACTTGAAACAAAATGACCAGTACAGAATGTATGTTAATCACTGTGAAGATAAAGAACAGTCACGGTGAAGCTTGCTATAAGGTAGTTGCACCTGCAGGACACCTGTTCATGACTTGATACAGAAACTTCTTCATGAAGTTGCTTTATGCTTAGTAAATGTAGCAATAGAGAAAGGGTACAGAAAATGTGTTACTGAAAGAAGGAAGCTGGCAGCAAGTGAATTAGATTAAGCTGTACCTTTCAAGGCTGAGAAGAAGCCCCAGAGGAAGGGGAATGGGTGCTAAATGTTACAGCAAGCACATTCCTCAGGAAAGGAGAGTGATCCCCTCCCACGGAACCCAGCATACAAGGTTGCCAGAAGTGACATCTGGGCGCCCTTGGTAAAGTGTTACATAAGCTAGAGAAAGGGGCAAAGTGAAAAGCCTATGAAAGAGATGTGTGGGAAAGGAAGGAAGATGTTCCTCCTAGACATAGACCAAGGACAGATGGCAGTTGGGAAGTATTGTAATTATGCTGTTGACCAAAGATGTTTCTTCCAATAAGCATACCCCTGGACTATTATATCATTAGAGGTGGTTGCCCACTTGAGCCAATGGGGACCACAGTAATATTTGAGCCAATAGAATAACAAATATTGTAATTAATCAAAAGATATAAAATGCTTTGCACAGCTATTGTTGTTTTGACGAGCGTTGGACACGAGGAGACCTTTTACTCTCTGTGTAACCATCATTCCTCCACGTTTAATAAACATTGTAGACCTGGTTCATTCACAGGACTCTGCGTCTGTCTCTTCTTATAATTGGCTGAGGGACATTAGGACCATAGATTGTGTGGAACACAACTATTATGAAGGTTTTCCAGTCCCACCTAGCCTGTTTCTCCACTATCATCAATTTCTCTCTCTCTTCTCTGATTCTCCCTCTTTCATGCTACTGTGACTGGCCTTTCCTCTCTTTGGTGCAATGTTGCTTCAGATTCTTTTGTACTAGAACTCTAAACAGAAGAACAGAAGGCACAGTTTATGTTGCAGGGATGAGAAAAGCCAACCCTGTTGCAATTCCCTCTTCCTACAGCTCAGCATGTGAATTATCTGCAGAAAGCCCACATCCAGTACCTAGAGTTTCCAATTAAACATGCCAGGGAACAGAACTTGGAAACAATTTTGCCTGGGAACTTGGGAATCTACAGCTAGTTGGAGTAGTTGAATCAATGATCTTGGTAAGGACACAGAATTTGATATATGAAATTGGCTGCTATTGTCTAATTCTACAGCTCTAGCTTGCAGTCAGGAAAAAAGGTCTCAGATTTGTTTTTGTTTTTAAATTAAACCAAACATAATATTGATTGAGGGCATGATAAAAAAGAACCCTTTACCTCACTGACATGAAATATACTACAGTGTATTGCAACCCACTTGTCAAGGCTGGAAGAATGTCCACCAGGTCCCAGAGAGGTGTCATGTAATGTGGCTGTTGGATCAATTGGAACTCTTTCACAGGCAAGGAGAACAAACCCAAACAAGCCTTTAAGGATGAAGCTGGATTGAGTGCAGATGACAGTTTTATTCTTCCTCAGCTAGGCTGCTGGGTATTGTGTCTTCCCTGTGAAAAATGACACCCTGGCAAAAAGCCATCAGCTTCAGAAGAACTTGGCAGAGAGAGAGCTGAACACAAGCCCAAGCTCTGTTTTTTCTCGGCAGGTTCTCAGATTGAGATTTTTTTTTCCAGACTACATATGCTGGGCAAATAGCAATATAGGCAGCCTGCCCTTTGCGGCAAGCCCTTAAACTGGCAAAAGGCCCACAGGGGCTTCCTGAATTGGTCATTGCACAAGAGACCTTTTTAAAAAACCCTTCTGGCTCAGCAAATTGGCTCATTGTATTGGCCATTCATTGGCTTTGGTCCAAATCCCCTGGATTAATTGGTTTGCGAATCTGTTTGTTTCCTTGACATCAGTGGTACTTAGATACTTTAAGTGGCCATACGCTGACAGAAGTGGTTTTGTGGCTTGTACTGTTTAGTGCGCCTACTGCATCAGCAGCTAGCTATTTCCCTAAGAGCGCATCAGCCTCCTTCTGAACTAAGGACATTATCTTTTGTTTTTAGCCGTGATGCGGAGTGACATGTACAGTAGGGCCTGTCAAGGTTAATCAAGTCAGCCCTGTTTCAATTTTAATAAGCCTGTAATCAAGTCATTTGTTTCAGTCAGGATGTCACATTCAACACACCGGCCTGTTCAGTGCTTGAAAACTGGAATTCAGATGAGCATTATTCAATGATAAGCAGAATCCTCATCATATAGGCAACCTCTGCTGGCCAAAAGCACTGTTGTTCTCATGCTGGGACCAATATATTCATGCTTTCAAAGCAATCACAAATTGGCTGGATTGCATACGCTGCCCTTTGGTATGGTTAATATAATCAACGTATGCAGGCCATACTGGCATTCTCACTGACATAACTTATCTGTTACCCATTGGGTCTATCTAATGAAAGTTTTGCTGTAAAAATAATGCTGCATAATGTCGGCTCAATCATTATAAACCAGGCTTGGCATTTTAAATCCGACAGAAATGAACTGAAATCTAAAACTAGTAGTCCTTGTTTCAATGTGTTTGTGATTCATAGGAGAAATGAGGGTATTTGCTATGCCAAACAGCTGGCTTTGGGAAAATAAATGGTCTATTTACCCAGAAAGCCTTGGTTCATAATGTAATTCTCAATCTCTATACTCAACCATAAGAGAAAGAGACTCCCTCTGAAAGAAAGACAATCCTTCTCAAATGATAGGTACAAAAGCAAGCTATCAAACTTTACATAAAGAAATGAATTTGGCGGGTTTTCTTAAAGAGAAAAGTAGTTTTCTTGGAAGTCCAAGAAGTTACTTTTTTAAAAAAAGAGGGTATCTATGCCACAAGGCTTTCTATAGCTATTGAGCCATTTACTGGACGGAACACAAGTTTCCTTGTATTGGGTAATCTTGTTCTTTGTGGTCTGAATGTCTTGCATTGAGATAGCAGATTGGTCAATAGTATTTTGATGCCTTTTATCTCAGAGATTCAATGATAAAAGTTACATTTCCTTAATATGATGTTCACTCTAGAAAAGGCTTAGCTATTGTGCTTCAGAGTATGGCAGTTGGTAGACATGGCCTGTGTATGTGGTAGTAGACATGGCCTGTGTATTTCCACCCTCTGGGAAGAAGGAAAACAGCACATTAACATCAAAGAGCAGGCAAAGGGGTTGGGTGTGGTCATGCAGTAGTCTTACCCAATCCCATTCTCTGCATGCTCAGTACACAAAAGGCCCCATATTCCTGCAAAAAGTGGTTCCTAGTAACATTTTATTTATTATGCATATATCACTTGTGCCTTGCTGCCCTGACACCTGCTTTCTTAGTCTGTGGTGGCCAAGTCTCCTCTTGTTGCTCTGCCTATAAAAAAAGATTGTGTTCTCTTACATGTCAGGAATTTGGCAAGGAGGATCTTTTGGAAGGAAGGGTTCAATCTCTAAAATGTTTTGCTTCTAGGTTAGTTTCAAAGTCCTAATATTGACCTTTGAAATCCTAAATCAGGGTTCCCCAACATGATGCCCTTGGGTACCATTGCACCAGCCAACACCTTACCTGGTGCCTGACAAATGTTCTCAGAAAGTGGGTGGAGGGCTATTGCCCAGCACAGCTTCTGATACGACAGCAGAAATCTGATAGTGTCTGCAGATGGAAATAACATTGCTTTGGCAGCAGCTGACATCAGTATGATTTTATTCACTCTCTCACTCCTCTGTCCCAATGTATTTTTAAGACTGTCCCTCTTCTCCCCTGCACTTATACTTCCTCTGGGGGGGGGTGGCTACGTCTCCCATTTTGTGATTGTGCCCATCACCTTGTATCAGAATTCCAAAGGGGGATAAAAGGGTTGGGGACCCCTGCCCTAAACTCCCAGGTCTGAAAATACTTGAGGTCTGCCTTCTCCCATATCAAAGTGCTGGTGCTGAGATAAATGGGTGAAGTCTTGTTGCCGGAACCTACATTGTTTGAAATAGCAATGATGAGACCCATTGGGAGGGCTTGTTTGGTTGCTATGGAACTCTGTCCAATGACTGTAAAGTTGTGGGACTCCCTCCCCTGAAATGACATAGTAACACCAGCGGCATTGCTGTTTATTATTTTATTTTTCTCCCACTTCCATGCAGAGTGGCAGTGGGCAATAGGACTTGCTAGCAAGAGGCCTACTTGAGGGGTAAAGTGGTCATCATCACTTTATTTCCTTCCAGAATCTTCTGACTGTTAGACAACACCTTTGGTTTTATGAGGAGGATTTCATATCTGAAGCTTTAATGTTGAATATTGTTCAACATAGAAAGTTGCAGGCTGTAGAATTATATGAATCTGCTAAGGCCATTGCAATCTCAGCACTTTATTTAGTTCTAGAAATATGCTGTTGCTTGTTATCTTTAAAAATTACAAATATTTTCCTTTAACACATAGCATTAAGGGATAAGTGCCTGAAGTATATTACAATTTGATTCAGATTTAGCAACACTATTTCTCCCTGTGTTAATTATAGGTCTATTAAAATGAGTATTAATTGACCACATGACAGATACATATCTATCAAGTTACTGTTAAACATCATTAAAGAATGTTTTAGTAACAGCTTTTAATTGTTCCTAATTATACATGTGAAAACATTTATGTATACTCCTAGAACAAATGCTTTGTGAACAGGGCCAGCCTGTCCATTGAGGCCAGTGAGGTGGCCACCTCAGGGCGCTAAGGTGCCGGAGGGGCGCCGATGCGGGGGCAGGGGCATGCACCACGGAGCTGCCACCACCACCACTGGCCAGGAGTGCATGCTGGTGGTGGCAGCGTGGGGCAGCTGAGCAGGCAACCTCCTGTTCAGTTGCTCTGCGGGCCAAGCACAGCCGGCAGCCAGGGCGGCCAGCTGTGCCTGGCCCACAGAGCAACTGAATGGGAGGGCTGGAAGGCTCCCTGTGCATGGGTGCAGGCATGGGCGTGTGCTCACACACACTCACACACAGTGGCAGCATTAAGCTGCCTCAGGTGCCAGTGACGCTGGAGCCGGCCCTGTTTGTGAATGAAAATGTCTTGCAGTTCTAGCCACTTCTAGACTATCCAAAATAGACTTACACCCTTTTAAGCCCACTGATTTAGATGGGTGTATATCTGTCTAGAATTGCACTGCTTATTGGTCCTCATTCTAAAAGCAGAATCACACCAGCTACTCTCTTCTTTCATTATGTGTAGACCCAGTTCAGGATCCCCTCACTCTAGGTTTGTTAAAAATATTTTCTTTATTAAAATATAAACAAGCAATATATTACATTTGTTTATTTGCTGGAATTGTTGTATTTGTTTGTTAGTTGGATTTGTATACTGTTTACACAGGCAACACCTACTTGTTTGTTTATTGTAAAATGCACATACAGCTCCCTGCAATCAGGCACTGACCCGCTCTTCTTCAGTCGGTTACAGAACAATGAGTCCCCTCCATTGCAATGCCCCAACTACTAACTGCCTTTGAGGAGACTGTAATCACAAACCAATAAGAAGTACAACATACCCACTGGATATTCTTATACAACCATGAGTGATGTAAGGCCCATGTGCTGTATCCAATCCACCATGTCGGCCCATGGATGGAGGAATTGATTGACTGAATCCGATGGAAAATTCTCAAGCTGGTTTTCAATTTAAAAACAAGAAAAAGTACTGGAACAATAAACAGCCAACCAGTAAAATGAAATTCAAAGTAGCATAGTAAAACAATACCGCACAAATGGCAGCATAAAATTTCACTTCATCATCCTCAAACAGTAAAAATTCTAGCAGCTAATAAGAATACGAGATATATGACTACATTTTTAAAAAATTAAAAGATAAAACTGCACATTATAAAACAAACTAAAACAGACAATAAGGTCAAACACCAGCCTAGCCATAAATATTTAGGCAAAAAGAAATTTTAACCCCAGTGATGAAAATATAGCAGATTTGCAGCCAGAGAAATGGTTACAGGAATGGCATTCCACAAATGGAAAAAAAACTCCTATCTTTAGTGGCCACTGACCTCATCTCTAAAGATGGACCACACAGAGCAAGGCTTCCAATGCCAGTTGATGAGCAGAATCATAATGAAGTGGTCAGTTCTTTAAATTAGGGATTTAAATTGTCCATGGGAATGAACAGGTAACTTGTGTGGCATTTATTCAATGCTGCTAGGATGTATTCCTCATTTCTGCCTCCTCCTAGCAATCTAGCTGCTGCATTTTGAAGTGCAGTTGAAGTGTCTTTAAACATAAACCCATGAAGAGCATGTAGCTGTAATCCAACCTGAATGGGGTAATCAGAATCTTACGTTCAATTTATACACCACCCTTCAGGACAACTTAATGCCCAATAATAAGACAAAGTGTGTTATTTTATCCTCATGACGATCACCCTGTGAGATGGGTGGGCTCGGAGAGAGCTGTGACTGACCCAAGGAGACCCAGCTGGCTTCAAGCGGAGGAGTGGGTAATCAAATCCAATTCTCCCAGTTAGACTCCTGCTGCTCCTAACCACTACACCAACCTGGCTAACTGGTTCCAAATTTCATTTCTCAAGGAAGGCTGCAGCATTCATAGCAACCAAAGCTGATTAAAGGTTCCACACTCTATAGAGAAGATACATCTGGGCATACATTTTCAGGAGCACAACAAAGCAGTAGTCCTATTCCTTTAAAGAGAATGTGATCCCTCTGTACTTCTTTATGTGGCTTTTGTCTTTTGAGTCATTTGTGAGGCAGCTATGTCGAACCAGGATAATCAAAGCCTTGATAGAACTGTTACCAATGTTGCACTGTCTATCCCTGCCCTACAGACATAAAGCATCATGCCAATTAGATCAATCAGCCATAAGCTTCATAATACTGAGCCAAACCAATAGGCTATCTAGGAAATGTGTCTTCATTCAAAGAGTAATTAACTTGTGGGATTCAATGTAATAGGATATTGTGATGGCCTCTAGTTTGGTTGGCTTTAAAAGGAATCCAGGAATTCAGAGAAGATAGTTCCATAAATATGATGGCTTAAATTAACATCCATGTTCAGAACCAGAAACATTTTGAATATCAGGGCTGGGAGTCAATAACAGGATGAAGATTTTAAGGGCATGTAGGTTGTCACTGAGTGTAAAAGGATGTTAAACTAGATGATATATTTTTCTTGTCCAAATACTTGTATAGTCAAGCTCAAACAAAGATCATTTCTAGACTGGCTTTCTGAGATTTCTAACTGCTGGAGCCATTCTACATGCAAATAGAAAAGAGCAAGAGTCCAGTAGCACCAATAAGACTAAAATTTGTGGTATGAACTTTCATGAATCAAAGCTCACTTCTTCAGATAATATATCTGAAGAAGTGAGTTGTGACTTGCAAAACCTCATACCCAGACACAAATTTTGTTAGTCTTATAGGTGCTATTGGACTCTTGGTGTAGCCAGTTTGGTGTAGTGATTAAGAGCGCGAGACTCTAATCTGGAGAGCCAGGTTTGATTCCCCACTCCTCCACTTGAAGCCAGCTGGGTGACCTTGGGCTCACGGCTAGATATGGGCACGAACCGGGAAAAAATTCTGAACACCCTGTTCGTTGTTTGTTGCTATCCACGAACAACGAACAGAACAGAACATGTCCCCTTAACGGACATGTTTGGTGTTTGTGGCCCTTTAAAGATCCCTTTAAACTATCAGCTGGAAGGTGGCAGGGGGGATGCCAGCTGATAGTTTAAAGAGCCCTTTCCTGCCACGTGCAAGGGGCAGGGCCTTTTGAGGCATGTAAATTTTAGTAAGACTACAGTCTAGCCCTTGAGCACATGGGAAGCAATACCACTGGGCTATGCCCCTCTTTTTAGAATGGCCTTTTCCTTGAAGAAAAAAAAAAACAATGCAAATAATCTACGCTGCAATGAAGGATGAAACTATTCTTCATTGGTAGATCAATGCCCATTTGTGGTTTTAGCTTCTTCTAACTGAATAATATTTTCTCTCCATGTTTTCCGCTTTCATTTGCCAGACTAATTTGTTTAGCTTGCTGTACGCTGGTCTATGTTACCATAAGTGAAAATTGCCTTCTGAGACAAGTTGGTACCTCTTGTAGCATCTGCTGCTAGATTTTCATTTATTAAACCGTATAAGCTTTAAACAACCTGTTTGTGCTTTCTATGAAGAAGCTGCTTCCCAGCCAGCCCTGGTGGTTTTCTATGGATTTCTTTTACATTATTGGGAAACGCGTCTATAGAGCTTCATTGTTTATGTGTTACTTCACTTCTCAATATGGCAAATAGCTTGAAGGGATGGTTGATGAAATTTCCAACCTCTTTCATGGCATTAATTGGTTTCTTGTGTAAAGGGTTGGAAATCATTAGAATATGGAAATCATATAGACTCCTAGATGAAGAAAGATGTCTGTTGATTTCAAAAGGATGAAGGGGTAAAAGATCTCTGTAACATTCTCATTCAGCAATCATTTGGGATATGGGAACCCTCCCATGTGCTAGAAAAACATTCACAACTTTGGGATCAATCTTAGAGATTTTTGTTGCATTAAGGAAAATATAAATACCAATTGGCTTACAATCTTTCATGTTCCAATGAAACTCCTTCCTTCCCCATGGATGCTCTTTGTATTGCGTGTTTCATAGTAGTCCTTAGTATCTGGTTACTATTCAGCCACTACTTCTTGTTCTCTACTAACTAAACACTTAGATTATTTGTTTTGTGCTGTTAGTGATGACCATAGCTATATTGTTACACACTTCTCATTTCTCAGATCAGCGAGAGGTTTCACAGCGTTTGGTAAGGCTGCAAACAGACAGAGGCTGTTTCCACACACGTTGAATAATGCACTTTCAATGCACTTTAGTTATCCTTTAGAAGTGGATTTTTTGTTCCACACATGGAAAATCCGTTACAAATGTGCACTAAAGCATATTGAAAGTGGATTATTCAACGTGTGTGGAAACGGAGAGAAAGTGAATCACTTCGAATTTTAATTCAGTGGTAAGCTGAAATTGGCAAAGGAAGCAAATATATACTAGGATATTTGGAAGAGGAATCAGAAAAATCACACACACACACAAATGCAAATTTTCTGATTTAACTAATTCTAGAGAAGATTGTTGATGTTCTTTTTCCTGCTAAGGGACATATCTTCAAAACCTTCATATCCACATACAAAAAATACAGATAGTCCATGTGCAATCACACAACTAAATTAAAGAAAAAAATTATTTTCATTCTTTTGCTCACAGTAAGGAAAACATACACCCCAATGTATCAAGTCATCTGATCATTGGTCCATGTAATCATCCAATGGGCATGGGAGAAAGATTTCATACAATATCTGGTGTCATAATTAGCCTAAATAAATTACCATGATCAGAGAAATTGCTGCCGATCATGTCTCTTATTCAACAGTCTAATGGAGCAACTAGCACCATATGCAGGTAGTCCTTTGAAGCTGTATGGTTTCCTTCATACATAGACCTAGTTGCACATATCCCAGATGCTGGATCAGAAAGCGGCAATTGTATGTACAGCACTGATTAGTATAAAGGTTAGGAATACCATCTAGCTAAGGATGTGCATGAAGTAGTCTGTTGCTTTGTTTATTTAGATTGGATTGGACAAGGTGATGATCCTGAATTTACCTGACTAACAAGGTACCATTTTCAAAGTTTCCAGATCCATTTGAGGGGAAACATGAAGCTTGAAAAACAAAATCATTTTTAATTGTTATGCCAGAAAAGCAATGGCTGCACCAGTAGGCAGAAGAAGAAACAACCAGGTGCAAGGTGGAAGAGTTTATTAAGGTTTTGGGAGGGTTTCTTGTACTATAGTTTAATGTTTTCAATTTCATTCATTATTGTTTTAATTGACATATTTTGTTCTCATGCCATTTGATAATAGATCCTCTGAAGAAACTCAAGGTAAAAAGCATAGGGATCAAAAAAACCTTAATAAACTCTTCCACATTGCAAATGTTTTTTTTTCTAATTGTTATGCAAAAGTTTGCTTTTACAGAGGTAACAATATCCAGTTTTCCTCTCCCCTTCCAAACCCTCAAACTACAGGGCCATTTATTTGAAAACTTCCTTTGCTAGCCTAGCCAAACATATCTACATAGTACTTTTTATCTACATGCTATTCTTCAGGGTGCATTAATGGTTCGATACCTACAAATGCTTAATTTGTGTAAACTTTCATAAATGGAAACCTCATTTTCCCATAAATTCCCTTCCTCCCTGTGATGTCATCTTTTTCTTCCATGCTAGCTCCCATGGTAGAATTGCCAGTGTCCCTTACCTTGACTCCAGGGGGTGATGGCTGGCTGGTGGGCCTGATCCGTGGCACTAGAGTCCCTTCAGTGTCATCACTTCTGGTTGAAACCAGAAGGATAGCATCTCTTTGTGGCTAAATCAGCCCCAAACACTGCATTTTCACTATGTTTCAGCTGGAAGTGATGTCACTGGAGGTCCTCTAGAGCACATGCATACCATTTTGCTGCATGCTCCAGAGCTCCTGGCCTGCTTCCTCCAGACTTTCCTCCATGTCAGGCAGGTGAGCAGGGTCAGGGGGTGAAAAGCGGGGGCGGGTGGTATCCCTACCCCATAGCCTATCCCTTTGTCTAGCTTTCCTTTCTCCTTCCTGCCCATCAGCCAACCTACCTTTTATCTGCCCTCCTGTCTTCAGCTTTCCCTTCTTCTCTCCCCGTAATATATCTCCCTGGGAAAAGTCTGGCTAACTTGTCCAGTGGCTGAAAGCATGGTGGCCTCCAGCACTGGACCAGTGCCAATGGCATGCTGGCCACTGCTGCATGGCTGAACGAAGCTCTGTGGCACAATGGCTGCTGCTGGGCCAGGCCCCATGGCTGGGTGGCTGCCACCATTGGGCAAGACTTGATCCAGTGTTGTGGTGGCTGCTGTTTCAGGGCCTGCTTCCTTCTCTCTTTACCACCTACCAGCCAATCTATCTTTACCTGCCCTCCTGTCTTTATCTTCCCGTCCTTCCTTACTCCTAACCACCTCTCTCTAGGAAAAGTTTGGCCAAGCTGCATAACAGCTTGTGCCAGGCTGCATGGGGGCTGGGCCCAGTTGTACCGTGGCTATTACAATGCTGAGCCAGGCTGAGTTGTGTGGTGGCTGCTGGCACCATATCACATGTTGGCACCATGCAACTGAGTCGCATGGTGGCCAGTGCCACTGGTCCAAGTTGCATGGGTAGTGAGCTTCCAGTAGTCACTGCTGGGCCTCTCCTAAGCTTGCTAATCTCCAGGTGGGTCCTGGATATCTCCTGGAATTCCAACTGATCTCCAGATAACTGAGAAAGCTATTGCTTTTGAGGATGGACTTTATGTCATTATACCTTGCTAAGCTTACTTCCTTTCCCAAACTCATCCTTTTTTCCCCCAGTTTATATACCGCCCTTCAGGATGACTTAACACCCATGCAGAGCAGTATACAAAGTATGTTATTATTATCCCCACAACAAAACACCCTGTGGGGCTGAGAGAGCACCTAGAAGCTGTGACTGACCCACTGTCACCCAACTGGCTTCAAGTGGAGGAGTGGGGAATCAAACCCGGTTCTCCAGATTAGAGTCCTACACTCTTAACCACTACACCAAACTGGCTCTCACTACACCAAGCTGGCTCTCCTTCCCAAGATCCCCCCCAAATCTCCAGGAATTTTCCAACCTGTAGTTGGCAACTTTCCAGTGAGTCCTCCTCCATCATGTACATGACAATGGGTGGTGGTGGTGTCCAAAGCTGTTTCAACTGGCAAGTTCACTCCTTCTCCCTTCCATTGGCTTTGCTTTACAGAAACCAAGGCTTGGAAGGCATAGTAATAGTGTTGTGGTTGCGTAGCCACCTCTAGCAGCCACTGAGAGTTCCATGGGCATTCTTTCATAAAGATACAGGGATTGTTTACATAATTCTTAATTCTGAGGAGTTTTCATCCCCTGATTATTTTTAAAAAAAGATTTCAGGTTTTGCTGCAAGCTTCGATCAAGTTTGTAAAAATATTCCCCCACCCCCTTTATGTCCCTCATTCCATCTTGCAGCTCTGCTGATCATATCCTCTGTAGTATGTTTCGGAAATAAATATATTGATACTAAAAAAAAATTCTTAGGAGAAACTGCCTGCAGGGTAATAAATATATTTGTGATATGTAATTAAACAAATAAAATATCCATTTGAGATTGTGATACATCTGTTGGTGAATTTTGAATTTTAACAAGTCAACATTGGAGGCAGAAAGCTGCAAAGTTAGTTTTAGAAATCTTGTTTGGCCTAGGAGTATCCCACAGAGATAGTGATTGCTGATCACACAATTTACACAACATTTGTGTGTTTACTTGATGATTGTCAAGAACATGTCTTATGGACCAAAATGCGTGATATGAACTGGCTCACAGTTATATGGAAGTAAGTCCATCTGCAGTTACAGCTTTGATTAGAAGCACAATAAATAATTAGAATTTATGGGCTAACTGGAACATATTTGTCTGGCATATATATAGACAGAGAACATATTGTGAATGTTACTGTCCTAGCTGCATGGCATATTCTTCATCTGGATGCTATAGTTACTGTTACATATATATCTGTTGTTTAGGAATGTTATTATGGTATTAAGAATTCATAATGTATTTATTATCCTTGATCATATTCATTCTCCCACCCTTCTCCATTGCTCCAGTTCGTTATTACCTGACAGACATCAGTCTCGAATAATTTATCCAGCTGTGCCGTCTCGGAGATTTCCCAAACAACTTTTGAAGTATTGGGATGGATAGGCATCTTCTTAGCAACATCAGCCTTTCATTGCCAGATTGGGAAATCTGCCCTCCAGGAGTTTGACTTAATTAAAGGTTTCCATCAAACTTGGCAAACAAATACAAAAGCTCCCTTGCAGTCCTCTGACTTTTACAATCTACTTTCATTCTTTTTAAAAAGATTTTTTTAATATATTGAAACGGAGCACTAGTCAGATCAAAGGTACAGTAATGTTTCCATAAACAAGTGTAATTTAGTTTCTCCCCCCCCTTCCCTTCCTTCTTTCTCTTGTTGACCCGTTAGAGCTCAGATATCATTTTATTGCCAAATCACCAGCTGGATCCCAAGTTGTGTACATGTCTGAGTCAAGTAAATCAGAAGCAGAACAGAGAGAATGCTGAGTCTCTCGTGTGAAATTGTCCCCTTGACTTATATGCAGATGTACCTGTCTCCGAGCTTGTCTGAGTTTTTGTCTGACTTTGTCGGTACAGGGATTTGCCGCACTCTCATCAGGATGGTACTGAAGGATGATCAGCAGATATGTTTTGCTGTGGATATTTTTGCTGTCTTGGACAGCAGTCAGCAACTGCTTTTTGTTGGAGGGCCAGGAGGAAAACTGGAGGAGGGGTGATGGGTCGGTGCCTTAATCTCAAAAATGTGACTTGCCAGCCACTTCTGTTGGTACAAATGCCACTTTCTCTTTCTTTGTCCCCAAGGATGCCATATGGGATATGTGTCTCAGTTTGCAAAGATTTGCTTCTCTAAATGCTAGATTTCTTCACAGGCATCCAATGTGCCAACATGGCTCGTCAGAGGTTGGGTGTTATCCCTCCTCTGATTGTGCCATCTGTTTTCCAGCATAGGGTCCTGCTATGTTACTCAAATAGGCAGTCTTCTAATTAGTTGGGGGAAATAAGTTTAAAAGAAACAAAGCAAAAGGGGGTATCTGGGATTCTCTATCAATGATTACGGGGAATTTTTCCTTAAGAGAACTCTTGAAATAAACCAGCCAGATGTTCAGCTGGAAAGGTTTTCATTAAATGAGAAATAAGAGGACAAACATACAATCACACACAGAGCACATATGAGGCTAACTAAGAGGGAATCAGGGAAGAGAGGGGAGAAAGCAATTTTGGGGACGGCTATAATTAGCAGTCTCAGAGATGAAGGTCCACAGAGGCAGCAGTGAAACAACCAGCTTTTCATGGAGAGAAAAAGAGAAGGCCCAAATAGATTTGGAGGTATATGTATGGGTCTCAGAATACATACATACACACTGGTGGCTAGGGACTCCAGATATAGGGCACAATGTTCCCTGGGGCAAGCGGATGTATTCCCCTCAAAAAAATAACTTGATGGGTTTTCTGGAGGTGAATAATAGATGTAAATGGTGCTTGATGTCCCTGTGAGTACCAGATGGGAAAAGCTACCTGTTTGGTGAATAGTGTTAAGTATTGCTTAATTAGGATAAATGGATGAGGGGAAGTGAAGCCGGGCACTGATAAGATTAGCCAAGAGTTTCTTGGGAGACACATTGTCCTAAATTATACATCTCTCCGGAGCATGGACGGGGCCATTAGTCAGTCAGCCGCTCTGACTTATCTTCTAAAATATTTTCCCAGGCTCTTACTAGGCTGGCATCCGTTTCATTTTAGGCCAGGCAACAGCTTACACTTAAACTGCTCCTCGGCGAGAGGTGAAATCTGACTGCAAACACCTCAGACAGGAGAGTAATGGGGGTTGCAGCCACCATGTTCTTCCTCACAGAACTTGCCTCACATTATGGACAGACCCCAGCACGTTCTTCCTTTGCCTGCAATCTTGCCCCTTTTTAGAGTTGCCCCAGACCAACACAAGTTTAAAGAGAGTCCCTGCCATCTCCTGAGAGACATGAACTCCTGCAAGAATACATGGCTGGCTTCAGCCACCTCTGTGACCTTCTGTAAGTCCTACCACCACCCCACAGCTGCCAGGTGGCTACCTGCCATCCCACTGTCCCATGCCACATTTTTGAAGGGCCCTGCCACTTTTACATGGCTTGTATCTGTGGTGATCCAGAGAGCAAAGCGCTGACTCTCAGGCCTCTGTACTCAAAACTCCAGCACCTTACAAACACTGCCAAATGGCCATAGCATGATGTGATTCTATGTCTGACTAGATTCTCTTTGTTTAACTGCTATGTAAATGCATTCCTAAAAACTGGAAAAGGCTACAGAAAAAGAATTTTGATACAATTGTACATCCAATTCCATCAAATTCAGGGATGCTGTGAACTTTTTTTTAAAAAAAAGTGATTGACATGCAAACTTGCCTGGTTTGCAGTGTCCATTTTCTATTAAGTTGCATGCCTCATATGGGCACCAAGATAATTTGCCTCAAAACTAATGGCATTTTGAGTATTCTTGCATCTCTGCAGTGGTAGCATTCAGTGTGGAAGCTAGCCAGGTGAAGGCTACTGATGCACACTCATAGTTTATTGACTTGCTTGGTTTACAGATGCCCCAGGGATATCACAGGCAAGTTTAAAACCTTATAAAACTAACTACATATTTGTGTATGTGCTGCTTTTGTACCTGCACAATTGGTGGCATTAATCAGTCCATGGTATTTAGCATGAGTTAGACAGGAAGGCAGAACGAGCAAGACTGAAACACAAAAGAGACAAGACATGTTGCTTGCCCATCCTCCCTTGTGCAAGAGAGCTCAGCAGAGCTCCACCCTACAAATCTGTCATTTTTGCAAGGGGAACTGATCTCTGTAGTCTGGAGATCAACTGTAATTCCTGGAAAATTCCAAGCTGCACCTGAAGGTTGGCAGCCTTAAATTCCACTTTGGAAAGAAGACCAAAAATGCAGGGAGAAATTTGGTTGAGGAGAATTTTGAAAGCATCCTAAGTCTCCAAAGTTCCCAGCAATGGTCATTTTGAATTCTGCTACCTGAATTTCCATTCCCTGAAGATGCCTGGAGTTGAACCTAGTACCTTCTGGATGGAAAAGAAATTTTCAAATAGTATTGAAAGCAGAGCTTGTTAACTTTTCTTACCGTGATTTCTGCACAGACTGGAGTGAGCATTGTACGTAGTGTACAGATGTGGATTAAAATGTAGCCCATGTCTGTAGTTATGTGTGTCTATAGACAGTTAAAACATATCCTGCCAGCAGGTGGCAATCGAGAACATGCAACAGTGATCTGGGGTTTTGTCATACCATAAAAACGTGATCCTTGTGATCTGCAAATAGTTTCCACTTTGCAGGTCTTTACATAATTTCTTTCTACAGGACATTTCCTGGAAGAATTATGACTAAATACAATAACCTATAGCTGTCAGCACCATCTAAGCAGTCTCTCTTTCCCAGAATATGTCCTGCCCCCTGAATCATTATTATGCTGAAAAGAGGCAAGCTTCTTTATTTTCCATTTGCTCTTGGACTCTGATAAGTTGTGAATATCCCAAAGAGGAGAGGGGAAGGCATCTGGCATTTGTTTACCTGTGTCCACGCATCCTTTTGCCTCTGACAAAGAGAACTGCAACTGTCTGTTGCATCTAACAAAGAGAACTGTGATTCTCGAAAGCTTATGCTACAGTAAAGTTGATTAGTCTTAAAGGTGCTACTGGACTCTTTTCTGTTTTGCTACTACAGACTAACACGGCTAACTCCTCTGGATCTTTTGCTTCTGCAGAGCTAATATTCCCACTATAACATGCACCTCTCACAGTGCTCAAAGTGAACAGTGAAGTTCTCCCCTGAAACAGCTACGGCAATAAATAATGCAACAGCTATTTTTTTTTATTATTCATGGAAGAATTAGGGGTTTCTTTTAGATATTTTTTTATTCAAACTTGTGGTTCCAGGGATTTGAGTCAAGAATTAGTCAAGATCTGACTTGAATTGTGGGCATCCTCTAATACAGCTGATATAACTGATCTGATTGCAGTGATTTCCATCATTCAGTTACAAGAGGGAACATTCATGTCTGTTATTCTGGTGCTTTGCTGTCTGGTTTTACTCCTCTAGGTGAGAGAAGAGAGTGTGCTCTGAAACTGTATACTTGACTGGGATGTCATCCAACCAAACAGTTCATTGATGTTCCCACCAGGATTGATGCAACTGACATTTGTGTGCATGGCAGTCATACCACATACTAGACCATGTTAGCAATCACAAACTCTTTCAGAGTGGCTTTTGGAATACTTTCTAATTCTATATAATCATACATCTTGTTTGTGTAAGCTATTTTGCTATCGGTTGCTGCTTCTGCTCAGTAGGGATAAAGCTTTGCCACAGGCAGGAGACATGTACAGTTGTCAGCCTTGGGGGCGGGGGGGGGGGGGCTGGAGTTCTCCTGGATTTACATCTGATCTACAGATTACAGTTTCCTTGGAGAAAATGATAGCTTTGTAGGATGTACTCTATGGTATTACTTACCTGCTGAGCTCCATCCCTCAACTCTTCTCCCAGGATCTGCCCCCAAATCTCCAGAACTTCTCTTTCTTGGCATCCTTTTCCAGCTAAAGACGCAGAAACCAAAGAGATGTTTCAGATAGATAGCCATGTTGGTCTACAGTAGAACAGCAAAATGTGAGTCCAGTGGCACTTTAGAGGCCAACAAGATTTTCAGGGTATAAGCTTTCAAGAATCAAAGCTCCTTTCTTCATATACCTGAAGATATCTAAATAAGGGAGCTTTCATTCTCAAAAGCTTATATCCTGAAAATCTCTAGTCTCTAAGGTGCCACTGGACTCAGATCCTATTGTTTCAAAGCAGGTGTCAGAGATTAGTGATGAGGAAGGGTCAGCTACCTCTATTGGAGAATAAACTTTTGGTTGAGGATGTAAGATCTCATGACACTCCTAATTTTATTGAAGACAGGCAAAAAGGGACTCGTTTGGGCAGGAGGGAGGTTAGGCAACTTTTTAACTTCTAGGTCAAACTGGGTAATCATGATCTGAACAAATGTATGTTTTTGTTTGTTTATTTATAGTCTGTCTTTCTCTCTGAGACTAAGGTAGATTACACAGTGTGAGTCAGTACAGTCAATTTCAAAGACATTTTAATAGGGTACATACGTGCAAGTTTGCAAAGATTTAGAAGCAGCAGGAATCCAATATATAGTTGAAGAAATGCTGAACAAAGCATAAGCAATTCCAAGACCGACATATTAAACAACATAGGAACTACCCAGTAGGATCATACTTACAGCAATAGTAACAAAAGTCTGTAGTCCCTCCCTTTACTGATGCATCCCATTGAGATTACTTCTTTAAAATACAGACCTCCTATCTAAGTAAAAATCCCTCTTGAATAATTCAGTTTTGCTTATAAAGTAGCATTTAGGGAGTATTTAATTAGATAAAAACAGAGTGTGTGGCTAAAGGAAGCTAACTCCTCTCCTCTCCCCTTCCCCACACCTTACTCTAGACCTTGAAGAACTTTTCGCCTTCCAGGATCCAATACTAGAAGTGAGTCAGGCTAGGAGAAAAATGCTTCACATAGTGGAACACAACAAGATAAGGGAATTTTGTTTAACTCTCTTCACCCAGATGTATATTTTTAAATTTTAAAATAGGCCCCTTTCACAGCTCCTCTAATTGAGGCTTCTGTGAAGGGAGAAAGAACTCACTCACTTGTGCCTCCTGTAAAATAAGCATATTATTTGCCTCTAAAAGTGGAAGTCTCATCTTTCTGACTGAAATTTAGCAAGGAGGATCCCTTTGATGAGGGTTGCCAGGCCTCCCCTGTGGCAGAAGATTTTCTGCTAGCAACCTTCTCTTTCCACAGCCACATGAAGAGGTGGCAAGAGAAAAATAATGTTGAAAAAAGCAGTCAGCAATGGCATGGCATCACTTCCAGGCAGGGCTCATTTCGAGGGGGAATGCACAGGAACGTAGTTCCGGCAGTTCCCCAAAGAGGTCACATGACAGGTGGCCCCGTCCACCTGACTCTCAGCCATTTGGGGCCTGTTTTGGCCTGGATTGGGGCCGAAACAGCCCAGATTGGGCCTCTGACGGGTGGTGGACCACTCTCCCACTCAGCAGTGGCCCAATCCTGACCATTTCGGGCCCCTTTTTGGCCATTTTCAGCCCCTTTTTGCCATTTTGGGCCCAATTTTGGCCCTGAACGGCCAGGATTGGGTCCAAAACAGCCAGGATAGGTGATGTCATGGGGTGTGGCATATGCAAATCAGTTATGCCAATGACACACTTCCAGTGATGTCGAGGGGCATGGCACATGCTAATGAGGTATGCTAATGAGGTATGCTAATGAGTTCCTCCCTCTCTTTTTCTACGAAATGACCCCTGCTTCCAGGTAAACCCCAAAAGTGACATCAGTCCACCCTAGGTGCTTCATAGAGAGGACTGATAATGTTTCTAGGTTTTCCTGGGAAGTGATGCATTGCCACTGGCACCCCCATGTCCCCCCACCCCGACTTCTGCTGATAGCTAGGCTACAACTCAGTGAGGGGAAATTAATACAAATAGAAATGCAGATTCTGGAGAGGTTTGATAGCAGTAATAAACTGAAATGAATCCAGAATTTTAAAGAACAAGTAAGTGGCTCCTTAGAGGAAGGGTGAAATAAAAATTAGATGAGCAAATATATAGGACATGAACTGTGAATAAAAATGTTTGGCCGTCCTTACAAATTGCTTGAGCCCTCATAAAATATAGTAGGAATAATTCAAAGAGAATTCTTTGAATCCAAATTGCTAGAATTGTTGGGAATTAAGTATGAATCCTCAAAGACCACTTTGGGCCTGAAATGATGTTTATAATTCCTGTACAGACATGGTCAGGTAACACCTGGTATGTGTTATGTGTTATCAAGTCGCTTCCAACCTATGGCCCTTCCATGAATGAAAGACCTCCAAAACTTCCTATCGTTAATAGACTTGCTCAGATCTTGCAAACTGGAGGATGTGGCTTCTTTTATTGAGTCAAGCCATCTCATTTTAGGTCTTCCTCTTTTCCTACTGCCTTCTGCTTTTCCTAGAATTATTGGCTTTTCCAGAGAATCTTGTCTTCTCATGATGTGACCAAAATATAATAGCTTCTAAGGTATGAGTAACTAATACCCTTAAATATATTTACTTAGAAATGTACTACATTGGTAATATGCTGCATTTTTGGTGGTGGTGGTGAGACAAGCTGAAGATATTGGGACTGAGACAGAAAGACATGGCAAATTGACTGGAATAAGTGGACAAGGAGTGAGGTTAACAGGTTAACATGGTTGAGGGAAGGATGTGTAAAGATTTAACTATGACCTTCTGCTGAAGAGTGAGGCTACATACCCAAGAAACAATCAGTTTGCTGGAGGAGCTCTTTTGAATGGAGGCAAGACGATGGATGGATTTTTCCCCAGGGTTCCTAGGCGAAAGGTTCTTAGATGAAAAAGAAGAGCAAAGTGGGTGTGTTAATTGTCTGACATGTCTATCTGACACTGGGTGAGTTAATTTGAGATAGGATTTTTTCTTAGGAGAGAAAAATGACACTTCTGTATGTACAAACAACTGTATCTCAGATTAGCAGATTAAGTTCCACTTTTTAATTTTAATTCCCATTTTGGTTGGATATGTATGTTAATATATGTATCTGTATGTCTTTATTTGTATCTATATGTCACTATAATCTATATCTGCACAATGCAATCAGGAAAGGTTTTCTTCTTGATCTGCTTCTGTAGCTGGCAGTTGAAAAGCCATCCAACCAGCAGGGGGAGCACAAGGGCAATGTGAACAAAGACCTACATGAGATTTGATAACCTTTTGGAAAGCAGGTAGATCATTGCTACTATGGCTCCAGCTCCAAGAAGAAGAAAATGCTGATTAGTACCACCCACTTTGGGAGACAAAGTTCTTTTTATTTTACAGGAAGTGGATCCTGTGAAGACTGTTAGTATGTGTAGCGTTTGGTAGAGATTGAAATCAAGATTACTGAAAGTTGCTTAGAATAGAAGAGCTGGCATACCCTAAGGGTCCATATTCAAGATCACTTAATGCTTATTATTTATGTCCTAGCCTACTCTGTCCACACTATTAGCTCACATTCAACATAAGTAAGGAACTGTAATAAATATAGATTTAAACCCACAAACGTGATTATGAGTTGAAAGAAGAGCAGTTATTCCATATGCACCACAAACAGGTATGATCTGGGTGTGACATGCTGCCAACAAACCAGATAGTTTGGCAATGTTGCTAAATGATGGTTTATACAAAGTAGAGGCAGTTATATTGCACGTAGTAAGAATGATAGGGTTGATGGATTTTCCCATTTGTCCAAAGCTGGCAGTACTGAATATGCAAGCTATATTACAAAAATCCTGCAAAGCAGTTCATGTTTGTACTTGCTAAGTGCATCTTTTCTGTCATGTTTGCTATTTCTTTGTCTTCCAAAATAAATAAGAGGCTGTGTTTTTACCTACATAGTGCTTTAGGACCAATTTTCCATGGGTGAGAAGACAAAGCTGGTGTCTCTCTCTTTTTTATTTCTGGTAAACATGGACTGAATGTGGTTCTCAGAGATCAGATTGACCACATTTGAAATGAACAGAAGTTTAATAAATTAACTAAAACTACACAAAATGTGTGTAAGCAGAACAGATTGGGCAAAAGAAAATAAAAGTAGTTCCTTAAGTACAATGATTGCTGTTAATAAGAAATAGGCAGTTCAGATCCTTAAGTTGCATTCATTATCTTGGTTTCAATATGCTGGAATGATCCCTTTGCTTCCTCAGGACCATGTGCTCATGACTGCTTGCTTGAGCTAAGATGGACTCCTTCCTCCTCCCAAAGGTGAGTAAAATAGTTCTTTCTTCCTTAAGTGGTGAATTTGATTCTCTGCCTTTGCCCTCCTCCCAGGGGACTATCCTTCTCTTCTTGTCTGCCAAAAGGTCCCAGCCTGCTGTGTTGTATTGCTCATGTGTCACTCATTGCTCTCCTCTGAGCAGGGCCATCTGCATTTCTTTGGCACTGAGTGGCTTTGTCCCAGATTCATATCCACTTGCTTCCCTTTCCCTTTACTCCTGCTGACCTGCAGAGTTCCTCTTACTTCTGTACAGAATGCAAACCCAAGAATTATCCTGCAGACCTACACATTTTGACACTAATCTTGGAGCTGAAGGCATTTCACCACACCAGAAAGCCTAATTTCAGTCTTTAGAGAGGGCTCCCACAGTCCCTGATGACCAACTCTGATTTATTGCTGCCAGGAGACAGTCTGTAAGTTCTTCTGGAACATTCCTAGGTTTTTTTGGCCAAAGCTTGGGTGATGGTTGACTCGCCACCCCAAATCCTTACATCTTGATTCAACATTTGCTAAAGGTTCATATCCTGGCAGTTCTTCCAACTCAGCAGAGTTCATTCTGAAATATTAGTGTATATGTGTTATCCCATTAGAATGGATGCTATGATCAGATGTCTTAGGAACAACAGATTTGATTCTAGCAGGGTACCTATTATGACTCATGAAACTTGCTAAGAACAATATTATTTTTTCTTTTTGTCATCAGTGATTTTAGGATGTACGGAATAGCCCTTTCCTTCACATTTTCCTATGCAGCCATGAGGACTGAGCACATAAATCAAAATACAATTGGTTATATCCTACCTCCTTTTCCACTGATAAAATAGAGAACAGAGGCCATTTTAACTGCTGAAATGGCAATGCCTGGGTCTGTGGGACCCATAGGAACAAAAGCCACATGAGTAGGGTTGCCAGCACTGCCTTGGCAAATGCTGGGAGATTTTGAGGGTACTAGCTGGGGAGAGTGGAGTTAGGGGTAGAGATGGGCACAAACCAAAATATGAACCAAAGTTCATGATGAACCAGGCCGGTTCATGGTTCGTAAACCGGTGGTTCCTCAGAGCCCATTTCTGACAAACCACCACAAACTTTAGGCTGGTTCGTTTGGTTTGTTTGTTTGGTTCGTCACTGTAGACAGCTTGGCACCAATCAATCAGTTTCCTAGGCAACAGGGGATGGACTTCTTGCAGACCTTCTGCTGACCCGGAAGTGACAATTTGCTGACCTGGATGTGACGTTTTCAAGAAACAAATGAACTGGTTTGTGAACCGGGGCAGGTTTTTGAAAGTTCGTGGTTCGTGAAATGTGACGAACCACGAACCGCATGGTTCATTTTTTTTCTGGTTCGAGCCCATCTCTAGTTAGGGGTGGACGTAAAGTCACTTTCAGGTAATGCTCTATAAATCTCCCCTAATCACTATAGTAGATCATGAAAAACATGGACAAAGTCCTTGAGCATCACTATGGAAGGCATTTTCTAGTCTTTTTTCTCCACTCTTCAATTTCTTGAGGTCAGGATTGGGGCCAAGGGTGGTGGTGGAGTTATCAGCAGGGGAATTAGAAGAAATATATTGGAAAAGGTGATGGATTCCAAACCAATGGTCCATCAAATACAAGTACGAAGAATGGAGGCTTGGAGCTGGGTTTACATGGTATGGCACTGTGGCTGGCAAAAAATGGTCAGGGAATGACACGTGGAATTTCCATACTTGTAGAAAGGAGGCTGTGATACTGTGGAAGTGCATTTGGGTACTCCTTCGGGGTCTTTGTATTTTGTACTGGCACAGGAATAAGAAGCTAATGAGTAGAGGGTGGGTGGTAGAGAAAGAAATACTGGGACTGAAGAATATCATAAGGACAATGGTCTAAAACAATTCTGAAAACTTGTGAGAAAAAGTATATAGGCTGAGAATCCTGGGAATAAATTAGCAGACTGTAAGCAGTGGAGAGCAGAGGAACCAAAAACAGTGGAAAATAGTTCTAATCTATTACCATAATCCAATATTACAAAATGCAGTTTTCACAAGTGAACCCTGCACTCTGAGAATGAGTGCCAAAGGCTGAGCGGTTTATCATACGACCTGTTCTCTGTTCTTAATTATCATGTTTACATTCTATATTGAATTTTTTTCAAGTCACATTCAAATAATATTCTCCAACTGAGCAAGGCAAGTGGGTGCATTGGCCTCTGTGGTCAACCTTTGGATTTTAAGAAAAAAGCATAAAGAGGATAAGGAAAAGTGATTTTGTATGATCGAGACACCGTTGCTAGGAACGGTCCAAGTTTATTAGGAACAGGGTTGTACATGATGAAAAGTTGGTGCTGGGATCCCCATCACAGTTGTTGCTTAGTTTTTATCTGGGCTGAAGCCTAGGCCCAGTAGAATTTGTGCAAATGGTATATTCATTGTAGGTGCACAATGGCCTGGAAGTAGGAGAGATGTGCCTGGTTATAAACTTGTGGAATTTCTAAGCATTGGCCTTACATAACATCTCCTCTGAACTTGTTCCCAGTTACCTTATTTGAGCCAAAGAAGTTATAATTTTTTCTCTTTTGATTAGTAGAGGAAAATACTATGCTGTTCCCCTGCCAGCTAGACTATAGTCACACAACCAGTTTAACAAATTCTTAATGATATTTTTACT
Organism: Eublepharis macularius; assembly: GCF_028583425.1. Classification (NCBI taxonomy): domain Eukaryota; kingdom Metazoa; phylum Chordata; class Lepidosauria; order Squamata; family Eublepharidae; genus Eublepharis; species Eublepharis macularius. The sequence goes on from NC_072794.1 coordinate 140,615,343, forward strand.
ATTGTTCTGTTGTTTACAAGAGAGGAAAGGGAACAAGAACAGTGTTGGATAGGAGAAAGCTGGGTTCGATCCTTTCTCAACAAAAGTGTACTAAATCATTCTTTGACTGTTACTCTTTTTAATCTATTTACAATTTAGTTGTTTGGATGCAATGGGATTGTCCCATATTTACTGCCTTTAAAAGAAGCCTCAAATGCAAACCTTAATAACAAATGTAGTTCCATGTAAAGAGAAACACAGACAACTATTTGAATGCAAAATTTGAACAGGGCTATTCCAACTTCTTCCTAGATTTTCCAAGTGCTGTGCTGTAAGATCTGTACTCATTGCCTGTGTGTTTCTGGACATAATTCAAAGTGTTGGTGCTTACCTTTATGCCATAAAATGACACCTTTATGCCACAAAATGTACTTGAAGGAAAATCTCTTTCTGAAGCCTGCCAGCTAAGATCTTCCTCAGTCTTCATAGGCCCTGCTCTCTATGGGCCAAGCTACACATGACGAATGACACTTGAACGGCAAGTGGATTGAGTGGAGGGCAAGTGAACAGGGAGAAATACACTTGCTGTTCAAGTGTCATTCGTCATGTGTAGCTTGGCCCTATGTTCCCACCTGCAGAAGAGAGGCAAGTGGCAACCAGAGACAGGGATTATTTAATGGTGACACATCACCTGTGGAATGCCCTCCCTCTTGAGGATCACCTAGCAAGTACCTAAGGTTGCCCAGGAGGCTTGCTGACAATGTGGTGATGTCACTTATGGTTTAACCATAGAGTGTTGGGTAAGTGCTAGAGCATTGCCCAAAACTATGATGTCACTTTTGGGTCATGCTGGGAGTGATGTCACTGTATAGGGCAATACCAATACCCCCACACACATTGTCTCTGGACATTTTTCTCCCACTTCTGGGGAAATAGTGGAGTGATGGGCCAGAGGCATGGAGGAGCGGTCTCCCATTGAAATGGGAGATGTATTTTCCCTACAAGTACCCTTTTCTCTTTTAGGTACAAGGCCAAAATGTTTCTTTTTACTCAGGCTTTTAAGGGGTTGATCTTCTAAAATTATGTTACAGTATGCTTCTTGCCTAAAAACTGTTATAAAAGTATCATTTTAAGGCTGCTAAATGTTTTAAGCTGTTTTTGTGCTCTAACTACGTTTTCTTAAAAACTTGTTAATTTTAATGATTTTTATGCTGCTTCATAATTTTGTCATGTTTTACTTTGTGAACTGCCCTGAGCACATTCTTTGGAGCACCAGCATACAAATTTTCTAAAAACCAAAACATTAGGCCACCATTAAAGTAACTACTTTCTTATTTGAAAGCTAAATGGAAACTTTTTCTACTTCTTATCTTCATGTTAAGAAAAGTTCACAGAAGTGTTATTCTGCATATCCTGTCCTCTAGCATTAAACTACTCATATGACCAGTCTTATCAGCATTTATTTGCAAGAGGAAGCCACCTGGGTGATTACTTGAACTTACTCTAACAGACAGGAGGAGGCCCGTGAAAGAGATAGCAAGTTAAACCTCTTGGACATAAAGGGTGTGTATACATTGTTGCAATAGCTATCTTAATCTTTGTTTATAAGAATACTGCCTTTAACATGTGCATAACTGCTCTATTTACCTCTTGATTGAGCTACTGCAGGAAAAACTATGAGTGACGTTTTCTTATGAGAAATGGAAGTTTGTGTGACTAGTCCTTCATCCATAATATTTAATGGAACTTGGATGTGTCCTAACATCATGGATTTTTCATTTCCTTTCCTCTTCCAATGACACCCAATGAAGAGGTGGGACTGTGAAATGCAGAAAATTTTGATGTCAAGATAAACTGAGTTCTCCTAGACTACAAGAACATAATAGCCCTGCTGGATCAAACTAGTGCTCCAGCATCTGATCTCAGACAGTGAGATCCAGCTGTCTCCAACTCTGGCCTCCTTGCATTGATATTCAGAGGTTGCCTCTAAATATGAAGGGTTCCTTTACTCATAGCTAGCAGTCATTAATGGAAGGTTTTTTTTTTTGTCTGCCTTTTGCTTACTGCCCATCAACTTAATTGGGTCACTCAGAGTTCTAGTATTATAGGAGAAAGTGAAGATTCTTCATCTGTCCACCTTCTCCACCCTATGCATAATTTTATTTACCTCTATCAAATCTACTCTTACCTATCTTTTTTTCTAAACTGAAAGACTCTTCAGAGTTTCCTCATAGGAAAGGTGCTGTAACCTCTTGATCATCTTGGTTGCTCTGTTCTGTACTCCCTCCCCCCCAGCTCTTCAATGTCCTTTATGAGATACAGCAACAAGAACTTTACACAGTATTCCAAATGAGAGTGCACCATTGTTCTATACAGGGGCATAACAATTGGCCATTTTGTTCTCCGTCCCTTTCCTATTAATCCTCATGAAGTTTGCCTTTTTCACTGCTGCTCCACACTAAGTCAATCACTTCATTGATCTGTCCTCTATAACCCCAAGATCTCTTTCAATCTTGATCTCAGGCAGTTTAGAACAGAGGGTGGAAACAGTGGCAGTTTTCAATGGTAGTTGTATGCATAACATCATGTGTTGTTTGTAGCTTCCTACTCAACAAGAGTGTTCAAAAGATTAAAACTCTTGATCTTTGGTACTGAAAAAGGGATCCCTACAGAAGTCTCTGGAATTACTTTTGTAATAAATGAATCAGGGCAGGTTTTGTTTGACTGAAGAAAAATTGGGGGAACCACTACCTTTGAGCAGAAATCTGAACTTGGTGAAGCTATATAACCATTTAAGTGAGGCCAAAACAACTGAAAGTGAATTGACTTGAATGTAACAACACCTTATAAGAATATTGGAAAGGGCAAGGAGCACCCATGTGGTTTATTTGGATGTGTCTGCATAGTTCAGTTTTGTTCTGATTAAGCATCTGATTGCCAACAGATGCCCCAAAGATGGCCTCTGAAGAAACACCTTCTAGACAGATGTTGTGTGTCCTGTCACTCTGTCTGTCACAGAAAGTAAATCATCAGTCTTTAGTTAGCATGGCCTTTGGGGCAGCCATTACTGTGGCATACAAAAGGTTTAAAATAAAGGTCAAATCTACCATAACAAGTCAGTGTAATGCTTGGACACAATTTTGCAGAATGTTTCCCTATAACTTCCATTCATTTCAATAGGGCCTGTCCAAGAACTGAAATGAATGTGTTGTGGTGCATTCTAGGATATATGAAAATTTAATGAAGGAAGGATGCATATAGCTTGGTTGTAGTCCTGGGCATAAAGAAGACCACTTTGCCAGTTCTTGGTATCTCCAATTAAAATGACATCAGTGGGAGTAGGAAAGACATAGTCTGAGCCCATAGAGAGCTGCTGCCAGTAACCGTAAGTACTGGATTAGCAGTAGAGAGCTGCTACCAGTAACCATAAGTACTGGATTAGGAGTGCCATCCTAAGCAAAGTTACACCCTTCTAAGTCCGTTGAAGTCAATAGTCTTAGAAAGGTGTGATTTAGCTTAGCACGACACTGTCAACAACCTATTGGATTGAGATGATATCAGGCAGTTTGAATGCTCTCAGACTTGACAAGGGATACCTTCCTTTAAAGCTCATAGAATCAGTCATAGGATCATAGAGTTGGAAGGAGTCTTACATACCATCTAGTCCAACCCCCTGCCCTATGCAGGAACAGCCTAAAGCATCCCTGACAAATATTTGTCCAGCCGCTCCTTGAAGACTGCCAATGAGAGGGAACCCACCACAGCCCTAGGCAGCTGATTCCACTGCTGAATTACTCTTGATGTGAAGAAGTTTTTTCTCATGTCCAGCTGGTACCTTCCCTCTTGTAGTTTAAACCCATTGTTTTGAGTCCTATCCTCTGCTGCCAACAGGAACAGCTCCCTTCCCTGCTATAAGTGACAATCTTTTAAATACTTAAAGAGAGGAAACATGACTCAACCTCAATCTCTTCTTCTCCTTCTGGAGAAGACCCAAGTCCATCCTTCCCAGGATTGCTACCACAGGTACTCAGACAAAAAGCCCTTCTGAGTTGTCTTCCCTCCATCCAGATCCAACTCAAGCATTGTATAAAAACAAATCACAAGAGTTGTTCAGCTCCATAGAACCTCCTCGGTGACCATGACCCCAGTAATTTTTATTTTATTTTTACTTCATTTATACCCCACCTTTCTCCCCAATGAGGACCCAAAGCGGCTTACATCATTCTCCTCTCCTCCATTTTTCTCCATCACAACAACTCTGTGTGGTAGGTTAGGTATGAGACTAGCCTAAGGTCACCCAGCAAGCTCCTGTGGCACAGAGGGTAATCAGACTTGGGTTGCCCAGATCCTAGTCTGTCACTCTAGCCACTACACCAAACTGGCTTTCTCTAGTCCTCTCATCTCTTTCCCACTTTTCTTGTGTTTTAGTCAAGTGTCATCTGTAGTTCCACAAGCAATATTATTACCAGTTAACATATACTGAGAGCTAAACTGAATTTAGTAAATCCTGACAATGCCAGCAACAAAAACTCACACTATCCTACAAGCTATACACATTTTATGTTCAGGATACTTACTCCCAAATACTGCAGCCTCTGTCTCATAGAATCACAAGGAAGGCCTTTCTGGGTCAGACCTAGGGTTTATTTGACTCAGTTTCCTGATATACTTCTGGGAAGCATCAATAGGTCATGAAGATAAAAGCCCTCTCTCCTACTCTTTGCCACTTAGCAACTGGTAGTCAAAAGTACAATGTCCTTGACTCATTTAGCTATCACAGCCTCACAGGCTTAAGGCCATCGAAGCCAGTGGCCATCATTGCCATATTGTTACCCCTTTACTTAGATTCTTTAAAAAGTTTTTCACAGGCTACGCAAGATTTCACCATTCTGAATAAGCTGGTGCCATCTGCAAATCTGGCTATCTCCATCCTCCTCACTCCAGGCTGCAGATCAAGATATTAGTACCTTAGGTGGGAAGGAGCTCTTAGTACTCAGGAGATCTTTACGACCATGAAATTATGAAAGAATTGTTTACAAGCATTGATTTGGAATGATATTTTTGAAGTCCTCCTCAAAAGGGATTGTTTTCAATACCAATATGCTCTTATGAAAACTGTTTTGCCTTGCTTCGTGATTAGAGCTTATGCTGAAACAGGATTAAATGGGTGGCCCATTGAAAATCTCATCAAAAGTTATTGTTCAGTTTCTTCAGTATGATAACAGTAGAGATTCAGCTTGTGGTGTCAGAGTGTGAAATACAGTCCAGACTTTTGAAGTTAAAGTTGATCTATCTGTTACACTTTTATCCCACAATTTCTCCAAGGACCTCAGAGCTTCTATGTGGTTCTCCCCCTCTCAATTATCCTCACAACAAATCCCTGATATAGTTCTTGCTGAAAGGGAGTCCAAGATTACCCAATGAGCTTCATGGAAGAGTCAGGATTTGAACCTGACTTTTCCAGGTCCTAGGCTAATACTATAACAAACCATTATATCACACTGGTTTAGCAATCTGATTATTGCTGAAATTCAGATTCTATGTGGAATCTCCCAGTGTTTTCCATTTTGATTTGATTGTATGCTTTATCACTGACTAGATTCTATATTTGTATATTTTGCTATATCTTGACTTCTATTTGGATTACTTAAACATTTTTAGTTGTCGTCGTCTTTCTAATCCTCCAATAAGGACACTGATTTTGATTAGTAGATCAATAGTTTCTTATGTCTGAATTCTTTAAGAATTCTCAGGTATGTGCCATTTGGACTCAATAATGTGTTGTTTTTAATTGGTTGATTAGACCGAGAAATCCATCTCACCACTACTATTTGACCTGGAGTTCTGGTTCTCTGATGGAGGGGGAAAATGTTCAGATTGGTCTTCCATTTTCATGATGAAGTTGGACTCAAATAATTAATTGAGCTTATTTGGAATCTCCCTTCCCTCCTTCAATAATTTGCTCACACCATTGTCATATAACAGTATGGCTACTAGAGGTGGGCACGAACAGCAATATGAACAAAAAAACTCACGAACAGCCCGATCGGCTGTTCGCGAACAAGCCGTTTGTGAGGCGCCATCGTAAACAAACAAGTGGTCTTCGCAAGCCTCATTTGTTGTGTTCATCCGCTGTTTGTGAAGCCAGGCAGTCAGGCGCCTTCAATCAATTCCCTTGGCAACGGAGGCAGGAACAGCCTGAACTCTGTCTGCACTCCTTCTGTTGCCCTGGAAACCCCTATCAATGCCCAACTTAGCTTGATAGGCAGGTCTTCCTTCCAAGAGTGGAACTCCAAATTGGTTACATGGGGAGCAGAGACCAGGGGGGAGAGGGGTGTTCTGTAGCCGTTGGAACTCCAATCTCATCCCTGCAAACCCTGCAAGGCAGTTCTGACTGACAACCACAGACCTCCTGCTTTGCTCTATGGGACCTCTGGTCATAAAAGGAAGTGTGCTCCAAGCTCTAGCTTTCAGTTTCAGCAGGCAGTGGAGTGGGAGAGAGCTAGCATTTGGGGAGAGAGACAGAGTGACTGCATTGGAGCTTGATTTTTTTTGGTGTGTGGTGGGATAGGGATCTATCTCCTCTGGTTCCAGGGCTGCTGCCAGGCCCTGGGGCCAAGCTCAGTGGGCACCTCATCTGAGGGCTCAAACTGATTATTATCAGTGCCTGATCTGGTCAGGTTTCTGGGAGTGCTGGGCTAGGGCTCTACCCCCTCCCTCTGGTTCCAGGGCTGCTGCCAGGCCCTGGGGCTAAGCTCAGTGGGCACCTCAGCTGAGGGCCCACAGTGTTCTCTGCTTCTCATTCTTCCTTAATTCTTGTTTGCTGGCACAATGAGGCTTCGGGTGGAGGCCAAGGGTGGTCGTGGGGGGAAGTGCCATGATTGTCCCAGTTGCCATGCGGGAAACAGTACTGAGCGGTGCTCGGGGGCAGCAGAAACTCCTGCTCCCCAAGATTCAGCTGTGGGGGCTGTGGAGGAGGCCAAAAAGGTCTTGCTGCTGAGGGAAGAGGATCTCTTTAAACTTTTTGAGGAGGAGGAGGATGGCCAGGGGTCTGTGGAGGAATGGTTGAGGTTTGATGGAACTTCCATCCCATCCCCATCTCAAACTCTCAGTGCTGTCCTTGCCTGCAGTCAACCCCTCACTCCGTCTTCTGGTGCCAGCTGTGCAGCGCAGCCTGTAACCCTTTGTCCTCCTTCCCCTGGAACAGTTAGTGGGCCATGTTTCAACCTCTCCATGTGGAGGCACTTTTGGGCCCTTCCAAATGACCCCATGTGGTGCGGTGCCATATCTGCGATGGCCTGGTGCACAGGGGCAATGACCTGAAGCACCTGTCGTCGATGGTCCTGAGTAGGCACCTGAAGCCATACCACCCAAGCCTGTGGTCTCTGTCTTCGCCCAGTGAAACATCCAGCGGGGGGAGAAAGAGGGCTACCAGCTCTTTGGAGCAGGGATCAGTGGAAGGGTCACCAGAATCCACCCCATGCAAGAAGACTTACCCCAACGAGGCTGCTGCTGATGGGAGCAGAATGGTCAGGCAGGCTACCCTTGTGGAGGATTTTCCCTTGGGGTCAGGGACAGTGCCTCTGAAGAGGGTGAGGTCGAGAGCTCAGGAGGTGGGCATTCGCGTCATGGCAGAGATGATTGCCCTACAAGGATTCACCCTATCCATCGTGGAGGGTGTGGGCTTCCACAGGCTGCTTCAGCATTTTGCCCCATGATTCTCCATGCCGTCACGGTGCACCATTGGGTGTTGAGTCCTGCCTGCCCTCTTCCAGTCTGTGAGAGACATGGTGCTCAGAGAGCTGTCAGATGCCAAAGGCCATATCGTACACTTCACAGCAGACCTCTGAAGTGGCTGCCATCATGGCTACCTGGGCATCACCGTCCACTGGTGGCAACCAGAGGACCTCCGCCCCCCCAGGCCAAGCACTGGCCCCCCCAAACAGGTACCATCCTTGACACCGGGCTGCAGGTTAGTTCTTCTCCAGGCCCGGGGGATGGACGATGTTCATACTGGGAAGAACATCGCCACCACAATAAAGGTGGGTCTGAGGGAGTGGAGGGCCTGGAGGGAAGGGTTTGTCCGTATCTTCATGGTGACGGACGCGGGAAGCAACATGTTGGCAGCCCTGAAAGAGGCATCCCTCCTAGGCCTGATGTGCATGGTGCACAAGCTGCACCTGGTCATGAGGGATGTTCTCAGGCTAGGGAGCAAGCTGAGGGATAGCTGGGACAAGGGAACTTCATGGATGTGCAACCTGCTGGACAGCTGCCGGCACATTGCTTCCCACTTCTCTTGCAGCATAAACTCTTCCTGTGAGCTGTTCCAGAGGCAGTGACAGGGGGGGATTGCTAGCACCAACTCTATCAGGACCTGCCCACCCACTGGAATTCCACCTATGACATACGTCGTCTGGTGGAACAGAAGGGCCCATTGCAGGACATCCTGTCACTGCCAGACGTTCTGAGGAAGAGAGAGGAGCTCAGCCTCAGCTCCATGGAATGGAGAGTCCTTGCCCAGATGTCCTGGTTGCTGAAACCCTTTAAGGAGGCCACCGAGGTCTTGTGCTTGTATGAGGCCAGCTTGGGTCAGGTCATCCCCCTGGTCCACGGGCTCGACCAATTCCTGGCCAAGGAGCTCAAGCACGAGCAAGAGCTGCTCCCCAGGGTCAGGGACTTTGTGAGGAGGATGCAGGCATGCATGGCCAAACACTTCCATCCTCTGTGCCACAAGATACCATACCAAATGGCCTCCCTCTGTGACCCCAGTATCAAGGGCAATATCACCATGCGGAGGGGGCGAGATGCCGCACTGGAAAAAGGAGCTCCGCAGAGCAGTGCTTCTTTTCCAGGCAGAGAACGCATGACAGAGGGAACCGGGCAGGGGCAAGGGGCAGGTGGCGGAGGAGGAGGGGGAGAAAGTGGGAAGAGAGCCACGCCAGGAGAGACCCACTGAAACAGGACCACTCAATCTCTGGTCCCCGTCTGTGGGCTGTGTCGTTTGCCTCAGCTCAGTGGGCGTATCTCTTGCAGTGGAGGACTCGGCAGGGGCCATGGTGCGAGAGTACCTTTCGGAGCCCACCAAGCCCCCCCCCCCCCCGTCCAACCCGTTGGAGTATTGGGCGAGTAAATCTGCTGTATGGCCAGACCTGTCTATCATGGCAACCAACATCCTGTCCTGCCCTCTCACCAGTGTGCAGAGCGAGCGGGTGTCCTCCCTTCTGAGAGACCTCCTCCATCCCCGCCGTGCACATTTGCACCCAGACCTGGTGGATATGTTGACCGTTAAGGTCAACCTCAACCTGCTTGGATATCCATCCGTGGACCTTGACCTGCCTGGGCTCTGAGCCACCCCAGTCTACTGTGGTTCTCGGCAAAGCTCCTCTGCAGCAGCCTCAAATCTCTGGCCTGCTGACTGGCTCTGGGGCAAAGCAGTCCTGCAGTTACTCAGGTTGGTTTCTGTGAGTGGTGGTGTTGTGCTCTAGCCCCCCTCAGTTCCCAGGGCTGTTTCCAAGGTCGGGGCCCAAGCTCAGTGGGCACCTCTGCTGAGGGCTCACATTGAGTTTTGTCTCTGACTGATCTGGTCAGGTATCTGGGAGTGGTAGTGTCAAGCTCTAGCCCCCCTCAGTTGCTGGGGCTGCTTCCAAGGTCCGATGCCAAGCTCAGTGGGTTTCTTGGCTGATGGCTCACAAATGTTTGGGTCTTCCTGGTCATGCTCCACAATGCCACTGGTAACCCTTTGTCCTCCTCTCCCAGACAAGTTCCCGGATGGTCCCTTTTTCAACCTCTCCCTCTCTGGATGGAACCAATCCGACGCTTCCCAATTTGTCCTACCCATTGCGTCCTCTCCCTGACAAGTTCCCAGATGGTCCCTCTTTCAACCTCTCCCTCTCTGGATAGAACCACTACGACCCTACCCAACAACTTCTCTTGCCCATTTCACCCTTTTCGCAAAGGCAGGAAGGTGTGTGATGTCAGCTGCCACCACTTTTGGTTACGAGGGGCAGCTCAGGAGCTGTTCCACATGTGGTTGTACCACATAGTGCCCCCTATCAACAGCACTGGCTCTCCCCTCTGAGCATAGGGGAATGGGTCCTGCAACTCCCATCTTTTCCGCGAAGGCAGGATGCTGGGTGATGTTGGCGGCAGCCTCCACTTCGACACAATAGGGTTAGGGTTAGGGTTAGGGTTAGGGTTAGGTTCAGGGTCAGGGTCAGGGTCAGGGTCAGGGTCAGGATTAGGCCGGTGGGTGATGCTGGGCACATGTGGTTGTACAGCACAGTGTACCTGATCCAAGGCACCTGCTGTCCCCTCTGAGCAGGGGGGAATGAGTCCCATGACTCCCATCCTTTCTGTGAAGGCAGGAAGGTGGGCGATGTCAGCTGCTGCCACGCTAGCTCCTCCCTTATTTCTCGGGGCTGCTCTGAAGTCCGGAGCCAAGCTCAGTGGGTTTCTTGGCTGACGGCTCACAAATGTTTGGGTCTTCCCAGTCCCACTACACAATGCAGCTGGTAACCCTTTGTCCTCCTCTCCCAGACAAGTTCCCCATCCCTCTTTCAACCTCTCCCTCTGGAACCAATATGACCCTTCCCAACAACTTGTCCTGCCCATCCTGTCTTCTCCATGACAAGTTCCCGATCCCTCTTTCAACCTTGCCCTCTCTGGATGGAACCACTCCAACCCTTCCCAACGACTCGTCCTGTCCATCCCGTCCTTTCTGCGAAGGCAGAAAGGTGGGCCATGTTAGCTGCCGCCGCTTTTAGACACAAGGGACAGCTCAGGAGCTGTTGCACATGTGGTTGCACAGCACGGCGCCCCCTATCCTTGGCACCTGCTGTCCACTCTGAGCAGGGGAGAATGGGTCCGGTGACTCCCATCCTTTTCGCAAAGGCAGAAAGGTGGGTGATGCTGGCAGAAGCCTACACTACTTATTAGCAGAGAAGTTAGCCGTGTTAGTCTGTGGTAGCAAAATCAAAGAGTCCAGTAGCACCTTTAAGACTAACCAATTTTATTTTAGCATAAGCTTTCGAGAATCAAGTTCTCTTCGTCAGATGCCTGATACCTGATGCCTGATGTCAGATGCTCTGTATCAGGCATCTGACGAAGAGAACTTGATTCTCGAAAGCTTATGCTAAAATAAAATTGGTTAGTCTTAAAGGTGCTACTGGACTCTTTTTGATTTTACTACTTATTAGTAGTGCCTGTACTGCCTGCTCAAGTAAGGTATCTCTGAGTGATGTGGAACTGCTCTAGCCCCCCTCAGTTCTCAGGGCTGCTGGTCCCTCTTTCAACCTCTCCCTGTCTGGAACCACTCCAACCCTTCCCAACAACCTATCCTGTCCTGTCCATCCCGTCCTTTCCGCGAAGGCAGGAAGGTGGGTCATGTCTGCAGCCACCGCTTTTGGGCACGAGGGACTACTACAGCACTGCTGCTGCCTTTGGGTCTTCCCGGTCCTTCTCCGCAATCCAGCTGGTAACCCTTTGTCCTCGTCTCCCTGACAAGTTCCCTGATGGTCCTTCTTTCAACCTCTCCCTCTCTGGATGGAACCACTCTGACTCTTCCCATCAACTTGTCCTGCCCATCCCATCCTTTCCGTGAAGGCAAGAAGGTGGGTCATGTCTGCAGCCGTCGCTTTTGAGCATGAGGGACAGATCAAAAACTGTTGCAGATATGGTTGTGCCACACAGTGCCCCCTATCCAGGGCACCTGCTGTCCCCTCTGAGCAGGGGGGAATGGGTCCCTGCCGTGACTCCCATCCTTTCCATGAAGGCAGGAGGGGCTCACACTGGTTATTATTAGTGCCTGTCCTGCCTGTGCAGGCAAGGTGTCTCTGTGTGATGGGTTACCTCTCTAGCCCTCCTCAGTTTTCGTGGCTGCTTCCACAGTCTGGAGTCAAGCTTAGTGGGTTTCTTGGATGACGGCTCCTTCCCAACAACCTCTCCTGTCTGCAGCCGCTGCATCGGGGTCTTTCCAGTACCGCTCCACAATGCAGCCGGTAACCCTTTGACCCCCTCTCCCTGACAATTTCACAGTTCCTGTTTCTTCCTCTCCCTCTCTGGAACCACTCTGACCCTTCCCAATGAGCTCTCCTGTCCTGCCCATCCCATCCTTTCCACAAAGGCAGGAAGGTGGGTCATGTCTGCAGCCACTGCTTTTGGGCACAGGGGACACCTCAGCTGCTCTTGCACATATGGTTGTACAGCATGGTGCCCGCTTCGACACAGGAGGGGTGGACAAGTCTCTCCAGCAGCAGTCTATGCATTCCTTCAAGGTGGATCCTGTCACCTGGGGAGCTTAGTTTGGGCTGACTGTCCTCCCGGCTCCACCGTGTCTCGCTGGAGGGACCCACAATGGCATCAGCCTTCACTGCAATGCCATCTTCTGTAGGATGCTGAATAGACTGCCACATCTGTGATGGCAGGCCGGTGGGTGATGCTGGGGGCAACCCACAGCTTCCCACATGGGCACCTACCTGTCTGCCCACAATCCTCTTTCCTAGGGGAAATGATGCCTCCCCTATGACCGGGGGAAAGTCATCCTCCACCGCTTCGATGGCCAGCACGTGAGCCTCCACTTCTACATGTTAGGGGCGGGCCCCACCTCCCACCCTTGGTTCTTTCCTTCCAACTTTCTAACGAAGGGATAACCCAGATATTTATGCAATTCATCTGTGTCTTCAACATGGTATCTGTCTCTCCTGTCAATCCAATACAGGTATTCAATGTATCCATGCATCCCTCTATCCTAGACACCTATCCCATACAGCTATGCACCTGTCTATTGAGAAACCTATCTATCCCATGTACCTAACCGTCCAATGCTCCATGACCAGCCAGTGTGTTTGGGCAGCAACAGCCTCTGCACCACGCGAGGTATGGACAACAACATTGGCCCCAATGCCATGATGTCCCCATCTGGTGGACGTATGTTGGTTTCTCTGACCCACCAGAGTGTGTGTGCAAGGCCTCCACAAACGCCACCATGTCTTGCTGGAGGGTTTTCTTTGCAGACTGTTGCTGGATCATTTAGTTATGTGGCGGTCGCCGACATGACCCACCTTACTTCTGTCCAGAAAGTAGCCTCTGGGAGGCCTGGCAAGTGGGCACATGGGGGGTGCTGCTGGCAAGCAGCCAAACCCTCCACCCCCTAGAGGGGAGGCAGCCCTCCACCACCTCCCTGAGCCCGCCAGGCCCAGCGGCTGCCGACATAACCCACCTTACTTCCATCCGGAAAGTAGCCTCTGGGAGGCCTTGTGGGCGGGCACATGGGGGATGCCACCAAACCCCCCTCCCCATAGAGGGGAGGTGGCCCACCACCATCTTCTCAAGCCCACCAGGCCCAGCAGCCTCTAATATTACCCACCTTACTTCCATCTGGAAAGTAGCCTCTAGGAGTCCTGGCAGGCAGTCACATGGGGGGTGCCACCGGCGAGCGGCCAAACCCCCTGACTGCTATAGGAGAGGCGGCCAATGATGGACCTATCTTCTATGCATCTGCCGTTTCAATCCATCTAAGCAAGTCACCATCACCATCACTAAGTCTACCATCACCGAATTCCAAAATTAAATTGCTCAGTGAATAAACTATTATTTCCTTTTGCCAGTTCTGAATCTATTGTTCATCAACAAATTTTGCTTACGTACTTACTTTTTTATACCCCACCTTTTCTCCTTAATGGGGACCTACAAAGGTGTACATCATTCTCCTCTCCATTTTGTCCTCACAACAGCCCTGTGAGGTAGGTTAGCTGAGAGAGTATGACTGGCCCAAGTTCACCCAGCAAGCTTCCATGACAGATCAGGTCTCCCGGATCTTAGTCAGAAACCCTCATCACTACACCACACTGGCTAATCTTGACTTTGGTAACAATATGGTCATTGCTGCCAATTAGTCTGATACACATCATGCTTCAGGTCCTGGCTTCATTCAGAATTAAGCCCAAGGTTACCACTGATTACAAAATTTGTTACATCTAGAAATTTTCTTCAAGTTCCTCTCCAATATCTTTTTATCCATCTCAAGATAATCTTTAGGCAAATATGTAAACTCAGGATGATTTTCCCTATCAAAAAGTGGGGTGGGGCAGAGGAAACCTGGCTGTTCAGCTAGCTTTCTCCAGTCTGTCTAGTATACCTTTATCTCAACTTCTCTCCAAAAAGCTCAGGCTAGCTACATGGTTCTTCCTTCTCCATTTTATGCTCACAACAACCCGGTGAGGTAGTATAGGCAGGGTATTTGAACCTAGGTCTCCTAAATCATAATCTACACACTAGCTGTCTGCAATGAAGGTAGCATTGGAGGGAAGGGGGAATGTGAAGGGGGAAATTGCTGCCAGGACAAAACCATAGGGAAAGGTACTGGACTGGTCTTGAATAGTGATCTTCTGGAGAGAAGACACAGGTTGGCCAGAGAGATGCAGCACTCCAACGCCATGGTGCTGGTCTGTCTCCCTCACCCCCATCATGGCACTTGGATGGTTAGTCATGGTTGTCACTGTAAGAAGTGCTTCTGGGCGAGGTGCACATGGTCTGTTTGGTCAAACAAACTTGATAAAAGTTCTGGAAGTTTTACACATAACAATTGACAACATTTCTGTGTGTTGATTGGCTGAGGTGTTCTGGAGGGAAACTTCAAAATATTAAGCAGGATTCAGGGCTCTCTGCAGAGCTTGTCTTATTAGCCATTGCAGTGGTTTGTTTGTTTGTTTTTAAAAATAGCAAAGTTGCAACTTTGCAACGTTTTTTTTTTTTTTAAAGAATGAATTTTGGGGGAGAAAAATGACTAAAAATGCAGAACATATAGAGACTCTGTACAAAATGTCATCCTAAATGGCTTGTGTTGGTGAGAAGATTATTTATTTCATACTGCCGAGGTTAGCAGGCACACACAACACATAACAATGATGGCATTTTATTTTTTTAAAAGATGAGGGCCAAGAGTGCTCCGGGAAGAAAATGGAGGAAATGGGTGTGGTTACACATTGATGTTCAACCAATTAGGACATAGAGGGATAAAGGGGAGGGCAAAAGGCAGGGCTTACATCCAAGAATACATTCTGCACTTCAAAAAGGCTGACTTTTAACTTTGCTATTAAAAAAAATTGGGATATATGCATGGGAAGAAAAAGCACAGAAAACTTGGGGGGAAATCGATTCTGCAGCAGATGTAGCCTTTCAGCATGCAGAGTTTGAAAGAGCATGGGAAGCAATTTAAAGACTGACAACAACAACAACAACAACAACAACAACAACAACAACAACAACAACTACACTTATATACTGCTCTTTTAGACAGATTAGTGTCTCATCCAGAGCAGTGAACAAGTTAGTGTTATTATTATCCCCACAATACAGCTGGGAAGCTGGGGCTAAGAGGAGTGGCTTATCCAGTAGTGGGATTCGAACCAGGAGAGTGCTGATTCACAGCCAAACCACTTAACCACTGTGCTACCATGAGTGCAGAACTCAGGGGTTACGTTGAAGCTGTATAGGACCAGAAATGTCAAAAAAAGCATGAGCGGAAAAGCTTAGATTACTGGCCTTGAAGACACTTTGGAAGCTGGTGCAAAATGTTGCAGCCTATTAGTTATCAGGCTCTTCCTGTTGGTAACACGTGATATGATTCTGAAGTTTCTTCACTGACTGCTTGTTTGTTTCTGGATCTAATTATATCCCCAGGCCAGGCCTTTTTTGTTGCTTCCCCACAACCATGGAACAACTTCCCAGGGGGAATGAGGAAGGCACCTACCCTTGTGGAGTAAGACAGAATAATTTAAGAGAGTTTATGAATAAGCTTGAATGGAAGCTGACTTAACTATTTTAATTATCTATTTAAAATTGCCTGTTTTAATTTATGAATTCCAATTAATTGGACAGATGATTATTTTTGGATTGTGTCTATTGTTGTCAGTCACCTCATCCCAAAAATCTATTGTGGAGCTAGGAAATGTGCAAAGTCTAGCAATCAAAATGAGGTCGGAGTATCTTCCCTGTAATGAATGGCTAAAGTGCTTTTTTCCTCTCTCTCTAAAGTTTAGAAGAAATGTGATGACGAGAGATGTAAGTGCAAACAAATACAGGAGGCTTGGTGTTTCCTGTTTCTCCATCTTGCCCTGGAATAACCTTAGTAGTGCAGGTACAAGAGACAGAAGGTTCCCAGTTGCTTCCTTTTCTTGTTGCCTCCACCACTTATAACTTCCACATCTTTCTAAGGCTTAGCTCTTCTATCCCTCCTGCCCAGGCCATGCCATAGGCTGAGTGGGATCCCATCACCACCCATGGCCATGGCAAACACCAGCCATCTGCTGCCTAAGTGATTTGTACAGGGCCAGACCTTCCCCTGGCACTCATGTAGGTGTGTCCTGCTTCTCGCTTAGGGGTCCTCCGTGTCCCATGACTTCCTGATGAGGGCTGATGCTTCAGTGCTACCTCTACCCCTGGCTAGCCCTAGATCTTCCATGCCACGAAGAGAATAAAAGATGTCTACAAATTTAAGCATGGTGTAGAGAAAGTGGATAGTGAGAATTATTTGTCTCCCATTTGAGGTCATCCCATATTTGATGGCTAGCAGATTCAGGATACCTTTGGGGCAGGAGTGGGTGGAAGGCTGTTGACTTCATGCCTTACTTCCTGGAATTATCTGGCTGGCCACTGTGGGAAACAGGAAGCTGGACCAGATGGGGCCCTCTTATTTATTTATTTTTTATGAGCGCTGTCGAGAAAGAACTTGAGAGCCTCTGTTCTTGCTGGGTGGTTGACTTGCATTCAGTCAGATCCACTGTTCAGGCACACCCCAAATCTATAAATGAATCAAAGGTCTAAGTGGGTCAATGAGTTGTTTATTCCAGGTACTTGATTATGAAACAAGCACTTGCTGTATTAGGGATGATGGTGCATTCAGAGATGTGGTACATCTCCCATATTAGTGAGCACCCAGCAAGGAAATGTACATTTTTTAAAAAAATGAATATAATTTGTTGCATCTAGTTTAACATCACTAAATTACTAGAATGGGGTTTCTGACCAACCCAGCACACCATTTGTTTCTTACTGACTGTTTCAACAAATTGTTTTCACATGCACAAGCCACACCTTGTAGATAACCCAGTCCACAAACCACCTACATTTGTGCTGCTGCAGAATTAATTAGCACCTTGGCATTTCAGTACTTTTTGATCATTAAAGCACTGAATAATCTGGGCCCTCGAGTGTTTCTCCATACCTTGCAGTAATTTGAAGTCACCCTCTTGTGTATTCCTCTGCTATCAGAAGTTCAACAGATCATTACCAGAGCCAAGTCCATCATGTGGGAATAGACAGTCTTTTAGATATCTCAGGCCCAGACTGTTAGGGCTTTAAAGGTTATGTCTTCTGTTAAGTAAGAGGAATAAGTGCAGATTCTCCATTTTGTTACTGCCAGCTAGCTATAGGGCCTGGCCTGCCTGCCTATCTATTTCACACTTCCTCCAAGAAGCTCAAAGTGGCATATAAGGGGCCTTTTTGCACTCTCACCTTGTTCCTGATCTTTTCAGCTCATTTATTTGGCCAGTTTGTGTTCGATGCACTTCCATCTCTATGCACAGACCCCCCCCCTCCGCCTTTATTGGAAAAAGAGTTCTGATTGGAAGAAAAATCCTCTGAAAATGCTTACCTCATTGTATATAATTCATTGTGCACAATTGTTCGCTTTCCAAAGCAGCCATTTCCCCCGGTGGAACAGATCTCTGTAGTCTGGAGATCTCTGTCCTTTGGAAGAGTAATTCTGGGAGATCTCCAGGCCCCACCTGGAGTTTGCAATCCTAGTGTATAGATAGAATATAGGCGCTGATCAGGGAGACGCTCCTCGCAGTGTGCAATGGACAAACTGAGTGCATCCAAGGAGCCAGAGGGAGAAGGAAAGAAGAAGAAAAACAAAAGGGGGAGAGGAGACAAACAGACCCATTATCACAGCAGGTGGAAGAAAAGTGCATGTTAACATTTGCATGGCAGTCAGGCCCAGTATGTTTTTGCATTGAGGGAAAAGTCGACAGAAAGTAGCATTCAGAAAACTTGGGACAAACTCCGGTATAGGGTCAAGATCATCACTGCAGCAGTCAAATGCTGTGCATAAATCAGAAAAGCATTTATAGTATAGGGCCAAACGGGAGGCAAATAGCCCATGCGTAAAAGCCCAAGGTTCTCTCCTTTTATCCACATAACATCTTCATGAAGTATACTGGGAGAGTGAATGACTGGTCCAAAGTCACCAGTGAATCCCTGAGATGCCTTCAGCTTAAGAAATTAAAGCATTGTGTGCAATTATTGTCCTTTTGCCGAGCTCACTGAGTTACATGTGCCAATCTCCTGGTGTGGCCTGGAGTTCTCATGGAATTGCAACTGACTTCCGAACTTCAAGGATCAGTTCCCCTGGAAAAAATGGCAGCTTCAGAGGATGAACTGTATGGCATCAGATCCCTGCTATGCTCCCTCTTCTCCCCAAACGCCACCATTCTCAAGCTTCACCCCCGAATCTCCAGGAATTTCCCAACCCAGAGTTGGCAACCCTACTATGAGGGGGAGGGTTGGAAGGTGTCAGGGCTGGGGAAACTGAAACGGAACAAAAAAGAATCCAGATAAAAACCAAGGGGGGAGCTGAGAGATGGCAGTGCCAGCTGCCTAAATGGTCTAGGGTGACAAAATTCCAGAGCCGCCTGATCACTCTGAGGGGCCACTGAACCAGGGAAATCACATTGTTGGATTTCATGTATGGTTTAACTTGGAGATGAAAGAGGAAAAAGGGGGAATGCTAGAAATCAAGAGCGTAGAAAGAAATAGTCATGGGATGCAGAGACAGAAGGAGGTGACAGAATGACAGTTAGAAAAAGACCTGTGAGTTGAGGGGAGAAAAGATGTAATAGATAGGGGGCCCCAGAAATAAGACAGGGAGTACCATAAGGAAGGCAAGAAAAAAAGGAAAGGATAACTGGATGTGGATTCAGAGGCAAATGGCATGAGGAAGTAGAAGCAAGAGGGCCAGGACAGAGTTTGGTTTAAGAGACTTGTGGGGATACAAAGAGGAGAGATCACTCTGGGAAAAAGAGGAATATATTTATTTTATTGAAATATTTATACCCCACCTTTCCTGTAGCTCCAGGTGGCTCACTAATTGAAATAAAAAGACAAATCAAAATGCAGTAAACCCCCACATAACCCTGCCCCCCAAACATGCCTGCAGCCTATACCTCATTAAAAGCCCTAGCAAATAAAATAGCCTTGCAGAGCCTCTTAAATATCTCTTGAGATGGTGCCTCCCTCACAACCTCAGGGAGCCCCTCCTATAGGATGGGAACTATGATGGTAAAAGCACATGTTCTAGTTGATGCCAGGCAGACTACCCTAAATGGGGTTACAACTAGTAGGTGGTAACTTGAGGACAGCAACAGATCCATGCGGACATATGGAAGAGGTGACTAAAGGACAAAGCTGCAGAAACACTCACGGAATGAGGGAGCAGAGAAAAGAAGTATAGGGTGTAAGAGAAAGAGAGGATAAGAGCCAAGAAATGGTACCAAGATATTTTCATCAGTTACCCATGCTTGTCTCTTGATGTTAAGGTGGTCTTCAGAGTGATGTGTGTTGTGCCCCTCTTGGTGTAAACAATATTAGAGAGATGCATAAGTTTTTAAAAAATTGTTAAATTCTGAACTGTGATATATTCTTGTGTATCTTGGATTCAACTGTAAATTATAATTAGAGTCTTATATTTACTGTCAATCTGGCTTGTGTTAGTCATCAGCTGCTTTCCTGGTTGTAAATAATACAACCTACAAGGACTGGGACAGCCCGGCGCCCTTTAGAGGCAGTTTCTAAAGGTTTTTGTGAAAAAGACAACTGTGAAAGGGGAGTCTGTTGATCTAGATGTTAACAATCTCCTTTTGATTTGGGCCTCTAGTCCCAGTAGCCCAATCTTGCATAATCTGAATGGCAACAGTTCTCCAGGATTTCTCCCAGTCCTACTACTTCAGATCCTTTCAACTGTGGCTGCAAACCATGAGCACTGAGCTATGGGCCTTTCCTTGCAAACTTCCAATATGTGGAGCCAGGATCTAGCAGAAAGGGAGCTGGTTTGGCTTCTTATGGAATGTTACCTTAGGCCTGTTCAGGTGTTTGTAATTGTGCTGTGTGCACCTTAAGAGGAGCGGTTCACATCTGCTGGCTCTGCCCCACAATGTCTTTACATACAGCCGAACATCTGTAATGAACTGTCTGTGCATAGACTTCTTATACACAGACTTTGTATGTGTGATTGAGTTCAAAGTTTTGGACCTCTGCACATTTTGTGCAAATGTAGGGTTCTCTGCAGATATATAGTTGACAAATCACACCCTGGGATGGGTGTGATTTGTCTCCCTTCAGAATTCGGCCACTCCCGGCAGCCACAAGTGGCTATGGCCGGGGGGCCGGGTTTGCAGCCTCGGATGGAGGATGGGACTTTCCCGCCCATCCGGGGCTTTCAGGGGGCGGGCGGAGATAGAGCCGTTTCTATCTCCGCCCTCCCTTGCACGCAGTTGCTCCAAGCGATCGGCGAGAGCGGAGCGTTTTCGCGCCTGCTCTGCCGTCGCTTGGAGAACGAGCGGGCCTAAAGGCCGGAGCCGGCTTGCTCGAGCTCCCGCCGTCCCGGGCGGCCCCTTTGCAGCCTCTACCTTCGTGGACGCTGCTGGGCGCCGCATCGTTGCTGCGCGGCCTGGGTTGGGCTGTTGCCTGGCCGCGTTTCCATCGCCGCGGCGGCGCTTCCCCTGCGCGGCGGTCTTCGGAGGGAACGGTTTGGGCGTTTTAACGCCGTTTTGTCCTCTGGGCCCATTGCGGTGGGGGAGGGCCTTTACAGGCAGGACCCAGCTTGCCCTGCGCGGCGCGGGTCGGGCTGTTTACCAGCCGCGTTTCCTCGCCGCGGCGGCGCTTCCCAGTGCGGTGGGCTTTGGAGGGGACGGTTTGGGTGCTTCGCGCCATTTTGCCCTCGGGGCCCATTGCTGTGGGGGAGGGGGGCTTGGCTCTACCCAGCCTGGGCCTGCTAGTTTTGGCCTGCATAAGGGGCCTGTCCCGCGGGTTGCCAGCCTTCTTGGCTTAACCCAGTACGCCTTTGGTGCCTTGCTGCAGCCGCTATTTTGGGCTCCCTTAAGGCTGCGAGGGGCACATGGTTCTAGTGTAAGAGAGTAGGCCCCTGCTCAGGTAAAAGGGTCTGGTTCTTCTTTCCTTGCTGGGTCCCCTTGGTATACTGTTGTTGGTTACTCCCCTGAGCCGTGCTTAACTCATCGCTTCACAGGGTTGGTTGGCATGGCTTCCAGGAAAGGTAAAGGAGCAGCCAAGGGCAAGCAGCCTGCTAAGAAGCAGCCTGCTAAGAGGCCTCCCCCAGTTGTGTCATCATCCGATGATGATGAGGAGGTTAGCTTTAATGCTGCCATTTTACAGCGCCTGGAGGCTTTGGAAAAGGGTAAAGGGGCGCCTATCCCGGCGGGTTCCTCCTCTGAGCGGAGTAGGCCTGTTAGGGTTGCTTCAAGAGCTGCATTCAGGAAGGAGATTTTAACTCGTCTGTCTGCACTTGAGTCCACTACAGGTTCGATGGAAGCTGGACCAGCGGCTGCAGGTGAACTCCCGGTGGCTGAGGAGGTCGTGGCTGGGGATGCTGAACCTGAGGGGCAGGCAGAAGGTTGCCCGGTGGCGGTGGCTGTGGAGCCTAGTGGTCATGATGGTAAGTCTCCTCTGCCGCAACAGGCATACACTTGGCCATGGGGACCCTGGGGTCAGGCCGCTGCCTCCGGGTCCTCTGGTGCCACACTCCATCCACTTCACTTAGCTCAGCCTGACAGTTTCCGGGGCACATGGGTTTAGCCAGTATGCTCCCTGGAGGGTCCAATGCCATGCCGGCCGTAGGGTCTGCTTCAGATCAGTTGCCTGCTTCCGATAATGTGGCCTCAGGTGTTCATCCCTTTGGATGGCAGTATGGTGTCTACCCCCCATGGGGTTTCCCACCTTATGGTATGTATGGTCAGGTCCCTTATAGAGCACTTCCGTACGGGGATACGGCTCTCCCCCTTGGTGATCATCTTACCCAGGCCACGAGGGATAAGATAGTAAAGGGGGAGTATGTGGATGTGTTTACCCTTCTTTTCCGTGAGTTGGAGAAGAAGGACAAGGAGGACTTGGAGGAACGTGACAAGGAGAAAATTAAGCGTCGTAAGGTGGATCGTTCGTGGCATAATTGGCTCCCGGGGTTTTTAATTTATGCGGGTGTACTGGGGAGGGCGCAGCCTTTACGGGCTGTGTCTCTTTTTCAGTACCTTAACATAATCTATCGGGGTTACACTGACTTCGTTGGTACTGCTTGGCTGCAGTACGACGAAGAGTTCAGGATGAGGGCGGCACTGAACCCGCAGATACCCTTGGACCAGATTCACCAGCAGCTGTGGCTGCAGGTGATGTCCCCCTCTAAACCCAACTCAGGTGATAGGGCAGACAGTGGTCACTTGATCCACCGTCCTCAGTCAGCTATTTCTACCCGCTCCCAGGCGGGGCAGCCGGTTCAACCCCGGCTGCTCTGTTGGGACTTCACCTCAAAACGTAGCTGCAACAGGAGGGCTTGTAAGTATAGGCATGAATGTCCGGCATGTTCCGGTCAGCATGCTTATTCCTCCTGCCCCAGAGCCAAGTCTGGGGGGGGAGGTAGGCGTTCGGGTGGCGGCGGGGGCCAGCATTCGACTGGAAAAGGGTCCCAGCCCAGTAAGTCTGAGAGCGCTTGAGTGCTTGCTGTCTCGTTATCCTAAGAAGGGTGATGCTGAGTTCCTGTTGAACGGTTTTACATATGGTTTTAGGATACCGTTTCAGGGCCCGCGGGTTTCTTTCATGTCCAAAAATTTACGTTCGGTTATTGGCATGGAAGCTGTTGTGCGGTCCAAGGTTTTGAAGGAATGTGCTGAGAGCAGGGTATTAGGCCCCTTTTCTGTGCCTCCGGTGCCATATCTCCGTGTTTCTCCCTTAGGGGTGGTCCCTAAGAAGGCCCCGGGTGAATATAGGTTGATTGACCACCTTTCTTTTCCAAAGGGGGCGTCTGTTAACGACGCCATTCCAGATGAACTCTGTTCTGTGCATTATACTTCCTTTGACCAGGCGGTCAAAGTGGTGCGCAGATGTGGTATCGGGGCTTGGATGGCTAAGTGCGACATTAAGTCAGCCTTTCGCCTGCTCCCGGTACATCCGGATGACATAGATCTCCTCGGTTTCTGTTTTGAGGGTCAGTACTACGTGGATAGGGCCCTCCCAATGGGGTGTTCGATATCATGCGCTGCCTTCGAACGTTTCAGCTCTTTTTTGGAGTGGGAACTGAGGCGGCGGTTTAAATGCTGGGACACCTGTCATTATCTTGATGATTTTATGTTCGTTGGGCCTGTTGGCTCCAGGCAGTGTGCCAACCTATTGGCCAGCTTTGTGTCCCTGTCGGGGGAGCTGGGCGTTCCCCTGGCTCATGAGAAGACTGAGGGCCCATCCCAGGTTATGACATTTTTGGGCATCGAGCTTGATTCGGTGCGTCAGTCCTTGCGTCTTCCGGCTGATAAAATTAGTAAGCTTAGGGAGATGCTGGCTGCGTTTCGGGGCAAGCAGAAGGTATCCCTTCTGGAATTGCAGCAGCTAGTAGGCTCTTTAAATTTTGCGTGTAAGGCTGTCGCTCCCGGCAGGCCGTTCTTGCGTAGGCTGTGTGATGCCATGTCTGCTCTTCGCGCCCCACACCATAAAGTCCGTATCGATAAGGGGATGCGCGCTGACATGGAGGTTTGGGAGGAATTTTTGGGTTCCTTCAATGGGGTTACTTTCTGGCGCGAGGAATTACTAGTTGGTGCGCAGTTTCAGGTTGCCTCGGATGCGTCTGGTTCCATAGGTTTTGGGGTATTCTTCCGTGGGCATTGGTGTGCCGAGCAATGGCCTGCTGATTGGTCGGCGGGGGAGATGGTTAGGGACTTGACCTTCTTGGAGCTGTTCCCAATTCTGGTGGCAGTTTTCCTTTGGGGCCACGAGTTGGCTAACCATGTTGTGCACTTTTGGTGCGACAACATGGCAGTTGTGCAAGTGGTTAATACCCTGACATCTAAGTCTCCCAGGGTGATGTCCTTGGTGCGGGCCTTCACTTTGAAGTGCCTTCAGCTTAACATACTGTTTCGGGCTAGGCACGTGCCAGGAGTCAACAATGGTGTGGCGGACGCTTTGTCTCGCCAACAGATGGATCGCTTCTGGCGTCTCGCTCCCGGTGCCGACAGCCTTCCCTCCAGGATGCCACCGGAGCTGTGGCGGATTGGCAGGCCGAGGTGAACAGAGCTATTCAGATGGCCATTGCTCCCAGCACTCAGCGGTCTTATGAAAGGGCGGTAGGACTGCTTCAGGACTTTAGAAAAGGGGTTGGGCTGAGTCAGGTGTGGCCCATTCCCGTGGAGCACCTGCTGCAATTCTGTGTGGCCCAGCGGGCTCGTGGTCTTGCAGTCAAGACCATTCGTGGCCAGATGGCTGCGTTAGCATTTGCTAGCAAGGCACGTGGCTTGCTGGAGCATACGGGGGATTTTAGACTCAGAAAGATGTTCGAGGGTTGGTCCAGAGAGTCCGGGGGCGTTAAGGATTTGAGGCAGCCGATTTCCCCTGCGATCCTTAGAGGTCTGGGAACTCTATGGGGGGAGATTTGCAAGTCTGGTTTTGAATGCCGGTTGTTTCATGCCGCCTCTCTCACTGCTTTCTTTGGCGCATTAAGGGTGAGCGAGTTGGTGGCTCAGTCGCAGAAGGATGCCTCTGGGCGGGCTTTATCATCCCGCGACATCCAGTTTGAGGGTGATAAAGTTTTGATATGTATTAAGCGGTCTAAGACCGATCAGAAGAGGGTGGGGTCGGTGTTGACCTTAGGACCCTGTGAGGACGAGGCTTTGTGCCCGGTACGGGCTCTTCGTTCTTACCTGGCAGTTCGGGGCGAGGATGAGGGACTGTTGTTTAGGCACCAGGATCGCTCTCCCTTAACCCGCTATCAATTCTGGGCAGTCAGAGATAGAGCGCTGCGGCGGCTGGGTCTAGTGGGTGTCAAATTTGGCACTCATTCTTTCCGAATTGGGGCTGCATCTACTGCGGCGGCCATGGGCTATGCTGACAAGACCATTCAGAAGGTGGGCAGATGGAGGTCGGCTGCTTTTCGGTCATACATTCGCCCTCTCCCGTTGTTTTCATCTCACGCAGTTTGAATTTTGTTCCAGGTGCTGGGAGCATCTTTGAGAGGAAGCGGATTCTTATCGTGGGCCACAGTATGGTGTTCTGGGCTGCGGTGCAAGCCAGACGGACGCCGATTGGAGCTCAGCTGGGGCTGAGCGAAGATGCTTCAATTGAATGGCTGGGAAGGCGAGGCCTTCGGTGGTCTGGGTTGCTGCCTCTCTTGTTTGGGGGAAGGAACGGTCCTCCTCCCCATATTTTGGTCTTACACGTGGGTGGTAATGACCTCGGTTTGTTGAAAGGCAGAGCCCTGTCCTTGCAGGTGATTGCTGACCTTCGGGTAATTAAGAACCGCTGGCCCAGTGTATATATATATTCTGGTCCGAGATGCTCCCCCGCCGCAGATGGTGGGAGTCGTTAGACCCCCGGGGTATGGCTCGAGCGAGGCGCAGGGCCAATAGGGCAATTCAGAAAGCCTTGGCTACGGGCCTCGGCATTTACCTCCCTCACCCTCGCATTAAGGCCGCTAATGCCACCCTTTATAGGGCTGATGGGGTCCATTTGTCCCCATCCGGCAATGACATCTTTCTAGACGACCTGCGGCTAGGGCTCGGGTTGGCACTAGGCCACCTGTGGGGCGCGAGGGCCTAAGCAGAGGCTTGGCCTTTCGCGTTGGCAGGAGAAAGTGGGGAAATAGGGAGCGGGCTGGTGAGCACCCCTTTGGCAATTCCCCAACGGTGGGGAAATGGGGTCTCTCAGGACGGAGGGTAATGCTTCATGGCTACCACCACCTGTGCAGACTGCCACCAGGGAACCCCAGGTGCAAGTCCTTCCCTCATGCTGTATGGCTGAGGCTTTAGGAGCTTGAGGGGGAACCCTTTGCCTGGCCGGCCGGGCTGAGGCCATTCCATGAATGGATTACGCCCGGGGCAGTGGGGCTCGCCCAGACAGGTCAGGGCGGTGGTCTGAGGGACCCCGTGGCCTGACCTGTACCGCATAGTTTGCCCTTGCCGCAGTTTAGTGTTTATGTTATGTTTAATAAAGCGGCCATTTATTCCAAGAAATTGTGTCTGTCTCATTCTTCCAACTGAGGGGGCAATTCGGCCACTCCCGGCAGCCACAAGTGGCTATGGCCGGGGGGCCGGGTTTGCAGCCTCGGATGGAGGATGGGACTTTCCCGCCCATCCGGGGCTTTCAGGGGGCGGGCGGAGATAGAGCCGTTTCTATCTCCGCCCTCCCTTGCACGCAGTTGCTCCAAGCGATCGGCCCACCCTCCTCTCCCTGTTTCAGTGCAGGATTAGCCAGTTGCATTTGAGCCAGGTAGGAATTTTTTCCTGCTCCCCCTGATTGGCCTTGTTGGGGGGGGTAGGTTTTTCGCCTACCTTGTACTGCAGCAGAGGATGGTGGTATTTTACGGGTGGTGCCTAGTAGGCTTCCCCTGGCAGGAGAAAGTGGGGAAATAGGGAGCGGGCTGGTGAGCACCCCTTTGGCAATTCCCCAACGGTGGGGAAATGGGGTCTCTCAGGACGGAGGGTAATGCTTCATGGCTACCATCACCTGTGCAGACTGCCACCAGGGAACCCCAGGTGCAAGTCCTTCCCTCATGCTGTATGGCTGAGGCTTTAGGAGCTTGAGGGGGAACCCTTTGCCTGGCCGGCCGGGCTGAGGCCATTCCATGAATGGATTACGCCCGGGGCAGTGGGGCTCGCCCAGACAGGTCAGGGCGGTGGTCTGAGGGACCCCGTGGCCTGACCTGTACCGCATAGTTTGCCCTTGCCGCAGTTTAGTGTTTATGTTATGTTTAATAAAGCGGCCATTTATTCCAAGAAATTGTGTCTGTCTCATTCTTCCAACTGAGGGGGCAACATGTATTTCTCAAATGCCATTTTAAACACTTGGAAAGGCCTTGTGTCTTCTAGCTATCCCCGTAACATCCACAAAAAGAGAGGAAAAAAACTTTCTAAGGAAATGGCGATAGACTTGTATCCTTTCCAAGGAAAGTCATTTTTGTTTTCATTCACATATGTTATTGTGTATAGTTATTCAGACTAGAACTCCGGTACAATCCAGAAATAAACTGGGCCTTTTATTTTTCTACCTAGATAGATATGAAACAATTTCACCAGGGAAGTACACCTGACCAGACTACCACCCCCCTCTATCTTGCAGCCATGAATCCTCAAATTCATATGTTAATTTAACATGCTAGTTAAATGTTAATTTGTAAAATTCAAGAAAAAAATAACTGTACATCTGGCCTTTCCATTAAAAAGGCAACTTTGCCATAGAGTTGGAGGAACTTACTCATGTAAAGCAGAAATTGAACACTCACCTCCCCCCTTTTTTGCTGGTGAAAACATGCGTTCTTTCTTGCTATGTGCCTTAAGAGGAAGCTACAGTGTCCTGGTTCACACTGTAACAGGAAAAATACACATCAGGTTGTGTTACCAGACACTTGCCTTGACATTAGTCTCAATAAAAAAGAGTGAAAATAAAAAGGAAAGGTGGGGGGGGGGTGTCTTGATTCAGCTTCCTGTGCTACAAGTAATGTATTTTCACTCAAAAATTAAGTCAACGGATGGAAATCTGGAACAGTTACTGGCCATATTTGAGCTGTTCTCAGAAATACAGTTCAGCACATGTGACTGAATACAGATCAGAGTCACTCACATCCTCTCCCCCTTCTTCTGTTTTCTTGCTGTTACTTCTCTTTCAGTCTTTCCTCTCTTTGCTTTTTCAACGTTTTTCATTTCTCTTTTGTGTCTGCATTTTTAAATCCATATTGGAGACACTTGTTGCCTTGGTTCTCTCTGATCTGCCTTGAGTGGGTGCCAGAGTTGTGGAGAAAATGCCAGTGGATAAAATGATTGAGTCACCTCTTTGCTCTCAGCTTGCTGTGAGCTTTGGCTTTCTTGCGGGGTGGCAAAACCACGGCCATCATGAACGAATCTAGAGAACCACAACAAAAGAGCAAACACTAACGTGAGGACTTAACCTCAAAGCAAACACTGGAGCCCAATGAGGTGACAGCTGGTGGAATGCATATCAAAGGGGCCTCAAGCATTACTCAGACCCAGCTCTTGATGAACCACATCAGAGGCAAACACTTCACATGGCATCGGTCTGGGGGAATGGAGATGGAAGGAAAGGTAGCCTCGACCCAAAGAACCTGGTGCATCCTGCCACAAACGAGCTTGCTGAAGTAGAACTCGATCAGAGACAGTGTAACATGAACTGTGCCGGGAGAGAGTGAAACACAGAAAGTCTGAATGCAAGAGAAGGAGGGGGGAGCAGTATTGGTTCATCAAAATGTCATCACCTTTCAAAATCTCAGTTTGGAAAAAGAGGTCACAGCCAACAAACACGTGGTGGGCATCAAGAGCTGCTACCTGCAGTTCACATCTGGAAGTGCCCCATTACAGGATTCTGCACCAGCAGCAGTAGTGTGAGTGGAAATGTAATGGTGTAGGTTTACATTCTGAAAGAATAAATACATTGCTGGCTGCCACAGACCATCCTTCCTCCCTCATTCTAAGAACTCTTAAAAATCTGTGAAGAAGGGAGTTTTGTGTCTGACTGGACCCATTTTCAGACATAAAAAATGGCTGCTGCTTCAAAATTTCTCTCCCGGTAATTTTATTTGTTTATTTAAAATAATTTTATTCATCCTGTGTCTCAAACAAGCACCCATACAAGCAAAATAGTAATCACATTACATGCAGTCTGGATATAAATGCTTGTGTTGCCTCTAACTGCTCTCAAAAACTCTCTGGAATAGTTTGGCTGTACAGAATCTCCTGAAGGACAGAAGACAAGGAAACTTCCGGATCTTCTGAAGAAGACAGTTCCACAGGATAGGAGCCACCATAGGGAAGGCCTGAGACCATATTGTGGGCCTTGTAATCAATGAGGGAAGGAACTATTGAGAATTATGAGAAGACTATGTGTTCACGTGTGTAAAGACACATCACTACTACAGAGATGCCCACCAAATGATATAAATGTCTACAGAGGTGCTGCTGATGACACATTGAAATGTGTGAATATAAAAGCAGAATGACGTTGTATGTGAGGCAGTGTATTGTGCTTTAGCTGCTTCTGTACCATCATAATTCCCAATGCTGTTCCCTGTGGTTGCCATCTAGATTCTTCCTATGTAATGTAGACTGTAAGTCTTCCATGGAACAAAACAAAACAAAACCATATTATTTCTATGTCTTGTATAGCATTGCATATCTTACAGAATTCAATGTATGGCACATAACAAACAAATTCCATGCAGACTATGATGTATCATAGACACATCAATGTGCCGAAGTCTTAAAATACTGAGTCATGGGAATCTCACATATTTTAAATATGGCATTTGTCATTTTCTCACTTGTGTGCTGGTTATGATTGCATACTGATTTGTAATACCTAACGTTAGGAATTCCATGACAATGATCTGTCCATCTGTCCACTGTGATGTCTCATTTATTTGATTTATATTCTAAAACTGTCCTTAACAGAATCCTAACATAACGATAATTATGAAAAGAACGAAAAAAATCTAAGCACCAATAAAACTTAATAATAAACACATTAAAAACAAATTCTGAACATGGTAATATTTGGGGTGGGGAGGGGGGTGAGATAGTGCATGACGGGGGGGGGAAGCCTTGATGGAATTAAAAGAAAATCATAGAAGATGGTCTGAGCCATGGTGACTAAACAAAACCTCCATATTCAGAGGCAGTAAACCTCTGAATGACAGAGCTAGGAGGGAACATCAGGTGTTGGCTCTCCAAGTTTTGTTATCCAATGTATGAAACAGGACGATGGAGTAGATGTTTTTACATGTGAACAAGATACATTTTCTGTTGTATAGGAAAACGTATATTTTAACAATATTGAATTATTTCTGCTCACACATTTTAAAATGTGATCTCCTCACTGCCACCCTATGAGCTAATTGCTTGTCCATTTTTGAGAAAATGTGTGCACGTACTTTCCTTTATGGCATCTTGGAAGGTATGGATTGCATGCTGGAAGGTATCACTGTTTTTCAGAGGGATGGGGAAGTGGGTGGATATTGGAGGGATAACATTCTGTCCCTGTATGGCATGTACAGTTCTGCCAAGAGAACCAGAGTGTTTGTCCTATTTTCACCACAAGAGAATTGGGCGGGGGGGGGGGATTCTGCCCATTTGAATGGTCTGTTCTGTTTCACACCAAGTAAAGCAAGCCAAAGAGGCCCTCCAAGAAAGCCATGCCTCCAGATAGGAGTCCCCTCCCCATTTGATTGCTTGTTATTGGTAGAAGGGAAGATCAGCTCCCATTTGCATTGTCCCATTTTAAGTAATTAATGTATATGGGTTCTCCCCCGCCCCCCACATTCTTCTAAGGTAAAAAATGACCTTGTCAAAACTTAGATTACAAAATCTTAGTTACTAAGCAATGGAGAGGGCCCCACTGGGATGGCATCCCGGCTCCTGAAATGGTATGTATAGTAAAAACTAATAAAAATGGTGTCAGAGGCTTGCAGGCTTCCAAGTCCCCTGCTGAGTGACCCCCTGATCCCAATTTATTAGCTGAACCCAGGGAAGCAGACAAACCACTCTGGCTCCAGACTGTAGACTCCGAGTGAGAAATAATGTAAGGTCCAAAGCAATGGCTCCAGAGGAGTGGGGGGAGGAGGGGAGGGGGTTGCAAGAAGGCTTTCCAAAGAAGCTGAAATGTAGGGAAAGCAAGGACAAGATGTTTCTGGGTAGGGGAAATGAAAGGAAAATTAAGCTTTGGGCTATCTCAGGCCATCATGGAAAGTGGATTAAAGAAGGGAGACAAAAGACTATAAGAAAACAAGAGGCCCAAATTGTTTCCCTTTATCCAATAAAAGTACGTTTCCGCACTTTTGATCTGATTCCATCCACATTTCTACCGTGATGTGGCAAGTAATGCTGCTCTTTACAACCAGTCTGAGTTTTCAGAAAGGAAGTCTTTTTTTTTTTAATCCTTTCCAGAATACCACACCTCTTCAGGTGATTATGGTGCTCCAGTTGCATCCTTTTCATGGAGGAGGCTCCCCATGTGGTCAGTCAGAGAGCCAGTATGGTTTAGTGGTAGGGCTACCAGGTCCCCCAGTGGGGGCGGGGATCACTCACTCCCACCCTCCCCCTCCTGCCACCACTTGCCTGGCTGGCAAGGGGAAAAGATAGGGGAACAAGCCTCCCAGGTACGCTCCTGGTGTGGCACAACGATGTCACTCCCAGGAATGATGTCATTGTCCAGGCCCTAGGGTTGCCAGGGACCTGGAGTCTCCTGGTGGGGGATTGGGAACCAGTACTCACCCTGGCCTCCTTCTTTGCATTCCCAGCTCACATGATGACATCACTTCTGGGAGTAATGTCATCACACAGGGTCAAAGGGTGCTCCAGGTCAAAGGGGACTCTTGTCCCAGCTGGCACAGGCTGCTCTTGTTCAGTGTGAGAGCGGGCGGTGGTGAGTGAGAGTGGGTGGTGATGGTGGCAGTGGCGGTGGCGAGAGCGGCCTGCTCTTGCTGCCGCCGCTCACTCTCCCCGCCACTTCTGCCCACTCTTGCTACCACGGCCCCAGTGCGCCGAACGAGAGCAGCCTGAGGTGGTGAGAGCGGGCGGTGGCAGAGGTAGCAAGATCAGCCTGCTCTTGCCAGTGTCACCTGCTCTTGCTGCCACCACCACTCACTCTCACAGCGTGGGAGCATGCCCCTTGCCTGGGGGCATGCCGTGCCACCCATCGAGGGAGCATTCTAGGGAGCACACACCCCTGCCAGCCAGGTAAGTGGGAACAGGGGGGAAGGGTGGGATCAGGGGATCCTCTGCCCCAGGCAAGGGAATGGCAACCCTAGCTGGCCCTGAGAGCTCTTCCGCACTTTGCATTGGACTAATTTGGGCCCCGACCCAGTGATAAGTGTGGGAACACTCCTGGGACCTGTGTGATGACATCTCTCCTGGAATTGATGTCATCTCACCGCAACAGGAGCTTGCACGTTAGGAGAGAAGAAAGGCGAGTACCCCTATTTTGTGGTTAGAGTGATAATCCTTAGGTAATAAATCACTCTGACCTAGATGGCCCAGGCAAACTCAGTCTCATCAGATTTCAGAAGCAAAGCATGGTCGCCTTTGGTTAGTAATTGGATGGGAGACCTCCAGAGAAGACAAAGGTTGTTATGCAGGCAATGGCAAACCACATCCATTAGTCTCTTGCCTTGAAAACCCCAGCAAGTGTCACCATAAGCCAGCTATGACTTGACAGAATTTTTCCACCATGAAGCATACTGTGGAAACCTTCAGACAGTCTCTTTCTTTCTTTGAGTCTAACCTAACTTGATAGGTTGTTGTGAAGATAACATGGATGAAGGGAGGTCTATGACCCCATCCTGAGCTTCTTGGAAGAAAGGCAAAATTTTATATATATATATATATATAATACCTGTTTGATATGAGAACATAGTGGGTGTGATATTTCTATGTACATGCATAATGCAGCTTAATGTGTTGCCATAATGTAGACGTGGGAAACAGAAAAACAATTTAAGTATCTCTTGAGAAAGCTGTTGTGGTATTAGTGATATGGCCAAAACGTTGTTAGGATTAGCAATTGGAGGAGAAATTTATTTCCATGCCAAAGAGATAATTCCCTCCCAATTCAAGAATCTTCCTTGAAATCCCTTAAGTTAGAGAGGGAGAATATAATTCAAAGTGACATTTTGAACCCCCTTTAACAGGTTATAGTTAAAACACATTGCACAAGACCATTTTATCTCGAAGAGCTACAGATGTTGATTATGGTGTTGATGATATCTTGATCTGGGCCAGCACTGGTTTGTTTGAGGCTTACCGATTCCTTATCTTGATGTTGCATCATAAGCTAAAACTGGTTGTTCCACTTTCTCAAGTTTTATTTTGTCTCAATACAAAGGGCTGTTCTCTGGATTATTTAAACCAGTCCATGACTTTTTTGCACATGTATTTTTAGACATGTGAGAAACACCTTGCTAGATCCAACCAACCCATTGGTCCTTCTAGTCTAGTTTTTCGTTCCCAGCAGCAGCCAGGCAGATGACTCTATGAAGATAAAAAAGATGACACTTTGTTGTTTGATCCTGATCTGGCATTCAGAGGTGTAGTGCCTCTGAAGGTATCTCTGAACAAGGTTACATAGTTCTTTCTTTCTGAGTGTTTGTTACAGTTACATAGTTTAATGGGATGACAACCTATTAGGATTTTTTAGTTGATTAATCATCTGCCTTTTTATGAATGAATGAGTCAATCACATTTAAATATGTTTATATATCACTCAAAGATCTATTGGGGGCCTCTTTGAGATACTGAAGTGGAAGATGAAATTGTGGTGGAATAATTTTGACACAGGTTCATTGAATTCAGAGGGATTTGTTTTCACCATAAGAATACTAAGAATTTGCTACATGAATACATTGTTAGGAAGGTAGATATCAGGGTCAAACCACCATTTCTCTAAACAAATTTGTAATATGGGCCACATGCCCACAATCCCATATATGCCATGAAGTGAATATTCAAAGAACATCTGTTTTTGTTTAAATCAACATCAATACACCAAATCACAGGAATAGTTTCGCAGTCCGGGTTGCCATTCTCTCCCCATTCCCTTGCAGTCCTTCTAGATCCTGGATCCCAATAAAATGTACCTATTTTCATTCCATGCTTGGACACTGTTAGGTAGCAAAGACAGAGGGAAGGATATATTTAATTATTTTTGTCTCTCATTACCTATTTCCATACTACAACTAAATCAAAACAGCTTTGGAAATAAACATGTGTCCACTCATTATCCCTGTTACACACAGCTTCTTCACTTCTTAAAGAGAGCCACTGTGATGTAGTGGTTAGAATGGTGGACTATGGCATGAACCACCCAGGTTCAAATCCCCACTCTGATGTGGAAGCTTGCTAGGTGACCCTGGGCCACTCAAACCCTCTCAGCCCTAACCTACGTCACAGGATTGTTGTGAGGATAAAATGGAGGGAAGGAGAGCAAAGTAAGCTTTCTCTCACTGGGGAGAAAGGTATAAATGAAGTAAAAACAAAGAAACAAGTAACTGAGGTGGGGGAGAGAAAAAAGGCAAAATCCACAAGGACCAAAGCCAAGGCAATTCATAGCTTGCAATAACAGAGGGTCAAGCTACACATGATGAATGACACTTGAACGGCAAGTGGATTGAGTGGAGGGCAAGTGAACAGGGAGAAATACACTTGCTGTTCAAGTGTCATTCGTCATGTGTAGCTTGGCCCAGAGTTTCCTGATTAATTGACAAGTGAAGAAGTCTGATCTGGAAGGCTTTATCTGGACCCAGTTTAGTGTAGCGGTTAAGAGCGCGGGACTCTAATCTGGAGAGCTGGGTTTGATTCCCCACTCCTCCGTTTGAAGCCAGCTGGGTGACCTTGGGCTAGTCTCAGTTCCCTGGAGCTCTCTCATCCCCACCCACCTTACAGGGTGTTTTGTTGTGGGGATAATAATGATATACTTTGTAAACCACTCTGAGTGGGCATTAAGTTGTCCTGAAGGGCAGTATATAAATCAAATGTTGTTGTTGTTGTTGTTGTTGTTTATTTATTTATTTATTTATTTATAAATGCCAGGCAGTATCACCTGATTCCTCAGTCCTAATGGTACAAGGAGTCTTCCTGAACTGGTAAGGCTGATCTCCCTGAAATTCCCAGCTTTCGCCATAAAACCCTCTTTGAGATCCTGTAGATCTCTAATTCAAGTCTACTCTATCTTGACCTCACCAATTAAAGTTATCCTCATTGATTAATGAAATGAAACTTTAGTGGATTCATCCTTTAATTCAAGTAAATGAAGTATGCACTATCCATTCTGTGCCTTCAGCATGTGGAGGTCTATTTGATTTATCTTTTTTGTTTGATGCAAAATTAAGTAGAACCAGATCTACTCTTCCATTAGTTCATTTGCTTCAGTTTTTTCTTGCACACTAAAATGACTAGTCTGGCTGATAAAGCTGGGTAACTATCCCATACCCTCTTGAAGACAACAGAAAAGAATTGTGCATGAAGGAGAAAAGACAGAATTAACATTCTTAACGTGAATTTCTGCCTTGACTGAAAGAATGCATTCTAGACTGGAATTTTCACACAAATTTCCTGGTAGAAAATCATTTATTGTGTGCTTAGTGCAGGATTTATACACATTCATTTTCACTGCTCATTCAGAACAATGAAGATGTGCCAGAACCCAGAATTAGGAGTATATCATGTCCTAAATAATATTATCGCAACAACCATTCAGAATGTATATTTTGCAATAAAAATAGACCAGAATCTCCATGGGAATGCTCCTATCAGTCAGGCCCCATAAAACAATCTTACAACAAGCTATATGCAGGCTAAATAGCATCACTGTGGTGTGTTAATATGGATTATCTAATCTAGTTTGTACTGATTTCAGATTGCATACATAAAGACGGGACTGTCTATAAAGGGCAATGTAATGAAGCAGAATTGAATATTCATAGCAAGGTTCACATCTGTCAAATATAACAGATTGCCTAATCCGTATTCATGTCATAACTTTCAGCCAATTTCTGTTTTTGCAACTCACCTACTCTATCTAGCATTAGCTCCTCCATCTAGAAACAAGACACTTGCAAGTGCAAACTAAATATTAGGTGTGTACATGTGGATATACCCAAACCAAAGTTATACGTGAAATTAGCTGTTTTGGGTCAGCTCAGGGTCCCCCAGATGACCCCAAATGCTCCTGAAATTCCAGGAATCACTAAAATTTATCTCTTGGAATTTCAGAAGAGTTTGGAGGTTTCATGGAGACTCAGGAGTGAGGAGGGAAAGTGATTAAGAGAAGGGAGATGCTGACTAACAGCTGACTGTCAGATAGACCTGGCCCCTTCCAATGGCCTTTTAAATCTTAAAACAGAAAGGACTGAATTTGTCCTGGGCTTACCATGCCAGCATTGTCCCTGCCAGTGTCCCTGCCACAGGCATTGAAGGCAGCAGAAACCACCCCCTTAGCCAGAGGGTGCGTTGGGCTGGCAGCCTCCAGGGCAGCATGTAGTGGCCATTCCAATCCCCACCACTCCGAGGCTTTTATTTTCTAAAACATCAGCAACTGAATAGCATTATATCAGTATAGCAATATGTGCACCAGTTTCCCTGAATTTCCATCTTTTTTTTAAAAAAAAATAAGTTTCTAACTCCTGTCGTGGAGATATGCTTTTTCCTTCACATCTTTACAACATAAGGGGCTAGAAACTTACCCTTTTAAAAAAATGGGAAAAGCTGGGAATTCAGATAACCTGGCACACATATTGCTATGCTCTTATATTTATGTAACACTATTCAGTTGCTAATTTTTTGTTAAGTACGGCAGGGAGAAAATGGCTACTGCAGCAGCCTCAAGGGAAGTCATGTAAAGCCAAGTCTTTTGAAATGTGCAGAAATCATTTTTATAAATGTCAGTGATTAATTTGCAAACGTCAGTGATCATGAGGGTTTTAGTTCCATTGCATTTTCTGTTCTTTATTATTATTATCTTTAGTAATATAATTATAGCTGAAACAAGTTGGTTTTCTATTTTTGCTTTCAGGTCAGCGTTTTTGAGCGAATGAATCTTTTTAATTGCCCTTCCAATCACCATTCAAAATAAAAAAAAGTCAGAACCTGTTGTCTGGCCTGTGATAGTGGCAGTGATGAGATGACAGTGCATGTACTGTGCTGCATGGCGGTGAGCAGTGGTCTTATTTACTTTTTGAAAAAAGGGAGGATGTTCTCAGGACAAGCTTTAAAGGTCTTCTTAATTTTTTTAAATGACCCTAAATAGATTTCTCTTTCCAAGTATCTGTGCCTGTTATTTTAAATTAAGGGCTTTAAGTTTCAGGGGGGCGGGATTGTCCAAAGTAAGGACTTGCGATTCCATGGGGGTAGAAATTACGTTGCATCTAACAAGCCCACTTCAGGTTCATCAAATACATTTGATGAAGTAGGCTTCAGCCCTCAAAAGTTTATGCCACACTAGGTTTGTTAGTCATTAAAGGTGCCGTGGGACCACAACATGCATTACTTTCTGGAACTCTTGGTGTTGAACAGCCACATCGCGACCTATGACTTCAAACTCACAGATTTCCTTCCTTCCTTCCTTCCTTCCTTTTCATCATTCAAAGAAATGACAACTGAATGACTTACAAACAAAATATGAATAAGGGAATGATAATTATCAGTACTATCAATTTCTTGGGTCCAGACTAAATTTTCTGTTCATGCAAGGATGCTCATAGAATATACCTGCCTCTCGTCACTGCAGCCCACTGGTCTGCTGCTTCTGCAGAAGCCTCAGGAACATCACGAGAAGCAAATCAGGTGTTTGCAGCAGGAAGAAGTAATTTCCTTCCATTCATGGAGAATTTAGTCTGGATCCAACCCAATGTCTAAATCACAGTCCAATAAAAACATCCAGAGACAAGTTTCATCTGCTGTTGGGTGTTATGGTAGACAACTGGAGGTTTTAATTCAAGGAAGATCCTTTTTTCCCTAGTGGATTACCTCAGAAAACAGGAGTGCAGAGACTGCTTGCTCAACATTATTCCTTACATTGTTCCTTGAAAATATACATGCCACGACGGCCTTGGGCTACCATGGCAACTGTGGGATTGTCTCAGGTTGTGATAGATCCAACACATGGAAAAGGGCCTATGCCGGACATTCTTTTCTGTAGCAATCAGAATCTTGATGGTTATCTTATTAAGGGTTTAAATCTTGCTGGTTATCTTATTAAGGGTTTGAACACGCAACCCTTTGGGAGACACAGTTGAGCTTGCTGCCTCCTCCCTGCAGGGTTAGGAGTATACAGTCTTGGAGACTAATGGGAATTCCTGGTAACTCTGGGAATGTTGAGAGCAACCCCAGAGGCTCTGGGGAGACTTGTAATTTTAAGGAAAGATGAGTTTGCTGGGGCTATAGACAGGCTCACTGTTTATCATCCTCTCCCTCTCTCTGTTAGGCCCGAGCTCCATGAATTACAAGGGAGATGGGGGATAGGAAGCAGACTGGGAGATGGCTAGATTGTCATTGGCAGAAGAGTCAGGATGAATCAGACAGAGCACGTCTATGAGGTGGCTGTGATGGTGCCAGGGGAAGATTTTGTCTCCGCCACCATTGCGTCAGCTGAATTTTATCTAGCACTGTTTTGTTTTGTTTTTTTTAAGGTAGATTGAGTCTTGATAACACCTAAATCTAATCTGGCTAATGATGTTGATTTGTCCTCCAGCTGTGTTGATTTTGTGAGGTTCTTTGCTGATAAAACCTCTCTCACCACTCCAAGCTGGACACCAAGTTGAAAGTAGATCAGCTCCCGGAGCTGTCGGAAGCACCTGTGTGTCCTTTTTCTATGGATAGATTCAGATGGATCTCGCCTATGGAGGCTGATAGGGTCCTTGGGATTGTGAGATCCACTCCTTCTGCTCTTCTTGATTCAGGCCTGTCCTGGCTTTTATAATCATGTCCTCTACTTGGGCTTGCAGTGTTCATTTCCCACTGTGTGGCTGTTGATTCAGGGAAACACATTTCCTACAATCTGTGCTGAGTACTGACTTGTGGTCAGCAGCAGCAGTGACAGCAATATCCTCTGCAAATTTCCCATATAAGCCTCAAGCCCATTTGGGTATTATTTTTCTCATGATAAGCTGAATTTTCTTGCAGTGGGAGAGATGATTTTTATCTTGACTTCAGGGCTTTGATTCTGAAGTGGGAGGATTGAAGGAAAATGTTTCACTTGGTTAACAGCTCAGGACATTCCTTGCCTACAGTCATGGGAGAATGAGAACAAGTGTTCTTAGAATGGCCTCTGTGCCCGCATAAACAGACATCCCCCTCTCAAATAAAAGCTGGCTGTTTTACCCAGCTGTCATCTGTGAGGTTTTCTTAAATGCCTTCTGCCGTTGATGGTTGAGTAAAGAATGAGCGTCCAACTGTTTATACAGAGATGTTACCGGTATCATTGGAAATGAATTAGCAGAGCTGCCAATGAGTCAGATGGCAATGAGCCCAAACAAAAATCCCCAGTATAAACAGGTCAAAATGGAGGAGAGAAATAATACATATGGCCTTTTATTACAGTCCAGTTGACTTTTATGCACCTAGATTCTCTGTGGGTGCAGGGAGAGGGCAATTTTTGTTACTTCCCTCATCCCACAGGAGATCTCAAAATATTCCTGGTTTCCATCCTCTAGGAGTAGCATTTTAGGGATCATTTTGGGCTGCTTTAGGAGAGGGCAATCTGCAAATATTACCCTCATTCTTGAACCCATGGACATTCTAAGCAAATGTACTTAGAACCTTGTATTTAATACTTTGTCTCAGAATATTTACATAAATTCCTACAATGATGCTATTGATTAAGTGCACATGTTCCCTATGAGCCAGTTTGGTGTAGTAGTTAAGAGCAGCAGAACTGTAATCTGGACAACTGGGTTTGATTCTCTACTCCTCCACTTGGAGCCAGCTGGGTGACCTTGGGTCAGTCACAGCTCTCTCAGAGCTCTCTCAGTCCCAACTACCTCATAGGGTGTCTGTTGTGGGGTAATTGAATTGTTGTTAACTGTTCTGAGTGTGGCATTAAGCACTGATTTGTGCTTCCCCTTCACCACAATACCTGCCTTGTGGCAATTTTTTTCAGGCCATTTTGTATGCTCACCATGGTGGTAGATGTTAGCTCTTTTAAGAGTGGTAGCATGTTTAAGAGGATAGCTAAAACTTTCCGCATCCACACATTATATTGCACTATGAATATGCTACAGAAATCAACAAAAATGAACAAAGTTTGCTGGAAGTTTTATGCTATGACTGCATTATGCCACCAAGCTGCATTGGTTGCCTTGCATTTCTGAGTTTAGTTCAAGCTTCTAGCCCTTACCATATACTTTCACAGTATGGGACCTACATACCTGAAGGATTGTCTCTCCCTATATATATATACATACACTCACCAACTTGTGTGTGTGTGTGCGTGATGTGCCATCAGGTCTTTTACTTTACTTGTACTTGTACTTTAGAAAATTACAAATTGTGTTATTGTTATATTTCATTATGCATTGTTTATTGTTATATATCGTTATCTTATTGTAATTTTGAGTTTCAATATTTTTTTTCAATATTTTTTTCAATATTAAGTTTCAATATTTTTTTTTAAAAGTCACCTCCGACCTATGATGACGTATGAATGAAAGACTTCCAAAACATCCCATCATTAACAGGCTTGCTCAGATCTTGCAAACTGATGGGTGTGTGGATCAAGATGGGTAGCCGTGTTAATCTGTCTGTAGCCATAGAAAAGAGCAAAAGTCCAGTAGCACCTATAAGACTAACAAAATTAGTGATAGGGTATGAGCTTTCATGAACCACAGCTCACTCACGAAAACTCATACCCTACCACAAATTTTGTTGGCATCCTTTATTGAGTTCCCTAGCATTATTGTCTTTTCCAATGAGTCTTGTCTTTTCATGATATGATCAAAGTATGACAGCCTCAGTTTTATCATTTTAGCATCTAGGGAGAATTCAGGCTTGATTTGATCTAGAACCCAGTTATTGGTAGGTTCTTGACTGGTGGAATGCATTCTTCCTAAGAAAAGTTAGCCAACATTGAATATGAGCAAACAATATGTTATTTATTCAAAAACTTTCTATGCCACCTCTCCAGGGAACCTGCCTGAGGCAGCTTACAAAATAAAATATAATAGAAACATAAAACACAAGAAAAGTTGTTAAAACTCAGCATTCAAAACACAGCAAGCATAAAATAACATAAAAACACAGAGCAGTTTAAAATGGTTCCTAAGCATGTCATTTATTCGCTTCCTTTGAAATTTTATTACTGAAGATCTTTCTTCATCAACAGGTTAACACACTGATGCTTAAATCTTACTCTTCTTCACTGTGGATCTGGGGAAGGGACCTACAAAGCAAAAATCATACTGTTCAAATGCACAGAAAGAGAAAAAAAGGTAGTGATAAGGTGAGAACCCACGCAATCAAGCAGGCTAGCTGGTACCCAGCTGAGGGAGGACTTTTTCCTCTATAGTGTTGTATGACTGAGGTAATGAAAGAAAAGAGCAAAATGGTGTGAGATTTTTGCTGAGTAAGACAAGTGGTGTCGTATAAGAGAATGGAGTAAAAAAAGGGCATGCCTGCATAGGTGCCTGCTGAGCAGGTTAAAACCGCTAGTAGAAAAAAACAACTGGGAACAATTTCTTCCCCTGAGAGGGAAATAACCTGATATCTTCCCTGATAAAAACTTCAAATGTGGACAGCATAAACTGAGAATATCACCTCATCTGGTCAATGAAAATGAATTGGGAGGGACATTGTGTTTGACTAGGGAACCACCTCCAGAAATGAGGGAGGAAAATCATCAGGGGTGTTGGATAAGTATTGTTGCAGAGTAGAAAATTTGCACAACAGATAAAGAATCACAGACACATGTGAGTTCAGCTTCTAGAATAAATGTTTACTACATATAGGAAAAATAAAGGATACATTGGAGATAAAACAAAGAAGAGCTAACTTAGTTCCTACATCCTTACATCCTGAAGATAACGGTCTAACTAACTGGAGAGCAATGGTGTCCTGAGTAAAAGAAAGAATGTCAATTGCTCCCCAATAAAACTGGTCAGCCAATAATCAATGCAACTCCCCTTTTACCCTGGCAGGAAGAACAACTCAACATCTAACTGGTCTTATGCAGTTGTCTCT
Organism: Eublepharis macularius; assembly: GCF_028583425.1. Lineage (NCBI taxonomy): Eukaryota > Metazoa > Chordata > Lepidosauria > Squamata > Eublepharidae > Eublepharis > Eublepharis macularius. Next base: position 140,657,309 of record NC_072794.1, read on the forward strand.
AACTAAACACAAACAAATTAACTCTTTCATGACTGAAGAGAATGACACTTGTAAAAATCCCAACAACCCCTTCTCAGGTGTTAGTAGCTGAAGTGATGAAGGTTCATCTTCTCTCGCAGGTACTCGAACTTCACTTTCACGAGTGGCTTGGTGAGAATGTCAGCAACCATTTCTTCTGAAGGGCAGTACTTGAGATCAATTATTTCTTGTTGCTGCATCTCTCAAACAGAGTGATATCTGACAACGATGTGCTTGCTTCTTGCCTTGATGCTCTCACTCTTGGATAAAGCAATGCAAGTTTGGTTGTCTTCAAACAGAGTTATTGGTTTAGGTTAATCTACGCCAAAGTATTTCAGTAAGTTGATGATCCACTCAAGTTCATCATGCGCTTGTGCAACTGACTTGTGCAATTGTCTCTGTGGTAGACTTGGCATTTAAAGTTTGTTTCTGGCTTGTCCAGCTGATCAGGCTTTTCCATAGAAGAATAGATATCCACTGGTTGATTTGTAGTCAGCTTGGTTTTCACCCCAATCATCGTCCATGAATCCAAGCAGGCTTGGGTTGTCACAGGCTGAAATCTTTAGTTTCAGGTCTGCTGTTCCTATGAGATACCTAGCAAGTCTTTTGAAAGCATTCATGTCATGGTGGTTGGGTGAATTTGTCTTTCTGCATAGGATTCCAACTGCTGCAGATATGTCAGGTCTTGACACTGTACTCAGGTAACGAAGTTTGCCAATTGCTTCTCTGTATTGCTGATTACTTTCGAGTAGCATTCCATTTGTAAGTTTGAGATAAGTGGGTTCAGTTGGTGTGCTTACCATTTTGACATCTTCCATTCCCAGAAATTCTGCAAGATCTTTGATTTTATGTTTCTGGTTTAGGAGGAAACTCCCATTTTCTGTTCTCTCAATTTGAATCCCAAGATACTGTTTTAATTCTCCGAGCTGTTTCACTCTTACATCTTTGTTTAGTTTCACAGCAATTTCATTTGCGTGCTCTCTGTTCTCACAGCACAGGATCAAATCATCCACAAACACAAGAATATACTCAAACTGTCCATTCTTTAGTCTTGAGAATAGGCAAGGCTCTGCTTTTCCTTGTCGAAATCCTTGCTTCTTCAGTAGTTCAGATAGCTTTTCATTCCATGATCTCGAAGCTTGGCGCAAACCATAGAGAATTTTGTTGAGTTTGCATACAAGGTTCTTTTTTCCTTTCCTTTTGATTCCATCTGGCTGTGTCATATAAATATCCTCAGAGAAATGTAGTCTTGATATCTAGATGCTCAGCATACATCCCTCTTGATGCTGCTATGCTTAGCAGGGTCCTGATTGATGTGTACTTCACGACAGATGCAAAGGTTTCAGTGAAGTCAGTCCCAGGTTGCTGTGTAAATCCTTTGGCCACTAGATGAGCTTTGTATTTATCAATGCTTCCATCAGAGTTGTATTTCACCTTGAACACCCATTTGCATCTGATAGCCTTCCTTCCAGGTGGCAACTCAGTGAGTGTCCATGTTTGATTGCTTTGTAAGGCTTCAAATTCCTCATGTGCAGCTTCCATCCATTTGTTTCTCTCATGGGTAGGCATTTCTGTCATCTCCTCCCAGCTTGAGGGTTCACACACAGTTTGCATACTTGCACAGAATTCAAATCTTTGTGGTGGTACTCCTTTGTTGATTCTTTGTGAACGTCTTGCAGTTGTCTCAGTCTCCTCTGGCCTGGCCTTTCCTGCTCCCCCTTCTGATTCCAGGATTCCTGCCTCCCCTTCTGATAGTGGAACCTCTTCTTGGTGTTCCTCCTGTGGGTTGGCATCCCAAGCAGGTGGCCTTATAGCCAAATCAGTAAAAAAGACTTCTTCAGCTTCTAGGCTGGCTTCCACAGTGGAGTCCTTCTTCTCAGGAGCTTGGAAAATGTCACTTTCATCAAAGTAAACAACGTTGCTTATTTAACTGAGAATGCTTCAGGATTCATGATTTTAAATCCCCTTCCACTGGGTGCATATCCAACATGAATTCCCAATTCTGCCTTGGGTTCAAGCTTCCCCCTTTTCTCCTTGGGTACATGTGCATATGCCTTAGCCCCCAAAATTCTGAGATGTTTGAGTCCTGCCTTTCTTTCAAACCACATTTCAAATGGAGTTTTTCCTGTAGCCTTTGATAGCACTTTATTGTAGAGATAGGCCGCTGTAGTTACAGCCTCTGCCCAGTAGGTGTTGGGCAGACTGGCCTGAAATAACAAGCAGAGTCCCATTTCCAATAGGCTTCTATTAAATTGCTCAGCAGCAGCATTCTGTTGAGGAGAGTAAGCAACACTTGTCTCATACATTATTCCTTCCTCCTCTAGGAACCTTTGGCACCCACTGCCACAATATTCAGTTCCATTGTCAGTGAACACCACCTCTGGAACTTTGTTAAATTTATTTCTCATTATGGCTACATAGTTTGTGAACTTATTCAACACTTGACTCTTAGATTTCAGTACATAGACAAATGCTATCTTGTTGCAGCATCCGGTAAACTTACAACATATTTATGTCCTCCAAGAAAAGTCTTAATTAGTCCAATCACATCTGAATGCACTTCCTGCATTGGCTTTTCAACTGGCTTGCTTTGTTTCCTGCTGTATTTGGGGGCAGTCCCCTTTGCCTTAGCACAAACTGAACAACCATTCTTCAAAAGACCACAATCAACAACTTCAATTCCACAATTTTTCAATGATTTTTGAATAGAGTCAGTATTTCTATGACCTAACCTGCAGTGTCAGGTAGAGAGACAGTCAGTGTGCTGGCACTCATTTAATTTTGCTTAATACACTAGTAGACCAAAGCCCTTTAAGTAAAAGCATTCATCCATCTTTTGTGCCAAAATCTCAACATCAATTTTAGGATTATAAATGCAGAAAACATCTCCTTTCACTGAAAATTCAATTCCAGACTTCAACATCCTTCCAAGACACACAATATTCTGATCAGCCTTAGGGGCATACATACAATTTTCCAGAGCTATTTCCACTATTTCTCCATGAACATTCATAACTCTTATTTTTGCTCTTCCAGTTCCTTCAGCCTTCAATGCAGACCCATCAGCAAGGATCATACTGCATTTATAGCCTTCATCCAAGCTTTCAAAGTAAGCCTTATTGTGAGAAAGATGGGCCTTTGACCCAGTGTCGATTAACCATAAGTTTTTCACATTAAATTATCATCTGAAACCATGCAGGCAAAACTCTTAGGAGGATTTATCTTTGTTCTATGCAAGCCTCCCCTACTCTTCCCATCAGATCCGCTTGTCTCTCTACAGCCTCTGGGGGTCATGCGCTCAGTGGATTCCCTTTGTCTCTGGTGAGCTCTACAGTATTAGGCATAATGCCCCCTCTTGTGGCAAAAATCACACACTACAGCCTTTTGTCTATCAGCAACTTTCAAGGCTTGCATCCCCTGTGATGTTTGGCGGATGGATCTCCTTAGTGCCTCATCACATAAGCAACTGATGATGTAAAAAAGTTCCACCTCTCCTTTAGTCTCAAGGATGGAGATGTGGCTGGCATACGATTCTGGGAGAGTATTAAAAATCATGGCAGTTACCTTGCTGTCTGGTTCTACAGACCCTGCTGCCCTGAGCTCATTGACCAAAGACATTATCCGGTTGAGTTTCCATATCCACCCCTTCGGGAAATCTAGAGTTGTATAGCCATCTCCTTAGGAATTGGACTTGGCTTCCTGTTTTATGACTGTAACATTCCTCTAAAGCTTGCCACAAACTTTTAGCGGTGGCTGCGTTAATAGCCAGAGGGGCATCCTTTTTGTTTAGAGTTGGGAGCATCGAAAGCTTGACTCAGGGGTTATTTTTCATGAATGAGTGTCTCTCCTCCTCATCTTGAGGTGCTTCTTGAGAGATTATGTGGCTCAAATCATGCACGTCTAAAGCACAGCTTGCCATATGAGGTAGTTATCCTTATCCAGTTTGGAGATGGAGAAAGGAACAGATTGGGTCTCACCAAACTGGAGTTGCTGTGTTCCTTCTCTCCCAGCTCTGTTTCCACTTGGGGTTCCACTGTTGCTGGCTCCTTGATCAGTGCTCATTGTTCTCTGCTCAGGCAGGCTGTGAGTTTCTTTGAAGTGGAGATGATCCTTTTCTCCTTTTGGCTCAGGCAACAAAGGGAGTTTATTCTCTGGCTGTTTCACTCTCGGAGCGCTAGGCAAAGAGTCCTTTTTTCAGTTTGCAAGCCCAGTAAGAAGCGTAGGAAAAATCCAAGGGAAGGATCCCTTAAAAAAAAGTTTTTAGCTTGCCCTTTCAAGCTGAAAACACACAATGCTGTGTCTTAGAACATCTGGGCCCATAACCTTTTGTTGGATAAGTATTGTTGCAGAGTAGAAAATTTGCACAACAGATAAAGAACCACAGACACATGATTTTAGCTTCTAAAATAAAATGTTTACTACATATAGGAAAAAAATAAAGAATACATTGGAGATATAATAAAGAGCTAACTTAGTTCCTACATCCTTACGTTCTGAAGATAACAGTCTAACTAACTGGAGAGCAATGGTGTCCTGAGTAAAGGAATGTCAATTGCTCCCCAATAAACCTGGTCAGCCAATAGTCAATCCTAGATCTGTTCATTAAGCATGCAACTCCCCTTTTACCCTGGCAGGAAGAACAACTCAATATCTAACTGGTCTTATGCAAACTAGTTGTCTCTAACTAAACACAAACAATTTAACTCTTTCATGACTGAAGAGAATGACGCTTGTAAAAATCCCAACAAGGGGATTGTCTGTCTGTCTGTCTCTGCCTGCTTGCCCCATACCATCCATCTGCCTGCCCATTCACCTGCCTGCTTTGGGATTGGGGAAGGGGTAGATGTCAGTGTTTCATCTGATCCTCTGGAAACTCTGTGGTATTATAGAGTTTTCAGAGTGTTGGCTTGACAAGCTGAAGTCACATTCAGTTTTTTGCCTGGATATGAAGTTGATGTGTATCATTTCTATCCCGCTGTTTTCCTACCAGTCCCAGGGGAAGGTGGGAGAGATGACCAGTGGGAGAATACCTGCCCAAAGTGGTCAAATGGCTTGTCTAATTTATTGTTGCACCTCTTTCTATGCACATTAATTTGTAATGAACATTTTGCCTTCTTGTCTGTGATACTGTATAATTTTCTACATAAACTTTGCCTATTTTTCCTCCCACCATATTTATTACATTGGTCAGGGTTTTTATGTGTTGGCTGAAATACCAAGAGAAAATAACAGATAATAACTGTTGCTGATGAAGAATACTAGTTCTATAAAATGAAACATTCATGCCAAAATTATTTATATGTTTGGCCCCCTGAGAAGGTCAAAATCTCCAGTATTATGAGACAAGGAGAAAGAACTGCAGTCCTTCTTGAATAGTAAAGAGTCCAGTAGCACCTTTAAGACTAACCAACTTTATTGTAGCATAAGCTTTCGAGAGCCACAGCTCTCTTTGTCAGATGCGAAGAGAGCTGTGGCTCTCGAAAGCTTATGCTACAATAAAGTTGGTTAGTCTCAAAGGTGCTACTGGACTGTTTACTATTTTGCTACTACAGACTAACATGGCTAACTCCTCTAGTCCTTCCTGAGATGTTTAATTATAGTGAGCACAGAAGAGTTGAGGATGTTACTAGACTTTTTTTTAAAGATTTTTTATTCTTTTTATTAACTACATTCACTAACAATACAAAGGAAAGGAAGGGGAACAAGGGAAGGGAAGAAAAAAACCCAAACAACAACATATAACATCTACACTACACAGAATGCTTTCCCTTCATACTGCCATTATTAAAAAAAACTAAAGCTTTGTATAATATTGATGGAGTGGTTGACCTTGCAAAATGCAAATTACAATTCAAATTCAAATTAAGTTTTCCTCCCCCTCCTGGGTCCCGGATGCAGTTCTCTCTGAGCAACTGCAGCCGCAGTGCTCGTTTCCTCCCCCCCCCAGACTTCTCGTTTTCTTCTTGCTTGGTGTCTCGCTGAAATTCCGGATTTTTATCCTCAAAATCCCTTAGTTGATCTTCTGATAATATCTTGTAAGCTTGATCTTTGTGACTAAACCAGATACCTTCAGGAAATAGCCATTTATACTTTATTCCACGTTCCCTCAGAAGAGCTGCGAGCTTTTTATACTTAAATCGTCTTTTCCGAACTAAAAATGGGACGTCTTTCAGTATCTTGACTTTGTTACCCAAAAAGTCCAGATCCGCATTGTATGAGTTATATAGGATAGTGTCTCGGATCCTTTTAGATGAAAAATCGATGATAATCTTGCGAGGCAGCTGATGCTTCGTTGCATATTTTGAAGAAGCCCTACAGACCTCCAAAATGGCGCTTTTAACCTCTTCTTTAGTTGCCTTCGTGGGTGTCGCCAATAGTTCCGAGACCAGACCCCATAAATCCTCATTTTCCTCCTCTTTCACGTTCTGGAGGCGCAAAATTGTTTGTGTTCGTTCCACTTGTAGCCCGATCAGCTGGTTCTCCACCAGGTTTAACTCTTTATTCGTAGCCTTCACGAGTGACGCACTTTCCCGAGCAGACTTCTCTGCCCCCCCCCCGCTGCTTCCTTAATGGTTTTCACTTCGCTCTCAATTAAGCCCACCCTTTGATCTGTTTCGTTCAGCTTGTCAACAAAGGGTTTTATGGCTTCGATAACCGACCTCCGCACCAATTCTTTGAGCGACTCTCCCTTCCCCTGCAGGGCAGCCGAAATTGACTTGCCCAGAGCGGGACTCTGTTTTTTCGCTGCCATTTTAGGGGGGGGGGACCACCAGCCAAATTCTGAGACTCAGCGAGGGGGAAGAACTAGCCTTCTTAGCTTCAGATCCCACCACTCCTTCACGTGCACTTGTAATAACAGAAGGGATTCGCTTACTTACAGGCTTCCGCCTAGTTCTGCTCTTTGCCGTTTTCCATGGCCCGGCAGCACTCGAGGCGCCGCGCATGTCTGCCGGCCTCCATAGGGACAAATGGGCAATTTACCCCCTGCATTGGTTTTCGGGGGGCTCTTCCCGCAGCGTCCCAGACCCTGCCTCCCTCACTGGGAGTCCTGGGGGCTAATCTTCGCAGATCAGCCGCCCGGTCAGAGTGCTCGGGCGCTTCCTCCCGGATCTGCGGAGAGGAGCGTCCGACATGGCCGAGAAAACGAAACCGAATTGAGGATGTTACTAGACTTGATCAACTAAACAGAGTTGTGAGGAATACTTTGAGCCCTTGGGAACCACACCTGAAATTACAGAGTGAAGGTAATTATAAAGATATACCTGAACAACCATAGTTGTATATATTGTTATTTTCCTGTTTCCATTTCTTCCCACCTTTGTTTGTAACTAGCTTCAGTAAATTTGGTATACTGGTTCAAATGTTGCACTAGGTCTGAAACTTACTGGATCGCCTTGGAACAGCCACTCTCAGCTGACCTGCCTCATAGAGGTTTTTTTAAAGATAAAAATGTAACAAATTGATAGACTTCCTGTGATTCCCCCCACTTCCCACAGCCGCCCACTGTGAACTTCTCTTTTCAAGTTATTATGAGCCTCACAGGCAGTTCAGGAGTCAGTGCCAATACACCACCTGCCTAGTCCCTAATTATCAGGTAGATATATATTGTTCATGGCCAGAAAGGTTTGTATGTGTGTTTGTGTTTTACTTTTCCTCAAACCCTGGACATCCATCACAAAGGTTTAAAGAGAAAAAAGGAGTTAAACTTTATTTAAAACTTCCACAATATTTAGATAACTCAAACGCAGAGATACAGTGTTCCTAATATTGGAACTTTCAGTCTCAGTTCATTCCAGCAGTCCATAAGCACAAACTTCAGTTCTCAGCTCTAGGGGTGTGTGTAGACAAAATCCGAATCCACAAAAATCATGGCAAAAAAATATATCTGTTTTTGAGCCTTACTTGTGACTGTTAGAAACAGATGCACCAGACTGGGGTGCTCGTAGTTATGAAACTCCTCTACTGAACATTTCATGATTCCCCCCCCCCCAAATTAAGTGCTTATGCTGCTTCATCACAGCAGTACGCAGGCGCTTTTTGGTTTTTGCAGAGGGTGTTTTACTATTTTTTTTCCACCCAGGTAACCAACCACATTTATTCCTTCCGATAGGATAATATACCACAGAACTGTCCTGGCAAATCATCAAAGCCCCAAGGAGGGCATGTGGAAGGCAACTTGTTTTTCTATGATTTTTTTTGTAGACAAGTGGCCTCATTTATTCCTTTTAATCAGAGAAATCAGCACAGAGCTGTATAGAAAGCTGTAGGTATAGAAAGACAAGCATACCTTTTTCCTCTCTGATTTCCTAGACAACCAACCACATTTCTCCCTTTCAATCAGAATAGATGCCCCGTTTGGTGCAGAACATTGAGAATCAATTACAATTGGATATTGCATCTCACATGCAAGAAGAACCGCACACAGAATTTTTTCTGCCCTTTTAAAGGACCTCAGCAGCAACACGGGACAGGAAGCCACTATGAATTATCAATCAATCAATCAATCAATCAATCAATCAATCAATCAATCAATCAATCAATCAATCAATCAATCAATCAATCAATCAATCAATCAATCAATTGCTACTATCACAGTACAACAAGAAGAGAAAAGTTCGTATGAAGCAGAGTTTAATTTCTAAATGTCATTGACTAGCAGAAGCTGGTGGGGCTGCTCTCCTGCTTGGGTGCTGGCCCGCTGTTTGCAGTTTGCTTGCAATTTCCCACCATAGGATTCAGTGAACCAATGAGCCTGCGCTGCTACTGCCACTCGCCTACTTCATTGCCCATTAATGCTAGCCCCCTTGGTTATGTGTGCTGGTTCAGAGCCAGGACTGTATTCTTTATGATTTTGATGAAATTGGGTAAAAAAACAGCTGCTACAGGGGTTCCAGTTTGTTCCCCCTCCCCTTCCCCATTGAAAAGAACAGCCGTGAACATCATGAGAATGAAAGAAAACTAACATATTTTGAGTCTGACATGTCAATGCCCAATTACAATAGCCACGAATTCAAAAGCATCATGAAAATGTTCAAAATGCACAACTGTATGCAGCTCTATCAAGGCTGCTCCTTTCACAGGCTCAGATAATCCCTCTTTTCAGACTGCCTCCTCTCTCCTTCCAACTGCTTTAACAAATTTCAGCTGGCCCAAGCCCCAGCATCCATTAGGTCTCATTGGCTGTTCCCAGGGAGAGGAAGAGCTGGAACTGGTCCTGTGACTGTCTATCACACTGCCCTCTTGCCCTCCTGTCCATAACACTATCCTAGTAGAAGAACAAACACAAAAAAGTCATATAAAAATGGCAACAATTACAGGATAAAAAAAAACAGTGAAAACCCAACAGCAGATTAAAATGTACAATATCCAGAATTCAGTACATCATAAGACCGTCTAAACATTCTGATGGCATAAAAACAAAACAGCCAATAACTCCATTTAAGATGGATTCCAGCTTCTAAATGGCTCAAGAAAAACCATATTTCATCTCACATCTCAAAAATAGTAAATTTGGTCCCAAATGAGTGTCTGCAGAGAGAGCATCTTAAATCCAAGGTGCTACTACTGAGAAAGCCCTGAATTTGGTGCTGATCCATCTGGTAACTGAGAGTGGTACACACAAAGTAAGTCCTGTAATTGTCTTAACTGGAAGGCAAAATCATATGGAAAAAGGTACATCAGGCACTTTGGTCTCAGACCATGTAGTGAGTTAGAACTAGTAACTCGCACTTTGAATTGTTTATTACTGTTTGGGGAGGCCAGCGATGATATCTGGCAGAGTGTTTGGGTTTGTGTGCGTGTGTATGTATGTATTTGATTGATAGATATCCAGCCATTTGACTGTCCAGATACTGGAGCAGCTACCAACATTTTAAAATACAAAATATAAGTACACTGTATGAATCTGTACTGTATGTCAGGGACAGAGTTCAGTTCTGCTGCAGTCTTGGGGCCTCCTGATTAGCCACCCATGTTTCAGAACAGAATACTGAACATGGAGGTATTTCCATTAGAGGACAACAACCTTTCTCTTTAAATAAAAGTTCATAATTCAACTGCCTGTATGAAGGAAGGTTTTTTAAAAAAACTTTAAGAGAGAATTGATTATCATTAAGGGGAAAAAACCCAGTAAGAGCAGATGATGGTTACAAAATGACCTTGAGGGCAAAATCTAATGATCAGACTATCAGAAGTTTGGATCTGTAAATAATGGTGCCATGTCCATTCCCTCTAGGCTCCATTATTGGCTTGTCAAAAACCTTTTTCTTGGCAGCCGCAGAGAAAGGGAGAGACAGCTTATGTGAATGAGAACATGTTAGGTTTTCTCTCCCACACTTAACTGTAGATATGGGGGTGTGGGAGCCAAATAGGGGGAGCCCCATTTCCAAATCCAACATACCTATTCAGTTAGGGCTTCCATTGTCGTGTAAAGAAGCAATGGATCAGTATGGTCTGCTGGTGGATGGAATGAGAAGCAGAAACAACACTGACACCTTTGCATAGCTATAAACAGAAACAAAATTATAGAGGTTTCAAAGGCTTTGAGTGGAAGGTTTTTTTCAGCAATTGATGCAGAACAGTTGAGCAATTCAAGACGATTCAAAAACAGGACTTTTGGGAGGAGGGCATTAGAAATTTAAACTTTCTAAGGCTGAACAGATTTCCCACATTCTGTCTTTTGTTTCTTTGGAATTTCTGATTGAGCGGAGTTTCTTTGTTCCCAATTTTTGTAATGAAATTATTTCCCCATAGCATCTTTCAGTTTTCTTTCAGTAAACAAAACAAAAGCACTTGGGGCATAAGAGCAGTTCCACAAAAAACAATTGAATTTGTGATTTGGGGTAGGGTTTTTTTTTATGTCCCAGTGTAATGTTTTGGGGGTATTTGGTGTAAAACAAAAAGTCTAAAGATTCCTCCCCCCCCCCTGAAAATACTGATCTGGAGTATTGCTAAATGCTCTGGAGAGATATACACACAGCCTCCACAGAATGATGACCTGATAACATTTCTCAGAACTGGTGTGTGTGTTATTAAACTTGCAAAAGTGGGGAGAAGTCAATAAAAAAAAATGTCCACCTTATCTGAAAGTGTGTATTTAGTCTTTGGGTCTTTGTAACAGAGTGTTGTAAAACACACTGCCTTCCACCACTGCACACATATGAGGGAATTTTACTACCTCAAGATACTTTTTGTGTATGTATATATATATATATTATTTAAAGTAGATAATAACAATAAACAGTAGACAATGGGCCAAGCTACACATGACGAATGACACTTGAACGGCAAGTGGATTGAGTGGAGGGCAAGTGAACAGGGAGAAATACACTTGCTGTTCAAGTGTCATTTGTCATGTGTAGCTTGGCCCAAAAATAAAGGAACCAAAACAGAATATATAACCGAGTACTTTTATTTATTTATTTTATTTGGCTTATACCCTGCCCTTCCCACCAGCAGGTTCAGTGCAACTTCCAACAAGATATACAATTAAAACATACAATAAAAACATTATAACCACTTGACTCAAATAACATGAAAAAAGTCCAGGCGCCACTAAGCAAGTCAGGCTACTACAAAATCACATTATTAGCTGTATTCTGGAGGCAGATCAGCATCAACCTCACAATGACAATGGCACCAGGAAGGGAAGGCTTGGGATAGTTAGGTAGCTAGGAACATCATTCTCTCTCCTTTTGCAAATGTCCCCAGCAATCCACTCAACTAAGGAAAACTTAGTTCTAGCTAAGAAATGATTTTTTCATGATCACCATGGAAGATTTCCCATGCCCCTGAAGAGGAGAGGGTCACTCCACCTTTGTGATGCACCACAATAGACTAACAGCATTAAATGTAATTCAAATTTCTCTTATGATTTCCTGCTATAGCAAACATATTGTATTTATGAGAGCACTTTTTATCAGCAGGCTTAGACATGGCATCCCACAATAACAGAAGGTTTTGTGCATCCTTCTCCTTCCTCCTTCATGTCCTCTGTTCCATAAAGTTCTAACATAAATCACATTTGGATGTCTTTTCAGCTGCAATCGCTCATTAACCCATCAGAAGAAGAAATTAAAGTTTCCTCTGCAGGGTTGCTTTTGCAAAGCAATTGACCAACATGATGACCAATATGCTGAGAGAGCCGTTTTCAAGGTAGCAGTCTTCTAAAGGTGGATTTGGATGACCATTTGGATATAGGTTTGTATCCAGTCAGCTTTCCCACTGGAGGGGGGAGGCTATGCAGGAGATCATGCACAAAAGTCATGTGTAGCAGGAGCTGTAATGAGGAGAATTGGGTTTGATTTGAGTGAAAAAGCTGGCTGGATCCATCCAACCCCTGATGACTAATGTGGCCAACCTTCCATGTTGTTTTTATGAAATAGCTGACTATGTGAGTGCTTTGTAGTGTAATAGACGTGATGAGATCAGGATTCACCACATCCTACATCTATGCTGAGCCAAGACAGGATTACTCCTCTTATTGGCAGTGTTCCATTATACATCACAGCATTCTGTCAGGATAGGATTAGATTCAAACAGGGAGCTTCTGTGTGCTGGTGCCCCTCATGAGTCATTCAGGGCTGCAAAGGAAAGAAAGAGGGAAGAACCTGTTCTCTCAGGTTCCATTGCACACAGAGAATGAAAGGGAGAGGGAAAGAGACTACTCCTTGATATAGTAGTTCTAGGTTAGACCTGGGTTTTGTTTAAGTAATGAGTAGAATCTAGGCCTGGTGTCACCGTTTGCAGCATCCTGCCTCTACATCCTCTCTCCAGCCCCATCAACCAGTCAACAGCATTTAGCTACAAGTGATGAATGACACTTGCCAGGCAAGTGTCATTTGTCACTTGTAGCTTGACTCTCAGTCAGTCTGCAGCTGTCCTCATGTTAGCATATGCTCAGAACTTACTAAATAGAACTGAGGACTGCCTACTGCTGTAGGAACCTACCCAATCTTTTCTCCCTTCCAATTAGGGACTCTTCCAAAAAGGGACTAGAAGTCTCACTGGTTAAGGGAGACATTAGGAACATTGCAGGGAATTGTTGCTGTTGTTTTATTGCTTCTTGCTTTTATGGCCCCTGCCAGCAGCAACAGGAAACCTGAATCTTCTTTGCCTGCCATAAAGTCCACTATATCTTGGCATAACAGGGTCTTAAGATCATAAAAATCTAAATAATCTGCTTGCTCCCTCATTTTAATTTTGTGATATCTGGCCTGATGAACAGTTTCTGGGAACTTGAAAATTTGCACACGGTTATGTGTCTTCCACTTTTCCTAGCATTATTGACTTTTTCAGAGAATCTTGTCTTCTGATAATATGTCTAAAGTACAATAACCTCAGTTTTGTCATTTTAGCTTCTATGGAGAATTCAGGCTTGATATGATCTAGGACCCACATTTGGGGGGTGGGGTTGTCCATGGTATCCACAAAACTCTCCTCCAGCACCACATTTCAAATGAATCAATTTTCTTCCTGTCCACTTTCTTCACTGTCCAACTTTCACAGCCATCCATAGTAAAGGGGAGTGCCATAGTTTGGATTATCTTGATTTTGGTCCTCAGAGAGACATTGTCCTGATTACAGACTCACATAGGCAGCCGGCAGGGAAAAGTTCCCAAGTTGTCAGAGCAGGACAAATCATGGTTCCAACAAGGTTCAGGCCTAGGTTAGACAACACTCACAGCTTTGAGTCCAAAGGGAGTATTTTACAATCAAGTCCACAATAACAGGCCGAGGTCAGAGATGAGGGGATCAGTTTCAAGCACAGCAGCAAGGTCAGTAGTAAGTGGACACATTGCTTCTACACAGCCACTCCCTTCTCTGCTGCTTTTAAGCTTTGTGCTGCTCAGCCACTTGTGTTACATCATGCACCTGCCAGCTGTCTCATTCCTGCTCCTGAAAGCACTCACCATCACTGTTGATACTAGGCTGGTGCTGTGCTGCTAGCCTGGCACTGCGCCTTCTGGCTTGAAGGGCTCTCCTTGCCCCCTTCTGATGGCTGTCCCAAGGCTCTGGTGATGAGGGGAAAGAGCTGGCCTGTGCCTGGTTTTCTGTTGCTGGGCCAGGGCTGGGAAGCTGAGGGGCCAATGTGCTGGGACCTGGCTGTAGATCCATGTCTGATCCTTCAGAGACTGCCTCCTCCTGCAGTGCTTCTGCCACTGGCTGTGGATCTGGGTCAAGTTCGCCAGCTGTCTCTTCCTCAGCAGAGTCCTCGGTTTTCTCTGCTCTGCTGGGTTGGTCTGGTTCATGATAGATATCCTTATTTTTAAAGATCTTCTCTAGTTCCCTCACAGCTGCTCTTCGAAGTCTCAATCTTCTTCTGATTTCTTGGTTGCAGTTTCCATTTTGGTTGATGATTGACTTACAATTACTAATATATATATATATATATATATATATATATATATATTTATAATGCTGTGGAGCCTCTTAAACTTGACATCGTTTAATTGCCTAAGCGTATCTTAATCCAGCCCTGTTCCCAATGTATTAGCACGGTTGGGAGAAGAATTAGTAGGTAGGATCCCTTCCATTTAGGGTTACCTGGTCCCCAGGAACTATTGGGGCTGGAACCAGGAGGCGGGGGTAGTGTTGCTGACACTATGGCTCGACTTCTGGGCGATCACCTGGAAGTGACCTCACTCCTCCCACCACGGTGAAGCTCTAGGAATTCCCCCAATTTCTATGGAATTGACTATAAAGTTTGGATCAATTCCTAGAGTGTCACTGGGGGCTGTGACATCATCCCCCTAATATTTTTTTTATCCCACTGCTCTCTGAATCAAGCATGAACAGTGTACGCACGTGTGTGTTGTAAGCTGCTTTGGAAACCAGAGAGGGGGAAATTTAATGAAAAGCAGGCTAGAAGTACAGTAAATGAATTTTGGAATTGTCAACATGACCCATAGCACTCCATACACCTCTTGCCAGGGCCAGGAAGCTAAGTAGGCCAACATGGTAGACTTGCCAATAGCTATTATTATGTGCCTCAGCTTTATCTTCTCTTCATTCTTAAAAAATGTATAGCACATGAAAAAACAATAAAGATTTTTTTTAAAAAAATAATTAATTTTGTAACGTGGGCTGTTATCCCAGAAAATACAGCCCAAATATGGCACTGTGTACACTGTAATTCCTTGCCCCTTCTTGTCCTTTAGAGGCCTTTTGCATATTTGCTGTTCTTGTCTGGAAAGAGAAACAAGAAGAAGGACTTTGGGGAATTGCTGTTCTTCAAAATAAAGAGGCATGGCTTCTGGACATATGCTTGGCGAGTACTTGGGCCCTGCAACCCATCTGAGTTCTATATTTACCATTTTGTGTAATGGTTTTCTGTTACCTTTCTTGCTGAAGCCTGCCAGCTTCTAAAGGGGAAAACAGATCTGGTATTCCTTTAATAGATACTGCTGGCTGCTTCTGGCAGAGCAGAGATATGATGGGGAATAATTTTGTCAGATGCTTACTCTTGATCCAAGCTTGTCCCCAACACAGGAGGTGTAGGAGGAATGGTGTGCTTGGAACACAGTGGCATATGTGCTCTGCCATGTACATTCACACTACAAACAGATGCTGAGAAACGTTCCTCATCACTCATTCATCAGGCAAGCATGCTTTACAAGGCTCAGAGTTTTTACTTATTCAAACGGCTGCCATGGCCTGGGATTCAAAGTCCTATGTAAGTTCAGTCTTATGGGGAGTAACAGGCAAGGTAACAGCTTAGGCTAGCAGTTTTTTGCCTAACCAAGTCAGCACTTTCATCAACACTGATGCCAAGGAGTATTTGCTTTCTGTGTCCTAGAAACATGCCCAACCAATGAGCCTGTTTTCTCATCTCCCTACCAAAGGGACTATTGCGTCTGCAAAAGAATCCATCAAAAGAAGTTTGCTCTTCCACCCTTTTCTCATCAACAGAAGAAAAACTGACAAAGCTAAATAGCTAGGTTTACATTGGCATCATCACCAATGCACAAGCAACTTCTGCAGTTTTTAGTAGATTTAAGGTTGGCCTTACATCTTTAAGGCCTAACTTGTTATCACAGGGGATGTGTCCTGCTGTTGATCTGTGTCCTTCCTGCAATGTCAGGTCAAGGGGTCCCCAATGTGTTGTTTGTGGTTGCCATGGCACCCATGGGCATCTTGCCTGCCCCCCAACGAGTGTTTTTATAAAGTGAGTGTGGCCAGATGGGGCTTTTGTCCAGCAGGGCTTCTGGATAGCCATTGGAAGTCCAATTGGCTGTGCAAATCTTTAAATCTTTAAAAAATGTTGCTTTGGCAGTAGCTGCCATCACAGCATAAGGATCTTCAGTGTGTGACTGAAGAGAAGGTGTGTATATGCAAGAAAACATTTTTAAAATTTTGTCAGAATTCCAAAGATGTCCACTGGCTCAAAAAGGTTGGGACCTCTGGTCTTCTCAAAGAAAGATGTATAGCTATGCTGGAGAGAGCAGAGTGGAGTGCAAATTTCTCACAGATGTTTTAGCATAGTTGGTGCCAATAGCTCTAAACAGAGCAAGAAAGAGTCCCAGCAGTGGGTTGACGAGAGGAAGAACAGACTTCCCTTGCACTCTGATTCCTCAGCTGCCTCCAGGTATTTCATCCATTAGGAAAAGGAAGACTAGCTCACTGTGTCTGTTGGCTGTGAGCCCTCGGATAGGTTGTGGTCTTTGACAGAAGTCCAACCATGATGTTTCCTGATATCAGCTCTAGTTCCTGCCCTGGTTACAGCAGTTCATTTAAGATTTCTGGTGGGTGTTGGATTTAAGTCCTCAAACACAGTATCTGTAAAAGATTTTGTCACACACAAGTTATCTATGTGCTTTGGCTACTTAACTGTCAGTCTTGGCTGTTATGTATGTACAATGATTTTTACTGTGATGTGACCTTCCACCAAAGTTCCTCTAACACTTGTGTACCCTCTAGTGTATGCAAAATGTACATAGAAATGGAGGCATGGTGATGTAGTTCATGCCACATTTTGTTCTCCGTTATGGGGCTTCTTTGTTCCTGCTGGTTTGCTGCAACTGACTGCTAAATTAGTTAGAATCCTACCCTCTAATGTGACTGAGGAGAAAGAGCAAACATCTAGGGCTCCCTGGTGATTCCAATGGGAGTGTTTCTACTTGCACTAATTTATAAGCATAATATTGAGGACAAGATAAAGGCCTGCATGGGCATAAGTTTCTTGCAGAGCACTGTGTGAGCTTCTTCTTACCCCATTTACTGCTTTCACAGTATCTTGACAGTGTGTCAACATTCTGTGACAGACACTTCCCCTGGACAGAACAAGAGAAAACTTATGAAGATTTTCCGGGGAAGGAAAATCCCTTTCTACACACATGTGCATACATACGAGCTCACACACATACAAACATCACCACTTCTACCTTTTTCCCTTCCTTTGCTCTGGCTCACCTCTGCTATTTCCGGCTTAATTCACCCCACCCCTCAGGCTCACATCTGCATGCTCCAGTTTCCTTCCCCTTCCAACTACTCATTTTTCATCCCTCCTCCTCAACTCCTCTTCCTGTTGGAAGCTGCTGACTCCTCCCATCGGCAGCCACCAGCATTCATAGCCCATTGGTAAAGCAAACTGTCACACATATTTCCATGCGTTTATTTTTTGGTGACAGCTTCACTTATATAGACAATACTATTATGATGGTTGTTGTGGGTTTTCCGGGCTGTATTGCCGTGGTCTTGGCATTGTAGTTCCTGACGTTTCGCCAGCAGCTGCTGGCGAAACGTCAGGAACTACAATGCCAAGACCATGGCAATACAGCCCGGAAAACCCACAACAACCATCGTTCTCCGGCCGTGAAAGCCTTCGACAATACAATACTATTATGTTTTGGTGGGTGAGGGATGGGTTACACCCACATTACACTTATTTATTTATTTATTTATTTATCTTATGTTTTTTCCCCATTTTTTAAATTTAAATATGCTTTATAAACAGTTACAAAGTCAAGAAAAATAGCCAGTGGTACAAAATAAGTTTTCCACTACATACATTTAGAGTAACTTAGATATTGCTAACTCAAAAATATTTTTATATACAAATATATCTTCATTGATTATAAGTAAAGTACTATAATTTGGCATCTCTAAGACAGGTAATAACTGATATTCCTAACTACTATCTAAACTACTACCTATTCATAAATGCTTATAATTCTATTTCTTTTCTTTTTTTCTGTGGTAATATTTAGAATATTAATGAGAAAAAAATTAAATATGCTTTTAACATGTTAATGAATATCCAAGAATATTACAGTGAATACCCTTTATAAATTGCTTTAGCGAAGAATAGTAAAGTGAAAAATATAAACAAAAACTTGTAACTGTTAATATTGTCCTTACAAAACATGTCAACAAAGCCCCTATTACCCTCCTCCTCCCATTCCATCCCCCGCCCAACCCCATTCCCCAACCCCCCCATATCACCCAAAGTAATAGTTCTTCCACTAAAAATAACTTCAACATTCAAACAATATTGTACTCTGTAACCATATGGACATTTGCCATTGGTTATTGGAAAAACACCCCAAACTTGAGTACAATAAACTAAACAGTGGGAGCAAGTGCAGGGTGCATCCGAGTCCCCCTCTTCCCCAACATGTTACGTTATTATTTTCTATTATTACAACCACAATAATTGTTCCTTTTTTAAAGTTCCAGTTGGGCTTTCAGTTTAGTCTCACTGGAATCTTGCTGCTTTTACAAGGAGACAAATGCTTGTTTTTTTACTTCTGTGTTGTTTTCTCTTTATCCATCAGGAGTTCTAAATCAATGTTCTTAAGTAATGGTGTACCTGACACTTTTTTTTTTTTTTTAAGTAAGATTTTCTGGAAATCTGGGTTTGCAGACTCATAAATGGCAGTTGTGGCTGGCCCCATGGCAATTTACCTATCTATCCCGAAGCCAGCCCTTCAATAGTGAACATCTAGCGATTGTGAACATACCATTATATTTCAGAAGCTTGACCAATGCCTCTATGAACTGGTATGTATGTGTGTTTGGGAGGGGGGGATCACAGCGAGATAGCAAAACACCACCATATATATAAGAAAACAACACAATAATTCAACACAAGGTAACAAAACCAGAAGTTATTTTAATTTGCTAACATTTTTCTTTTTCTTTCTTTCTTTCTTTCTTTCTTTCTTTCTTTCTTTCTTTCTTTCTTTCTTTCTTTCTTTCTTTCTTTCTTTCTTTCTTTCTTTCTTTCTTTCTTTCTTTTTATAGAAACTTAGTGATTGCTGCAGCCGTCTTGTGTTACTTTCCCATCTGATTAGATCTGGGTTTCATAGGCCATGATGATTTACCACAACAATCTATTACTGGCATTGCTAACTAGCATCCTTCATTAAATTAAATTAATAGGAGAGTGAAGAGAATGTTTCCAAGGTGTTATTCTCATAATAATTTCTTTTTATTGGAGTGTTTTCCCCCTTATTTTAAAAAGGTGCATTTATTCTCCTTTCACAGCTCTATCATACCTAAAAAAATGAAACCTCTTCAATTTCCCCATGTTTGGGCTTTTAATTTGCTATGCAAATAAGACAATGTGAAGGTCATATTGCAATGTCACTGACACACTGTTGGAATACCTGTTTCCTTAAGCAATACTAATATGGCTTATTCTCTAAAACTATATACCAGAGTACCAGTATTGCATTTAATAGCTTAGTTATAGTCCATAGGAAGCCCTGAGTTGAGTGTGTGACCTACAGTTGTAATATGTGGGGTAATTTCTTATTCTGATTTTTTTTTTAGATATAGCAATTTTGTTCCTTTTTTCCCTCTT
This sequence comes from Eublepharis macularius, assembly GCF_028583425.1. NCBI lineage: Eukaryota > Metazoa > Chordata > Lepidosauria > Squamata > Eublepharidae > Eublepharis > Eublepharis macularius. The sequence continues at coordinate 140,677,131 of NC_072794.1, forward strand.
TCAAAAGAGAATAATCTTTGATTTTTAGTTAATTTATTTTAGAGGGGTTTTTTTTACTATGTGATAGTGTAGTTTTTGTTTACACTACATGATGGTGCTCTATGTACCCTTCAGCTCTTTCCACCTTAACTATCTCACAAGGTTGTTGTGTGCATAAAAATGGAGACAATATAGTATAGTAGTTAGGATATCGAACTGGGATGACTGTCACCTCTGCCGCAGAAGCTTCCAGGATGAGCTTGGGCCAGTTGCACACTCCCAACCTAACCAACGTCACAGGACTATTTTGAGTCCAAAAAAATGGAGAAGAGATTGACATAAGCTGCTAGGGGGAAAACAGCAATGAGAAGGAGGGTGAAAAATATCCAATCCTTTACATAATTGGGAGGGGTGTGCATGTTAAGAACTTCTCTAAGCTATCAGAGACAGTGTGGTGTAGTGGTTAGAATGCAGTGTGGGCTTTGCAGTGTGGAAATTGTCCACTTTCTTATCCTGCTGTAATCCAGCAGACTCCTGAGTTTAGAGTTGCCAACCTTCAGTGGAGCCTGGAGATCTCCTGGAATTCCACCTGATCTCCAGATGACAGGGATTTGTTCCTCTAGAGAAAATGGCTGCATTGCGGGGTGGATTCTATTGCATCACACAACTGCTGGGCTCCTTCTCCTCCTCAAACCCTGCAACCCCCAAGCCCCACCCCCAAATCTCCCAACCCAGAGCTGGCAAGTTTGGTGTAGTGGTTAAGAGTGTAGGACTCTAATCTGGAGAACCGAGGGCCAAACTACAAGTGACGAATGACACTTGAACAGCAAGTGTATTCCTCCCTGTCACTTGCCCTCCACTCAATCCACTTGCTGTTCAAGTGTCATTCGTCACTTGTAGCTTGGCCCCAAGTTTGATTCCCTACTCCTCCACTTGAAGCCAGCTGGGTGACCTTGGGCTAGTCACAGCTCTCTGGAGCTCTCTCAGCCCCACCCACCTCACAGGGTGTTTTGTTGAGAGGATAATAATGACATACTTTGTAAACCTCTCTGAGTGGGCATTAAGTTGTCCTGAAGGGTGGTATATGAATTGAATGTTGTTGTTGTTGTTGTTGTTGTTGTTGTTGTTGTTGTTGTTGTTGTTACATGAGATATAGCTCCTAAGGGTTGGGCCAAGTTGGGGTCTACAGGGTGGGAGAACTAATAGGAGCCAAATGTCAGTTGTCTTTTTTCCTCACAAAATAATTAGTAAAATTCTTGTTTAAATTGACAAAATTTTGCATAAAAAGGCACATATTGCATAAATGGTATAATCATGCCATAAGCAAAATGAAAACACGGAAAACCAGATTGACCGGGGCAGGGGGGGGGGCAGAATCAGCAGGGCAAAAATGCTTACAATGAGTACATACCAAAAAATGAAAGAAATGGGGGGGAATGGCATATCCATGTTCCCAAAACCACATTACTATTTTCTCAGGGACATGCATAGTACCAACTTATGTATTTCTATTTAAATGACCACATTTGAATAAATAAAGAAGACTGGGAGCAGAGTTGTAAAACTGAGCAAGTTTTACTGTGATGAAATAAATATGAAAATGCATATTGTGCTTTTTACAGTTCCACTTTTCTGGGCTGGCAAAAGCACTTCAAGAATAGTCCAAGAGCATCCTTAAATAATATTTTTTAAAAAACCCTCCTTGCCTCTTGCTAAGAGCTTATACATTAGTTCATGTCTTTCGTGATAGGGATCACAGCTGTCTGTGCATATTATATAAATGCTAGCCACTTTGCAACGGTTTATAAAGCTAAATATTTTATAAGAAAATATTGAACATTTAACTCATCTTGTGTTTCCGAGACAACAAAGTAAACACTACTTTCATTGGACATAACTAGGAGATAGTGGGAGAACATTTTATAAGATTAGAGGAATTGCTCATCTCAGTTAGAATTAATAAGGGATATCATTTAGAGCTGGATAGGGATTTTTGCACCAAGTGAGGAATTGGCTAATTTTATATCTGTTGGCTTTGCAAAAGGCATCTGTATGATTTGTGAATGTATCAGCGGCACACGTTGTGGTGTGTATCTATAAGCCAAAAACCATGGATGTCAACAGCAACTATCCCCTTGGTTTTAATGAGTCAGAACTGAATGAAATGATATCTGTAAACAAGTTAAATACCTTTAAAAGCCATTTTATGAACAAGTCCCATGGTCTGTTCCATCTGCAAAAAAGTTAATGCTACTGACCGATTAAAAGATTTTTAGTGCATTGTTTGTAACTGTTAACTGATGAGCTAATCAATCAATTATACTCATTCACATTAGTTTATATGATAGTATTTTGATATTTTGAGGCTGTTGTAGTTTATGAAGTAGGACCAGCAGGAGATGGATCGGAGTCCATCTAAGCTCAGCATCTTGTCTCCATCATTGGTCAATGAAATTCCCCCTGAAGTCCTACAAGTAGGACATGGAAGCCCATCCTATCATTGCCCCACTGCAACTGGCATTCAGATGTATGCTAAACATAGAGTTTCCATTCAGCCATCATGATCAATAGTCTCTGATAGACCAGTCCTCCATCTAAGCCATTTCAGCTACCTTCTGAGTGTATGAGTTCCCTAAGTTAATTGAGCAGTATATGATATCGTGTGTCTGCAATGGCTTCTGCCATTTACACTGGGCCATCGACACAGTAGTTATATAAGTGAATAAAAGGACAAAAATGAAGTAGGGTTGCCACCCTCCATATGGGGCCTGGAGATATCCTGGAATTACAGCTGATCTCCAGACTACAGAAGTCAGTTCCCCTGGAGAAAATGGCTGATTTGGATTCTATGGCATTATACCCTGCTAAGGTATAATGCTTTCCCCAAACCTCACCCTCTCCAGGATCCACCCCCAAATCTCCAGGTATTTCTTAGCCCAGGGTTGGCAACTCTACAAATCAGGCATTAAAAATTGAAACAACAGAAATTAAAGGGGGCATTTCAAATTCTATAATTAGGACATTCAGTAACAGACTTATTAAAGGTCACAATATTTCAGCAGCAGAGGAGTTTTAAATGGAGGCTCCAGTAAGAAACTGCACATTTGAAACTGTCAGACTAGGGATGGTTTGCTGACTACAAAAAGTAATTGTCCCTCTTTCTAGGCGTATGTGCAGTATTCAGATTCATCCAGTTAAGAACGATCCACTCCCACTGAGTGCATCTTTGATGGTATCTGGTCTTCATCTGTGCTCTGCAATATAACATAAGACACACGTGCCTGGGAACTGGGCCTTTTGCTGTTTGTTGTTAGGGGTATAAATCTCTCTGCTGAGTGTAACCCTTCATGCAACTGACAAAATGGGTTCAGGCTCATGAAAGCTTATGTGTTACTCTTTAAAGTCACTGTAAGACTTATTTTGTCCTCAGCAGACTAGGGTCACTTCCACACATTCTTAATGAGATGGCCTGCCAACGGAACTTTGGTGGGTTATCTCACTCATTACACGTCATCGTTTCCCATGCATGAGTAGGTCATGACGATCTCGCTTTTTAAATGTTTTTGTGAAACTTGTTTTAGTCCATTTTCATTTTTGATGCCGTTTTTTTCTGCGTGATTATCTAGTGTATCAATGCATGTGGACACTCTTTTGCATGTGGACACTCAATGCATGTGGACACTCTTTTGCCCTCCCACAAATCTCCAACCCCTCCTCTCACCATTACCCCTCCCACACATGCATCTGGCTCGCATGCATGATTGTATAATTCCCTCCACCTTTTTTTTCTTTACTTTTTTTTAATGGTCCTTGCACTATTACAATATCTATATATACAATCATACTGCAGTGCTTTCTACATTGGATCATTCAGCAATCAGACTATCAGTCTAGAAATAATTTTGGGAATGGAAAGCCATTTCTGATTTTATTTTAAACTAGCAATAAGGCCCGTTGTTTGGGAAAATGCTCCCCCTCCCTGTGCCTCTCCCCATGGCATCAGTCTGGGGGGGGGGAATCAGCGAAGAGAGCAAGGGATCCCTCCTCCTCCAACCCCTCAGATGCCACTTGGCTTGTGCGCAGCCCTCCCAAGGCCCCATGGAGGAGGCGGGGAGCCCCACTCCACTGCTGTGGGACTTTGAGAGGGCCTCGCCACCGCATTGAGCCTTCCCACAGCTGTGCTGGGCCCTTCCAAGCCTCTGGAGGCCACAAGGAGGCAGCAGGGAGGCAAACTCTTTCCCCCCCACACACACTTGCTTCTTATCCCTGCGTACTGTGCCTCTGTGGGGATAAGGAGTGAATTGTAAGGAACATGTTTTATATAGTAGGATATGGAATCGTGTGATCATGCTATTCTACTGTTCACATATTTATTAAATACTTTTGCATTTAAAACTTTGAGCTGGAAATCAACGGAAGAGAACGGAGTATTGCACATACCCAGTTTCTGCTTAACATGTTAAGACGACATAGCAGTGAAAACATTTAGCATCTCAGTGGATTAAAGTTTGTATTCCTAAGATTCTTGCTTACATTGTTCAAGTATTGCGCTGGTATGAAAACTACTGGAGTGAGTATCATTGGCACTAGAGCACACATCCTTTTTTTCGCAGTATGCATAAGCTATATCATTCCGCTCAGCTGACTTCCTATCAACTTTAATTGGAGTTCCATGGTGGTAGAAAGAAATTAAGTTTCTTTTTGTAAGAAGTGAAGAAATTGTACACTGTCTATTGTGCCTGGTTGCAGGTTATAGAGTGGGCTTACTATAAAGAGAGAGCGAGGAGGACATACTATACTGCTCTATCTGATGCTGTAGATTGCTACTTTGATCTGTAGATGGCTGCTCTCAGGAAACTTCCTTCCACCTTCATCTCCCTTGCTTGCACACACACTCAGGGCCAAACTACAAGTGATGAATGACACTTGAATGTCAAGTGTATTCCTCCCTGTTCACTTGCCCTCCACTTGCTCTCCATTCAATCCACTTGTCGTTCAAGTGTCATTTGTCACTTGTAGCTTGGCCCTCACTCTTCAACTTGCCACCATGGAGGACAAAGATAGTTTCCAGTATTCACTAGCATTCTAGCTTAGATAGATTCAATTCGATTCTATCACTTCTCTTTCCTATCCTGAGTGGAGTTCTCATTTTCTTTACTAAAGCAAATAGACTCTGTGTGAGTTTATTACCTCATCAGCATGCACGTATACGCTAAACTACACTCACTGAGCTGCTCTGCTTTTCTTAACCTGCTTTGCTTATACTTTTGAGGTGGCTTTTAATGACAACCTCTCCTCCAAATGGGAAGTGGCAATCATAATTCAATTTTTACACACACACACACACACACACAGAGAGAGAGAGAGAGAGAGAGAGAGAGAGAGAGAATTCTTTGGGCACAAATAGAATCAAATACATTTTTTTAAAAAAAGGGTTTAAGTATAATTCTTTGGCCACAAATAGAATCAAATACATTTTTTTTAAAAAAGGGTTTAAGTATAATTTAGGTTCCTCTGACATTTCTAATAACGGAGCCTCAAAACCTTTGAAGACCTTTTCATCCAACTCCCTGGGCAAACACTTCAGAGCTTTGGGACAAATCCAAAGAATTTAGCTGCTATTCCAGGCCTCCAAACTGGCACTTGGTTCTTTTCAGTTCTGGTGGATAACAAGGGCACTGAAGTCCTCTGTGTTGCAAGATTAGAATTGAAATTGAATGATTTTCTGTTTTGAAGGGGTTGGACTGCTTTTTTCTACAATGTGATGAACTTGTGTTTGCATATGCTATTTAAAAAAGAGGATGGTTATTTGTCAGGGGTATTATGAAGTATGAAGAGCTTGGCATCTTGACAGGAGCAAGCATGTATAAGAATTCAACCCCACCTCTCAAGGAAAACAAGTGTATTCTATTCATTCTCCGTAGCCTACATTCATCATGCAACTTTCTATGGCTTCTATGGCTTTCTAGAAATTAGATCAGTCTCTCCGTTCCTTCCTTTTACATTCATGATGAGAACACTGTATTATTATTATTATTGTCCCAGAATAGGGAATGTTGGGGTGAGTAGGAAACTGTGGTCTTTTGCATTAATAGCATGCCAGCTGCTATTCAGTCTTTCCAGGGAATAATTCTAGATTTATTCACCATAATGCAACAGAGCAGAATGATTCCATAATTTGAAGGCCTCTGGAAGGAAAAAACCTTGTATGTTCAAAATTTGGGGTTTGAGATAATTGAGAGTTGTTTATTTTCTTGTGCTGCCGATTATATTATAATGTATTGCAGACGGTGATGTGCTCAAAAGCAACGGTTTCTTGGATTTAGCTACAAGCTCACAGTTTTAACCATTTAAAGGCTTGTCAGTTTCCTGAGGAGGAATGCAATATTCACCACTCAATTAAGTAAACTTAATTTTCTCACTTACTCAGAAGTCTTACATTAAATATTCCAAAATAACAATCCCTTAAAGTCAATAATAACAAAATAAATAGAGTGGCTTTTAAAAAATTAAATACTTAATTGTTCTATTGAATAATGTCATCCTAAAAGCATGCTTGCTTTGAATAGGCTCGAATAGGTTTCTGAGTAGACCTGTCTAGGATTGTTCTCTATGTATGTCTTCTTAAATTTAGCCATCATTGTTTTCACTGAATGAAATTTAAGTCTCTTTTTGCTTAGGTGAAACATCTGAAGGAATTTTGGAAGCATCCCTAGCAGAAGTAGAATATTGCTAAGAATTCCAACGTTCATTTAAATGCATTCTTATCCAGATGCTAGAAATTAGATCTGGGTTTTATTTTAGAAGGCACCACCTGAGACAGAACTCCAAAAGTAGAAGTCATTTTGAATGCTATTGAATCCAGCATCATCTTCTCTTTGTGTATATATCAATCTCTTATTCACATAGAAGTGAATTTTCTAAAGTGACATCAGTGTTTCCCTCTTTCTGTTGTTGAATAGAACACTTGCCATATGGATTCGTGCATGAAAGTAAAACTGAGGTGGAAGTACTGCTCACTTAGATAAACAGGCAGGAAAAGTACTTGTGGCTGCACTTGGAGATAAATGAGTTTGGCATTGATTTTATTTCCTCATTTTCTAAGAAGGGCAATAGACCTACCAGCGTGCCAGTGGCCAACTATGTCACCCAAAGAGCACAGAGAAAATCAAAGCAAATGAGTTACATGCATAAGCCACAATTCAACTAGAGCAGGGTTACCAGTTCACTGTTGGCAACTGTAGTGGGGGATGGACATACTCCAGTGATGTGCCAGAACTGCTCTGGTGTTTGGACAAAAACTCTATGGTTTTTGCTTAAACACCAGAGCTATACCTGCAATATGATGACATCACTTCTGAGTGTTCAGGAGGAGCCATTGTTGTATTGCTAGTGACATCATCCAGAAGAGCCTGCTGGAAGCTGGTATGTTCATCTGTTTCTTCCCCTGCTGAAGAGCTGAGCAACTGGAGGGGAAGAGACTGGGGATCTAGCAACCCTAAACTAGAGCTGGGTAAGGTTTACTCCATCGGCTCAATGGATGTTGGACAAAAATCACACATAATCACCATGCAATATTCTTAGAATAGCGTAGTACATGGTTTTATTCATATGTTGGGTTGCCAGTTCCATTTTAGGTAATTCCTCCCTAAGATCAGTTGTAATTCTGGGAGAACCCCAGGCTGCACCTTGAGGTTAGTAATACTATGATGCCCAAAGGTTTATGAATTCTGTATGATTTAGTGCTCTGCTCTGCTCATGCTGAAGGCTAGGGTTGCCATTTCCCAGGTGAGGGTGGGGTAACTCCCACTCCCTCTCCTCATTGCCTACCGTCACTCCTGCAACAGATAGGAGAAAATGTGAGGGCTGGAACAGTGTTCCATGACATTGCAACATCATTTCTGGCTATATAACCAGAAGTGATCTCACAACATCACCAAATGCTCTAGGATTCACTTGAAACTCTAAAGTTTTATCACCAAGTTTTGAGTGAATACTAGGGCATCTGTCAATGCAGTGATGTCTTGTTACATAGCTGCAAATGATACCATGACATCCCAGGACACTGTTCTGGTGACTCTCCAGCTCTCAAAGTCTTCCAGCGATTGCCAGCTGATGGCTACTAACAGCACATGCTGCCTTATATGTATGAAATTAAATAAGCACATGCTTTTTCCATGCTCAAAGTGCCCTTATCATAATCATTATCCCTAAAATTGCTAGATATTAAAAAAAGAAGTATAATTTGTTCCATACTATAATAAAAAACACAGGACGGGGGAAGGGAAGAGAAAAATCAGGCATATTACCAAATTTTGTGACAACGCTGGTTCAGTCAGAAAACTCACATTTCTTTTAACACTGGAGACAAAACTGCACTCATCCTTTCAGACCATATTAACTAAGTTCCATTGAAATATTGCCCTTAAAATATATCTGATTTTTACATTATTTGCATACAAGTAGAATTAAAATTACATATACTATTAAAATGCATTTTTAAATAAGAGAACAGATTTGCCAAACCGAATTGGCAGGATGAAAATTGTCTTTCCAATAATAAAAGTTTAAAATGAATGAAGAGGAATGTATTTGTACACCCCCAAATAAAATCAAAGCGCAGCCATCTCATACTTCAGCACAAGGCCTCTCACTGGCATTAGGTTTCATGATGACCATTCCTTTGGCCATATTAAATATATTTTATCCATTATTTTTTTAAAAAAATTAAACCGCCTCTCCCTTGAACAAGATCTGGACTGTTGTCCTGAATAAAAATGTGCCACGAACGAAAGAAGTTTCCTTAAGCAATAAAGGCTGAAAAGTATGTTTTTTTGGGATGCAAACACAGTGTCTCTCACACCTTAGATTTTATGACTCAGACCAAAAGTTCTAGTTGGGTTGCTACATCTATTTTAAATGCTATAGTCACAGACCTTAGAATATTGTGATGGGGGTGCATCTGTTTCCTTTGTCAGTGACTTCTGAAAGGGCCAGGAGTGGTGCTGGCGGTATCAAAGTTGCCTATACTTTTTAAAAAAATGTTTAACCATGGAAGTTGGCCAACTTAAATGATCTTAAAATTTTCAAAATGTTTCCAAGCAATCAAAAGCCAAAGGTGCCACTTCAAATGTTTTTAAAACAGATTTCTGACAGCAATGGCTGAGCAATCTCTGGTCAGATAGAAATCACAACTGTGCTCGTTCCATAGTGCTCAATAAGCCTTTTGCTTCATTAATCTTTGTACCTCTGGGATCCATAAAAGATCACAAAATGCATTGAGGCTGACTGTTTTCATGATTCTGTCAGGGAAACGGGGACCATTAAAGCAGTAAAAAGCAGCTAATCAAACATTTCAGCTCGTTTTGATCCAGTGGAAGTAAGCATCTGGAACTTCATGTCTGAGATACAGCAAAACATCAGGGTTACAAAGAACGCAGGAATTACACATGAATAATTGTAGTACATCTTAAAACCTGTGTACTGTATTTACTCAAATGCAAGACTTTTTTTCAGGCATGCCATCAAAAAAGAGGGGGTTATCTTACATTCACATACAAGCTACAGTTATGTCAAGTACAAAGAAAGGGTATAACTTTGGGGGGGGGGGGTCATCTTCCTTCTGAGTATATTTTTTAATGGTCTCTGCCTGCCTTTCACCAATCACTCTCAGGGAGAACTGCTGAAAGCCTAGTACTTCCAAGAGTTTACCTATGGACAGCAGAAGGGCTAACACAATTTTTTCACCTGTCCTCTGTTAATACTATTGGGTTGGATTGAACCAGCCTTTCCATTGGTAACAAAGAAACTGTCTCTTTTGCCTGTGAAAATGCTGTAGTGAGATTTGCCTAGACAGAAGCCATGTGGGACAGAGGCCAGAGACAGGTGGGGAATTAAGTAAAACTAAGTGAAAAAATGGGTTGACTCTAGAGATGGGCATGAACCCAAATACGAACCAAAAAAACCCACGAACCAGCGTGGTTTATGGTTTGCGAACAAGTGGTTTGTGGAAGCTTATTTCCATGAACTTCCATGAACTGGTCTACTGGTTAATTTGGTTCATATTAAAGGGACAGTTTAAATGACCATTTCCCCAGCAAAATGGCCATATAAATTTTTCCTGCGGCTTGCAAGCAGCAGGGCCCTTTAAACTATCAGCTGGCAGGTGGCAGGGGGGATTCCCCCTGCCTGCCAGCTGATCGTTTAAACAGACCTGCCCCTTGCAAGGCAGGAAATGGCACTTTAAACTGTCAAATGCCCCTTTCCCTGCCACTGCTAAGTGGCTGGAAAGAGGCATTTAAACCCCACAAACCACAAACTGGTTCGTGAACTTGCCCCAGTTTGTGGTTCCTGGTTTGTTAAAACCCACGAACATCATGGGTTTATTTTTTGTGTTTTGTGCCCATCTCTAGTCCAACATATTGTTTCTGGAAGGCCCCTAAATACTTTGAACTTTCATATCTTACCTCAAGCTCAGCTAATGGAGTAATACAGTAGCAGGAGGAGCAAAATGGAACCTATGCTAGTTGCCTTGTTGTTCATTAACAATCTGGAGTGAGCAATGAATTCACCAATCAAACTATTCAGGATTTTAAAAAGGCTAAGCAGATCAGGGGACTTCCGGTTTGGGATCCATGGAGGTCTAACGCAGCTCTAAGTGCTGAGCTGACCGGGCTGCCATTTCAACGGCCGGCAGGGCAAAAAGATTCCCGCGGTCAACTGTTCTCAGGCGGAGAACAGGCATAGAACGCTCAAGTACCTCAGGGCGCGTTGATCTCGGGCGAGGGGGGGTCCTGAGCAACGGACTCTCTCCCAACCCTTGAGGTCCCACCCGAAGACAGGGCGGCTAAAATCTCTGCGGCAGTTCTGGAGCCAATGCGGTTGGCATAAGACCTACATGCCCAAGCTTCAACAGGGATAAGAAGAATTGATGGGAATCTGAGATTGAAACAGCGATTACAACCCAGGAAAAGTGTTTGAGAAGGTAAAGATCACTATCTCTGGAAACGGGACAGATTACTTAGAGTAATGAAGCATTAAAGTAGACTTTTAAACTGCAACAGATTGATTAAAAGGAGGGGAGGATCCGGCAAGAACTATTTTAGAAAAAGGACTAAGTTAAATGGAGTAATTAAAGAAATTGGACTATTGTTTTACATACCTGTGGTAACAAAGAGATATCAGGCTGTGAGAAAGTTTTACCATCGCGAGAACTGCTGTGGGAAGTCGGGAAACAGGAAGTACGTAACAGTGATAGAGTTGCTGGAGAGGAGCGGCCCTTGCCGGATGACAGGAAGAAGGGAATCGCCATCTTTGAAAGGGGAAGAGCTGCGGCTTCAGCGGGAGAGGAAGTAAGCCATATTGGATTACAAAAACCATAGAGGAACCATAGAGAAAATACGCCCGACATTTTGGACTCTTTAAACGATTTTTTTGCAAAGACCGGGACATTTAAATTAAAAGGACACTAAGACAAGCGCCACGGAGTTAAGGAAGCGAGCGGACTCGTGGGAGCGAGACAAAGCAAGCCAACAATTATGAAAAAATGTGGACTCAGATAGAGCAAGACTTGATTAAATGGAATAGATTGAATTTGTCATGGTTGGGAAGAATTGCAGTAGTTAAGATGAATGTGTTGCCAAGAGTGATGTTTCTGTTACAGACAATACCAATTATTCGGGACTCTAAGCAGTTTGAAAAATGGCAGAGGAAAATATCGGACTTTGTTTGGGCAGGCAAGAAGCCTCGAGTGAAAATGAAAGTATTACAGGATGCAAAAGAGAGAGGTGGAATGCAACTGCCCAATCTAAGACTCTATTATGATGCAATCTGTTTGGTGTGGCTGAAAGACTGGATGACGCTGAAAAACCGCAAATTACTGGCCTTAGAGGGATATAAAAAAATATTTGGATGGCATGCATATCTGTGGTATGACAAAGTAAAAGCAGATTCTATGTTTTTACACCATTATATTCGGAGAAGCCTCTTCACAATTTGGAAGAAGTATAGAGATTACCTACAGGAAGGAATTCCCTCCTGGGTGGTTCCTTACGAAGTAATAGATCAGAGAACTGTCAATAATGAACAACAGTGTTTAACGTACAAGGAGATAACACGAATAGAATTTTCTAAATTAAGAATAAAGACGCAAGACGAGCTGTCTCCAAGTTATGATTGGTTTCAATATAGACAGATTAGAGATCTTTACAACTCGGATTGTGCGAAGGGAGAGGTAAGAATGGAGAATTCGGAATTAGAAGAGGTAATTCTACAAGAGGATAAAAAGGAAATCTCTAAGACTTACCAAGTGTTGTTAAAAGGGTACACAGAAGATGAGATAGTCAAAGTGCAAATGGTGAAGTGGGCCATAAATTTTAATAAAGAAATAACAATGGAGACGTGGGAATATTTGTGGAAAAAAACGTTGAAGATTACGACATGCACTAATATTAAAGAGAACGTTTATAAAATGATTTATCGTTGGTACCTGACACCGAAGAAAATTGCAGTAGGGAATTTGAACATGTCTAATAAATGCTGGAAAAGTAAAAAGCATGAAGGATCTTTGTATCACATGTGGTGGACTTGCGAGGTAGCTAGGCAGTACTGGGGGGAAATAACTAGAGTGATAAGTGAGATTTTACAATTTCAAGTTAATAAGAACCCAGAACTGCTGCTACTGAACTTGGGAATGGAAGACATCCCAGCACAATACAGGACATTGTTATTTTACATGACAGCAGCGGCTAGACTTTTGTATGTGGAAAGTACAAGAAGTGCCAACTATCGAGGATTGGATTTATAAATTGCTGTACATGGCGGAAATGGACAGAATGACAAGGAAACTGAGAGACCTTGATCCAGGACAATTTAATATGGATTGGGAGAAGCTGAAACAATATTTGGTGAAAAAATGGGAGGTGGGAGGAGAACTGTGGCAGTTTGAAAATTACTGAAACATAACAAAAGAAGAGGGAAGTGACTTTACCGGGGGGAGGAAAGTTAAAGGAGAAATTCTAAGCAACTATTTTATTTGACTATTACATATAATATTAAGTAATAGAGGTGTTATTATAAGGATTATAAGGATAGAGATTAACTAGTTTTATTTCTGGCAGATAATTGGGAAAGAAATGTATAGTAACATATAGAATATAGGTTAAATTGTTTGACTTATGCCGAATGTATATTGTGTTTATAGAAGTACTTAGAAACATGCAGAGTATGGGTCAAATTGATTGATTATTACAGGCAGACAACTGTATAATGGAGAAATTATATAATCAAAATAGAATGAATATAAGACATGTAGAAGGAAGTAAAGAGTAACATATAGCGTATGAGTTAAATTGATTGACTTATATTGAATATATATAATGATTATAGAAGTACTTAAAGTTATGTAGAATGAGAGACAAATTGTTTGTCCCATATTGATGAGATTAGAATGCGTAAGATAGAGTATAGAGTACAAAAATTAGATAAATGATTATTATCATTAAAGGATATATGCCAGGAATGTAATACTTAGTTGATAAGTTAAGTGGGAAAGGGAACAGAGATAGCACTGTTATAATAGATAAGCTTAGAAGAGAGTGAAAGTATATGTTTAATAGAATAATATAAGTTTGAAATGAGCAGGGGGGAAAATGGATAAGGGGTTGGAAAACTGTTGGAAGTCAACAAAAGGGGGGGAAAGGGAGGGGGTTAGAACTGGAATATCTAAAGGAAATTGATTGTAATGAGTATAATATAGATTGATTTCTAATCCAATAAAAAAATTTTAAAAAAAGGCTAAGCAGATCATGAAGATCTCCAAGAGAATCTAGTCCACACTGTGGGAAAGGGAGACAAAATGGCAGGTGATGGTTCAGTAAATATAAAGCAATATATGTTGGAATGAAAAATCTCCACTTGATAAAGACACTGCCCTGGACAGAATTGCATGTTGTTAACTGGATGTTGTTAATGCGGGAAAAGATATTAGGATCATGGCAGATATTGCAGTTCAGTGTGTGGTAACAATAAAAAAGTAACTTACGAGGGGTTATTAAAGAAGAGGTAGTCAGTATTGTATGGGGGCGCACACCAAGAAAATCTGTTTCAGTTTTGGTTCCATTACTGGTTTGTTCTGGGTTAGCTGGTGCCTGTGAACTGATCCATTTGGTTTTTATTTTGTTTTCATAAGTTTCAGCCATTGCATGCACATTGGCTGTGCATGCACAAATGCATGGTTTTTTTTTCAAAAAAAGGTATAGAAATGAGGTTCTGGGGAAGCCGTTTTCACACACAACAGCACAAAAATCACACAGAACACATTCCTCCCTCTAAACCCTTGACCCACCAAGTTTTAGAGCAGCGTCCTGTGTTTATCGGCCCAAAGGACTATTTGCGGAAGGCATGCATCAAGGAGAGTGTTGTGCTGCACAGTGCATGTGCATACACACACTGTTCTTTTCAAGAGGGGGGGAGTTGGGAAAATAAGGTTCTATTTGCACTTAATCAAAAACTTCATTGTCCAGAACCCTTCAATCCAATGAGTTTATCCTCAAGCATATGAAAACTCACACAACAATGGACCCCAAAGAAGGCGAGCATTGGCAGATGTATACAACAGCAGAAAACTTGCTGACATAGCACACCAGCATGGTGTGCAAGCAGGAAATCTGTCTATTGCCAACCAGCACAGTGCAGTGAAACAAAAACAATGCTTCTGTATGATAACAAAGCCAATAAATTATTACCTTTGAGTCCTGCTGTTATGCCATGTTTCCATGTGCCTTGTAGTTTCATTTCCATGATGAGGGGCGAATCCTCCTCACCCTTGAACCAGTTTGGTCTAGTGGATAAGAGTAAAGATGGGCACGAACCAAAATACGAACCAAAATTAAGCATGAACCAGGCCGGTTCGTGGTTCGTGAACCACGGTTCATCAGACCCCATTTCTGATTAACCGCCACGAACTTTTAGGCTGGTTTGTTTTTTGGTTCGTCACTGCAGACAGCCTGGTGCCAATCAAACAGTTTCCTAGGCAACAGGGGATGAACTTCCTGCAGACCTTCTGCTGACCCGGAAGTGAAATTCTGCTGGCCCAGAAGTGACCTTCTGCTGATCCGGAAGTGATGATTTTCTGACCTGGATGTGACATTTTCATGAACCAAACAAACCAGTTCGCGAACCAGGGTAGGTTCGTGAAAGTTCATGGTTCATTTTTTCCAGTTTTTCCAGGTTCATTTTTTTTCCAGTTTATGCCTATCTCTAGTTAAGAGCGCAGGAGTCTAACGTGGAGAACCGGGTTTGATTCCCCACTCTTCCACTTGAAGCCATCTGGGTGACCTTGGGTCAGTAATAGCTTCTAGGAGCTCTCTCAGCCCCACCCACCTCACAGGATGTTTTGTTGTGGGGATAATAATAACATACTTTGTAGACTGCTCTGAGTAGGTGTTAAGTCATTCTGAAGGGCGGTATATAAATCAAATGTTGTTGTTGTTATTAATCTGCTTTGCAGCAGCCCAGGGCTTCCTGTTTAAACCTACTGATCTGCCCTTGCAATGAGCATAAAAGGGAAGAGAAAGGGAGAGCTAGATGTTTGTTTTTCCTTCACAGGATGGGAAGTAGAGGGATAGCCCTCTTTTCTCCTCTATTTTTTATTAGTAAAAGTGGGAATCAGGACAGGTTGCTGGCTGCCAGTCCTTCTTTCCGACTAAAACCCAGAGTGGAATGAAAATTAAGAAGCAACATTGGTGGGTGCTACTAAATTAGAGAGTCCTGTTGCTGTACCTAAAAATAAAAAATCTGATCATATCGGTCCTTCCACATGGGTGTATGTGCATGTGTCAGTGTGCCATGTTAATAGTTTTAACTAGAGAAGCCTGTAAGGCCTTCTAGAAGGCTTTCTGATCAAGATGAAGTTCCTCCTTGTACTCCTGACCTGCTAGCTTTGGAGGACTTCTGTGAGTGACCCTGGGGCACCATGGCACCTAACGGAAGGACAGCAGCAGCAGAAGGCCACTGAATGGGCATGAACCAGCTCCACGTGCCTGTGACCTCTTTAGGACGACTCTCCTTTAATAAAAGCTTTTTCTTTCCAATTTTTACCCTAATCTGCATAACATGAGCCTTTGTGGCAGCCCAGGGCTCAAAGGATGAAGGAGACCCCTTATTTCTCAAACCCACATAGGCATGCCATCATGGATGATGCTGAGCTGACCTGAGTAAACAAGCACAGAAAGGGATGATAATGGTGATGCTGGTGCTGTTGGCACCATGCCATTTGCTGCTACCCTCCATGGTGCAAAGCAAACCTTTGATCCCTACTAACCACCGCCCAGGAAGGGCTGGGGAAAAAATGCTCTCATGCGTACTATGCACATCTCCCTCCCACCAAGGGAGTTAATGCTAAGGACTCAGGCTGATTCTGCACACATTGGATAATGCACTTTCAGTTCACTTTAGCAGTTGTTTTGAAGTGGATATTTTGTTTCACACATGAAAAATTCAGTTCCAAATGATCTCTAAAGAGGATTGGAAGTGCGTTATCTGTGTGCAGAATCAGCCTCAGTCTCTCCCCTTTTGAGCCAATTGGTTGCATCATGAACGCAGACAGACTTGCTGTTAAGGAAAACAAGATGCTGCACTGCTAGATGTCACCCAGCTGCCAGTGCCAGGCCTGCCTGTGCGGCCTCTGTGTGGTGAGTACCAAAATGAAACACACAAAATTTTCAGCAGGGAGGAGTCGTTACAGCCTTGTTTCCTGGATTTGGCCATACGTTCCAGAAGTTGTTTGAACAGGCCAAACCACTGAGTTCTATGTGTAATTTTGACTTGTTTTTCTGGTTATGGACATCACTGATACTGTAATAGGTAAAGGTAGTCCCCTGTGCAAGCACCAAGTCATTACTGACCCATGGGGGGACAATGCATCATGGCGTTTTCTTGGCGGACTTTTTGTTACAGGGTGGTTTGCCATTGCCTTCCCCAATCATCTACACTTTACCTCTACACTTCCTGAGTCATCTACACTTTACTGTAATACCTCTATATAAAATTGTATAATTGGACCCCATGGAAAATCTTGCAGTAGGAGTCTCCTGCTTATTCCCCAACTCCTGAGGACTGAAGTACTGCCAATGCCTCAGATGCACCACAGAATAAGCACTTGTACTGAAGAGTGGGAGATGGGTAAAACAGCCTCCCCCTCCCTCCTGCAGTGGTACAAGTATGTGCCTTCAGCCTCAGGAACTTGTGCAAACCAGAAGCACACATGTACATACTTCCAAGAGATCACAATAATGCACCATTCCTTGACACTTCTGAAATCATGGGAATCACTAAAGCACTGAATACTCCTTGTGTAAATCTGCTTGCTTTCAATGTGTGTGTGTGTGTGTATGTATACACTCACATGAGTACCAAAGGAATTTGGCATTGCTGCTTGATATCTGAATTCAACATATCACACAAAACTAGCTTACTTTCTGCCCCAGTAGGAAAAGCAATCTTCCAGCATAACATGAAGCAAGTGTACTTACTTTTTATCTGCCAAATGTTGGAAGGTTACCAGAGCCCAAAAGGCCAAATTCCAAGTTACAACTGACAGTATCAACTCAAATGGCAATTTAGATAGCATCTTATTTATATAGCATATTGTATTTAAAATAAAATCAACTAACAAATGTAGAATGGAAAATGTCGAAGCCATTTCCCCAAGCATGAACCTGCAGGGTTTAACAAGAAATGGCTGATCTCCAAGCCTGCTGTTTCTGAAACATAAAAAACTCCATTTATTTCACCCTATAAACATACACTTGCATAGCCATTTCAGTTTAAACAGTATCACGGATTCATTGGGTGGGGTGGGGGGAGATGCTTAAATCAGTAATCCCAGTCTGTAATACAATTTTACCCTGCTGCACAGCATGCATAGAAATTTTCTTCAATGGGGATTGTTTTCCAGATCACAGCAATCCCTCTGCAAAGGAAATGTACGGTATATACTTCTAACATTTGTTGTGATTGCAGAAAAGTGTTTGTACTTCTGGTGAACTGCAATCACAGTATGCTGTTAAGTATTAATTTAAAGAAAACAACTTCTAGCAAGACTTGACTAGTGATTTTTATTGAACAAAAAAGCCTCTTTGGCCTTCTCCATTTATTAAACGTGGTATGAAGATATTGAAATGTGGATTTAAAAGTTGTCCTGTAAATGTGTTTAAATGCATCTTTCAATGATTGATTTTATTTCCTTATATAATGGAATGTTCTGCTCTGTGTTGTATATGGGAGGAGCCATGCCTCGGTGATAGAGAACCTACTTTGTATGCAGAAACTCCAAGGATTATGCTCTGCTGGTTCTGGTTAAGGAGTCTCTGATAGAAAGTGCTGGGGGAAAAAAAAACTATTCTCTGCGTGAGAGGCTTGGGAGCTGCTGCCAATCTAACTCCTCCTGAGCTACATGCACTTGTTCATATGTTCTTATATGCCTTTTTAAAAGTTTCTGAGGATGTACTGCAGAACCACAATATGAATCTGTTATTCCACAGTCTGAACTCTCCAATTTGATTGCATGCAACAGGACTACGCCTAATGTTGATCTCACAAGCCAGTTGTACATGAGTTGCCTCGCTAGGTCTGATCAACATCCATTTAATTTAGCATCCAGCAGTGGCCAGGAGGATTAATCTGGACACTCCTAAGCAGAGCAAGAAAATGATAACCATCTCAGTCATTTGTCACCAATATATGGGAATGTTCAACAGTCCTAAGTATCTGAGCATGGATACAGAGCACAAATAGCTGAGGGCCAAACTACAAGTGACGCATAACATTAGTTGGACACTTGTCAGCTTCCCTCAAATTTTGATGGGAAATGTAGGCATCCTGGTCTTGAAGCTTGGCTCTCCGACTGCTGTCCAATGGACTTTCAACTGTCACTTGTCCAACATTCCGCCAAGCTGCCTACATTTCCCATCAAAACTTGAGGGAAGCTGACAAGTTTCCAACTAGTGTCAGGTGTCACTTGTAGTTTGGCCCTTAGAGAAAACTGAAGGTTGCCCTGCCGGTCCTGTTCCTCCTATTGGCTGGGAAGAAAATTGTACAGAACTAAATGATTTCTGTGGTGGTTCACACTGCTCCAAGTTTTGAGGAACCAAGTCTCAGCTTACTTTATAATCGACTCAGTTACGTTTATTGTACCAAAGCTTGATTGGATGATGGAAATGTGTCAGAGTTTTATGGCAGCATTATGAGCCTTTCTAGATTGGGCAAAAAGCTGGAAAAAATCTTAAAACATATGAAACTGCCTTATACCAAATCAGAGCAGCAATCCCTCAAGGTAAGTATTGTCTGCTCAGACTGGCAACAGCTCTCCAGGTTTTCGGGCAGAAGTCTTTCCTATCACCTACTGCCTGTTCCTTTTAACTGGAGATAATGGGGATTGAACCTGGGTCTGTATGCATATAAAGCAGAGGCTCTTCCACTGAGCCACAGCAGTTACCCTAAAGCCACTGAAACTCTAATTCCAAATTCTCAGAAGCCATGAGCCTAGCTAACCTACATTATGTCACACACCATTCCTTTGAAATTATTCATCCTTCCCCTTGTAAACCAAAACCAGCTCTTTCCTCTGTCCAGAAGGTGACATCATTAGGATGTTATATCCTATGCTGACAGTGCAAGGCCTGGAAAAGCACTTAGATGCAGCCTTGTGGTAAAGTACTTTAAGAACCCTCTTCTTCTTGTTCTAACCAGTACTGTAAGGTTATAAAAACTGCCTAGTTCTTCAACAGTTTGAATAAATTTGCCAACCTCCAGGTGGGGCCCGTAGATCTCCAGGAATTACAACAGATTTTCAGGAGACAGAGATCACTTTCCCTGGAGAAAATGGCTGCTTCAGAGGGAAGACTCCCTGGAATTATACCCTGCTGAGTGCTTTCCTCTCCCCAAACCCCACCCTCTCCAGGCTCTACCACCAAAATCTCCAGGATTTTCCCAACCAGGAATTAGCAACCTTAGTTCTGAGGTACCTGATTTCCAGTACATCTTTATTTTGCTGAGGCTTTGTGGCAGTCCTCTTTTGTTTTGAATTGTAGTTACGGAAGAAAAGCAGAAGGTCTACATAACTTAACGAATGAAGCTTGCCAGCCAACTTACATTGAATTATAAGCAATTTTCTTGCTTCACTAGGTCTGAAGGTACGATGTGATAGAATCCTGAAAGCAGACAACTAAAACACTTCAGGCAGTAAGAAAGATGTATAATTCTTAGTGGTTCCTAATGCTTTTTTAAAAAAAAAAGATTCCTGCAAGTTAAAATAACCCATAAAAGTAGGGGGAGGGGAGTCCTTGTCAGGCCTTCTCAATGTTATCTAATTTTCTACTCACTAGGAATTTCTTACATAGCATTCAAAAAATTATCTTCTAGACATTCACACTTGCAGGGATTTAGAAAGTGAACATCAGCTAGTAATGTCTTAATGTTTCACATGTGAACGAAATTGTTGATATTGTACCTATGAACGTAAGAACATAGGAAGAGGCCTGTTGGATCAGACCAGCAGTCCTGTCTCATATAGTGGCCAACCAGTTACTCTGAAGAGCCAACAGCCTTCTGCTGATGTTGCCTCCTGGTACTGGCATTTAGAGGTTTACTCTCTCTGGATGTGGAATATGTAGGGTTGCCAGCTCTGAGTTGGGAAATTCATGGAGATTTGGGGCATACAGCCTGGGAAGGGCAGAATTTGGGGAAGGGAGGGATCTGAGCACTATATAATGCCACAGAGTTCATCTTCCAAAACAGCCATTTTCTCCAGGGGAATTGTTCTCTATGGCCTGGAAATCAGTTGTAATTCTGAGAGATCACCAGTTACCACATGGAGGGTGGCAACCGTAGGAGCATGGTTTCACAATCTGGGAAGTGCCAAGACAACTTTGTGTATACATGGGGCAGCTCCAATTAAAGAGAACCATTTGCCTTCAACTATAATTTGCATGCTCTGGAAGCTGTTGTAATCGTTTTAGTTGTGTATATTTTGTACAAATGTCTCTGGTTTAGATCTTAACTTCCATCTTGAAGAAGATTAGGGAGGGGTGATTTTTTTAGAGATTCCTCTACTCCACGGCAGACTTCCAGTTTGCCCTAAGCTTTTCCTGGGGTCCATTTCCTCACAGGAGCAGAATTGAGGGTGGGATGGCTAGCTGTCACAGGTAGGGGAAGGTCAAAAAGTTCCACAGAGTGAACATTGTAGTATTTGTGGAACAGGATCCAAGTAGATCTTCTGTCATCAATGGTTTCATTCATCTTTTAGAGTGTCATTAAGGTTGTTACCACAGAGACTGAATCATATTTAGGTTGAGTGGATGAGTGGTAGAGCTTTGCTTGCCGAAGTTCTTCGATTCAGTCCCTGGTATCTCACATTAAAGGGTCTCAGGGCCAAGCTACACATGATGAATGACACTTGAACGGCAAGTGGATTGAGTGGAGGGCAAGTGAACAGGGAGAAATACACTTGCTGTTCAAGTGTCATTCGTCATGTGTAGCTTGGCCCTCAGATAGCAGCAGCTGGGAAAGACCCTGGAGAACAGCAGGCAATTAGAGTAGACAACAGTGACCTTGACAGACCAATGGTCTCATTCAGTGTAAAGCAGCATCATGTGTTCCTGTCTATAGATTCATGTGTTTATTGTGTTTAATAGCCTAAGCAGTAACTCAAAACTCACCTCTCTTGTAGTGCTCATGCACACGCTCCCAAGCTGTGCAATGATGTCAGTTCCAGGAACTGACGTCATCGCACAGGGCTTCAAGTCGCCCCTGGGAGTGTTCCTGCACTCTGCAGCAGGCCAATTTTGGCCCTTTGGGGGCCAAATCTGGCCCATTTGGGGCCTATATTGTCCTGCTGTGAAGCACAGAAGCTCTCCAGGCAGTGCTCCCAAGCTCCACAATGGGCCAAATTGACCTGCTGTGGAACACAGGAGCACTGCCCGGGCAGTGCAACATCATTGTGTAGGCAAATTTCAGCTCAAAATGAGCCCGATTCAGCCTCCTGAAGAGTGTAGGAGTGCTGCTGGGAGGGCCCTGGAGAGCTCCTGTGCTTCACAGTGGACCAATTTAGGTTTCCTATGGGCCTGATTCAGCCCATAGCAGAGCACCTGTTGGCCAGGTAAGTGGTTTTCCACCTGTTGGCCAGGTAAGCGATGGCAGGGGGTGGAGGGTGGAAGAGGGGGATCCCCCGCCCCCAGCAGTGGACTGGTAACTCTATTAGATATACCAGGGGATTTCATATAGGTCCAATTTAATGTGATTGAGGAGTGATACTGGAAGCAAATACGTTAGAATAAAACTAGTTTATCCTTCCATAAATGTTGCAATATTATTCATTCATTTATTTAAAATATTTATATCCTGCTTTTCTTCTGATCAAGCTTACATATTCTCAGGTTTTCCCTTCACACTATATTGAGACTGATGGACTGCCCTGGAATAAGTAGAATCTATTTTAACTTTTTTTAAAAAAAGACTCAGAAGAAAATTGTAACAATATGTCTTCTATACCTCACCAGTTATGCCTTCTGCACGTGCTCCATAAATTTGGGGGGGAAATATTTCAGAAATTTCTTGGGAGCACTTAAAGATTTTATAAGGAACATTTTGTATCCTTTTGCTTCTAACACCAGGTATCATAGTTACCATGCAGTCAAATGTAGTAGACTCAGAGGAGCAATTAAAAGCTCAAAAAGTATCTAATATGGTTATGTTTATTTACTGAAAAGCATGAATATAAATTCTAGCATACTGGAATTTCCCAGGTTACTAGCTTAATGGCATATCCCCTTTTTGGAAGCGTGATTATTGGTTCTATGGTAGTTTTAAAACTCTCAGGTTAGAAAGACTCAGTTTTAAAACATCTACTAATTCAGCATTGATCTTTGACCCTTTTGTGAACATCCAGTTAGGATGGTGGTTGTGGACAATTCCATTTGATGACTAGTGTTGTCCGGAGAACAGCAAGATAGATAATGTTCTCAGTTGATGCTACCATACATTTTAGACAGAAATGCTTCCCGGAAAGTGTGTGCGGGGGGGGGGGGGGGCAGTAGAACTAGGAACACAAAAAGCCAAAGAGAGAACTATTTAAAAACAAACTGGAATGAATCCTAGTAAACAAAAAAATCTTCAATTTACAGTTGTAGGGGGAAAAAAACAATTACTTGTATAAACAGTCTAGAACTTGATTCTGGGATCCTCTACCAAGGAATGACTGTCTGGGCTTATTGCTATATCTCAGTAATAACTCACACAATTATTAACAAATAGGACTCTTACAGCACCTAAAGTCTAATACCATTTTATTCCAGCATAATTTTTTTTCATGGAATAGAGCCCACTTATTCAGATAATCCCAGTGGATCCTCAATATGCATTCTTCTTATGAAGGAGGTAATTATTTGAAATTCAAATATAATCAGGGGAAATGCAGAGACCATTTAAGCTAGTTAACACACCTGTTACAAGTTAAGATTTTCACAGTTATAGTTAGATAAAGTTCTTAGTGAATAGACTAAGATGGCTATCCCTCTGGAATTAATCATATTATTGAGAGGCAAACAATACTGGGTCAGAGCCAAACATTTCCTTATGGAAGGGGAATAGCATCCTGCACTGTATATACTCCAAGATCCCCAATTCTCAGGAGAATCTTTTCAGAGGCTGAAGAAGACAGGGGCAAGAATAAAAGAATCCATTCGGAGAGTAAAACTCCACTATTAGCTCTATACAAAATCAGGGGAAGATCTACATTTTTGGGGGCCCTGAAGTTTGAACTGTAATGGGGGCCCCTTCGCAACCAGCAAAAATAAGGCAACATCCAATAAGGTCCAAAGGGCCTTCCTGGCCTTGCAAGGACCTCAAGGCCTCAATATTCACATATAGTTTTGTCATAAGGGAGCTTCCTTGTAATGTCATTTTCTAGAAACAATATGCATAAAGAATACTAAGAACTTACTACCAGTGAATGGAATGAAATGATATTGATTGGAGATGCTCTCTGAATGTGGCTTGTGAAGAAGCAGTGAGAAACGGGATGTTTTAGTTGCTAGGGCACCTGTTGCCAGCTCTCCCAGACCATTGCTCCCCGTCGGATGCAGCCTTTGTTCTCCACCGATGGTCTTCTGCTTACATAAAAGAATAAAGAAAGAAATTAATATAAAAGAAAAAGGACTTTGTTTGGTGATATGATTTGGATGCATTGGTTGGTTGAAATAACATGTTTTGGGGTACCAATTGCAGAAATGTATATGTATTGAGTTGTCAATAGATGTTAATTGCGCTTGCACTTTATAAATTTTAAAAAATTACCTAAACAAAATTGTATTATAGTGTATTTGATAGGTCTCCTAGGACTGCAAACCTTAATTGTTGTTTTCTGTCAGGGACATCTCCTCTTTGTGGTTTGTAAATATTCTTTGAACTGATAACACTTGTTTACTAATTTTTGGTCAATATCATCTTTGTAATGCGATATTATAAGTTACATTGTCCTCATCAATTTCAGAATTGTTCACCAATTCTGAGAGGAACTTGAACCTTTTTGCAGTCTGCTCAGATGGGTCAATCCTCGTGCCTATCTGGATTACCAAGCATTCATAGAGTTGATTTAGAACTTCTATCCTAAATTTGTCAGCTCCTTTCAAAGAAGCCCTACCACTTGTTCCTTAGTCTGCATACCTGTTAATGTTTTTAAAGAGTGCTTGCAACCCTTTCTCCAAGCCCTTCATGTTAGATGCATTATCGCAGGACTCCTCATTCATTCCAGTCCAGTTGCTATTACTTCATAGCAAGGCTCTTTAGGATATTATTGGCTACAAATATCTTTAGCATCCACAAAGATGCAAAGTACAAAAAGTCTAAACATATAAGTAATACATATTGTAAGTCCAGGTTAACGCTCACAATTAGAGATGGGCACGATCTCCATTACGATAAAAAAAAAAACCCACAATAATGGCAATCTCCCAATCATGACCTGGTGGATCGTTGTCTTCCACAGCAAATGATCCCGCAGTCGGGAGGGGGCTGGACCAGGGCTATCATGATAGGACCGGGAGGCTAGACATTCAGGCACCAACAATCTATTCCCCTGGCAACGGAGGCAGGGGAATGCCGGAGTTCTGTTTGAAACTTGATAATATTTCCCCTAGTGAGGAAAAGCAAACAGTTGTGAGTGAAAAGGTGGCTTCCTGAGAAAAATATAAGCAAAGTGATTGGGAGAGGAATGGGTTAAGAGAGAGAGAAAACTTTGAGTGCGGCTATCAGCAGAAGCTGTTTTGCGCTCCTCCTGAGTTCATTCAGTGCGCTGAAAGAGTTAAGAAGAGATCTCTTCTCAGTGTTAACTCTTTCAAAAAACCCTTGCTTTGAGAGCAGCTATCAAGCTGTTTTGCGCTCCTCTCCTGACTGAGTTCGTTCAGTGCATTGAAAGAGTTAACCGAAAAGAGATCTCTCTCCTCCTAGCTTCTCAGCCCAGTGCCTGCTTTTTGCAAGAAGTTGGTATGTGATTTGATGTTTCATTTGTGTTTTTCCTATTTAAAAAACCATAGGATCCGCGAGGATCCGTGTGGATCCTGGTATTACTTTCTTCCTGTTTAAAATATGCTTTTGGAAGACTGGCTGCTTGCTTTTACAATCGGGTGGGATGGAGGATTCTATCCCTGCTTTTTTTAAAAAGCTGGCTGAAACTTGTTGACGGGGTGTCTCTCTCTCTCTCTATTTGGAGAGGCAGGGACGGGTTAAAAACTTTCCCCCCCTCTGCTCTAAGTGCGTGCATGTGTGTGTGAGAGAGAGAAAACGTCCCCTCCCTGAGGGAAGGCGGCTCGTCGCCAGGTTAAAAACTTTCCCCCCTCTGCTCTAAGTGTGTGCGTGCGTGTGTGTGAGAAAACGACCTCTCCCTGAGGGGAGGCGGCTCGTCGCCGGTTAAAAACTTCCCCCCCTCTGCTCTAAGTGTGTGTGTGTGTGTGTGTGTGTGTGAGTGAGTGAAAACGTCCCCTCCTTGAGGGGAGGCGGCTCGTCGCCGGGTTAAAAACTTTTTTCCCCATCTGCATCTGTGTGCGTGTGGGGGGGGTGCCCCTCCGATCCCAGATCCCAGATCGGAAACGGGACTTGATTGGAGTGAATCGGTGATCTGGGGTCATCACCAGAGCAGATCCACAAAAAGCTTGATTGGTATTTTTTTTTGGATCATGCCCATGTCTACTCACAATACTGGAACAGCAGATAAGATTTCCAGGTTGTACCAGGGAGGTTGCAGTTCTTCTCCCTTGGATCCTGAATAGGGTTGCCAGCTCCAAGTTGGGACATTCCTGAGATTGGGGGCAGGGGGTAAGCATGGAGAAGACAGGATTTGGAGAGGGAAAGAACCTCGGCTTGGAATAATTCCATAGAGTCCACCCTCCAAAGCAGCCATTTTCCTCAGGTGAACTGATCTCTGTGGCCTGGAGATCAGCTGTAATTCCAGGAGATCTCCAGTCACCACCAGGAGGCTGGCAACCCTAATCCTGAATCCCATTTCATAGAATCATAGAATCATAGAATCATAGAGTTGGAAGGGGCCATACAGACCATCTAGTCCAACCCCCTGCCCAGTGCAGGATCAGCCTAAAGCATCTCTGACAAGTATTCATTCAGCCTCTCCTTGAAAACTGCCAGTGAGGGGGAGCTCACCACCTCCCTAGGCAGCTGATTCCACTTTTGAACTACTCTGACGGTGAAAAAGTTTTTCCTAACATCCAGAAGTGTATCCCCCATCCAGTATTTGTGCTTCCCATTTTTGTGGCCCAGATGTAATACTGTGCACTTGTCTTTGTTGAATTGCATCCTATTCACAGCTGCCCACTTCTCCAGAGTATTCAGGTCTTGTTGAATTTTAATTCTATCTTCTTGGGTGTTAGCTACCGCTCCCAATTTGGTATCATCAGCAAATTTAATGAGCAGCCCTTCCACTCCTTCATCCAGATCATTGATAAAAATATTGAAAAGTACCGGGCCCAAAACCGAGCCCTGCTGCACCCCACTGGACACCTCCCTCCAATCTGATGAAATGCCGCTGACCACCACTCTTTGAGTGCGGTCCTCCAACCAGTTCCCTATTCACCGAACTGTCCTATAGTCTACTCCACAGTCTTCCAGTTTGCCCATCAGAATGTCACGGGGGACCTTATCAAAAGCTTTACTGAAATCCAGATAAATCACGTCAACAGAATTCCCCCAATCCAGTAAGCTGGTCACTCGATCAAAGAAGGAAACCAGGTTGGTCTGGCAAGATCTGTTAGGAACAAAACCATGCTGACTTCCCCGGATCACTGAGTGGTCCTTCAGATGCTTACAGATCGATCCCTTTAAAATCTGTTCTAATATCTTCCCAGAAACAGAAGTCAGACTGACCAGCCTGTAGTTTCCCGGGTCATCCTTCCTCCCTTTCTTAAAGATTGGGATAACATTCACTCTTCTCCAATCTTGTGGCACATCCCCAGTCCTCCAGGAGGCCTTGAAGATGATGGACTGGGGTTCTGCAAGTTCTCTGGAAAGTTCTTTCAGCACTCTTGGGTGCACCCCATCCGGCCCAGGGGATTTGTATTCATCCAGTGCAGCCAGATGCCTCTCCACAACCTCTCTGTCAATGTCAATTAGCCACTCAGGTGTCCTGCCACATTTTCTACTATCTCTAGATGTGCCTGAGTTCTTCAGGGAGAAAACAGAGGCAAAAAAGTCATTAAGCCTGTCTGCTTTTTCTCTGTCCTGCATCAGAGTTTCTCCATCTACTCCCAACAGCGGTCCAATTGCCTCTTTTACCTTGTGTTTGCTTCTCACATATCTGTAGAAGTTTTTCTTATTGTAGCGAGCCCTCCTGGCCAGACCCAGCCCGTACTGAGCTTTGGCCTCTCTGATGGCTGATCTGCAGTACCTAGTAACCCTCATATACTCCTCTTTAGAGGTCTGTCCTTCCCTCCATTTCCTGAACATTTCCTTTTTCTCCCTTAGCTTATTCTGGAGCTCTCTGTGCACCAACATCAGTTTTTTGGAGCCCTTACCATGTTTCCGTCTTGCTGGGATAGTGAGGGCTTGAGCTTGCAAAAGCTCGTGTTTGAGAAGGGCCCACCCTTCACTCGCTCCTTTCCCTTCCAGCACACTCCCCCACAGAATGACTCTCATCAAGCCTCTGAGTTTTAAAAGATCTCTAATAATTGCACAGGCTACCAACATTTACCTACCATAATCCATAGCAGGCCTTGAAACAACAAGATCTGCGCAGGCCTTTCCCCACCCTTATGGTGCTGTAGCTGGGCTGAACTCTTCAGAAACATTAACAAACAAAATACTAAGAAAAATGCATTGCAACAGTTCTAAAAGGGTTAATAACTATAAAATGTCATATCTTTTACAATCATATGAATTTCCCATTAAAAGTCTTAATAATTCCAAACCAACATTTACTAACGTCCCAAGACGTAACTTCACCTTTGTTTTAAAAGATCTCTAATAATTTCACAGGTTACCAACATTTACATGCAATAATCCAATGCAGGCCTTGAAATAACAAGATCTGTGCAGGCCTTTCCCCAATCTTATGGTGCTGTTGCTTCTTCCTGTACCAGAGTGAACTGCTAGGCTGCTGAGAATAACCAACCCACTTTAAGGGAAGCTACAACACTGAGCATTCTCCATTCTAAGGTCAATATTAAGTTCTTCAACCCATTGGCTTATGATTCTATCACTAAAATAGCTTTAATATAATAACAAGCACTTTAACTAACAAGTACTACATACAGTTGCCAGCTCCAAGTTGGGAAATTCCAGAATATCTAGGGGGTGAAACTTGGAGAACCTGGAGAAAGTGAGGTTTGGGGAGGGAAAGGACCTTGGCATGGTAAAATTCCAGAGTCCACCCCACCCCCCATTTTCTCCAGGTGAACTGATCTCTGTGGGCTGGAGACCAGTTGTAATTCCAGGAGATCTCCAGCCACTACCTGGAGGCTGGCAACCCTAGTACACCAAACTGGAGAGCCAGATTTGGCTCTAATCTGGGGAGTTGGGTTCGATTCCCCACTCCTCCACTTGAAGCTAGCTGGGTGATGTTGGGTCAGTCATACCTTCTAGGAGCTCTCTCAGCCCCACCCACCTTACAGGGTGATTATTGTTGTGGGGATGATAATGACATACTTTGTAAACTGCTCCGAGTGGGTGCTAAATTGTCCTGAAGAGCGGTATATAATTTGAATGTTATTATTATTATTTTTAAAACTGTATTAATTTTTGCTGATTTTTTTTAAAAAAAAGTTGCTTCAGGGGCCCTCTGGGATTAGGGGTTTGAAGCTTAAGCTTCATTCGTTTCACAGTAGATCTGCCTCTGTACAAAATGGAGTGGATGTAGACTTTGGCTGGAAGAGAGTTCTCCAGCCTCAGAAGACTTCCTCAGACTTAAGTGACTCTTCCATGAGAGAAAATCTCCTTAAACTGGAAGAAGAAGAGAGATGAAAGCTCCAGCGGGGGAGGAGAGGGAATGGAAAAATTTAGGACATAAGAACCTGTCTCCTTTTTTGAGAACCCTCCCAAATTTTCTCAACAGAAAAACTGGAAATTTTGAGGAGTTCTGACAATACTCCTATGCAGGGCTTTTTTTCTAGGAAAGGCGGTGGTGAAACTCAGTGGGTTGCCCTCAGTGAAAATGGTCACATGGCTGGTGGCCCCGCCCCCTGATCTCCAGACAGAGGGGAGTTTAGATTGCCCTCTGCACCGCCAAGCAGCGCGTAGGGCAATCTCAACTCCCCTTTGTCTGGAGATCAGGGGGCAGGGCCACCAGCCATGTGACCATTTTCAAGAGGTTCTGGAACTCCGTTCCACCGCGTTCCTGCTGAAATGAAGCCCTGCTCCTATGAAATATCTTCTCTTTTAGAATGAGAGAAATGCTTTGAAAGACAAGATGGGCATGACAGACTTATACAGTTCTTAAACCCAAAATTTCTCTTTTGGACCTAGAAGGTATGAAAGTATATAAGCTTGTTTCAATTCATGAAAGCCTCAAGGTTTCCAAAGTGCTGTGTGAGGATACAAATGAAGGCTCAGAAGAATTAAATGTTTCAGAAGCTGATTCTGATTAGAGACTTGAGGTGCTGATCTAGAAAATCTTCACTGTGTTTTCGTATCGGGGACCGTTGAGTGAAATGCTTGTTGTAATTGAGTAGTTTTGTGGTATGGTGTTGCTGTGCTGGGGTTAAAATGTGTACTTCTATTGTTAGGGCTATTCTGTTCGATAGGGAAGGGGGAACCAATTGGAAGCTCCGAGGCAGCTGTTTTTGCACTTAACAGCACCAACATTGCACAACACATAGTCCTGCCTCTAATCTGAAGAAAGCCCAAGTTTCAAGCAAATTGAACAAAGGGGGGGAATTTTACAGACCTCCAAAATAAGTCCCTTTCCGAGCAGCCACAGTGAGATCTCTCTACAAATTCCTATAATAGCTGTCAAGCATCAGCCAGCAGGAGAGTCTAGCCATCCACCAGCATTTAAAAAAACAAAAAACAAAGCCCTGTCTACATTCATTTCAGTTCCCAACTCTTACAGTGACTGACAATCGGGTTTTTTTACCTTTCCACTGAAAACTCTGCATTTTCCTTCCTTCCTTATCGTCGTTTGCTGTTTCTTTCTTTCAGAAAGTGAGGAAGGCTTCCATAGCAGGACCTCTCACACTTTTGTTATTCCCTTCTTGGGGAGGGGGGAAGAAAAAATTCTATGAGCCCTTAGCAAGCTCCCTCACCATTGTTGCATTTTCATTATTCCCTATGGTGGAATTCTTTCAGTGAGATGTGTTTTTCCAGTCCAGCCCAGAAGGGACCCCCATCCCAGGGGTAGATAGGACACTCACCCCTTCCCTAGTGAGGGTCAAAGTGGCAGCAAAAGAACTGCTCACACACACTCTGCTCCGAAACACACACCCCTTTCCCCGGAAAAGTAAAAAAAGGGGGAGGGGAGACCAAGACCAGGCTCAAACCTACAACTCCTAACACTTAGGACCAGCCCCCTAACTCAAGGCTAGTAGGGGAGGTTCCAAACAAACATGATATCAGGTATTAGACCCCCCCCCCACACACACACACTGCAGCCCTGATGTCACCACTAGCCACATGGGACCAGCTAGAGAAATAACGCACAGACAGGCATGGCACAGTGGATAGGTCAGCTCCATGCTCTATCCCCACATGGGGAGAAAGGGGAGGCAGGCAAAAACTTTGGGGCTGACTTTTCATCTCCTGCAAATGGCCAAAGGGGAACTGGATGGGCTAGCTGAAATTTAGCATTTGGGACTGATTTTCACTCAATTGGCTCCCAGAGTGACCCATTACTTCAGTGTTGCACTCGGAATTATGTCGTTCCTGACATAATGTGGGGTGCATGCATGAGAGGTAATTTCCCCCCATGTGACTACCCCCCAGTGACCCCTATCCCCCAATTTGCCCCCCCCCCAGGGATCTGGCAACCCTACCTCAGAGATCTATCATTTTGGCCAGGATGAAGCCCCACAACTCCTCCTGTGCTGTACCCATAGCGGCAGAGCACATGCATCCACCTTGGCTTCCTCTCCATTCACCAGCAATCCACATGGCTTACCAGATAACAGCAGTGTTGAGACAGTGTGGGACCCAA
The DNA here is from genome assembly GCF_028583425.1 of Eublepharis macularius. Taxonomy (NCBI): domain Eukaryota; kingdom Metazoa; phylum Chordata; class Lepidosauria; order Squamata; family Eublepharidae; genus Eublepharis; species Eublepharis macularius. The sequence continues at coordinate 140,708,797 of NC_072794.1, forward strand.
AGATTGCTGCCCCTTCCCAGAGCACTCTTGAGCTGCCTTGGACCTCCTACCTGTTCCCCATGCAAGCTTCCCACAGTAGCCAGAAAAGTGTGTGTGTGTGGGGGGGGGGGTGCTGACTGAAGACATCGCACAAAACTCGCGTGAGAAAACGTGATATTTTGCGTTTTCCCTGGCACGATCTGAAACGTGGCACGATGTCCTGGGTGCAGGTCAGCCGTCTGGAAACAGCCATGGAGGGAAGCTAGTTCCCTCCCAGGGGTATGAAGCTCCTCCTGTCCACTCAAGTCAGGTAGAAAGTTGTATTGTCCAATATTAGTCCTAGAATTGATGATGTTCTGTTTCAGTATTTCTTCTACTCTGTATTGGATTCTTGCTAATGCTATGTCTTTTAAAACTTGAATCTATTTACCCAATGGCATTGTTTACAGAAATGTCCTTAATAATGACTGTCCTAATCTCACACTGTGTAATCCGCCTTGAGTCTCAATGAGAAAGGCAGACTACAAACAAACAAACAAACAAACAAACAAACAAACAAACAAACAAACAAACAAACAAACAAACAAACAAACAAACAAACAAACAAACAAACAAACAAACAAACAAACAAACAAACAAACAAACAAACAAACAAACAAACTTTATTAATCTGCAAATCATGAAGGGTCAGAGGGTTCAAGTTGCCAACTTCTGTTTGGTATGGCAACTGTGCCTGTAAGAGCACCTCCAAAGGGCCATGAGGAGATGGGCTAAGCCGCCTCTAGCACAGCATGTTTGTGAGCGAAGCAGATTCTCAAGTGGAACTGCTGCCTGAGGCAGGATGCTCCAGGAGCTGGGCTGGAGCTGCAGTTTAAGCAGAGTGGTGGGAACTGTAATGACTATACACCCAGGTCTTCCTGTTGAGTTGCCACATGCATGGGGGTATATTACGGTATTGACCACAAAGCTTGTGTTTTCTGTTAAACTCTAAGGTACCATAGATATATTTGGATATATTGGATATATTTGCAATTTTGCTTGTGGAAAACTAACAGCACAATCTTGAGTGAGCAGGTGGAAAGTGTTCAGGGAGCAGGCTAAGGGTTACACTGTTGTAACGCAGACTTGCATGGGTGTAACCCTCCCCCCACCCCAGCCAGGCAAATACACCACCGCCATGGGCCACCAGCAGTAGCTGAGATGGAGCCGCTGCAAGTCGAGGGGTATTGGTTGCTCCCATCACATCGAATGGTCCTTCCAGTCTCCTCAATGGTCTCCAATGGGCAGCAATGTCAGTTGTTGCAGCACCCGTCCCCACTTGCCTCTACATAGCTGCCTTTCCTTGACCTGGAGGGGCTGATCCTGGGTGGTGGGTCCCTCTTCAATCTTTGCAGCTTTTCTGGTCCTACTTTTCAGGGAGGGGAAGCCTGTGCCTCGTGGTGGTGGTGGAGGGGATTTGCAAGCAAGCAGAGCTGCAGCCACCAGCCTGGCCCTCATTAGAAATGTGGGTTGCACAGACGAGAGGGTGGGTACCCTGTCTGCATCTTCAGTGTTACCTCTGCCTCCCCCCCCCCCGGCAGGGATTCCTGCTCCCTAACTGAGGGGGGGGGTGTTGCTGATCAGTGGAGATCACAGCATGCCCATCGGCTGCACTGCTGCTTGCCCATCATGCTCCTGTCAGGGGAGTGGTGCAACCATTGGCTGGTACTAGCGCGGTTGTCAGGGGAATGGTGTGTGGGTGCTCTTGGCAGTGGCCGTCTGGGCTGCCTGGCATTGATCACTTTTAAATTCCATCAATATGTCAAATATTGCCATTTTATATGCTAAGTAAGTTGTAAAGGATGCATTTTATATTGTTAAACAGTAAAATTAGTTTAGGGTTGATAGGACTGGAAGTACCATTTTAATATTTTAATTTCCCTCCAAATATCCATTTGTTTCATGAAAAAAGGGAGGGGGGACTCCCCTATCTCCGTGGCTTTAAAATCCAGAAATTTTACATCTTTAGGAGGAAGCGTTCAAACTTTGCTCAATGGAGTGGTAGGAACCATGCCAATATCAGTACATTTTGTGGCAAATGTGAAGGTCAACATGACACATGTTCCTAAAATGAATATAGCCCAGAACAGTCCATATTTATTTATTCTTGGTTCAAAATGTTAGCCAGTTCCCCTCAAAAAGCCTAATGAAAGCCACCTAAAGCCCTTTCTGATTTACAAATAAATATGTACTGTGTAGAGTGTCATATTCTGTTACAGTTATAATTGAAAACCATATTTGTATTTAATTGAAAAAACAACAATAACAGAAATTAAAATAAAACCAAAATATTAACAAAGTCTGTGAAGCAAGCAAACATATTACCTCCCATCTAAAAAAAGAATAGAACAATTTATTCATTTTTATGTAAAGATGTGGATTGTATTGCTTTCTTAGAAACAAGGCGAGTTAAGCTGGGGATATACATAAACACGGAAAGGAGACAAAATAAAACAATCAACTGTACAAGTAGTCTTAAAAATCATCCTGAAATGCCTTTGAAATGTGTAAGGAAAGTATCAGTTGAAGGGACAGGGGGGATGAAAAAGATAAAGAGTTTCATCACCTATGCTATACATATTTTTAAAAATCACATAATAACCCGTGGTAATTACAATCTCTAATTCCTTGCTCACAATGATCAGTGCAGTTCTGAAATGTGACTTTATCTGTAAACCAGTGCGCATCAGACAGCGTGGTACGGAAATATATTAAATAAATAAATCCCAGCTTCTACTCAAGTAAATGTTGAAAATATGGAAATAGCCACCCTTAATTTAACCACTGTGACTCTGGTGTTTAAAAAGGGGATGAGTCCATTTTAATTTACTTTGCCTATGCTGCAAGGATTAAAATGTTCACTTTATTACTATAGAAGATTTTTATTTTTTAAAGTTACCTTTTTTATACTTTAGAAGAAGACGAGTCTGTAAAAATCTGACTGACTGTCACATCCAAACTGGTTGCATGAAACCCCATCACAGGCAGTCATTTGCTAAGACAGGAGACTTCTCTGAAGCCTTTATTTGTTCCTTATAATGGCAGAGTATTACCCAGGCCACTAAGCTTAGAGCTGATGACAGGAGGGAAGGGGAGGGGATGATAAAGTGTCTGCTGAAGTCTTACATGGCTGCGGGTCACTGCTTCGAAATGTGAGAACAAAACGGGTCCAAGCACTAACGACTTTCAGGTGTGCACGCCAAGGCCTGTCGGGCCAGTTAAGGAATTAGTACTTGGCACATAGCGCAGGCCTCTGGGCTGCCAAGTTAAACATAAATGGGGCCCCCATAAATAAATAAGGGGAAAGTGAGCTTTTGCTTCAGACTTGATTGTGTATCATTCTTGTATGCAGATGCTTAAGGGAACATATGTGTACACAAACAGAGACATGCACTTGACCAGGGGAATGAGAGAGGCATGTTGAACGTGATTGTTATAAAAACAGAGGGTGTTAAAGTTACCAATTCCATCCTAAATAAATAAGGGGAAATTGAGCTTTTATTTCACACTAGATTGTATATTATTTGTGTATGCAGATGCTTGAGAGAACACACACACACACAAACATACAGACATATACTTGACCAGGGGAATGAGAGAAGTTATGTTTAACGTTATAGTTAGACAAACAGAGAAGAGGCTGTTCAAATAACCAGTTCCATTCTGAATTTAAATATAGTCTTCAACTTCATAAAAGACTATTTAACTGCTTGCTAGGTATCAGTAGCTGGTTCATCTTTTCCTCTTGTTGCTTAGTGAACATTATATTTCATGAAATCAGCTTGATAATTTGCCATGAAAATGATAAAAACGTGTTTAGCAAATATTGCAGCTGTTCTTCCCCCCACAGCTGCCTTTATTGCCTCTTCAGACCCACCAAAACCAGCTGAACGACCCCAAAATTAAATCACCACTTTGTACTTGATTACATTTTGCTAACCACTTCAGCAAGCTGGTTATACTTTCCATCTCTTGCCCATGCACACTACAGTCCTACCCCCAATAAAGTTTATTAATATTGCCAGTTATCAAATAATTTATTATCAGGGGCCAAAACGATGCCATTTCACATTTTACTTAGAGCACTGAAAATAATCCTGCAGAGATTGCCCAGCTATAAAAAGGTACTTAAGCTGTCATAGTCACAGCCTCAAACATGCACCAGTTGATGGTCTCAAAAGTGCTGTTTAATTGGGTTTTATGAGTTCTAATTAATTATACCATGTACAAAATCACTTGTCCCATTACAGCTTTCTGTGGTTTACCCTGAATAACAATGTAGTTTGGAAGATACGAACTTCAGCTCTTCCAAGACAGATGCTGCGTGGGTTTAGTTCTTTCTCAAAGATAAGTCATTATGCTTCAACATACACAAAGCAAACCAACATTTCATTTTGCAAATATACTGCAATGAGGCATCCATGAACAATGCCTGTGGACACTTGAGAGATTTGTATCAGCATCAGCCCAAATTTACCTTCATTGTCTACATGGAGGATTTTAGTGCTTATGGACCATGCTCCCAAGGGGCCCAATCAAGGGATGAAAGATCAAGTGGTGTACATCAGCATTTGATTATGCACGTTGGGTCCTGCTGCATAAACAATAACATCTTCCATGCAGAACACTCATCTGGGTGTTGCCATATGGAGAGAATAACATGATGTGAGCATGAATCTTCTGCCACCCGTTTACATGATCACAAGAAGTTTAAAAAGAAAAAGAAAACCTCAAATGTCTCCTTGTCCACAGAAATCATTTCCAGAAAGCTGGATAGCCATAATTTTATACCAAATCATGGCAGTGGTGATTGGACCACCTAATTACGATCCCAGTAATAATTGGTCATCCTATTACAGAAAAAAGGGTCTTGTCCAAATTAATGTTATGTCATATTGAGAAGAATTGAAATGAAAAACCTGTGCAACACCAAACTAGTATGGTGATAGATTTGTCACTTCTCAGAAGTTATATATTTAAAATGCTTACTCATTTGTATATACTCTTTGATGGTTAGTGGGCGTGATCTAAAATTGCAATGCTGGACAGCATGCTTTCATGTTAATCGAAAACCTTCTTTGGGAGGGAATATTGAAAAAGTATTCATTTAAAATTATATATGCGGCAGGCCACATGGAAAACTTTCCTACCTTCATCTAGCACTCCATGTTGCCATCAATGTTGAAATCTTCACTGGAAAAGGAGCAAACAGCATATCTACTTTCACATGAACCAGCAGAGTAAATATTTATCAGGTAACCTAAACAAAATCATACTTTGGGGGGATGCAACACATGATTTCTCTTCTGCTGAAGGGTATCAATGAGTTGATCACATAGACACAGGGTTGCTGAGAACCACTACAAATGCCTAGACAGAGATTCATTCTGCTCCCCTCATACCTCCCAGAGCCAACAAAATATTATATAAAAACAAATAACACTGTCTCAAAGGCCTTGCTCATGGAGTTAACGTATTTTCAGTTACAAGTCCTTAAATAAGGCCAATCTTTCCAGTATTCTTGTATTTAATAGCAATGGTGATGGGATGGCTAATTGACAGATTATACCAATTTTCAATTTTTTGTGATCATACATGATCTTTTATTTTCTGGATTTAATTGTGATCCACCTTGCTCACTTAAATAAATTTATTTGTACTGTTTCTTACATCCTATTTTGGGAAAAATAAGTTATTTGGAAACAAGGTTTAAAACTCACAAAAATCATGGGATATGAAGTTGTATTTGTTACTTATAAATGAATACCTTGGCCCAAAATAAATTGTCAATGACTCTTTCTGCTCTGCAAGCCATTTTCACAGTAAACTGTAAACAGCAGGGCTCTAGGTCATCAAAAACCCACCACGCAGGACAAAAATAGAACAACATTGCTGAAAAGAGTAACTAACTAGAAGATATGTTTATTACACACCGCATTGAAAAACAATTCTGTTATTGCTCAGTATAATATCATTGAAAAATAATCATTTCACCCAGCCATTTCATTAAAAGAAATCTGCTTATACGGGTGAAGGTTACTCCTTTATTAATTTGCGGGGGGGGGGGGGATCTGGAAAGGGTTAGAAATTCATTTACTGAAATATTAATAGATGGATGGCACTTGGGTAAAACTATATAAACTGGACTTGTATTAGAGTGAATCAGATCTCAAAACATAGTCACTGATCTCCTAGGTTCTTTTTTGTTTCGGTCATTAATGTGATTAAACGTATAAATGCATGAAGATTATTTTGGTCACTGATGCCATGTTTCAGTGATGCAATCTCCTTTTTTCTGATGTGTATGTACTGTGTTTTTACTAATGTTCATTGATAAAATACTGCAGAAAAAGCAGTTTTGATTGTTTACATGGTTGTTTCAGCACTCCTCTGTGATGTTTGTCAATACATGTATGCATCAGTGAAACATAAAAATACCCTAATCTTAATCCAAATTGCACATATAGTGATGTCAATATTGGGGGTGGGGGGAGATACTTTATCAGTGTGCTTATAAGAGAGGGCGGAAGATAAACTGAAGGAGCCATGCTGTGGCAAACTGAGAGCCAGTTTGGTGTAGTGGTTAAGAGCATGGGGCTCTAATCTGGAGAACCGGGTTTGATTCCTCACTCCTCCACTTGAAGCCAGCTGGGTGACCTTGGGCTGGTCCCAGTTCTCTGGAGCTCTCTCAGCCCCACCCACCTTACAGGGTGTTTTGTTGTGGGGATAATAATAACATACTTTGTAAACTGCTCTAAGTGGGTGTTAAGTCATCCTGAAGGGCAGTATATAAATCAAACATTGTTATGATGATGATGATGATGATGATGATGATGATGATGATGATGATGATGTAATTCCATGATTAATTTTAGAAATTCTCCTAGTTCATTGTTAATTTAGGGGAAAAAAGAAGTCTGCAAACAGAGAAATTGCAGAACAATAGCGAAATGGACTCTCTATACTGGAGAGGAAATTGCTCCTCTCCAGTATAGTCCAACCATATTCAATATTTTACTATATTAAATTTAATGGGCTCAATTATTAAGGAACATTAATTATAATCGGCATAATTATCCCCTATTTATCTATTTTGCTTTTGTTTTATTATAACATTTATATCCCACCTTTCTGTCCAATCAGGCCAATCATGGCAGCTAGCAAAAACAGCAAAATAATGATGGCTGAATCTTGGATTGAAAATTTTAAAAGAAAAATTCATGCCTATTCGTTCTCAGTAGCAATGGCTGATCTGTAAAAGAATAGTGGATATGAGGAAACAGCCAACTTTTCAGCCTCCCAACTCCTTATCTTACAAACACAGCTCTGCGGGCTATCATCAGTATCTCTTGAACGCTAAGGACAAAGTGCATTAATATTTTTTTTCTGGCTAGCTCACCAAAACAATTATTCATCAAAATATACCTCACTCTCTCTTCTCCTTGTTCCATCATTATTAGCATTACCCAAAAGGCATCGATCCATTGATCAGAACAACTGCCCAATTTAGGGCTCTGCATCATCTGTGATAGTGACTGCCTGGTAGAAATGAAACTATCCCAGTATGTATCAGTTCCAGTATACTTGGTGAGTGGCTCTATAGCTCATATTTGCTATTTTCTATTAGCAGGTCAGATCAGTGGAACTTAAGTTCTTCCAACTCTACAGGCTTGAGGAACATCAGCATATAACTGTTGTTGGTTTATCTGTCATCCTCACACAAAGAATATTGGAGGTGTAGTTTGGTGAGGATATTTAGAGTATCTTGCCCTTCTCACTGAACTACAGTTTCTAGGTTTCCTTGGGATGGAAAATGACTATCAGATCCAGTAAAGTCTAAATATGTGTAAATATTCATTGTAAATATCCCCACCCCCACCCCTAGGAGAATACTGCACATAAAGGACATATACCTCTTTGGGTTATCATATGAAGAACTTTCTTATCACCCATTGGAGATGCTGGGAATTGAACCTGGACCTTCATATGGAAATCAGCTTTGCTGCCATTGACCACAGCCTCACTCAGACAACCAACAACAACCCTGATTAATTCAGAAAAATTCAGAATTATATCTTTCTGTTTGCCTTATGAATTCCTTTAATTGTTGTACAAATCATTAGAATTATCTTAAATTATGCAATTTCACAAGTGCAATTCAACAATTCAGTTGCCTGATGAATACTCTGATTTTGTTTTTCTCCCTAGGACTGGCGGGGCAAAGATGAAAGTCTTCTATATAGAAGTTCTTGGAAGAAAGGCACATTGACCAAATTCCTCTGTAGCTATAATTGATTACATGATTGATCAATCAGCTAAAATAGCACTGTTAATCAAGCAGAAAGCACTTTAATTGTTTTACCATCATCATTATTAATAATAAAACCACATAATTAATTGAAAGTATGTGCGTACTATAATTTCCCAGCTTAAAGAGTAATGGGAAAACTGCACTTTAATACTCAAATGGAGAGATCAGTGGAGATCAGTATGGTGTTTGGAAATGACTATAGCAGGAAAATGTGGCCCCACTGCTGCCATGAACTCTGCGGGTGGCCTTGGTTAAGCCAGTCCTCTCAGCCCCAGCTACCTAGCTGTATTGTGGGGAATAATAATATTATTTATTTTATTATTATTTTATCATATTTGTTTTCCGCCCTCCCTGCAAGCAGGCTCAGGGTGGATAACAGCAATTAAAACATTTAAAACATTCCATATAAAACATTTAAAAGCATCGTACAAAACTATAAAAAATAGCAGCACTCTTTCTTGATGGCGGCAATAATAACACTGACTTTGTTTACCTCTCTTGAGTGTGGCACTAATCTGTCCAGGCTGGTGGTATATAAGCACATGGTTATTGTTATTACCAAGAAACCACTAAAGGGATCATGTGTTACCTGATGATCTGAATATAACTCCTACATTTTCATGTAGCATGTACAGAATCTATATGTGCGTTGAAAATCCACATGTTGCCCCATTCATGCAGAATGGCATCCCCATGTATTGGGGTGAATGGGTGGTTGCATGGCCCCATTACTGAATTCTCACTATATGTAATGGTAACATCAGAAAAAGGGCTAATGTGTTGTAGCAATCATTTGCAACTGGGTTATCTAATACGGGACAAGGTAATCCAATTGCAAATGATTGCTAAAGAAAAATGATAGCCTGTGATCTGTGGCTACACCTTCAGGTTCACCCAGTAAGAAGTTCCAAACTAGAGTGGTTCTGTTTTTGTAGTTTTTAAATCTGAGGTTGGAATACATCACACATTTTAAATACTGCCTCGGAACTTAGTCAGCAAAGAATGGCTACACCTGCTTCCTGGCTCCTTATGCATTTCTGTGTCATGCCTTTTGCCTTTCCAGGCTGCTGCTATGTTAAATGGCAGGAAGATGGCAGGAAGCAGCAGCCAGCAGTATCTGGGAGTGAAGAAATCATACTCAACTCTGCATTTTGAGCACTAGCACAAAGTAATTAGAAGTATTTTTACCATAATAAAGGTTCTCCAAAACTTGGTGTTTCCTTAGCTATATGCTATATCCCTGTCAATTATTGGAAACACTTTGTAAGTTGTCCTTGTATTTATTGTGTGTTTTTAAATCATGTTAAGGACTGTTTCTTATAAAAATGGACTTTTTCAGTGTGGGAGAAAAGACCTCGAAAAAGATTCTCCGGAAACGAGGTGGTCAAGCTGGCAGTTTGTTGAACCAAGCTGTGTTTATTTTCTCCTTCTCCATTTGTAATGAAGAAGTAATCAGCACTTGAGTCACTTTACTGAATCAGTGGACTTTCCCTGTGTTACTTATTTGCTGTTAATTGATAGTACCTTAATTGGAAATTTAAACTACATGTAATTGTGACCTGTATTTTGAAGTTTGATAATGAATTGATGTTTTGTATATGTAGTAGTATGTAATAACCCATGATATAAATGAAGACAGAAGCGTTATTTACGGCCGGGTCACGTCACATGTTTTATTGTTATTAGTAAGTTGTCACCATCACCAGAAAGCCTGTGAGTCAGGGTCTGAAACTCATGTGGAAGAAGTGCTATCCTTGTAGCTTTATGGATACGAGGCTTACATTTTGCCTCGGATCCACCATGGCATTTCTACAGATGGAATAATTTCTTCCCACAAAGCATGATTTTCTTAACAACAACAACATTCGATTTATATACTGCCCTTCAGAATGACGTAACACCCACCCACAAAGTATGTTATTATTATCCCCACAACAAAATACCCTGTGAGGTGGGTGGGGTTGAGAGAGCTAGAAGCTGTGACTGACCCAAGGTCACCCAGTTGGCTTCAAGTGTAGGAGTGGGAAATCAAACCCAGTTTTCCAAATTACAGTCCCACACTCTTAACCACTACACCAAACTGGCTCTCTTGCCTCCTCCCTTCTGCCAAGGAATTGTAATGTGAGGAGGCAATGTGGGCTACAGTAGAAAATGTGTTGAGAAAGTTGTGCTCTGAGGGTTGAAATATAGAAATACTCAAGTGGATCGAAGCTTATCATTTCTGTACTGCCTTACAGCAGCCATTCTGTCCAAAGGAAGAAGGTTTCCTTATCTTGGAAAGAAGATGTATTACAGACAAAAAACCCTCAGATTTAATGGGAGGATTTTTTTGCTAGTTAACCATCGTGTTTATTGCTTCAGAATGCAAATTGTGAATTATCCTTCTTGAATGGAAAGACATTTGTTGCATCTCTGTTTTATTATCATTGCTTCTTAAACTTATCACAATGAAAAGAACTGGCAGTGCTAATTCTGTGTGCTTTCAATCCACAACAGCGCTTGACAAAAGGAAGTCATCATTTGTTCTCTTCCTTTTAAACAGAGGACAATTCAATCCCCAGTAAAGAAGGGGCATGTGTGACAAAGGGGAAACCAGATCCTTCCACTAAGCAAAGCTGTAGAATTAACTAGGAATGCTCCAACACCCATCGGTCATGAACGGAGACCCAGTTTTTCAACAATCTATTTGGTAGGTTGCTTGCTGTACAGTATTCCTTCACTGTACCCCTTCCTAGCCATGCAGTACAGAACAATTGGCTTTTTCTCACGTGTGTGTTTTGAGTTATATTATCCTCCCATTCTTGCTAAGTAACTGCTTCAGACAATAAAGACGATTAAATGAGTAACAAATCATAGTTACCCATCAATATGAGAACAAGATTTGGGTCTGGTAGCACCTTAAAGACCCAAATCTTGCTCTTCTATTACAAATCAACACAGCTACCCACCTGAAACTACCATCAGTATAAGTGGATTATCATATACTGAATTCAACAAAGAGGAGGTTCCGCAGCCCTGTAAGGAGTTTTATCATATTGTCTAGTTTGAGTTTTGATTAATAACCACAGTCCCAAATGGCACACTGGAGTGTCAGTTTCATTCACTGCAGAGCTGGATGGCTCTTTTTTCTGCCTCTCCCAAAATCAAATGCTGAAAGAACATGAACTCAGGAAATCGGCTCAAACGATGTAAATCGCCTGTGAGTAAAGCCCAGCAGGATTCATTCATACATGTCCAGCTTACACTGGCTGGTTTGATTCTAGCTGGAGCTCTCCCTTCATTACACCCCCCCTCCCCACCCCAGGGAATGTTAATCTGTATAGTATAAACATTTATAAACATCTCCTAAATCATTACACTTCAACTGGCCCATAAACACTCCCAAATGCTTTCCTTAGGCAGTGTACAGCTTTGGGGGAAGGTGTGCACATTGATTTGGCAGTGATGAGAAGACAGAGAAAAAAATGGGGTGAAAAAAAGATTGATATCAACAAGGGCAGAGTCATAAGCTAAGAGTAAGTACAGCAGAAAGAATTGTGTCATAGAATATATGCACAAGGACTTGAAATTTGTTGCATACAGAGTTTTTCATGCTCTACAACTAGATTTTAAAATTAGATCATAAAACCAAAGACAATTCTCTCCTTCTTTGTCCAGGTGATGAGGCATACAACAGATTAGGCATGGGGAAAAAATCCAAGTCCAGCTAAGTCAGGTAGCTGGAGGATCAGAGGCATGTGAGTTGCCCAGGGTCTGAGGCGCAGCCCCTAGACTTGCCAGGAGGAGGGGACAGGAGACAGCCGGGAGACAGCCGCCCAGATGCCCCAACAGACACCCAGGGCCAGAATCTGCCAGCACAGAAGGGAGGAAAAGAAGCACCCAAGCCTCAGAGGGTTAGAAGGGGCAGATGGAGGCCAGCAAGCCCCACCCTCCAGTGGGAGTCTAGGAACCAAGGCAGGGAGAGTGAGGACAACCAAGAGGAGGCCAGGCTAGCGGGAAAGGGCACAGGCAGCAGGGACAACCAGCCAGCAGCTAGCCAAACAGAAACCTTACCAGCAGTAGAGGTAAGGTAGTCAAGGCACCACAGAGCCATGCCCCAACCTGCAGGCATGCTAGAAAGGATTAGCCTGAGCCAGGTGAGGCAGGAAGGCAAGCAGCCACAGCTGGAGCTGCCTGAGGCACTCTATGGGAAAAGCTTGGCAGCCAGCCAACAAGGCACAGGTGTGCCTGCCCCAAGCAGCCAGCTCCCTAGAGAAAGCTTGTCAGCCAGCCAAGAAGGAACAGGTGTGGCTGCGCTGAACAGCCTGTAGAGCAAACCCGGGGCAGTTGCCTGAGTCAGCCAAGGCCATGGCTAGAGTGCCAGAAGGGGGCGTGGCTGACAGGTGGAGCAGGGAATTGGTGAAGGGATAAAAGGGAAGTCCACACACAGGGGGTGTGGGTTGTTGTAAAGGAGTAGTGATGGAGGAGGAGGAGGAGGAGGAGGAGGAGGAGGAGGAGGAGGAGGAGGAGGAGGAGGACGAGGACGAGGACGAGGACGAGGACGAGGACGAGGACGAGGACGAGGACGAGGACGAGGACGAGGACGAGGACGAGGACGAGGACGAGGACGAGGACGAGGACGACAGCTGGGGCAGGTTGAGCAGGTTGAGCAGGCTGGCGAGTGGACTGAGAGGGTGCCAGGGTGATGTATACTGCCCCTCCTTCCACAGAGCAGGGTCCTGCAGTATCCCTGATGCCCCCCCTTTGGTCAAAGCCAGGCACTACAGCGCTCAATGTCGTGGTGCCCAAAGAAAAACCTGACATGGGTCACAGCAGACTCAAAAGTTGGAGCCAGACTAGAAATAATGATCGGGGGCGGGGAGGTGCAATCTGAGGAAAAGGGAAAGTGTGGTCAAGATTAAGCAAGGAGTTAGAATCCACAAGGCAGCCAGAGACAGGGTGTGAGGTCAAGACCCAGAATGACCAGAGTTCACACAGTCTTCCAGCTCATTCCCCCATTAGGATATAGTTCTAAGGAAAGTTTTCCAATTGTATATGCAGAGTGGGTCGAGAGAGGGATTCAGCAATCCAAGAAAGCAGGAAAGCACAAATAAAGGATAAATCATTAATAAAGTGACATTAGTTGGGCACCACATCTAACATTCCCATAACAAGAAATGCCGTAGTTAGATCCAGTGTGGGGCCCAAGACAAGATTACTCTACCTCTCCCCAGCTTTATTAGACTTCCAGGTGTCAAGAGACTTCCCGGTGATTAGCTTTGGCTTTGAGCTGGAAGTGCATGGGTGGAAGCACATGGCACCACAAGCTGAGTACCATACTCACCCCACACTGATCCTGATGCCCAGGTGATGAGTAGTGGCTTAGCACTGAAACACATACGAATATAGACCCTGAGAGTTGGCCCTGCTCTGCACAGAACCAGCTGTCAAGGTGATCAGCCCCTTCTTCAAATAAGTGTAGAGTCCTCCAAGATGCAGAACTCAGCATGGCTGCCTTGATTGCCCTTCTCAGTGAGTGGCTCTGGATAGACTTATCCTCTGTGAATTTGTCTAAGCTAAGCTAGTGGCCAACACTATATCCTATGGCAGTGAGTTGCATAAGTTGATGAAGCATTGTTTGAAAAAATATTTTTTGTCTGTCCTGAATCTACTGCAAATCAACTTCATAGAGATGGGCATGGACCAGGAGTTGGCCACGGACCACCGGTTCGTGGTTCGTGGACTTTCACGGACCATGGACCACGAACTTTTAAATGGACTGGCCCGGTTCGAGAACCGGTTTGATTCAGTAGGCCTTTTTCCCCCCACAGATTTTCACTTGAGTAGACTTCCCCCCCCAAGGTTTTCATGTAACACTCTTCAATTATCACTTTTCCAAAGACTTAGACTAACAACAACTTCCCCTCCCCTATTCTGACTGACCCTTACCCGTCCTTGGTGGAAGGAGGGAGACTTGTGCTCCTGTCCAGGAGAGGTGGCTGCCCACAAAACCCACCTACATGGGGCTGCATCAACAACAGATGCCCTCCCTGGGGGCAGGGAGACCAACTCCCCATGATGGGAAATGAATGGATGTACTTGAGTGAAAGCCAACTCCGCAACAGGAGATCATGCAGCAATTCAAAGGCCCCTTGCTGGAATGGAAGGCATGGGAGGGATGGAAAGAGCCTCAAAAGCTTGGAGCAGGGTAGGGCAGAGCCAAGTGGCAACCAGCTGGACCCCAGAAGAGAGGGAAGAATGCACCACAAAAGACACTCTAGAGAGGCGTTGAAAGAAGTCAAGCCGAGAGCCCCCCAAAGCGTGCCGCCAGTCGTCAAAGAGTGGGAGTTTCACAGTGGCCCATAGCAGTCTCCCCCTTGCACCTCAAAAGCCAGGCAGGAAATGTCCCCCCAAGTCACCCACTATTTAGGGAGTGAAGGGCTTAGGAAGAAGTGAAGCAGAGAGCCCCCCAAAGCGTGCTGCCGGTCGTCAAAGAGTGGGTGTTTCACAGAGCCTAATAGCACTCTCCCTCCCCTTGCATCTCATCAGCAGCCAAGACAGAACGTGGGGGGAAAGAAGGCAAGAACTGAAGCAGACAACTCCCAAAGCTGCCTTGCACCCACTGTGGGTCTGTGAGTGGGTGGGGTCAGGGCACAATAGAACCCACTGGCAACCCAGAAAAAAGGAAGAGATTTGGGGGGGGAGGGGGGGATTAAGCCCGAGAAGAACCCAAGGACTCGAAAAACGCAGGAAGAAATCAGAGTAACCCGATAGTGCGGTAAAAGGATTTTTTTTAAGTGCTCTCAAGAAAACTAGAATTGAAAGGAGAAAAAAATTATACAGGAATGGAAAAAAGAGAAAGCTCTCTTGCACCTGAAGCCCCAAAGTCCCAAAGCCCCAAGGCACAAGCCGCGATCTCACACACACAAAAAAACTTCCCCACAGAAAGCAATTGCTAAGCTTAGAAGCTAACTCGCATCCGCGCGCCAGCAAAATGGAGCGCGGCTTCACGTGCTTTGTCTTTTATGCAGAAAGGCTGGTGATCTCTGTTTGGCTGACAGAGCTGCCAATCAAGGTTTCCTGGGCTAAGATTGGTGTGTTCCAAACGGGGAAGGTGGCTCCACACCGTTGCCTAGGAAATTGTTTGAGAGAGAATCCTGGCATGACGGGCCAATGGACACACGGACAGAAAGCCCCAATGTTCGGCACTTTCATGAGAAAAACACAAGCCCACGGCCCGCGAAGGACGAACTGGGTAAGTTCGTGACTAAATTAGGTCCGTTATGTGGACCGTACCCACCTCTATTGTGTATCCCTGAGTTCTTCCAGTATTATGGGAAGAACTCAGTATTATTATATTAACAATGCATTGGTAAGGGGGTGTAAGCCTCAAATGAAATAATGGAGCTCAAAGCTATGGCAAACTGCATTGAGGTCTAGCATTAATGGCAGGGGAGGGGAGGAGGTCAAGGCAACAAAACCAGGCACAGACAGTTGGTTGGAGAAGAAATTGGCCACAACTTTATTAATTAACAGCAATAGGAGCTTTGGTGATGCATGTGGGTTGGATCCCGAACATCAGCTGACCCACCTGCCAGCCGATGACCCCCCTGCTCCCTCAGACCGCAGCTGAAGGGGGGAACCAAGGAGTGACATTGAGGGGGAGATCACCTGGGTATACACCCCTGTGTGATTCCTCAGCCACCTGGGAGTGAATATGCCCCGGCAGTCCCTGAGCTGGGCACACAGGCCCTGCCTCCCCTCAAAAGGGATCCAATCCCCATGACAACTGCTATATAAAGTTGCGACAGAAGACAATATGAAACTACATGCAAACATCTTACCCACCAAGTGAAGGGAGGGCCACGTGGGATTTTCCGGCAGTTGCAAAGTGTGTAGGAGGGGGAGGGCCAGCAGCTGCCCTTTATACCCCACTGCCGTACTGGAGGGGAAACAGCATTCCTCTGGTCTGGAGCCAGAGCCTGCCTCCTGGCCACCCCTGATTGGCTACCTGGGGAATTTGAAATGATTGGCTGCAGGCTCGCCCCGAGGAAGCTGGGTGAGCCTGCAAACATGGCAGCCACCATTCCCCATCCCCTCCGCCACCCACCGACCACAAACTGGGCCCGCAGGTGAGTCTGGCAAGCCATAGCTTTTTCATAACATTTTGAAATTCACCCTCCCTCCCAACAATGAAGAATTCTGATTGCATCATTTCCACTTTGGAAAAGAGCAGGCAATTTGGTACTCTAAAATATGGGGAGAAATTCATATATTAAAAATAGCCATAAGTGCAACTGCACTGCAAGTTACCCAGGGAATAAAATGTAGCCAATGTGGAACATTCATTTGGAGATTTTGCTACAAAAATTTTGAGGCCATGCAGTTCAAGAATCAGGTTTTTCTAACAAACACAAAGCCAGTGTTCATTTCTGTTCTTTTCTGCTTGTGGGCCTCTTGGTGCTGTCATTGCCAAATTAACTGCTGGGGTGAGAATTTGCAAATGGAAGTATTCCAAGCTCCTTCATGTAATCTAATGTCCTTGGGGAGGAATGGTCTGCTCAGTATCAAAACTTTTAAAAAAAATTTCCTGCTGCTCCATCACATGGAACCTGATATATGAAATAGGAAATGGTCTCTTCTTGCATGGATTGGTTCTTGTGGTACAGTTATATTTGGGGGTGGGGTGGAATAAAGAAACAGTTGTGGTTATCACTGACTTACAAAATACCCATCATGCATATTTACGGTGTGTGTATATGTGTACGTATATGGTGTGGAACATTGTAAGGATTTCTAAGGCAGTACACTGCAAAGCACAATAATACATTGTGGGATCCCTGTCACTCTGGTTTAAGTCACCTGTATCAGGATGATAGAGAAGTGCAGAATTTTGCTTTTCTGGCCACAGATGAGTGCTGAGACATGTTCACTTGGACATTCTGTTCATGTGAAGTGGCACCTCTGGACTGAAGCTGTTTACAGAATTAAGTATGGGGATAGGAGAACACTTTCTTCTCTCCCAAAATTGGGAAGCTTGGGGACCTCCAATGAAGCGGATGGGCAATAAATTCAGGATGGACAAGAGTTAAGGTTATTTGTCCCCTGGTGATAGCGGAGGATCCCCCACTCCCACCCTCCACCAATCACCTGGCCAGAGGGGAGGAAAGGTGCGGGAATGGGCCTCCTGGGCATGCTCTGGGGGCGGCATGACAATATCACTTTCTGAGAGTGACATCATCGTGCCGCCTCGAGAGTATGCATGAACTTTGCAGCGGGCCAATTTGGGCCCCAAACAGGCTGAATTGGGCCCATTTGAGGCCCAAATCAGCCTACTATGAAGTGTGAGCATGAGCTCCTGTGCCTGTGTGATGATGTCACCCAGAAGTGATGTCGTTTCTTACATCATGCAGGGACATAGAGAAGGTGAGTACTGGGTACCCACTCTCCTGCTGGGAGGGTGAGGGGACCTGGCAATCCTAACAAAGGTACTTCTTTATTCAACAACTAATGAAGCTGGAATTCACTGTCAGTGGCCATAGCAGTCATCACCAGCATTGATGGCTTTAAGAAGATAGATTCATGGAGGGTAGGTATATCAGTAAGGTTGCCTGGATATGGGGGAACTGCCTAGTGCCTTTAATAAGTGGAGATGGGCTGTTTAAGCTTTTCATGGCATGCAGTGAAATAATATCACGTGATGAATGCTTGCAGATCAAACTGATATTAAAGGGATAGCTAGAGGGATCAGCTCAAAAAATGACATCCTTATTGTCATGGATATAATTAGAACTATAGGACAATCCTTGCTGAATATGATCAAGAAAGTCATAGAAAATTCTTTTACATACAGAAATAGGGCTAGCCCAGCCCCATGACTAGACAGGCTACCCATGATATATAGAGGCCTAAAATCGAACAACCTTGGAAAAGGGAAAAGGGAACAATGGAGTAACACAGTAATATGGCCTAATGTAGGTTAGAAGAGCTGTCTAACTTGGATCACTGTACACATTGTACTAAGGCCCCGGTGCAGAGAGTATTTGAGAATGGCAGGAACATCTAACTTCATAGATGTTGGCAATACTACTCAATAGATTGGTTGAGGGTGAAAAGATATTCATATGTATGTGAAACTTGTAAACACTAATTTTACATTCCCTTGGTTAAGATAAAAGGTAACAAGAATGAACCATTTTTATATATTTTAAGAAACGTTTTAAGAAGACGTTTCAAATACGGATAACCTTGTCTGGTGTTTGAAGTAAACGACAGTAAGTTAGTCAAGAATGTGCATTCCCTTTGAAGCGGGGCAGACAGCTATTGTAAGGAGATGGTTCTGAAACCCTATAAATATGACAAGTTGAATTGATTGGGAACTTCTTCCTAGAAGGGGCTCCTTGCCTGTGACCTTCATGTCTTTGGGTAAGGTACTCTTTTGGATTCATGTAATCACTCTCTTTTAATGATCTATGTAATGTAGCTATAATAATGGATGATATGATTTTCTGTTGATTGAGCTGTTATTAAGAATGCGGAATAATTATGATGTAATAATAAAGGCTTAGAATGAAAGCAGAGTTTTTATGAGTGCCTTCATTTGGGGGGGGAGTGTGAGAGAGAGAGGGGATACAGTTTGTATAACGCAGAAAAAGGCTTTCCAGCTGCGCAAATCCTTGTGGCAGTATATACCGCCACATAAACAATGCTTCCACCTGAGCCTAGGCCACAAGCTCAGCATACTTGTGCAGGGCTATTAAATATCGAACAGCCCAGAACACGTTTGAAACAAACAGGCCATTAGTGGAGCAGCTGGCAAAGTTAGTAGATTTTGGTTTTTTACATTTTTTATGTGACAGTTTAGATATCTGGCCTGAAATCTGGTGAGCGAGTTGACAAGGAAAAAATTATGTTAATGGCTTCTCACAAGCCCTTAGGCCTTAGCTGACATTATTTATTCACTTCTAAAGATCACCTCATAACTCAGCATCAAGAACACAAAGTCTAAAGACAGGTTTAGACTTTTCCTGAGCTTGCTTATGTATAGAGAGAGAGAGGTTGCTGATCATTCAAGTACAGTGACAAAATATTTTACATCTGTTTCAGAAAAAATATTTCAACGAACACTCTCTTATATTGGCAGAACAACATTGGTAAAGGATTATGAATGAAATTGTGGCTTCTCTTGCATGATTATGAAAAATCACACCTTTCAATTTCCCCATTCATTGGTGTATAATGTTGTGCGTACCCTTTCTTTCAATGTTACATCACTTGTGGAGATATTTACCTCATCTGAGCCGTTACATGCAAGAATGTGAGCCAGCAGCTGATATACTGTCTGAACAGGCTGTTAGAAAATAATTTATTTTATTTATTAGGTGCATTATTTTTTTAAAAAAAGTTCTGTCCTACTTCCAGGTAGCTCAGAGTGCCATATATGGATCTCCTTTGTGTTATCTTAGTAACTTGGTGGGATACCAGTTGATTAAGTTGAACTAGTCCAAGTTCCTCTGGTAAGTTTCTTGGAAAGAAGGGACTTGAACCCTGGTTCACACGGTTACAGTCTAACTTTAGCCACCACACCACACCGGCAGATGCTTGGGAGATGAAGAGTGCAATCCTAAGCACTGGGCTTAGACTGAAGTAATTCTTCTTAGGATTGCACTAGAAATGTGCTAGTGTCACAGCCTGCCATCTCTTCCAGATGAGGTCTCTGAGCAAAGTTTGGATCCGACAAAGACAGCGCAATTAGCAAGAGGCTGGTCTATCCAAAGAAATCTCCTTACTATTTTTAAAGTGTAAGTGGGTTTTTTTTTCATTCTATAGGATCAACACTAAAAAGAAAAAAATCATTTTTTATACCTTTACATTTGGCAAGTGCAAGTAAACAAGGACTTGGTGGGTGTTTGGAGGATGAAATGTGTTAGTGTTAGCCTGTTTTCTCTTCAGGGCAGACATCTGCTCCCCCTCAGTAAGGACACAACAGCTGCTGCTCAGGAATAGTTGGAGGCTACAGGTACAGAACTCAACAGCTGGCTCCTGCATATGTTCTTATGTACATGTAGGAGACTGTTCAAATTGCTCAAAGTGACAAACAACAGCAATGTTAATCCCAATCAAAGAAGCCTTATATGATTATTGGTCGGGATTGTGCTATTACTTAGTGATCACTGCTGCTACTTAAGGCACTTTGAGCAGTGAAAGTCATATTACTTTATATATATATATATATATATATATATATATATATATATATATATATATATATATATATATATATATATATATATATATTATACTCCCTGGCAGGTTGCTGTTTAGATCCTCTGCTTTGATGTGGTTCTAAGATCTTAAACTGGATCTAGAGGCAACAATCATGATGAGCTTCTACGTACTGGCACTTGCAAGCATCTTCTGGCTGAAATATTCTTGGAACTTTCTCTTATTTCCTTAAGTTATCACTGTTGTGAAAGACCTACCCCCCCTTTGTTCTCCCCACTGTGAGGCAGATTTCCCGCCAAAATTCAGTCCCCCTATTTTCACTGAGCTGCCCTAACTAGAGTGTTAATATTTGTGGTTTAGAAAGTTGATTTGCCCCACCCTGACATGCAGATATAATTTTGGCTTTTAGCCCAGCCCAGGAACTTGATGGGGAAATGCAGGAGCTTTCATTCTTTTTTACTTGGAAATGGCACTAGAAGCTGTTTAACATTAAAAAAAAATATTTAACAGACAGGGATTGAGTAACTGTGTAAGACAGGGGATGGAAGTGTGGAGGTAAAATTTTGTTGGTATTACCAAACACACTTTGTGTAAAAGGCAAAATAGTATCCTTGAAGCTTGTTTTCATATATTCTTGGTTCTTAACAGTGAGAGGTGTTTTACTTAGTAAATTTAGTTAAAACAATGTTTCTTCTGGAAGTTTCCTATGACAGTTCCAGTTTTCCGGAGTTAATCACTTTCTTGGTGCACCTAACTCAGAGCAAAGCTACAAGTGACTTTCTTCACATGGAGAACACTAGATTTTTCTCACAAGGTTACCTGGGAAGTGAAGTCTGAGTGGTCCTTCCCCTCTCTGTTAGAATTGCTGCCTGAAGAGCCACAAGAGGGCTTTGTTTGGGGATGGGCAGCTGCAACTTTCTCCCAGGGCATCCTGCAGGCTCCCTGATCCCGGGGAGCTGCTCTGGAAGCAGCAGCATTGGTGAAGCTTCAGCCGCAGTGACAGCGGAAGAATATGCAGCAGACCCTTCCTCTGTCACTGCGGCTGAAGCTTCACCAATGTGGTCGCTTTCTCCAGAGCAGCTCCCCAAGAGCAGGCAGCCTGCAGGATGCCCTGGGAAGAAGTAGCAGCTGTCCACCCCCAAACAAAGCCCTCTTGTGGCTTTTCAGGCAGCGAGTCTAACAGAGGGGAAGGACCACTCGAACTTCACTTCCCAGGTAACCTTGCGAGAAAAATCTAGTGTTCTCCACGTGAAGAAAGTTACTTGTAGCTTTACTCTCACTCTTTTCTTGAAACTAGATGGTATTTCTATCTCCTGAATAGTCTAAAACTGTTTTCCTTTCACAACAGACCCGTGGTCCTCCTCAAAGCCAACCCCACTTCAAAACGGGGAAGGAATTAATCTTCTCCTCAGAACATATAACACCTCTTCTTTTTGGCTTGAAAGGGAGTCTCAACCCACTACTCAATCACTCTAGCCCAAAACACTCTCCCAGTTTTCTGGTGTCATTATAAAGCATACTTCAGCGTATGATGATGGTTAGGCTCTAAATTTTTAGACAGAAGTCTTCCCCAGGACAGTAATACTACTGTTAAGGCAAAGGAGTCTTCTTTTTTCACTCTAAAGTCAGACTTGACTCCAAATCCTGTCAGAAGCCAACTGACTACCTTCAGACTGCTTCTGACAGAAACTCCGGTATGGAATAACAACCACCACCACTCCTCATCATTTGGTTGATCATACAGTTTTTTTCCAGCTGACATTGACCAATCAAAGAAAAGAGAGCAACCTGTCACTCAAGGTCTCCATTCTAGGGAATAGTTAACCCTTCCTCTTTCAGGTCTCTCATTTTGCTGCACTGAGGGAACCTGCTGTTAAGTGCAGTCTCTCACACTGCATACAGAGAAAAAAAGTGCTGTTGATAACTATATCTTGTACTTATACCATCCTGTACCAATTGGTTAAGATGAATATGGATATTGTGAAGCAGGGATGTACATTTAGCTAGGCAGTAATAAAAAAAATTGAACAGCATTCCCATTGATATTGGTATTAAACAAACTTGGAATTAAAACAATAGTGAAAGTCAATACTATAGTTAGATCTCATTATGATAGGATCTACATGCCTGATTTGTGGAGGTTAGAGGGAGGAGGAGAGAAAAGAGATAGGGCAACTGATATGCAAGTGTTCCTTTCCAATGGGAAGCCAAAGTGGCTTACATTGTTCTTCTCCATTTTATCCCCCCAAACAACCCAGCAAAGTAGGCTAGGCAGCATGTGACAGGCCCAAGGTCACCCAGCAAGGTTCCATGGCAGATTGGAGATTCAAACCCTGGGTCTCTGAGGCTGACATGCTAACCACTACACCACACAAGGGGTGTGCATCTGGGATTTGCAATCAAGCTTTATAGCCAGATTTATACCAATCTGGCATAAATCTGGCTATGTATGATCACATAATAAAATCCTTGATTGGATCCAGAGAACTCTGCTGGGCTGGATTATTTAGTCCAGACAGCCACAGGCAGCTGCAGCACAGCTGGAAAAGCATAAAGTGTGAGGGCAAAGTGAGAGGGCAGTGCCACAAACAAGAGGGCAGCTGCATGAAGTGGAGTCAAGCACATCATGGCAGGAGAGTGGCTCGAGGCAGGCAGGGGTCAGGAAGCAACAGGCAGATTCCCATCCTGCCCTTCCACTTCCTCGCAAGCTCCAAAAAAGCCCTTCAAATGTCATGGGTCCAGTAAGCCTCAACCCCCGCCCCCTTACTTCAGCTGTGGGAATATTTACCCCATAGAAAACAATGGAGAGTGGTTGTGGGAGCAGGCTTAGGGGCCCATAGAATTAGAACCCAAGTTTCAATATTACTGAAATGTGTGATGGGTACTTTAGTGGACAGGAAGGAGAAGGTTCCCTACAAATTTGGTGACGTTTTCTTGAAAAATGACCCTCCCCCATTCCCCAAATATTTTCCCCCATTATTCTTCATAGGGTATAACGGTCGGATAAATTTGGGATTCTCTTACTGGATTAGAGAATCTGACCCAGATTTCAGGGATACCAAATTTTTTTGGTATCCCTGAAACCCAGATCCAGGTTTCCTGGATATATATATCCAGGAGTGTGTACTAAATATATATATTGGCTATATATTATATTTATATATATATATATTTAGTACACACTCCTACACAACACTGGGAAAGGTGAATAAACTGCATAAAGAGGATCATCCTTAAACTGGAAGAAAGCTTAAAACTTTGCTACGTAGTAAAGTACACTAAAGTATTTTTGTCTACATAGGCATATACATACATATAGACTATATATAGTTATATAATGTGTGCAAATTGTTGTAATTTCACAGCCAACTTATTGGATTTTCAAGGCAAGAGGCATTCAGAGTTGATTTGCCATTGCCTGTCTCTGTGTAGGAACCTTAGCTTTCCTACATATTCTTCCATCTAAGTAGCAATCTGGTGAGATCAGGCTAGCCTGGGCATAGATATATACTACTTTACTGTATATTGTATTGATATATAATACCTTATTGTATTTTGTATTTTTGAATTTTAAAAAAAAAACAAATAAGCAAAAATGAGACATTTGTCAAAGAAAACAGAAAATGGACAATTTGTTAAAAAGATTAAAATGGGCTTCCTGACCATACACATGCTCACACATGACTTAAAAAGAAAAAAAAGGAGTGGGAGAAAAAATATCTGTCTTAGTAAGACATCATTCACCACTAGGGGTGTGCAAGGAAAAAACTTTCGGCTTTCTTGTTTCGGGATTACCCGAAACAAGATTCTCTACCGTTAAAGCCGAAAGCCGAAACAAGAATCTCTTTCGGGATTCGGGATTCGGGATTCTTTCGGCATTCTTTCGGCATTCTTTCGGGGTTTTTTTTTGGGAAAATGCCTCCGTCTTTCAGGACGCCTGGAGGAGGCATTTTCCCACCTAATAAGCCCAAAATTGGTGGGGACCTTCCTCTAACCCTTCTCTAACAACCACCCAAGTTTCAGACAGATTGGACTTTGGGGGGCCATGTTATGGCCCCCCAAAGGGGCCATGTTATGGCCCCCCAAAGCAGGTCCCCCCATCCTCCCCATAAGAAAGCAAAGGAGCAGCATATTGTTAGCATGCTGCTGCTAATCTTTCTTCATTATTTCCTATGGGGAAAAAATGAAGAGGCAGGCTTCCTTTGCCAGGGGTGGCATTTTGCATGCAAAATGCCCCCCTACCCTCAGGGGCCCTTCTCCCACCCCTCCTCCCACCCCCCACCAAGGCTCAGCCTGCTCCCACTTGGGGGGGGGGCATTTCATGGCCTCCCCAAATAGGTGCTCTAATCTCTACCACTGACAGCTGGGGGAGGCTTGTGTTGCCAGGGGTGGCATTTTGCATGCAAAATGCCCCCCAACCCTCTGGGGCCCTTCTCTCACCCCTCCTCCCACCCCCCACCAAGGCTCAGCCTGCTCCCACTTGGGGGGGGGCATTTCATGGCCTCCCCAAGTAGGTGCTCTGCTCTCATCTCTACCACTGACAGCTGGGAGAGGCTTGTCTTGCCAGGGGTGGCATTTTGCATACAAAATGCCCCCCAGCCCTCTGGGGCCCTTCTCCCACCCTTCCTCCCACCCCCCACCAAGGCTCAGACTGCTCCCACTTGGGGGGGCCATTTCATGGCCTCCCCAAGTAGGTCCTCTCAGCCCCTAAAGTCCACCCCTTACAGCCCCACACAAACCCAATTCCCCCCCAGCTGCCACACACAGACCCAAATCCCCACATTAGCCCCTCACAGACCCAAATCCACCCCCACCTGCCCCACACCCATAACCCCAGGAACAGGCTGGCAAAGGCCAGCCCTCTCCCTTTGTTCCCTATGCTGGGAACTTCTAAACTCTCCTTCCCTGGGCAATTCTGCACAGCCCAGGGGTGCCACAATGGTGGGCACACTTCTGAGTGCCAGCTGGTCCCTGTGAAAGAGCACCTGAACCACAGACACCCTCCCTCAAATTCCCCCACCACCTACAGAGATGGCTGGCCAGCCAGCCCCATTGTTCCCTATGATGGGAACCAACTGCACAACAAAGAATAAAACAAGAACAACACAAAATAAAGTTTTAAAAAAATTATTTTCTCCCTTCCAAAGTACAAGTAGGCAAAGCATTATGACACATTACACCAGCAGTCCCCCACACAGAAAAATTAAAACAAAACTCACTTAACATCAGAGAATCACAAAACACGATTCCTGTCAAAAACACTTTATTTCTTGAACAGCTTTAGGTTACACAGCAGGGGGGAACACCAAAGGGCATGGCAGCACTATCTTACACAAAAATAACACAACTCACTTAACATCAGAGAATCACAAAACACGATTCCTGTCAAAAACACTTTATATCTTGAACAGCTTTAGGTTACACAGCAGGGGGGAACACCAAAGGGCATGGCAGCACTATCTTATACAAAAATAACACAACTCACTTAACATCAGAGAATCACAAAAGCACAATTCCTGTCAAAAACACTTTATTTCTTGAACAGCTTTAGGCTACACAGCAGGGGGGGAACACCAAAGGGCATGGAAGCAGTATCTTACACAAAAATAACACAACTCACTTCACATTAAAGAATCACCCCAAAAAATTGCTGTCAAAAGCACTTTATTTCTGTAACTGCTTTAGGTTACACAGTAGGAAGGCACCACAGAGCAGGAAAGCAGTGTACTACACAAAAATAACACAACTCACTTCACATCAGAGAATCACACAAACACAATTGCTGTCAAAAACGGTGAAGTGGGTTGTATCATTTTTTGTAGTACATTGCTATCATGCCCTGTTGTGCCCTCCTACTGTGTAACCTAAAGCTGTTCAAGAAATAAAGTGTTTTTGCCAGGAATTGTGTTTTTGTGATTCTCTGATGTTAAGTGAGTTGTGTTATTTTTGTGTAAGATAGTGCTGCCATGCCCTTTGGTGTTCCCCCCTGCTGTGTAACCTAAAGCTGTTCAAGAAATAAAGTGTTTTTGCCAGGAATTGTGTTTTTGTGATTCTCTGATGTTAAGTGAGTTGTGTTATTTTTGTGTAAGATAGTGCTGCCATGCCCTTTGGTGTTCCCCCCTGCTGTGTAACCTAAAGCTGTTCAAGAAATAAAGTGTTTTTGACAGGAATCATGCTTTGTGATTCTCTGATGTTAAGTGAGTTGTGTTATTTTTCTGTGTGGGGGACTGTTGGTGTAATGTGTCATAATGCTTTGCCTACTTGTACTTTGGAAGGGAGAAAAAAAAATTTAAAACTTTATTTTGTGTTGTTCTTGTTTTATTCTTTGTTGTGCAGTTGGTTCCCATCATAGGGAACAATGGGGCTGGCTGGCCAGCCATCTCTGTAGGTGGTGGGGGAATTTGAGGGAGGGTGTCTGTGGTTCAGGTGCTCTTTCACAGGGACCAGCTGGCACTCAGAAGTGTGCCCACCATTGTGGCACCCCTGGGCTGTGCAGAATTGCCCAGGGAAAGAGAGTTTAGAAGTTCCCAGCATAGGGAACAAAGGGAGAGGGCTGGCCTTTGCCAGCCTGTTCCTGGGGTTATGGGTGTGGGGCAGGTGGGGGTGGATTTGGGTCTGTGAGGGGCTAATGTGGGGATTTGGGTCTGTGTGTGGCAGCTGGGGGGGAATTGGGTTTGTGTGGGGCTGTAAGGGGTGGACTTTAGGGGCTGAGAGGACCTACTTGGGGAGGCCATGAAATGCCCCCCCCAAGTAGGAGCAGTCTGAGCCTTGGTGGGGGGTGGGAGGAAGGGTGAGAGAAGGGCCCCAGAGGGCTGGGGGGCATTTTGTATGCAAAATGCCACCCCTGGCAAGACAAGCCTTCCCCAGCTGTCAGTGGTAGAGAAAAGAGCACCTACTTGGGGAGGCCATGAAATGGCCCCCCCAAGTGGGAGCAGTCTGAGCCTTGGTGGGGGGTGGGGGGAAGGGTGGAAGAAGGGCCCCTGAGGGCTTGGGGGCATTTTGCATGCAAAATGCCACCCCTGGCAACACAAGCCTCCCCCAGCTGTCAGTGGTAGAGATTAGAGCACCTACTTGGGGAGGCCATGAAATGGCCCCCCCAAGTGGGAGCAGGCTGAGCCTTGGTGGGGGGTGGGAGGAGGGGTGGGAGAAGGGCCCCTGAGGGTGAGGGGGCATTTTGCATGCAAAATGCCACCCCTGGCAAAGGAAGCCTGCCTCTTCATTTTTTCCCCATAGGAAATAATGAAGAAAGATTAGCAGCAGCATGCTAACAATATGCTGCTCCTTCGCTTTCTTATGGGAGGATGGGGGGACCTGCTTTGGGGGGCCATAACATGGCCCCCCAAAGTCCAATCTGTCTGAAACTTGGGTGGTTGTTAGAGAAGGGTTAGAGGAAGGTCCCCACCAATTTTGGGCTTATTCGGTGGGAAAATGCCTCCCCCAGACGTCCGGGAAGACGGAGGCATTTTCCCATTGAAAAGCCGAAAGAAAGCCGAAAGAATCCCGAAACGTTTCGGCTTTTTTCTTTCGGCTACCCGAAACGTTTCGGCATTCCCCGAAACGTTTCGGCATTCCCCGAAAGAAGCCGAAACACTTTTATTTCGGCATTCTTTCGGCATTCTGAATGCCGAAACGCACATCCCTATTCACCACCATGGGTAAGTGCAATTCAGTGTTGTATTTACTAAGTCCTCAAAATAATTATTTTAAAACC
Organism: Eublepharis macularius; assembly: GCF_028583425.1. Taxonomy (NCBI): domain Eukaryota; kingdom Metazoa; phylum Chordata; class Lepidosauria; order Squamata; family Eublepharidae; genus Eublepharis; species Eublepharis macularius. The sequence continues at coordinate 140,737,041 of NC_072794.1, forward strand.
ATGATCTCGATAAGACCAAAATAGCCTCTTGAATTAGCCTCCCAAAGAAATGCCACAACTCCCTCTTCCCTCCAACCTTAAATCAACAGGACAAAAGACAAAATAAAATAAAATAAAAGAGGCTGGCCATAACTCGCAAGTGAATTTGTTTAAGGGAACCAGGAAATGAATAAGAAAGGGGCCCTGTAAGGATTACGGGGTGTTAATAAGGAGAGACATAAGCCTGGAGCCTTGATGTACAACTAGACAACAAGAGGTTACCTCTGGAGTCAGAGCAATGCTAATTTGCAAACTTGGGTCCATTTCATTAAGTGAGCAGAGAGACGGGCTGTCTCAGTCCAGCAGAGAGGGATCTCATTATCCATGTAGGGAGCAGGAGATAAGAATCTTTTAATAATTGCTGGGAATTTTTTTGTATTATGATATGGAATGCCAATTTATGCCTCTCCAAGTAAGGCGGATAAAATGTGGCCTCGTCTGCAGTTAAAACCAATCCCCTCTGGCTGTGGCCATTAAGGACAGCAGGGGACTGCAGAGACTAATAGGTTTGCCCAGGAGACCAATACTATAGAACTCTGTTATCTGCACATCATGAAAAAAAACCATTTGTTTACGAGTCACCAGAAACTTTGGGTTGGAATTTTGATGGGTAAATTGTTAAGGATTGTGTTTAGGAACAACATTTAGAGTTTGACTAAAACTCTATTAAAATCAGACATGGAGCTGGGAGTGGGGGTGGATGAAATTTCTGCCTACAATGCATCTTGATTTGGTTATATGGCTTGGTGAAAGGTTGAGTTTAGTAGGTTAACTCTGGCCATGATTTGTTTCTTTTTTATGCAGAATGTTGTTGTTGCCGTTGGTTTTGGTTCTCTTCATTTTTGTCACTGCCATTGATGATTCTTTTGCTTTGTCTGTATCATTTTATGGTATTAGAAATACATGTAATTTATGCCATTTATAAGCAACGGATATATTACTGATGCACAAAAATGGAGAAAAATGCATACATTTTCATTAGGAAAATTCAGCATGAGAAAATAGACAATGTTATAAAAACAGGCATTTATTTTCTTACAAGGGAAGGACATTTGAAATGTTAAAAGGAATTACCAGACTTGCAAAATTTGCTCCTCGGTTTTGTTTTTTTAATGGAACTTGGTCATAGATATCAGAGGGACAAGAAAATGCATATTTTTCCAGGCGTTGTCTTTTATTCTATGGATATGAACAATGAAAGGGGAGCTTTGATGGAGTATTTTTTGCATCAAGAGTACTCCCCCAACCTTTTTGCTGATTTAATGGTGAGTTCATCAAAAGAAATGTGTTCATTTCTCAATAGGCTTTGTTTGTCTCTAGTGGTATCATCACATAGACAAATATATTCTATTTATTGACCTCAGAAGGATAACACCGGAACAAAATCACTTCGAACATTCAGAAATATTCAGAAACAAATTATAAATCCTTGGTATTCTTGTGCCTAACTCATTGATGCTGATTCTATTCACTCAAGGCAAGGCATAGCAAAATCTAGCATGAGTGGGAAAGAGAGCAAATGAGCAGATATGTGCCTGACATACATGCTGCACTCCATCCAATCCAAAGTATAACCAAATGATCCCACCTTATTGTATCATCCTTGAGTGGGGTTTCTGTGCAAAACATTGCCTTGGGAATGCCCTTGTACATGCGTGAATGTGGAGTGGGATGTAAAATCTAAGCCAGCAGGTATTTTAGAACAGAAGACAGAGACACAGAATGAAAGTTTCTTATACTTCTCCTGTGTGAATTTTGACCAGATTGGAAAGTGGGACTCATTTATGTGGACGTGTGTCCCGCACTTGTGTGCCTGGCCTGGCAAATGGTGGGGGGACGTACTAGGTTGGGGGAGCTCATTGGTGATGTAATGATGTAGAGGGTAATGCACTGATGTCATTCACTGTGCACCCGGAAGTGACGTCAGTGCATTCTCGGGAATGCTCTAGCATTTGGACAAAATTCTACAGTTTAACCATAGTGATATCAGCATGCTGGACTGCATATTGGATCCCTGGTCTTTCCAGCCCATTTTTTCCCCTACCAGCTAGCTTAGTGGGGGCAGGAAGTGCCTGCTGGTGGCAGGGGATCACCCCACTCCCACTGAGGAATAGCAGCACTGTCTAGCACACGTGGGTCTTCCCGACCACACAGGGTAATAGACACTTCTGCATTGCCTAAAAGAGAAAATGTATTTTTGGGACAGTTATCTGCAAACCCATATACATGTAATTTTCACACAGGCAGGATTTTCTGAGTAGAATTTTCAGTAGTTTACATCCTCATGTGACGGCCAAGCTACACATGACGAATGACACTTGAATGGCAAGTGTATTTCTCCCTGTTCACTTGCCCTCCACTCAATCCACTTGCCGTTCAAGTGTCATTCGTCATGTGTAGCTTGGCCCTCAGTGTTCATTGTTTAGAGTTCAGTGAATTTATTACTTTCCTATTGCTTATGGTCCTCCTGATCAACACGCTGCCCATCTTCCTATTGGTATCTTGAAGCTTGCTGACTAGTTTGCTGTTCCTTAATGTCTTTCCCATTAAAATGCTGACAGGGTTGCTATTTCCCATCATCACAGGCCTGACCAGTTTGCTTTTGCACTTCCTTCTCGATTCAGTGAACTTGGCATGACAAGTTACCCTGGTATTTTCCTTTAATAATTCTTCAGAAATCTGTTGTGTTATTCAGAATACTTATCTGTATCAGTGAATGTGATTTTTTTAGCTTTGGGATTTTTAAAAAAATGAATATTCAATACATCCCTATTTTAGTCCTTTCATTAGATGCTCACAAATGCATAGGTGAGTAGATCATAAAATAATCAGCAGGCAAAAGTAACATGATTTCTCAGAAAATAGGAACATGATGTAACTGAAGTTGAACAAGTTCACTGTTTTTTAAAAAAGATTCTGATAGTAAATATGATGAAGACAAGACTGTGAAATAATTTAAAATGTTTTCTAGTAGGTAGCTGTGTTGGTCTGCAGTAGAACAGCAGGATTTGAATTTCAAACAGGCTGAATTACCACATTGTACAATCATCTCACAACCATATAACGCTTTTTAAACTGCTGAATGTTTGTTTTATCAACAATTTCATTAGTGATGACTGTAATCAATATTCTTGATTCCTTCTCCTTATGAAGTAAAATCTTATGGGATCTGGGACAGGATATTGGAGATGGTGCTGAGAAGGGTGAGACTAATCGGGGTGTGCAGTATTTCAGGGGGTGCACAAATATATTTCCCTCCTTTAAAGTGACAACTTTGCACTGTGGATTGGCTCTTTTTAAAAGCCCACTTTACACAAGACAGTGTGTGGCAATACATGTCCCACAGCCCTCCCCCCTTTGAAAATTGCCTAGCAAAGAGGGGGAATCAGGCTGCACATGGTGATATGAATCTCTTCCTTTGAAGAGCTGATCCACAGCACTTTATCCATTGTTAAAACCTTTACCAAAATGAAAACTTGACAGCATAAGATAGTTTTTTAGGGAAACGTGACTTTTTCAAAGAAAGTTTTTTATGCCTTTCTGGAACTGCTCCTCCCAAAATTTAAAATATCCCTCGAGATGATGTACGATTGTACAGTTCATTCTAACTCTTTTGAACGTATTTATTTAAATGAAATGAAATGAATATTTGTTCTAATATGGTGGATTCAGCATCCTACGGGAATGTGACAGGCCAACTCATTTTTAGTGTTAGGTATTGTATCCTGAAGAACAGGCAGGAAAATCAAGAACCAGCATGGTTTTAAACAAATACAGAGTGATAATGTCAGGTATGTTACCCACAGTCCCTCCATCTTTGTGAACTTTGCAATCCTCTTCTCTCTGTGTGTGTAGTTTTTCACATAAGCTGTCCAGCTCCTGGGAAGACTGCACTCTTATCTAAGATGGCTCACCACAGCAGCCTTGGGACAGCTCCTTCCTACTCTCCCACTGACTATGCCCAGCTGGCCGGGCACCAAGGGTGGGGGCTTGCAGAGAGGGACTGAAACTTTGTAGCAAGCATTCCATATGTCATTCTCAACAAGGGTTCTGTGTACAGCCAGACACTTTTATTGCTTCTGTGTAACCTATGGACATATATACGCTGTAGTTATGATTTCTCATTAAAAAACCTTGACTCAAGAGAGCTTGGATTTCTTGCTGCAAGGGGGGAGTCAGCTCCAACGTATCCTGTTCTCCATAGACTGACAGATAAGCTGCAGTACCGCAGCCCAGGCTCTGCTCACGACCTGAGTTCAATTCTGGCAGAAGCCAGGTTCAGATAGCCCGCTCAGGGTTGACTCAGCCTTCCATCCTTCTGAGGTCGGTAAAATGAGTACCCAGTTTCCTGGGGGTAAAGTGTAGATGACTGGGGAAGGGAATGGCAAGCCACCCCAAAGTCTACCAAGAAAACATCGTGATGTGACGTCCCCCCATGGATCAGTAATGACTTGGTACTTGCACAGGGGACTACCTTTACCTTTTAATAGGATTCCTTCCCTGAACATAGTTTACAGAAACAACTTCCAAGATTTCCTTTTTGTCCTTCCAGTTCATAGTAGGGTTGCCAGGTCCCCTTACCCTTCCAGCAGGAGGGAGGGGACACAGCACTTACCTTTCTGGTGCTCCAGGCTGCTTCTTGTGCATGCACCCCATGGTAGCACAAAGAAGTCACTTCCGGAAAGTGATGGCCACATGCTAGGCTGGGGTGTGTGTGCATGCTTCGCTGTTGGCCAATTTGGGCCCCAAACAGGCCTGAATTGTCCCATTTGTGGTCTAAATCAGCCTGATGCAAAGCACAGGAGAACACTCAGGGTGGTGTGATGATGTCAGTGAAGTTGTCATGCCAGCCCCCAAGAGTATGCCTGGGAGGCTTGTTCCCTGCCTTTCCCCCTGCCAGCCAGGTAAGCAGTAGCAGGGTGCAAAAGGTGGGAGTGGAGGATCCCCTGCCCCATTGGGGGAATGGGATCCCTAATCCATTGTAAATTCTCATGTGGATTAGTAGTCAATCTGGAACACTCAAAAATACAGGCCTAGATCAAGGGTTATTATAAACACTATATGAGGTCCAAAGCAAAATATCTTATTTCCCTGCGTCCATTAATTAGAAGTAGAGATGAGCACGAACCAGAAAAAAAATGAACCATGCAGGTCGTGGTTTGTTGCATTTCATGAACCACGAACCACGAACTTTCAGGAACCTGCCCTGGTTCACGAACCGGTTTGTTTGGTTTGTGAAAATGTCACATCCAGGTCAGCAAATTGCCACTTCCAGGTCAGCAGAACGTCACTTCTGGGCCAGAAGAAGGACACTTTCGGGTCAGCAGATCTACAGGAAGTCCTTCCCCTGTTGCCTAGGAAACTGATCGGTGCCAGGCTGTCTGCAGTGATGAACCAAAAAATGAACCAAATGAACCAGCCTAAAGTTTGTGCCGTTTCGTCACAAATGAGTTCTTTTTTTTTTTTAAATAATTTTTTTTATTTTTCATAACTACAAAACACTACACCAGACTATCACAAGGAAAGGGAAGAGGGAAGGGACAAAGGGGAGTGGAAAAAGAAAAAGGGGAGGGAATGAACTACAAACACTAAACACTACACTTCAATGTTTCCCTTCATACTGTCATAATACAAAAATAGCTCCATAGAATAATGATGGAGTGGTTAATCATACAGAGAATAAACATTTCAAATTCTGATTAAACTTTCCTCCCCCTTCTGGGTCCCGGACGCAATTCTCTCTGTGCAACTGCTGTTGCGATGCTCTCCTCCTCCCCCCCCCTCCGGCTCCTCCTTTTCTTCGTTCTTGGTGCAGCAGAGTTCTGGGTTTTTATTCTCAAAATCCTTTAGTTGATCTTCTGATAATATCTTATAGGCCTGATCTTTATATCTGAACCATATTCCTTCCGGGAATAACCATTTGTACTTTATTCCATGGTCCCTCAGAAGAGCTGCAAACTTTTTATATTTAAAACGCCGTTTCCGGACTAGAAATGGAACGTCCTTCAAAATCTTGACTTTCAAACCCATAAAGTCCAAATCCGCATTGTATGAGTTATATAGGATGGTGTCCCGAATCTTTTTAGTTGAAAAGTCAATAATGATCTCACGAGGCAACTGTCGCTTTGTTGCATATTTTGAAGAAGCCCGACGGACCTCCAAAATGGCGCTTTTAACCTCTTCTTTAGTCGTCCTCGCGGGTGTCGCCAGTAGTTCCGAGACCAAATCCCACAGATCCTCATTTTCCTCCTCTTTCACGTTTTGGAGACGCAAAATTGTCTGCGTTCGTTCCACCTGTAGCCCGATCAGTTGGTTCTCCACCAACTTCAGCTCCTTTTTTGTAGCCTTCACAAGTGACGCACTTTCCAGAGCAGACTTTTCTGCCCCCCCCCGCTGCTGCCTTAATGGTTTTCACCTCGCTTTCAATTAAGCCCACCCTTTGATCAGTTTCGTTCAGCTTGTCAACAAAGGGTTTTATGGCTTCCACCACCGCCCTGCGCACCAATTCTTCGAGCGACTCCCCTTTCTGCAAGGTGGCCGAGATTGACTTACCGAGAGCGGGACTTTGCTTCTTTGCTGCCATTTTGGGGGGGGGGGGGCGCCAACAAAATTCTGGAACTCCACGAAGGGGGAAGAGCGAGTCTTCTTCAGATCAACCTCTCCTTCACAAACGCTTGTAGAACAGAAGGGATTCGCTTGTTTACAGGCTTCCGCCTGTTTCTTTTACTTGCCGTTTCTCGTTGCCCGGCGGCACTCGAGGCGCCGCGCACATCTGCCGGCCTCCATAGGGACAAACGGGCAATTCCCTCCCCGCATTGATTTCGGGGAGTTCTTCCCGCCGCGTCCCAGACCCTGGCTCCCTCCCTGGGAGTCCTGGGGGCTAATCCTTGCGGATCAGCGCCCGGTCAGGGTGCCCGGTCGTTTCCTCCCGGACCAGCCGAGAGGAGCGTCCGGCATGGCTGAGAAAACGAAACCGACTCCGTCACAAATGAGTTCTGATGAACCGCTGGTTTGCGAACCACGAACCAGCCCAGTTCATCACAAACTTTGGTTTGTATTTCAGTTCATGCTCATCTCTATTAGGAGTATTCTTGTGTTGTTTTAAGACGTACTGTACAAGGAGGGTTTCAGTAATTATGCTGCAGACTCCCACTTTGCCCTCTATGCTTTCCTTCTTCTCCATGAGCAGAATTGGGGGGCTATGGCAGGCTGTAGTAGAAGGCCAGGAATTCCCTTCCCTTAGCACTACTGCAGTCTTATAACTTAGGATCCAAGCCATTGAATCCAGGGAACATGATAACAAACATTTCCTTTTTAGCTGTTGTTCCAATTGAATGATCCAGAATTGTATTGGTATTGTCTTTTTAAAAGTTTCTTCAAATAGGAAATTATCACTTCAGATTTCTTTTGGCTGCTTTAACTCTCTGTCTGTACTCAGAGGAGGTTTACTTTCCTAAGCAGATTAACACATGAGCCAAAAGCTCGCAGCTTTCAGACCCCACAAATGTTTGTTTTCTGTTAATTTTTTTACACTGAATTCCAAGACTTTTATCTTCAAGTTTAAAATTAATAGTTTTATTATTTGGGTTTTCGCCCATTTATTTTAATATTTCTTTCCAAATCCCCCCCCCATTCAAAGAGACAGGGGAAAGTGACTTTTTAAGCAATTAAAATTGTTGCTTGCAATGTGGGCACAAGGATGCATGACACCATTTTCTCTGTGATATCTTCTTTTCCCAGAAACATGGTGTGGGGGGGCAGCATGGAGTGTATGTGGAGAGGTCTGTTTCTAAACACAACAGAATGCAAGGCATGCACCTGGGAGAAGGGAGGTTAGTTCCCCACCCCCACATACATTTTATCTCGCTGCACTTAGTTGAGCTAGGAAAGAAATACTGAAATCAATCAACGAAGTGCAGGAGGTATAAGGTTTAGCTCTCCTGGCTTGCATGTATGCTCTATGCATGCTCTGTCATTTAAAAATAAACACCTCCCAGCTTTCTATATATGTGGACCACCCTGTTTCACTCTGAACTAAAAAGGATTGCCTGACTTCTCACCATCTCACCTATCCCTTGTCCTAAAACTGCAGCCCTGATCTTAATTACCTCTTTGATGGCTGCTTTGCTGAAAAAGCTCTGAATGATCCACATCACTGATCATCTTCATAATTGATTGTTCACTGCCTTGCGTGGAAAGGCAGCATAAAACATGCAAAATAAATAAATAAAAGCATAATGTTTAGCTCTGCTGCTTGTAAACCAGTCCATCGACTTAGTAGCACAGTTTGAGCATACCCACCCACCATCTGTAATGGCAGAGGATTCTGGACAGTCTCGGTTTGTGTGTGACATTGGCCAAAGAGCACAAAATGCTGGAGCTGCTCTTCCAGTTGTTGGGTGCCACTTAAACTGCAGAACTGCAAATAGGTGTTTGCTCTGCTATATAGGGCTAAAGTGACCCTGCCCCTGTTGAACTACTGTCTGGAAATATCAACCCAGCAAGCTTCTTTCTCCTGAGCAACCTCATTCTCCTCTTATGTATTTTAAACTGGGAATATCATGCTTGGAAATATTCTATTCCATCACAGATATACTTTATGGCTAGATAGACGCACGCTAACAGGATGGCAAGTCTCATTACTATCACTTTACAGATTGCCTTAGTAAGACTCCTGAAGAATGATTGATCTTAATCAAAAAAATTAATCACCTATCAACCAGGGCAATTAACATTAGCAAATCTATTTGCATATATCTGATAAATTATACTACTGCTGAACGAAGAGTTCTTTTTGCAATAGTATTGATTAAGGGAGGACAGCCAGAACTTCTATCACTTGGATATTAAATAGGGCAAGTAAAGTGTAATTGTATGAAGGACACTCATGTAGTCAAGACTTTATGCATTAGACCTCTATCCTTTCAGATAGCTTTCTCAGGTTCATGTCTATTGCTTGAAAATATTCTTCAATGGTTCCTTCACTGCCCTAGTAAGATGGTTGGAGTCATGTTATTTGATCTGGGGCTTATGAATTTGAAGTGCAATGTGAAATTATGGTGCGACCCATGACTTCTTTGTAAAAAGTATTGGAAAAGAAGTTGGATTTTGTTAGTTATTAAAAAAAGAGAGAAAAGCAAAGGGGAGTATGGGGAGAAAGGACAGCAGAGTGGGTATCAATGGTCAATATGATACAATCTGCAGATACTTACATTTTCAAAATGGCAGGGAGATAGTTTCAATCCCTCCAAAAGACAGAAGTGTGGAGAAGTGAGAACTACCACCATTGCATGAGCTGCAGAGGCAGTGGTGATGCAGATGGCCTGGCTGGCTGGCAGGGAGGAGAAGAAGCCTCTAACTCTGCCCCCACTGCTGTGTAAGCCAGAGGGGCAGCAATATGGGTGAGTGGGGGAGGATTAGGAAACAGCACCACTACCCCCTGTGAGCCACAGAGGTAGTGCGGCCAGATGAGGAGCAACAGCTATTACAGCCACACAGCCCACCACATGAGCAGCAGAGGAGGTGGTGGTATGGATGGAGGAAGAGTGGGAGCTGCAGCGGCCTGAAGCCATTGGCATGATCCCTCCTCCTGCTTAGCCTTGCAAAGCAACCCTGCTCTGGGATAGCATGTCAGTGTCATCTTAAAAAGGAGAGGGTATGGCTAATGGGAATGCATGGCAGAAGCCTAACAGGGCAATGTTAGGAAGCCTTGGCAACAGCAGGTGCAGCAGCCAGCCTGCTCAGCTTGCTAAGAGCAGAACCACAAGTGACAAAAGGCACAGATTGGACACTTGTCTGCTTCCCTCAAGTTTTGATGGGAAATGTAGGCATCCTGGTCTTGCAGCTTCGCTCTCTGACTGCTGTCCAATGGACTTTTCAACTGTCACTTGTCCAACATTCCGCCAAGCTGCCTACATTTCCCATCAAAACTTGAGGGAAGCAGACAAGTGTCCAATCTGTGCCTTTTGTCACTTGTGGTTCTGCTCTTATAAGTGTGGGGCTTCATTCAGCAGCAGCTTCAGTTTGTAGTGAGGGCAACTGGCCACCTTCCACCAACTGACAGCCTGACTGGCACCTGTAGCTTTCGCTTTTTCCCTCAGTGCTGTGGAGACAAATTGTGTGTGTGTGACTAACTTCAACCTGAACTTTCCAGACTCTATCAGTCTTCCTAAAGCAAAGAGAAGGGTAGAGATGGGCATGAACCAGGGAAAAAAATGAACCATGTGGTTCGTGATTCATCGCATTTCACGAACCACAAACTTTCATGAACCTGCCCTGGTTCGCAAACCGGTTTGTTTGGTTCGTGAAAATGTCACATCCAGGTCAGCAAATCGTCACTTCCGAGTCAGCAGAAGGCCACTTCCGGGCCAGCAGATCTGCAGGAAGTCCATCCCCTGTTGCCTAGGAAACTGATTAATCAGTGCCAGGCTGTCTAGAGTGATGAACCAAAAAAATGAACCAAACAAACCAGCCTAAAGTTTGTGGCGGTTTGTCAGAAATGGGCTCTGAGGAACCACCGGTTTGTGAACCATGAAGTGGCCTGGTTCATCATGAACTTTGGTTCGTATTTCGGTTCGTGCCCATCTCTGTCAGATGTCTGCAAAAGGATCAAACTTCAGCATTTGCATCAATCTGAACCATTTTTTTTTAAATCACTTTTCCTCTAAGAAGGAAGTCCAAGCTCCTGAACTTTTCCTTGTCCATGTTGTCCATGTTGTCTTTGCAACAGATCTCTGAGGCAGCTGATTTGGTGAGTGAGAGAGACTGTCTGAAGGTCACCTTTCAGCTGACTAGGGATTTGGACTGCAGGTGTCCCCATGAAAGGAGTAACTATTACACCTCACAGACATTCACAGAGATGGCATGCAGGCAGAACGTGAAGAGGGATGGATGAAGGAGATTTTCCCCCTGCTGTCTGCTGTTGACCTGAACCATCACCCTCACTGGAGCCAGGTCAGAGGAAGCAGTAGTGCTGCAGGTTGGTGGGCAGTCAAGTTAGTGAAAGTGGGAGAGGGAGGTTATGGGATTCCCCCTACACAAACACACAAGTCTCACAAGTGGAGGTGCAATTTTGTGGAGGTGGAGGTGTAATTTTGATTGTGAATCTTAAGATAATTATTTTCATTTGCAAACTGGATGTGTCTGTCACATGCTAACCTCATGCGACTAGAGTGTTAGACCTAAATATCTTAATGAAGATATGACCAAACTAGACATAACTGGCATTCGTGACTATATTTCACATGACTATACAAATACAATCAAGGGAGCAGTATTTTTAAATAGAACACGTGAGTGCAGGTAATGCTACACCTTCCACTTCTTTGTGCATTTCATTGTGTCACTTTATAGATTTTTTCTTCTAGTCTGATTCTCATACAGCAAGCACAAAATACAATAAGGTCAAGTGCAAAGGCCTCAGGATTTAGCTTCCCTCACCCACAAACTCTTTTGTTCATTAAACACCCCCTTTTTATACATGTACAAATGGACACCTGTATAATATGTGTGGATCTTCTCTTCCCAATAACATCTTATTTGACCCTCAGAAAATAGGTCAATAATGTTGTTGAGAAGGAGAGTGGAGGAGGGAGGTGATGATAGTTCTGACAAGGATGACATTTCCATTGATTTCAAAGGGGATGACAAATGAATATAGCCACAAAACCCAACATGTTATGATAATATGAGCAAAATTAATCATTTTGTGACAATAATTAAGTAGAACAGAAACTAATACAATGAACAGATTCCTATTTCACACAAAATAGTACACTAGATTTGGTAGCCAATTGCATAAATACTGAATAACCCAATTAGTCAGCCAATGACTTTAAACATTCTGGGATTTTTAAAAGTCTTACCATTTTGTGTTCATTTCAGTCTGTGTGATCATTTGCATATGTACATGTGGCTTTATGGAAGTAGAGATGTGAAGGCCTGGGAAAAACAAAGCTCCTTTATCACAGCTACTACGCCACTGCAAAGCTGTTTATAATTTTTTGACTCAGATGGTAGTGAACCAAAGATATCTGAGACTCGACTTGAATGTATTCTGGCTGTCAAATATGGTATGTTTGCCTTCTGGACCTATTTGGAGAAAAGTTTATGACATCCCTATTGATGAGGGCTTTGGATTATCTTCCCCCCTTCTTTGAGGATCTGAATTTATTTTGTCTTGGGACGGTGATGTTCAGCCTTTCACGTCTTCAGGAGGTGAGGTACAAAATTGAACAACTAGGACTTGAGACAGGTATATAAAATTCATGTCCCACTCTAGGCAGTACCAGAGAGAGGAGGAGAAATTTGTTTTGTTTGTCACACACTGCCCTGGCCAGAGAATGGTCAGTGAATGCATGGGAAGGCTTCAATGACTGTGAGTAGAAAGAAATAATCACTACAAGTGTTTCTGCTCAGACTCTGGGACTTTCGTAGTCCTTATTTCTTAACACATGTTACTGACGGTCTCATAAGGTTCCTCAGTTTTTGTGGATGATTTACTGGAAGGGAAATCAGGAAAGGCACTGGAATTTCTACCACGGGTGTCATGGTACAAATTTGTTCTCTATCATTACCTTCTCTGAAACTCTAGATTCTTTCCCCTACATTCATTTCTAGTGTTGCTTCGGATTACCGAGTTTTATGACTTTGACCTGACAGTGATAGTTAGCCATCAGATTCTGTCACTAGAAAGTTCAAAGGTTAATTGAAATCAGAAGAGCAAAACCTATTCAATTGTCCAATTAATTATGCTCAACTCCTTTCCACCTCTTCCATTACCCCCATAAACATCAGCAGCGGGCCAATCAGTGGTGAATGAAGGACAAAACTGCTACTGGCTTGCTGTCACTTATCCAGACAGCTTGCACTGAAAGTCGCTGAAGCCAATAAAAATGCATGTGTTGGGGAAACGCAGTGTGCATGTGTGATGGGTGAATTGGCAACATCCTCACGTCACGTTCTTCATCACCCTCCTAGTTGTAATGTTAGGAACTTTCATTGAAAGCTAGTAATGTCTTAGGATTTATTGAAGCTTCCATTCTACTGCCTGCACCGCTTCTTTTCAGAAAACTAGCCAGAGCAAACAAAAGGCTGCCATCAGAGTTGTGTCCCATTTTCTTAATCACACCTGTTCTTTTTTAAAATGAATAGACACCATGCTGAGACTATTAATGTGCTACAAAACATTTACAGGGTAGCCTACTTAGAGAAGATGGTTTCATCCATCCCTGTAGGCATGATATATAAGAACAGCAGCAGTTTCTGTAGTATAACGGAAATGTGTCTCACAAAGTCACAGTTCTCATAATGGATCTCCTTAAGGGCATGCAAAGTACAAGCTTTTTTCTATCCTTCCCTAATGCTTCTTACTCCTGTAACAGTCCCAAACCAGCAGTACAGGAGATAGCATATTTCTCCTCACTAAAGAAGAGTCTTGGTATCAGTTTTAACTTGAGCCGTACTGGGCCCCTTATCGTTAACCACACGGCTACAGAGTGGAGGAGGAAAGGGGGAATACTGTCATCTTCAGCATGCTTCTTTTCCAGGGATGAACATAATTTACATTTCTTGCTGGTACTGTCTCTCCTAGGTGGGGGGGCTTGAAACAGAAAATGGGAAGTACCACTTCAGCTACTTCCTCACCATCTGCACTGGTCCATACCAGCCTATTTTCTCCCCCGCTTCTCCCCCAGATAGCCCACTGGCTCTTCCAGATATGGCTTGGCTAAGAATAGTTCCAGATCAAGCCTGCATGTTTTGCTTGGTTTATTATTTAGCTTAGGCCTCATCTATTTGTTTTACTCCTTTTTCACTCTGCTTCTAGCCTGCACACTTCAGGTCATTGGATACCCACTTTCTGATTTATGCTTTGAGCTCAAGGCTAATGAAGGGTTCTAGCAATGCCTACTCCAGATTGTGTTAGCACTCTCAATTGGTTCTGCCTTTAATACCTAAAATGTGCTACAAAACATTTACATCATGTGCAGTTCTGGAGGCCTCATTTCAAAAAGGATATGGACAAAATCGAGAGGGTGCAGAGGAGAGCGACGAGGATGATCAGGGGTCTGGAGACTGAGCCCTACGAGGAAAGGTTGAGGGCCTTGGGAATGTTTAGTTTGGAGAAGAGGAGGTTGAGGGGGGACATGATTGCTCTCTAAATATTTGAAAGGCTGTCATTTGGAGGAGGGCAAGGAGCTGTTCCAGTTGGCAGCAGAGGGTAGGACCCAAAGCATTGGGCTTAAATTACATGCACAAAGGTACCGGCTGGATATTAGGAAGAACTTTTTCATGGCCAGAGTAGTTTTAAAGTGGAATCAACTGCCTAGGGAGGTGGTGAGCTCCCCCTCACTGGCAGTTTTCAAGAAGAGGCTGGATGAATATTTGTCAGGGATGCTTTAGGCTGATCCTGCACTGGGCAGTGGGTTGGACTAGATGGTCTGTATGGCCCCTCCCAACTCTATGATTCTATGATTCTACAATTCTAAAATTCAGCATGATAAATCCATATTCCAGCCTTCTTTGTGAGAACAACATTTGTTTTTGTGAATATGGCCTTAGTGTCCATGTTCTATACAACAGCAGAACCCATGAGTCTGGGAGGCTGCAGTGAGGAGGGGGAAGGAGGTGAAATTATCCTCTCCTCTCTCTTGTATCAGTTGTATTGACAGAAGAGAAAGAAAGGGCAATTCCATCCCTTTCACCATCACCAGCACTGCCTGCAAACCGATATGGCTATTACATCATGTGGTTCAAGGACTGCCACTGGGATGCAAGCATGGGGGAAGGGAAGGCTTCTGAGACATTACTTCCTGTTCTGAAACAGGAAGTGGCATTATGGCACTCTAAGAATTTTCTGATCCCTCTGTTTTCTCTAACTGTAAAGTGTTTTAAAATTCCTAAAGTGTCATGGTCACTTCTGGTTCCAAAGCAGCCATCCAAGTGTCAGTCGATGCTGTTTTCATCCCGTCACTCCATTGAGATGGGATCAGCATTGCTGATCATGGGGAAAGGGTGTCCATGAGGACACTTCCTTTGTATATTTCACATTGCAGACAATCTTGCAGAGGTGAGGGCAGGGTCAGCATGCTTGTGTCCATTCTATGCAGTAAGTCAATGTGTGGAGGGTCATCTGCACAGGGCTTCTGCCTTCCACTGGTTCCTCCTCTTCCACTGTTTCTTGTAGGTAAAGTAACTAGATGGTCCAGCCTTATGCTGCACAGTCTATTCTCCAGTCTCATTGTCACATCCCCTAAGCCTTCTCAGCTGGTGCAATGAATGGCATGTTTTATCTGCACAGGTGGCATTGCACAAAGATCTGCTGATTTCAAGATTCTAAAGGGTACCCCTGTGGAAAGAGAATCCATCCCCCTCTCCCTGATGAATTAATGTAGCTCTTTTTGGGGAGCTGGTCATCAAACTGTTTGTAATTAAATCTACAGCGATTAGCTCAGGAAACATGATTTGCTGCAGATTCCAGGTGGAAAAATAAATAAGGATTATATTCATGCACTTGTTCTGTGTTTCATTAAACCTTGCCAAATTCTCCCTGCCAAGCTCTGCATCCTTAGATTGGTCACACATGTTCCTGAATGCTTCACATATAGCAGTAACAGCTGCATTTTCAGGGGGGAAAAGAAGCCAAGTAATTCAAACACACCCTTCCTTTGCCAAAATTTGCTCCCAAGAAAAGTTATACAATGGCCTATACACATGAATATGGACTCAATTAATCCAATGTATCAGTTTACAGTTGTGCTTTCCCATCTTGTATATTGATGTTAAACATTCAGTTCCACATGCAGTCATTTGATAATGGCATTTCTGTCAGTTCAGTATTACGATCTCCAGAATCCTCCCCCAATTGGCTTTCTTCTACACCTGTAAAGCCAGTGTGCTTGTGCACATTTATAAAACAGTGCAAAAGAGCAATATTTTGGTGAGTGCATGTATGTTTGTATCAAGAAGTTTTGTGTATAATGTTTTGGCTGTGCATGTGTACATCACTTGCCCCAAACAATTTCAATGAAATCATATACTATAACCACATTAATCACATTCATGTTTTCCAGTGTTTTAATAATGCATGTATATGCACTAATATACAGAAAAAATATACATATCAATTGAAGGAACTGAAGGGTGTGACAATTCAGGAATTAATTCTCCAATTAAACCAGATTTAAAGAGGAGTAGAAAAGCAGACATGACATTTCCCATTAGGTAGTGCTGGAGATGCTGCGAACTTTGCTGAACATGTTTGATAGGCCTCCATATTGTGTCCAATAGCTGTGTAAGCTGAATTTCTCATCTGCTCACCTGCCCACCCTCCACCCTTAATGTCTGTCCAACAGATTTGCTCCTGTGCAGTAGCTGTTGTGGTAGACTTTCATTTTCTTGCATTGTGCCACCTTTTGCATTTGTGAAGTGCATGAGAAGATCTCCCCAGATACATTCATGGTCAGATAAGATAATTCAGTAATGTGCGGGGGGGGGGGGACTACACCTCCCACAAGGCTGTGTGAAAACATGTATGCATGAAACAGCATCAATAACATGGACTTAAATGACTACCTAACTCTCTCTCTCTCTCTCTCTCTCTCTCTCTCTCTCTCTCTCTCTCTCTCTCTCTCTCTCTCTCTCTCTCTCTGTGTGTGTGTGTGTGTGTGTGTGTGTATCCATTTCCAGAGGAGTTAGCCATGTTAGGCTGTAGTAGCAAAATGGCAGAGTCTGCACTAGAGATAAACACGAACCACAAAAAAACCCGAACCGTTAGATTCGTGGTTTGTGGGTTTTCACGAACCAGGAACCATGAACTAGCATGAACTGGGGCAAGTTCATGAACCAGTTTGTGGTTCGTGGGGTTTAATTGCCCCTTTCAGGCCACTTAGCAGTGGCAGGGAAAGGAGCATTTGATAGTTTAAAGGGCCCTTTCCTGCCTTGCAAGGGACAGGTCCCTTTAAACTATCAGCTGGCAGATGGAGGGGAATCCCCCCCCACCGCCTGTCAGCTGATAGTTTAAAGGGATCTGCCACTTGCAAGCGACAGGTCCCTTTAAATGGCCCAAACCCCAGCCCCCAGCCCCAGCCATAGTCCCACACTTACCTTCCCCAGACACCCTGCGGGCCAGCTGCATCCTCCTCCTCCTCCCATGAGGGGTGGGAAGGCCATTGTTGGCCTCTTCCACTGCTGCGCAGGCCCACACAGCAGCAGAGAAGGCCAAAAATGGCCTCCCCTCCCCTCAAATGGACGCTGTGGTGGCCATTTGAGGGGCGGGAAGGCCGTTTTCAGCCTCCTCTGCTGCCATGCGGGCCCACAAAATGGGAGAGGTGGCCAAAAAATGGCCTTCTCACCCCTCAAATGGCTGCCGCTTTGGCTACTTGAGGAGTGGGAAGGCCGTTTTTGGCTTCCTCCGCTGCTGCACGGGCCCACAGGGTGGTGGCAAAGGCTGAAAAAGGCCTCCCTTCCCCTCAAATGGCAGCAGCAGTGGCCATTTGAGGGGCAGGAAGGCCATTTTCGGCCTCCTCCGCCACCCTGTGGGCCCACACAGCGGCAGAAGAGGCCAAAAACAGCCTTCCTGCCATTCATGGGATGAGGGGGAGGATGCTGTGGGTCCACAGGGCGGCTGGGCAAGGTAAGCGTGGGGCTGGAGCTGGAGGGCTGGGGCTGGGAGCTTTGGTTTGGGTAGTTTAAAGAGCCCTGCCACTTGCAAGTGACGAGAAAAGTTTGTATGGCCATTTCCCTGGGGAAATGGCCATTTAAACTGCCCCTTTAATACGACCCAAATGAACCAGTAGACCAGTTCGTGGAAGTTTGTGGAAATGTGCTTCCACAAACCACTGGTTCGTGAACCGTAAACCGGCCTGGCTCATGCGTTTTTTTGGGCTGTAATTCAATTCATGCCCATCTCTAGTCCGCACCTTTAAGACTAACCAACTTTACTGTAGCATAAGCTTTCGATATATATATATATATATTTCCCCCCAGGTAGAGCATCGCCAGCACAGTTCTAATCTGTTTTTGTTGTTATTGTTATCATGAGTTTTGGCCCCGTTCTTTGCAATGAGAACTTCCAGGCTTCTTGGGCCAGCTGTATTTGCACTCAATGGCACCAAAATCGCACCAAACACAGTCTTCCCTCTAAACTATCAATCTACCAAGTTTTTCCTCAGTTACACTACACACACATACACACACATACAAATGTGTGTGAAGGCAAGTGTCAACAGGTGCATACTATGGTGGGAAACTGGCTGGCAAATGAGTAGTGGGGCAGCAGCATTAAAAGCAATCCTGCTTTATGTTCACTTTTTTCTTTTCCTATAAATAAATTATAAATTATTACCTTTGCATCCTGCTGTTCTTTATTTGTATTGTTTCCTTGTGCTTTGAATATTTGTTCCCACAATGAGGGGCAAATCTTTTCTTTTAACACTCAGCATTCTGCTGCAAAATGGGGTGTTCTCACATTAATCATGGCCAATTTTCATTGCTCAAGTGCAGGCAGGTAGCATGATTGTGCACATGTGCGCATGCACGGACACGCACACAAACCACCAGCAAGTTTTCCTTTTGCTGTGGGTAGACAGGATTGTTTTTGAAAGGGCTGAGTTCCTAGTTTATATTCATCTTGGCAATTCAAAAGAATGGACATGTTGCATTTATATATATGAATTGGATATACTGTCATGTTTAAGCAAATTATTCAGCCAAATTGCCATTCTAGGGCTGTATGTAACTTTAAGTGTGAGACATTTCCAGTTTGCAGTGAAATTTTAGTAGATTTTTCAAGTTCTGGATACCAATATTTTGCACTATAGAAATTGGAGCACTTTTAAAACTGTCAGTTATGTACTTTATCAAATGAATTTTCATATAAAGAATTTTGCTATAAAATTAGTTTATAACTAGAAACAAAGCTCACTGTGCAAATAAATACAATGGACTATAGAAAGCTGGGGCTGGGGAGGGCTGGCAAGAGGGGTCTGGGAAGGGCTGACAGGTGGAGGGGCAAAGGGGGTCTAGGGAGGGCTGAGACACAGGGTGGCGATGCGCCCGCTGTCCTGTGAGCTCCTGGAGGCAGAGCTCTCTGCTTTTGGTGGAGCTGGGGTGATGGGAGTGATATAGCCAGCTCTGGCGGGGATCAGAAGGAGGCTGGTGCTTTGCCCCCCCCCCCCCCGTTGCCCCAGCTCCCTGGAAAGCACACCTGCAAGCCCCAGTGGAGCCGGGGTGGTGGCGAAGTGTCCGCCGCCCTATGATCCCTGCTGGAGTTGGGCTGCACCACTTTCGGTGGAGCTGGGGAGACAGGATGGGGGGGGAGAAGTGCCTGCCACTCTCTGAGACCTGTCGGAGCTGCGCCGCTTCCATCTCCCCAGCTCTGCCAAAAGCGCACCTGCAAGCCCCAGTGGAGCCGGGGTGGGGGTTAAGCACCCAACATCCTGTGAGCCTCGCTGGAGCTCGCTGCTCTCAGCGGAGCTGGGGTGATGGGAGCAGCGCAACTCCAGTGGGGCTCAGAGGGCGGCGGGCACTTCACCCCCACTCTGGCTCCACTGGGGCTTGCAGACACATCGCTCTTTCTGCACCACCCTCCTCCTCCTCCAGATGGGCTATGTAGCCCAGAGGCAGAGGGCCAGGCAGGCTCGCTCGGTTGTCCACCACCAGCAGCATCCTCCAGAGGCGGTGTTTCACAGTACACTTTTGATCCTGGTGTGCACGTGGATAAATGTGCGCAGTCGGAAACCCGCTAAGACAATTATGTTATAGGATTTGGGACATGTAATGTATTTATAGTTAGCTTTTCAGACCTTATTGCTTCTTAAATAATGTTTTGGCAGCTGCTGGATAGGAGGGAAGTAATACACATCCCCCTCTTCCAAATATTTCCAAAGCTGATAAGCAGGGAGGGAAGGGGTCTCCCTTTTGGGTCTCCCAATGGCATTGTTTCCCTGCCCCAGTCAGCAGGGAGACAATGCCATTGCCAAGGTAGTGATGTGGGGGAAAGATGCATTAATGCACTTTGCACACATTCCCCCTTTCCACCAACATAATTAATTAATAACGTAAGGGCTCTATCCCCCTTGGGATCCAATTGGTAAATGCTGTAAGGAAAACAAGAAGCTGTCAGCTCAGTGCTGCCTACTGCTAACACTGCTGCAAGGTAACAAAACACACTAACTTTTTGGTGAGATGCCGTCATTATAATTTGGTTTCCTAGATTTGGTTCACCATTCTGGAAGCTGCTTTAACAAAAATGAAACAGTGATGCCCAGCTGTACTTTTGGCTCATTTGTTTAATTTTTCATGCCCTGCTATATATTTATATGATTGGCTGCCCAGTGGCATGCAGTGACAACAGGTCTGTGGCTGAGGGGTAAAGTGGGACTTCAACTGGGCTGCATGAAAACATATATATGTATGTGAAACATGGCATTTGCACACTACTCCACTGTACTCTTCGAATATGCGAAAAGTAACCCATTGAACAAGTTCAAACTGTTCATGATCCCACTCCGAAAATAAACAGCCCAGCAGAAAGCTATTTAATTCATTGCAGAGGACCACATGGCTCTCTTCAATGGGCCAAATAGCATGAACAGAGGGGAAAATATATGATCTGTGATTGTATTCACAGGTTGGGTTCAGGTTCCCAGCATTTCATACTCTGTCTTGGGGAAACTGTCCCCTAGTTCCTTCATTCAGTTTGTCTTCTAGATCTTTATGTATCTCTTATCTCATTTCTTTTCTGCTGGTCACCATTCTTATTGAATGGTGATCAGAATTGCCCGACTATCCTGTGGTGAAAAAACTACTTCCCATGACAAAACACGTTAAAAAAATCATTAGCATTTATTTAATTGTAATTAAGCTTCCCATGTCTTGGAAATGGTAGTTCTGTTGATTCAACATAAAATCATGTTGGCTTTTTCAGTCCCAGCATTACAGGACTGACTCAATGCCAGGCAAAATTCTTAAAAAACAAAACAAAAGTAAGTCACTTCAGGATCAAATTGCAAATCTTTGTCTTCCGCATCCCATAATTTACTATGTCAATAACAATTCACAAACATCAACAGTTGCAGAATTTGGCAGTCTGACATTTGGCTTGTAGGATTACCTGAAATACGCGAACAACATTAATATCTGATATGGCGAGAAAAAGCAGTAGGTTTTTTTAGGTCTTAAATATTCAAGATCAATTTAACATTCACATTGAAGACCCCTTATTTTAAAATGATAAATCTTGTTGGAAAGGAATGTCTGTTATTCCAGAACATCTAAGTCATACAGAACTAGATAGATCGTAATTCATAATCTTACGCGATGAAGAAAGGCAGGATATTAAATAGTTTGTTAAATAAATAAATGAGAGAGCCAGTTTGGTATAGTGGTTAAAAGTGGCAGGACTCTAATCTGGAGAACCAGGTTTGATTCTCCACTCCCCCCGCTTGAAGCCAGCTGGTTGACCTTGGGTCAGTCACAGCTTCTTGGAGCTCTTTCAGCCACACCCACCTCACAAGGTGATTATTGTGAGGAGCTGCTGTAGCACATTGGGTAAGTGGTTTGGCTGCAAATCAGCACTCTACTAGTTTGAATCCCACTACTGCCATGAGCTCAGTAGGTGGGCTTCTCTCAGCCCCAGCTCCCCAGCTGTATTGTGGGGATAATAATTAACTTGTTCACCGCTCTGGGTGAGGCACTAATCTGTCTAGAAGAGCGGTATATAAGTGCTGTTGTTATTGTTGTTGTTGTTGTTGTTGTTGTTGTTGTTGTTGTTGTTGTTGTTGTTGTTGTTGTTGTTGTTGTTGTTGTTGTTACACGTTGAAAACCACTCTGAGTGGGCGTTAAGTTGTCCTGAAGGGTGACAATCGAATGTTGTTGTTGTTGTTGTTGTGATGACAATGATGATGATGATGATGATGGTACACTCATGGAAGATACCTTTCTGGTCTTGCATTTTCTGATGCAGTTCCAAAACATAGTTCCTTGGAGTTAGGAGGTCCACAATGACAGCATGGAGTAACATATGGGAGTCTGTAGGGGGATGGCATAGTCAGCAAAAATTCACTTCTTGCATCAACAGAAGTTTCTTCCATTCACAGAAGAGAGACTTTGTCTCTAATCCTGGGGATATCTGTCATTCAAGGACTAGTTTTGAATAACTATTAGTACATGACAAATTGTTTTTAGGCAATAATCTCATGTCACAGACAATAAATATTTTGGAGTTTTGTAACTGCATAGAGAAACTCTATCAAAACAATTGATGGACAAGCACTTGCCACTGTGAATGCCTGCTTTTCTTGCCTTATTCATCCATAATTGAAATCCACAACAGGGGTGCCAATGAGTCACTGCAATTTAAAGAGGTAGTTATTGATAGGAAATGGACTGAGACTACCAACACATTGCCGAGACCCTTTGGTAGCTCATACACTAAGAAACCAGAGAGAAGCAAAGCCATGAGTAAGTCCTCTCCTCCCTTGCGAGACAGAATGCACACCAAGTTTCATATGAAACCTTTATAGCCTGTCAAAATGGAATGAAAACAGGAGCTTATTATAATGGAAAGGCGTTGGACTCTTAAAGCAGTGCTGTCGGATGTTAGTTTTACACTGTACACAGCTGGTAAGAGGCTTCCATGGCTTGTGGGTGGTGGGAGAGGAGGTGTTGCAAGTCCACACACCATTTCCCATAAGAAATGAAGGAATATAGTCTCACCTCAGACCTTGTTTTTCCACATATGTTGAGACGAGAACATATTTATATAACCCTTTGAAAGGGGACCGCTCAGTAGCAGGCATGCTCTTTAAATAGCTACTGTTCTGCTCTGCAGCCTCCAGTCTCCTCCATTCCAGCTCACACCCACTTACATTCTTTTGCTGGGATTCTCATTTACCCCCCTCCATCTTAACCCCCCCTCTTTGATCCAAAATCTAAAAGAAGCAAATGGAAACACTCTCCCACTGATTTTAGTGGACTTTGAATCTATTCTTTGGAGTTGAGATATCACAGAGCAAGTAACGAAGAGATAATCAGAGGTCACGCAATTCAAGCTCAGTCCTGCTGGCATGGAGGTCGATATGAATTTTACTATAGCTCCAGTATAAACAAAATCAGGATTCTTTAAACTTTATAAGGCTGGTTTGCCTACAGATGGAGCTGAATTTTTGTAACAGATCATAATTTTGTCTTGCCAACACAGGATGGGAGGGGAGAGGCTATGTACTGTTAACTCCTTGGAACACTTAAGGGGGGAGATTCTTTTTTATAGTGGTAGCATATGGGTAGATTGAAGATCCCTGTGAGCAGATGGAGAGGAAATTTTCTATTACCTCCACCATTCTTTCCCTGAACATAAGTAATTAGGACAGGTGAAGAGAGAATACATTCTACCAACCTGAGGAATATTCATAGTCTTCTCACCATGACCTCATTGAAACATAGATTGGGGAAATTATGGTTGAAAATAATCCCTGCTAGCTCTGAGAGCAATTTCTGCTCTAAATAGATAGCAAGTGACTAAAATGAGAATCAATACTTTTAAAGAAAATAATTAGGAATAATTAGGAAATTTCTTAACCCTGCTGCTTTGACTCAAAAAACTCCATTTCAGTTTTGCATCCCATTGATGCAAATTAAATCTGTGATTATTTTAATGCTATTTTCTATTTCTTAATACCAAATGTCTCCTGCCATATGTATACACTTTTTAATGTTGTTTGCATGTCAACAAACCACCATGGTACATTATATGTACATTACTTGCACATGTCAAAATATCAAAAATAGTGCAAATATCAAAAATAATGCAAATATAAACCCTTAGAGCCCAAGTACACAGTATAAAGGAGTCTACAAAACCATTGGTAAAAAGCAGAAAACTGAAATTGTTGACAAAATTACAAACAAATATAAACAGACATGAAATTGGGAATATTTGTTCCTCCCTTAAAATAATTTACATTTCATTTTTCAAGTATTTTCTATTGTGGGAACTTTTTCAATTGTGGGAGAGCTGCTGTAGCATAGTGGTTAAGTGGTTGGGTTGTGAATCAGCACTCTGCTAGTTCAACTCTCACCACTGCTCTGAGCCCTGCAAGTGCTCTTGGATAAACCACTCCTCTCAGCCTAATCTGTCCAGAAGGATAAACACACTGTTGTTGTTGTTGTTATTCTGGGGTGAATCCATATTGTTTGGTATTCTGGTTCTTGTTCATGAGCCTGCAAACACACACTTTATTGTTTATTTGTTTGTGTAGGTCATCTTTGTCTCATCTTTCCTCCAAGGAGATCTGGGCAGTATGTAGTTTCCCTTATTCTTCTATTTTATGCTCATAACAATCCTATGAGGTAGGTTAAGCAGAAAAATACCGGCTTGCCCAAAGTCACCCAGCAAGCTTCATGGTAGAGTGAGGCTCTGAATCTGGATCCCCAATATCCTACTCTGTCACTCTAACAGCCAACTACACAGCACTGAAGTCTCACAACTGTCTCTCTGGATGCATGTCTGAGCCTATTGCTCCCCTGACACTTCATGGATAAGAAATGCCCTGCAGGCTGACAAGCACTTCTTGCAACTTTCCTCTTCCCCATTAATCACAAGGAAAGGGAAGGGAGAAAGGAGAAGATTGATGATGTTCCACACCACAGCTTCATCTGAATCAGAGCTTTCTAAGCATGTCCTTGCCACTTTCCCCCCTTAACAATGCTCCTGTGTTTTGTCATGGATGCATGATAGACACAATTTAAAACAGGTGAAGCTTTCCTATTCACAGCATCTTCAGGCCAAGAAAAGAAGCTGCAGGCCATCGTGTTGCTATTAAAAACAAAACAACAGTTGCTATTAAAAACAAAACAGTTAAAAACAAAACAACAGCCCTAACCCTGGGGAAAGACTCACTAGGGCCCAGTTCAACTTAGTCTGAGAGCACCAGAATGATAGATTGACATGTATCTTACTTTAGGCTGGAGGAAGGGCCATTTAAGGGCCATTTAAGTTGGAGGAAGCCTCCTTAGGCTGGAGGATGGCTTCCAACTTCGCTCAGTAGTGTGGTATGACGTGTCAGCATTTCTCAGGAGACACAGAGGCCTGTTCTTATGTAACAACTAAGCCCTGGATTGCACTCTGGGCCCATGCCTCAGTTTATGTGCCCTCCTTTCTTCTCCCTTCAGCCAACTAGTTTGTCATGATGTACAAATTTGTGCTTGCCATCCAAATCAGAATTGGAAACCATTGTGGTTTGATATTATGGTCTGGAGAGCAAGTTGCTGCTTCAGATGTAATATTTTCAGATGGTTTACTGCAAAAGAGAGGGAGGTGGAGAATGAGGGAGGTGGACGAGAGAATATGTGAGCCTGAAGCTCATGTATTCCAAAGCTGTCATTTGATATTATATTTCAATAATTCTAAAGGGAATCAACAACTCATGGTAGCAGGCCTAGATGAACTTTGATTTTTCTATCTGTAAACCTTAAATTTTGACAATCACTACAAAATGTTTTCATTTGCTCATATTCAGAAATGTATTATTTCTTTAAGAATGTTCTTTTGCTTCATATAGCTTCCCCTAATTGCTGCCAGAAATATATTTTTGCTTTTCCCAATATTTAATTCCTCTTCACCCCACAACCATGGATTTATGATCCACTTAAGAGACTACAATGGAATTCATTTTTATTTCAGAAGCAGAGACAATATGAAATAACTTTTTATTTTTGAAACAAAATGTTAAACTAAAAGAGCAGAGGAGTTGCAAAAGGTATCAAAATCCAACTTTGACCAAATACATTGGACAGAATAACTGATCAATAATTGAAAAGTGAAAACTATCAGTCCTTGGCAAGTAAATCCCAGAGTTCTCCACAGCAATCACACAGGTGAATTGGTTGAAGTAACTTTTATTAGAGTTCTATCAGGTTCAAGGTGCTCAGACAATGGAATTGGCAGAAGTGACGTATTGATGGAAAGCACGGTTAGTCATAGATTAATGTCCCGCCCCCAGGTTAGTAGCCTGTTGGAATTCTGGCGTGAACACCAAAGACAAAAGTATCAGAGTTTAGACTATGACAAGCAACAATAGCAAATTGGGAATGAAATCAGCGTCTTCTCAGGGAAGATACATTTCAGACTGGCTGCATCTGGTCTTAAGGCCAATGGCCGCAGAAGTGAAAGTGTTTAACTGCAAAGCAGAGATAACACACTGAACTTCTAAATAACAGGCATTGAATGGTACTCAGAACTCTGCCTAGTGTAAGAGGGCCAACAGGTTGCATATAACATACACATGGCATGTATTGCAGGCAGGCGTACATGACAAAACAAAAATAAACAGATGAGTTCTTAAAGCAGGAAGGAAGATTGAAGCATTTTCACTATGACTGAACCTTGCTTCTATAGCTCTGTTCATTTCATGAAATCCCCCCCACTCACACACACACATTTCAATTGATGATTTTGGATGCATTTCTTTGGGAAACAAAGTTGGATGCAATCAGCGAGATTTAAGAGCAGATATTCTAAGGATGATGGCAGCAGTATGGAAACTACACATTCCAGGAAGTAAAATCTACACCAATGATCATCAGTTCTTCATGAAAAAGTAGCCAATGATTGCTTTGATTTGGTTTCCATGTGCTGGGGTCAGGTTGGGTGCCGCATTACAGGAGCTTTTCAATTTGGTCCACAAGAGGGATAGAATTATGTGGTCCAAAATGTTGAATCATTTTGGAACACTTTCAATGTTACATGCACAAGATATCTTCTATTGCCTGCTACTATAAAAGAATGCTGGGTATTTTTTTCTGACTTAGGGCAGGCAACATGGCTTAATAGCAGTAGAACATCCATAATGTTGCCGGTTCAATCCCTGGTATCACCTGTTAAAAAGGAATTAATAGTAGGTGCTATGAAAATATTCTACTGGAGAGCTACTATAACACAGGGTTGTCAATACTGACTGTGAGAAAACAATGGTTTGACTCTGCATAAAGCAGTTTCATGTGTTACCATTTGTTTAATTCAGTAAAGCTCTTAGGCCTAAGAAACTGGAGTCTCTTAAGGTTACATCATGTTGTCTTGGATTAACTCTGGATTCTCTCCCCTATTTTGTCTTTCTATGCATGCAAGTAGAGATGGAGATTCCAGAGACTGGGCTTGAGGATGAATTAGGGGTTGGAGCCTATGCACTGCCAGTGCAATGTGGTGATGGAAGCACATGCTCCCCATTCTCCTAGTAGCCATCTCCTGCTAGAGGTTGGGGGTACATGTGCCCCAAAATCCATACAGTACCTGTGCTGAAGAGCATCCAAACACGAAAAGCTACACAGATTTCATAAGCCCTAAATATCCCAAATTTGTGTAACCATTTCAGAAAAATCCCAGTAATGACCCAAAACAGCAATTTCCGTATATATTTTTGACTTAGGAGTTCCAGAATGCACACTTTTAACCAGAAGCATGCAGAACTAAACAGATATCTGCCAGGAACCTAAAGTTGGCAGTGAAAATAGCAGGTAAGGGAGCATGGGGGGAGACAATTTTAAATTCATGC
Organism: Eublepharis macularius; assembly: GCF_028583425.1. Taxonomy (NCBI): domain Eukaryota; kingdom Metazoa; phylum Chordata; class Lepidosauria; order Squamata; family Eublepharidae; genus Eublepharis; species Eublepharis macularius. The sequence continues at coordinate 140,764,628 of NC_072794.1, forward strand.
CACTACCAAGAAAGCCTTTTCCTTGACTGACCACAGTCTCAGGGCCAAGCTACAAGTGACGAATGACACTTGCACAGCAAGTGTATTTCTCCCTGTTCACTTGCCCTCCACTCAATCCACTTGCTGTTCAAGTGTCATTTGTCACTTGTAGCTTGGCCCTCATTCTTTTCTTTTCCAGTTCATTTTAGTCTTTTAAAAATATATTTTAATACCATTATTGCCTGTTTGTTTTAATCATTATTTCTGTTTCCTTTGCTTTCAAGGGGGTATACATTTCCTCATTCACCAAATTGGACTCTGAGGGATTATTCCCTTATCCCTTTACCTAAATAGTAAAGAGTCCAGTAGTAGCACCTTAAAGACTAACCAACTTTATTGTAGCATAAGCTTTCGAGAACCACAGCTCTCTTCGGTTCTTGAAAGCTTATGCTACAATAAAGTTGGTTAGTCTTAAAGGTGCTACTACTGGACTCTTTACTATTTTGCCACTACAGACTAACACTGCTAACTCCTCTAGATCCCTTTATCTAAGACATCCTCTTTGTCAAAATGCAGGCAGATGATGGGAGAAAGCATCCTATTTAGACAATAAAAAATCTCAATTGCATATTGAGCATAGGGAGGCAGTTATCAACCCAAGAAATGAAGTCCTTCTCTCTCTCTCTCTCTCTCTCTCTCTCTCTCTCTCTCTCTCTCTCTCTCTCTCTCTCTCTCCTCTCTCATTGGGATTTGGGGCAGATTGTACAATGTAAAATAATGCAATCAAATAGCAAAAGAGATCTAATAAGCAACATAATAGGAGGATTACAAAAATTAGAAACAGTGCAAAAAAGTATGAGACATGATATGCCAAATGCAGCAGAAAATGGAATTACAAAATTAGAAAGCAATGCTGTAAAAGAACAACAAATGGCCACAAACGACATTTGCCAGGAGGATGCTTGTGTAGAAGTGGAGTGAATTTTTACAGAAATATGAAGTGCAGTGGAGAACAGGACCCTTTCAAGCCTGCTTATGGGACTAAAACAGCCTCAGTTGCCCTGTGCTAGGAAATGGACAGAGGGAGTACAACTTGTTGGATAGGATTGCACGATGTTACTTCCAAGGAAAATCCAGAAGTGACATTACTCCTCTCTAGGAATTGCCTGAAACTCTATGGAGTTTCCAGCAATTCCCAGAGAAGACATCACCTTCAGGTTTTCCCTAAATGTGACCTTATGCCATTGGCCCAATGGTAATTTTTAAAGTTTTTTTTCTTGTGCCCCTACTCTGAATGGCAGCAGGAATCAAGAGGTATGTAAGGGTGATATCCCTGCCCCTGCCAGGTGACTGGCAACTCTGCTCCTGGACCTCTCAGCAGCTTCAGTACCATTGATCATGGTATCCTTATGGACTGCCTGTTCCAGCTGCGACTATGAGGTAGGTTAGGCTGAGAAAAAGAAGATAAGAGGAATAAACAGCTCTATTTCAAAAAGTGATTTGAGGGAGGGAATCCACCCTCCCCCACCCCCATAACAATGCTAGTTTCAAAGAATGCTTCCTGCATTGCGGCTATACCTAACTGGAAAACAAAGGATACTACCTTTTGAGTATGCTTGTGAGTTCTCAAGGAGGTTCTCTTTTGCAATTCTGACTATATGTTATGTATGTGTGTGTTTAATCTGTATGTATATGCATTAGAATTGCTTGAATAATGTATATAACAAATTTCACAATATTTTTCCAAATAAATTATTCTGTTTATATATATTTAAATTATTCACCCAGATCTCTTGGGCATATGTTGCTTTTAGTGTTTATAGTGAACTAGTAAACATGAATAAATATAGCTCTCTACATAATAATAAGGCCAATATTTGCCTTTTGCTTGTTTTTAAATGCCAACTTTTTCATAAAGCCGTAATGTATCCCTTTTTCTCTTATTTTTAGGATGGCTGAAGTATTAACTCTAAACCTTCCAGTTTTCTCCCAGGTATGTGAGTGGCCTAAGCATGTTTATACAGAGTCGAAACTGCATCTGTTAGAGTGCCGCTTTGATTCTGAATAACTTCATTGCCTTCTAGAAGAAGATGCATTTGAGAAACAAGTAACATGTTCTTTTGTTCTTGATTCTTTGGTTATTTAGGCCAATGAAACATGAGATCTTCTTTGGTTCCGAAATAATTTTACCTTGGAGATCTATTCTCATTCAAATTGCCATACGGTCTTGATTTACTATCGTTCATTACATATTATGTTTTAGAGAAGGAAGAAACTATAATTATTTCCAACATACTTATCCCTATCTAGTTGGGGATTTGCACATATAAAGAGATGCTACATGTACAAATCCCCATCCTGACCCAAGAGACAGGGCAATATGTGCATAATCGTTTGAACAAATCTGGAATATCACTGATCATAGGGTTTCCAATGTGCAGAAATGATCAGAAAAGGCTTTTCAAGGCATGGAGGTACCCTAGATGATCATATATTTCAAGGAGGGGGGTATTCGCTATCAACAGTTATTTATCTCTTTTTTTATTCTGCCCTTCTTCCAGGGAGGTCAAGATGACTAACTGATTTTAAAAAATCTATCTTGATTCCTGATTTATCTTCTTTGGACTCAAGGTGGCTAACAGAACAATAGCAAGTTGCAAGGACACAAAAACAACACAATGGTCCATCAACAAGTTAAAAGCATACAGGTTCAAAATACCCTCCATCAAAGCTCATCTGAAATAAAACCATCTTACATGCCTTCCTCAGTGCAGCAAGTGCTCTACTCTAGCAATCCATTCAACAGGACTGGATCTACCATAAAAAAGACCTGGGAACTAAGCCAGTTTGGTGTCCTGTTAAGAGCAACAGGGCTCTAATCTGGAGAACCGGGTTTGATTTCACACTCTTCCACTTGTAGCCATCTGGGTGACCTTGGGTCAATCACAGCTCTCTAAGGCCTCTCTAAGCCACGCACACATTACAGGGTGATTGTTGTGAAGATAATAACAGCACACATTGTAAACCACTCTGAGTGGACATTAAGTTGTACTGAAGGGTGGTATATAAATCATATATTGTTATTGTTGTTGTTATAACTTGCCATACAAACAGTTATGGAGAGGGCCCGACCAGGAGAAGAACATCTGAAGAGCATAGCTAGTACATGGCAGTATACCAGGAGCTGTGGTTCAACAAGTACATGGTATTTCATTCCTCATTTTGTCCTTGTAACAACCTGGTGAGGAAGGTTATGCTGAGAAATATTGACTGGCTCAGGTTCAGCCATTAAGCTTCATGACTGAGTGGGGGTTCAGATCTGGGTCTCTCAGGTCCTAGATTGATACCCACCTCTACACCACAGTTGATCAGGGGTATGTGCCAGGGGTATGTGCCAGGTATGTTCCAGGTGCCCCACAGATGTTCTGTTGGTCTGGAGCTTTTTCCTCCAGCAGCAATGAGAAATGTACTTACTACCTTCCCTTAATTTACAATATTCCCTTAATTAAAAACAGTTGCATAAATGTCCTATATGTGGGACTGAATGAATTTTCATCTCCCTTCTTGAGAGGAAGAAGATAATTTTCCCTCTCTTCAATCTCAGCTTGCAGAGACCTGCAACAGAAAAGAAATGTCTGTGAGGGCACTGTTAAACTGCCCACATCACTCTTAAAACAAATAGGTTGGATCCAAAATATTGTCTGTGGGGCTCTGCTGGAAGAAAAAACTCCCCTGCCCTGCTGCACCCCTCTGAACTACCTTATATGCTGTTTCTGAGGAGAGAGGTCTCTCAGAAATGTGAGGGGAGGGAGTCAGCAAAAACATTCCCTCTTTTACTGATGGAAGTGCTTTATGTCAGTGGGAAATTACCTTTGAATCCAACCTGATGGCCATCCATCCTCTTTCTCTCATAGTACGTAAGCATGTCTCTAACTAACCAAAAGCAGAACTGAAAAAAGGGCTGCATTGAAGAGTTAACAGCAATCTCCCTGCCTTTTCCTGCAGTCCTTTGCATTCACAAAAAGGAAGTCCCTTTTTGAGCAATTTTGCTTCAGCGTCTGCAATCCCTGAAGCGAGAGATATTCAGTTGGATTTCCTCAACCTAGAGGGAGCCTCCATGGCTTACAGCATGCAACACTTAATCCATGAACACTTGTTCTGTTAAATCATTGCTTTGGTGTTCAGTCAGACTTCTAACATTGGTTATCCTGAGGAAGTTGGTGGAAACATTAGCCATGTGGGACATCAGTGGATTTTCTGTTGCCAGTATAAATTTGGGACTAGATTTCTCAAGCTCCTCATGGGAACAGGCATCTAAATGTCATTTATATCTTTGAAAAATCTTTGGATTGCTTTTCTAGGCATATTACAGAAGGTTGAAACAAAGTCTTGAAAGAAGAAAAATAAATGAGTCCTCCAAAATAGCGTCTTTCCACCTTTTGGTTATTAAAAACACATCCAGCCATTCCAGAATGGGATTTGGAATGCCAAATTTCACAGTATTTATATACCTCTATGGCAACCTCCATCCTTTTTTTTTAGTACAAAGTAAAAGATTATATAGCAATTTAAACATCTTAAGACAACTAAAAAAATAAACAAATGTTAGCTTTCAAGTGACTGTACATTAATAGAGTTTTCTGTCAAGACGTTTGACCTAACTTTCAAAAAGTCAGTTACTCTTCAATATCTAACTCACTCTAGAAAAGTACTTCCAAAGTAGTATTAACTAGCCCTGGAACACATTCTTAAATGCAATGTTGTTCCATTCCACCCGTTCAGGAAGTTGTCAGTTGCACAACTCCATATTTTGCAACATTTAAATCATCCCAAACTATTTAATTTCACCTGGAATGCTACGTTTTGGAGCAGGGATTTTCTTTTCTGCCTTGAATGTTAGCTTTAAAAAACTCTCATTTGGAAAACAGGAAGGAGACATATGTGTGAAATGGTATTTTTAGCTTTGTGTATTAGTTTGTTTGTGAAGGTTCTTTTTTTCATTCCCTCTTTCTAAGCCACTTGCCTTGAACTGGTTTACAGATATAAAGAACTCCAGGATTAGATCCTGCCAGCTTTTTCATTCAATCTCACCTAATTCTCCTGCCTACTACAGCCCTCTGTCCCATATGGCGTTTGTTCATGCAGGTTCCATGATTCCTAGAAGAGCTTCTTTAGTGGCCAAAGAGGATTCCCTCCTCCTCTTTTCACAAGTGGAAAAGCTGGTTGGATTCAAGCTTTAATGTGTCCCAAAAGCTCACAATCACACACAAAAAAATTGCAACTATAAAAACCCACCAGCCAAGCAATACCAAATTAAGTTCAAAATAAATTGCATTCAGCATCTGAAAAAAAGTTCACAATATTCTTAAAAACCAAGAAATATTTGCCATTAAACTGATGCATGTTTGTCCATCGGTTGCATATAGATGTTACACTGTGAATTCCTTTAAAAGATACAAACCAAAACTGGATATTTGCCTAACAAAACAGGTGGATTGAAATAGTTTTCCTAATCATGCATGAAAATTAAAACAAATTAAATAATACTTGCCAGGGAATATAATAGGGATAAGATGAAACCATTTAAAGTTATTGTGGACATTACTGAATGTCTCAAAAAGCATCACGCATTTGGTAATTGCTTCAGAAGTGTTTTCCTGTTCAGGAAGCATTCTCTCTAATTCTAAATCTATGCTGTATAGTGAAATAATATGTCCAGCATATGCAAAATATGTCCAGCTATGCCACTTCATGACATTCTCTGTGTGATCCGTGATTGCCTATTAACACCCATTAAATAATTAAGTAAGTATTGCCCAGATTAATTATGTTCACAATAAGTAATACCATCACATCATATCATTACATATGATATGACATATCATCATAATATTTTCACTTTTACTCCAACTCCCTGTTATCCAAAGGAAGAAGAAAGAAGCCATAACCATGAAAATATACTTCCAAAGATGTAGCAGCAAAATAGCACCAACGATGTAGGGGCAAAAATAGTGCTGAACAGAATATTTTAAAAACTGAATATTATTCACACAGTTGTGTTTTCAGGTTGTACCTACTTCATAGTAATGTCTGGTTAAAAATCAAAATGGGATAATATTCAGTGCTGCATTCAGTTAAAAGTACTTTGGAAATTAAAACAACAGTTATGAAGTGCAAATAGTTCACACCAGTAACAGCATCTGCATAAAACAAATTCTTCCATGTGATTTAAAGCAAGGAGAAAAAATAAACTACAGAACTCAAGCTTGACAGCATGCTGAACACCATATGAAACTGATGCTTATGCAGAAATTTGTCCTTCTTTTCTGAATTTTCAAGGCAGTTTTTTTTAAATAAATGATAACATTAACCAAACCTTTACATTTTTTGAGTTAGCAATTGATGACAATGATGTAGTTTAAACTGAGTGGAATTATAATGTGAAACTGTAAGGCACCAAGTAGAATGTGATCCAGGACATTTGTAAGCATGGGCCCGGTGCCTTAAAATCTGTGCCACTGAGCAAGCTGGCCTTTGCCCTCTGCCCTCCGAATGCTCTCTCTGACTCCTGATGACCCTCTGATCTTGATCCTGCTTCTAGTCTTTGGCCCTACTCATTGATTCTGCACCTAGGTTTTTAACAGAACCCCCCTCATTCAAAAAGTCTTACCCTATTTTAGGGATGCCAGGCCACAACCTGGCACCCCTTGGAGCTTTGGTTGCAGCAAAAGTGGAGGTGTTATCATAGAGTTTCCAGACAGTCAGCTGATGGGATGACATTGTGTCTGGTTTTTTGGCCAGATGTGATATCGACACTTTGAGCAACACCTTTTGTTCCCCCCATTGTTCTCTTGCTAGCTATGAGAAGACACATTAGGCACAAAAGATACCTACAAGGGGGGTATTTTTAACTTACTATGACATATATTCTGTGGTCCTTTTTTCTCACAGGGAGTTACAGGATTTGCAATATTTCCTGAATGATTCTGACCCAGTTCAGAAGGCAGAACAAACTGCAAATCTCGTAATTCCCAGAAAAAAAACAAGGATGGGTGGGGACCTTGGGTTTCATATATCAAGTTAATGAGAGGCTTGCATGAAGCTTTTCCTATTCCTAACAAGCCATTTCTCTGTAATTATTCTTTCCTCCTCCTTCACAAAGGCAAGGTTTGGCGTTGGATCTTGGGCAGAGATCCATGCAAAGATCCCCCACATTCCTTTCTCCTCTCTCCAGCAGCCTTTTCCCACCCCAGGAAAGTTCATTCCCCGGGTCACAGGACCAGTGTGGATGCAGATTAGGATGTAGGGTTGCAGGGCAGAGGAGCCCCTGCCCCCTCCCACCACCCCATTCATCTGGCCAGCATGGGGGGGGGGGGAATTGTCAGGTGGTTGGCTGGAGCCCCTGGAATAAAAATGGTGTGTGCATGCTCTGGAGGCCTTTGCTGATATCCTTCCCAGTTTAAAACCGAAGTGATAGGCCTCAGTAGGCCAAATCAGCCCCAAACATAGAAAAATTGAATGCGTATACAGAAAAATATGACTCACTGCCACCCAATTGGCACCTCTACCCTCCCTTTCAAGGTAAGGGAGGTAGAGCAGCCCTGGCCAGGATGCTGCAGTGAGGAGGACAAAGAGGGCTAAATCATGACCCCCCTCCTCCTTCTGTCAGCAGAGCCCTGTGTACGTGCCTTAGGGGAGAGTGATTTCACCCCCTTTATATTACAGCCTGCCAACCAATGTGGCTATTACTCTCTACAGGTTCTGAAACCCTGTGAATAAACTTCCCCATGGTTAGGAATGCCTGCTGAGAGGGACTGAAAAGCCAGGAAGACCAGCAGCTGTCAGTGCCTTCTGGCTGCATAGTGCAGGATCCATCCCTTTATTTTGTGGTTTTAGCAGCAGAAGAACTAACCCCTGGCATCCACTTCACCCGTCTTTTGAGGGCATTTCTATCAACTAATCACAAAACCCCTCAACAGAAAAGAGTCCAGTAGCACCTTTAAGATGAACCAACTTTACTGTAGCATAAGCTTTCGAGAATCACAGTTCTCTTCATCAGATGCGTGCATGCATCTGACAAAGAGAACTGTGATTCTCGAAAGCTTATGCTACAGTAAAGTTGGTTCGTCTTAAAGGTGCTACTGGACTCTTTTCTATTTTGCTACTACAGACTAACACGGCTAACTCCTCTGGATCTATGACCATGGAAAACATCTCAAGATGTTGCTAGTGTTCAAAAGAAGTGATTCCAAGGACAGAATTATTTTTAAGGCATGCGATGGAAATGAGGTGCACCTCACTAGTTGAAATTATGCTAATTGACATAGAATAGCTTCACTGTACATAACATGTTTGTGCCAACAATCCTTTCAATATGAAATCGCGTAAAGCTATGACAAGCCAGTGCAAATTCCTTGATCTAGAGCAGCAGTTCCTACACTGTGTTCAGGGAATCTTGAATTACTTGGAGTTTATTAAGGATTCTTTATTAGGGATTGGAAGTTCACTAATGGTGGACAAGCTTCTTGTAATACTGCTTGTCTGCTGCTATTGATCTTTCCCTGAAATGTAGAATCCCTGTGGACCATTGGGTGGATTCTCCATTCACTTAGTGCAACTTTGAGCCAAATAAATCTGGCCAGCGATCTACATGAACTGACTTGTATCACAGAATACCTCTCAGACAACCCAGGAACATGCAAAGGGTTCTCGGCACCAAAATTAATGTACAGAACATTTTTAAAGCACTGTTCTAGAAACAATACTACATTAGATTCAAGTATCTTGTGGGGAGGCAATTTCAGAGCCTTCATATAACAGATTTAATTCCCCCTCCCCAACAACTGGGAAATGAAAAAAAAATCATAGGCAAAGTAATACTTTCAGTAACCTCTGCCACCCTGTATGTCCATTAAGGTGTTTTTCTCTACCAAAGTGCACAGAAAGGAAGTGAGTCTTCAGGAAATGTTTATTGTACTGAGATTCGTGGTAATAAGGATGTACAATAGCCGGAAAATAAAAGTGCAAAATTCATTTTAAAAATGATTGGCAAGATCTATTGAATTTATGATATTTTTATGGGCTGGACAGAATAAAACATTTAATAACTTTCTGTACTTTCACCAGGGCAGCACCTGTGGCTTGAGCAGACCAGCTGATGCATGACATTTTGCCCCTGGCGTATCTGAGAGCATGGGAGTCAAAAAGACAAAAGTGTTCTCCTAATGTGCTCTTTCTGAGCTAAAAATTGTTCTCCTCCTGCCTGACACCTCCTGCTTTGTGTCAAAGGGGAGTTCCAAATAAGGATGAGCTAGTTTCCCTGGCTCCTGTTGATCCTGAGTTCTCTAATTATTGGCATACAGGTATTCATGTCCCCTGGCCTTTGGGATAATATTTCCTGTGTGTTTGGTTGAATGAACATTGTAGTTATTTACTGGTTCATGAAGTTGCATGGGCAAGGGGCTATATGGGGTGGGGGAGCTGGGAAACATGGAGCATGGGCCACTGATCAGCTGCTGCTCCTCAGGATGTACTATCTATGTGCTTCTGTACATCCTGGTATCACACAGAAATACACATCAATAAATATTAGAGTCCAGTAGTCCCAGATCTTGCTCTTCTACTACAGACCAGCATGGCTACTCACCTGAAACCATCTTCATGGAAGGCACCACGTTCACCTGCCTGGAGTGGAAATCCATCAACCTAACAAAAAAACTTGCACGGGTACAGGTTGATACCACTTTTCTTACCAAATACAAAGGAACAGATATTATACTGAAGGGACTGAGAATTAAATAACAACAACAACAACAACAACAACAACAACAACATTCGATTTATATACCGCCCTTCAGGACAACTTAATGCCCACTCAGAGCGGTTTACAAAGTGTTATTATTACCCCACAACAATCACCCTGTGAGGTGGGTGGGGCTGAGAGAGCTCCAGAGAACTGTGACTTGCCCAAGGTCACCCAGCTGGCTTCGTGGAAGAGTGGGGAATCAAACCCGGCTCTCCAGATTAGAGTCCCGTGCTCTTAACCACTACACCAAACTGTTCTGTACAAATTCACTACCTACTGGACCCGAATCATGCTTTTCTACCGCAGACCAACATGCTGCCTACCTGAAACTGTCAATAAATATACAAACAAAAATGCATTAAATAAGCATTTTGTGGGGGCAAAATGAAAAGAACCAAAGGGTGGGGGGGACGGGAAGATAGCTGGGTCTATTTCAGTCTACCAAGCTGGTGGATATATAAATCAAATTCAGTGCAGGAATTTGTCCATCTAGTTCCCATCTCATCAAGGTAGGGTACAGCTTTCTGATAACCCATCTAACTTCATCCATGACAAACATTACTGAAGCAGAATCTCAGGTGCCAGAATCCAGGGAAATGTGGTTTTCCTGTGATGGCTAAATCACATGGCATGGGCATGAAGCTTTCTGGTAAACCAAACTACATATTCCAGAGCTGGCAATTTAGTGCTTGGAATTATGCTGGGGAGGGAGGGATCTTCAGAGGCCTCCCTGCTACCATTGCCACATTACTGCTATGTAAATGAGGGGGGGATGGAAACTTGGTTTTAGGAACTCATTGTTCCATCATCATGTTGAAGCACAACAGGGTTTCCAAAGTTTGGGACTGAGTTAATAATTTTAAAAAATTAAGAAAACATTTTGAATTGTTACAGTAAGTAGTAGAGTACTACAGTACAGTAAGTAATAGAAAGTTCACTTATCTTTGAGAAAGCCATTAGATAGCTAACAGTAGAGGCATACTTTTCCTGGCATCACCACATGCACAATCCTTTTCTAACATCTAGATGTGAATGAAAAATACTCAAATTAACATGTGGATTGACTCTGTCTCTTAAAATGAGACAAAACACATAGAGATGGATCCAACTAGCTGTCCCATGCTGTCCACCAAAAATCCTATGTTAGAGATCATAGAATCTGCCTGGACAAAAACCATGTAGAACAAGCGCCATAGTAAGGAAGAGAACTGGGTGAGACTGAGTGAAAAAATTGGCTGGACCCAACCTGTATGGAAACAAATAACCCACTTCTCAGCTTCTGTGCAGTCTATCTCATATGAGAACATGATAGTTTCCTTGCAGTGTCAGAATAAGATTTATCTGGCCCATCAAGCATACCTGTCTGGGATTAGCTTCACCTCTGTGTAACCCTTGCCCTGTGAGCTGACTCTGGTGTCAGAGGCAAACCCAGTGTCTCAATGAAGCAGAGACCAAAATATCCACAGAAACCTCTAAATGGCTTTTAATGTTCCTCGCTGTAAGATTCCCGGAATTAATTTGTGTTTGTTATTTTTAAAATGGAGGGGACTAAGTTAGAGAAAATAGATGTTCTCTCATGAAAAATCATTAAGAACAATAAGATCAGTAGCAATGATTGCTTTATAAACCTAAACCTATTTTGGAGTAAACTGCATTTTCTGTTGTGGGGTTGACCACAATTAATCTATGGTTGTTTATCTAGATATTTTATGTAGCTCCAAATTTAGCTAATTGGATTCAAGCCAACAAGACTAAATCACTTTAACCTAGGAACTTCATATTGCCTTTGAATATATGCCTGCCCACAGGGGACTGGGGTATTTGTATGTTTCTAGTAAACTGGTGATTAAAAGTTCGCTTTCTCTTATAGGTAAAGCTTAATCACACTTCTCCAAAGTGTGGGGCTGTTTGGATCTAGCCTTTGGGTCACATTAACACTGAGATACGGACAGCAAAAGGTCTGCTTGCAATGTTGTAAGGGACTCACAAAACTTACAGTCATCATGACATTCCCATCATTCCCTCCTCCAACTCATCCAGTGTTAAATATAAGCATTCTTAAAATGGGCACAAACTTGACTCTCTTTCACCATTGTTGCATTTTACAGACAAGAGACAGTGAATGATCAACCACCTTCCTACCTCTTCCTGATGCATGTCTCGTGGGGATCTGGGAAGGGCTTGAAGAGAATTGGTAAAGAGGAGATGGACTCAGAACATAGCAGTCCAGATCAGCAGCGGATAATTGTGGTGTGCCTTGGAATGCCTGGTCACCACTGCCAAGGCAACAGCTGCAAATTGGGAAAGAAAGACCATCACAGTGATCAGTTGCTGCTGCTATGTTCACAAAGTGCAGAACATTTCAATTCTTGCGAACACCTACTTGCATACAGCTCTCTGTTGCTTATTATTAATGATTCACGGGCCCCTGTGCAGATAGGCAAATCCATACAATGGGGACAACCACAGCTACAGTATTGATTTCTGCAAAATTTAGCACTAAAATCATATACCTCCCCCCTTATTGATTTTTTTTTAGTAAAATCTGTACGTGTGCAGACATTACACACACAAACCCTGGAAATAGGATAGCATTTTGGATTGTGTATTCACCCAAAATGGCATGTGAATATGCAACAGTACAACTATAAGGACAAAAGGTTGCATCTGCAATCTAGGTGCATGCTATTTTAAACTTATTTGCATTTGTATGTTTTTTCTGCCACCTCTTATGGAATAGTGTTTACTTTAATGGGGAGTTACTGGAGTAAATAATAACTTTTAAGACACAAGGCTATTTTTTTCCTTCCTCATGACAGATTCCTTGATAAATATATCATTTTTGAAAATGAATCAATCATTCATATTTCCAGGAACCAGAAAAGAGTGATGTAACACTGGGAAATAAACAGCTGATCTACCGCATTTCACTGGAAGTGTGGTTATGGTTAGAAATGCTAAATATGGCACCTTGTTACTGTATACGCAGGAATTGTGGTCTGTGTGTTAAGGACTGAGTCATATCAGTCAAGTTTACTAAAACATGTCTTGTTTCTACTTTCACCACAGTTTAGAAGTGGCCATATTCTACAGGAAAACAGAATAAATATAGCAATCTTTGGTAAATCTTCCTCTTTTCCCCACATTTTGCTATGATGTGAACTTAAGCAAAAAAGCCTTCCCCATTCCCACCCTCACCCCCCAACGGAATGAAGAGGCAGACACAAGTGCTGGGAACTAAGGATCATTTATTTGGCAACAACATAACAATAAAAATAATACGGTAAGGGCCTAACTAGTGGTACAGGTCAAGCCCTGGGGTCACCCTTGACCACCACCATCTGCCCTGGGAGCGAGCCATTCAAGGGAATGGCTGGGACCCAGCCAGCCAGGCATATGGATGCTCCACCAAGGCAAAGCACCCCAGCCAGCAAACGTGAGGGCTGTACTTCTACAGGGTGTCCCACGCGGCAGTGTGCCCCCTCAACTGGCAGCCATCAAGCAAAACCAGCAATCCTGACAGATCCCGATTCCCCCTCAAAAGGGGATGTGCCAAGGTTGCTCACTGTCCTGCTCATTTCTCCCAGACCCTATCCTGCCAGGGAGAAACCTATTTGCAGCTCTGCCACAAGGCCAATTGCCACGACCCATGCAAGAAGTGCAAGGAAAAACTCCACATTCCATTGGCCAATTGAAGCAAGGAGAAAAAATTCCTACCTGGCCCTGGTAACCAGCTACTGGCTAAACCTGCACTACTGTAGGGCGGGTGGGTGGACTGAGTTTGAGGCAACTACTGAGAAGTACTAGGTGGAGACACCTTATAAGCACTTGGTTCCACCCCTCCTCAGATCCCCAGATGGCCGAGAAGAAAGTGCAGCAACTCTTCCTCCACCGGGACAGCAATGGAAGACCCCCGACTCAAAACAGCTTTGCTGTTAGCCAGGAGGGCCACATTGACAAAATAAAAACATAAAAAATGTCCTACTGGATCAGACCAATAGTCCATCTACTCCTGTGGCCACTGGCCACCTTCTTTGTTTGTTTATTAAAACATCTGTATTCCACCTTTCCTAGAGGCTGAAGGCCACGTACAAATTACAGTTTCAAGCAGCCCAATTTAAAGCATGCAAAATAACCTCCCTCCTACCAATAAAAAACCTTTCAGTCTATACATCATTAAAAGACCTGGCAAACGAAATGGCCTTTCACTGTCACTTAAAGGTTTCTATTAACAACACCCCATCACATCCTCAGTGAGCTTGTTCCACAGAATGGGAGCCACAATAAAAAAGGAATAGTTCTGGTGAAGCCCGGTGGACTACTTTAATTAGGAGAATAGGCACTACACGGCTATAAGGATACCAGGTATTTCTCAAGAGACTTCACTGCATGAGTAAAAGTTATTTATTGATAAGCTGCCAGTATCATACATTTACACCATCCTTGCTAGGACTGGTGACTACAGACAAGTATCAAGCAGAAATAGATTCCCCAAGGCTACTCCTAATTCCTCCCCTTTCTCCTAACAGTCCTCTAACACTGCAAGTAGGAAAACAGGCTGTGTGATTCATGGACTTCTCAAGGTCAGGCAGGCTCCCAGAACAGGAACAAATACCTCCTCTTCTCAGTTTCCCATCCCAGGTTCAAATAACAGAATCACCCAACAACATCAGCTTCAGCTGCCTGGCTGCAGCTGCAGGGGGGTATTGAATATGACAGGTGATCCTGAGCACCTGACAATGGCAACCTGAGTATCGCAGTTGTTGCATGGGGAGATATGGGATAAGACAGGCCACTTGCTCTGGAGAACCAACAAACAGGAGGACATGGAAGCCAAGGGCTCCCCCAATGTTGCCTTTGGTTGATTTTAATGGTTTTGTAATCTGATTTTAATATATGTGTTTTAATTTGTTAGCTGCCTTGGTGGCCCTTATGAGAGCAGAAAGGTGAGATATCAATTTTATTAAATAAAAATTGATGGACTTATTTGTCTAACCCCATTTTAAAGTCATCTGTGCACACATCAGTCACTACACCCCCTAGCAGTGAATTTCACAATTTAATTATCCAATAATTATAGTGGATAACTTAGCAGTCATTGTCAGGCTATTGATGACAGGATATGGCAGACAGATCCCTGTACCATTGCAACAAGAACTCCAGGCTCTTGGTTAAATGGTTTTATTCAGAAATCAATTTATTACCATATATATGTCCATAGGATTACTCAGAAGCAAGGTAAGCATCTAAGCAGTAAGAGCAAGATAGACAGGAATAGTGATTCTTGGGGAAAACCTTCTTCTTAAAACACACACTTGCCCTCTCCCCCTGCCAACAGTAAACAGGATTTCTGCCACGAATTTGCTCTGAGAACATCTTGCATAGCTGTATTATCAAGTTGAGTCACTGAGAAAGCAAGACATAGCAATGTATGGGAGTGAGTAGTACAAAAGGTCATGAATAGACATGGGCACAAACAGCATTACGAATGGGAAAAAACCACCAACAGCCCGTTCATCAGTTCACGAACAAGCCATTCGTGAGGCTCCATTTTAAACGAACAAGTGATCGTTGCAAACTTCATTCACTGCCTTCGTCAGCCGTTCATCAAGCCAGACAGTTGGGGGCCTTTCAATCTATTCCCCGGCAACGGCAGGGACTGAACTTTGTCTGAACTCCTTCTAGCTTTCCTTTGGCTTTAACTCTTCAAAGTACTTCCAGCAGAGAGTCCCGTTTTTGCCACTGTGAAGAGAAAATGACAACAAATGGGGAGACCCATGCATCATGCCTTTCCCGGGGTGCAATCTCTCTGAAACTTGGGGGGTCTTCGAAGGACAGTGCGGACTATGTCCCCTGCAGATTTGGTGGGTATTGGACATTGGGATGGTCAGTTTGTAACCCCTCAAAGTAGCTTCCAGCAGAGAGTCCTGTTTTTGCCACTGTGAAGAGAAAATAACAACAAAGGGGGAGACCCATGCAGCATGCCTTTCCCGGGGTGCAATCTCTCTGAAACTTGGGGGGGGGGGTCTTTGGAGGACAGTGAGGACTATGTCCCCTGCAAATTTAGTGGGTATTGGACATTGGGAAGGTCAGTTTGTGTGGTGTTTAAAGTGCCCTGCTCCTTGCACGTGGCAGGAAAGGGCCCTTTAAATGATCAGCTGGGAGGCAGCAGGGGGCAATCCCCCCCCCCATCACCTGCCAGCTGATCGTTTAAAGGGATCTTTAAAGGGTAACAAACAACGAACATGTTTGTGAATAGGGTCATGTTCATTACTGTCCGTTGTTTGTGGATGGTAATGAACAACAAACAGCTTGTTTGGTTTCTTTTCATTTGTGCCCATGTCTAATTATGAACACTGGAGGTTTCTACAGTCCATTAGATAAGCACCTGCAAGCAACCTGTGAAAGCAATAGTTATGGCATAGGCAATATGACATCAAGTTACGGTATGAAACATTGGTTCAGTATTAGTATTGGCATGGATGGGGCTCAGACATGACAGTCATGGGATAAAAGGATAATCTTTTCATGGGTTAGTAATGTGTTAAACTATAGGAATTAAAGGGTAGGAATATAGACCATATTCACAATGGAGTAAAATAAGCCATTGGGTACCCCAAGGATCCAAGATGGGTACTAATACTACTTCACTTGCTTATAAATGATCTGGAGTCAGAGAAGAGCACTGCAGTTTCCAAATTGGTAGAAAATGCAACAGATTATGAGGTAAGAGTGCCAAAATTATTTTTCCACACCAGGTGAAAGGGCAACAAAATGGCAATTGAGATTCAATGTGAGTGTAAAACAAAGAGGATGTGCCCAGAAATATTTATTTGGATTTGGGTCAAATGTTGTTCAGACACTTGTGTTTAGATTTCTCTTTGTAGTTTTCTGTTAGCTCTCTATGTACCTTTTCATAACTTCAGCCCTTGCAGGGGTTGTGTGTGTGTGTGTGTGTGTGTGTGTGTGTGTGTGTGCGTGCGCGCGTGCACGCACACTTTAGCGGCAGGGTAGGAAAGACATTGGGAAGACATTTTTTGCCTCTGAGTATCTCCAGAGTGGAATTCTGAAATTTTGTAGAACTTCCCTTCCTGCCTCTCCTCTCTTTGAATTTCACTTTTGATCAAAATGGGATGGATTCAAAATAGACTCCAAATTGGATTGAATCTTTTAGATTGTTGGATTTGAGCAAGAAATCGGGTATGGATGAATTAAGTTAATGTAGTTCCCTGCCTATTGGGCTGGGGCACTGATTTGTGGCAGTCCCAATTTTAAATAAGGCACCAGAGCACTATTGGCTCAGCCAACCAGAAGAGTGCTAGAGAAACTACTGGACTCAGCCCTGCTTTCTGCAGAAAGCTTTTGCTGCAAGTCGGGCCACCAACCCTCCCTATGCTTAATATGAGAGTAGCTGGTTACCTTTTCAGGGGCTGAGTAGGAATTGTTTGGGCCTCCTTCAAATTGGCTGGAAAGGAGTCCTTTTTTTCACTGACTGTACAGTGTCCTGGGGAGTGGTGGTATTCACTAATTGTCCTGGTCTTTTGAATGGGTAGGCTGTGGTGCAAGTTGCTATAGTATAAGTAGGGAACACTGTCAAGCAGCCTGAGCCATCCATGGATGGGGAGTTGTTCCCAGGCTCCAGTGGCTTGGCAGGATGGGGAAGAAACACTCTTGTGGATGGAGCTGAACTTGCTTGAGTGGCACATGGTTGGGAAGAGATGAGGCATAACGCTTCTTGGCATTGTTTTATGTGCAGATGAGAATAAATTAAGTCAGTGGTTATGCTGGCTAAGACGAGCCCAAAACATTGTTATTCACTGTAGGCTGCTTACTAGCATCAAGGCACACCATTCAGGGATAAGTAACTGGCGTAGATCAGTGATTAATAATGTACATCAGTCATTAATAAACTAGTTAACTTGCATATGGTGTCTCATGTCCTTATTTGGGGTAATGGTACAATTCCTCTTAACAATACAGTAACAATAAAACAATAAGCTTAACAATTCCCACTTTCAAAAATAGATACAGCATGGTGGTGAACAATGTGTACTATCCAGATATTCAACATATGTTTTAACAGGCTATTTAAAGCCTGCGTGCTTTTTGGCACCAGAGCTGCACCACCCTCTTTCCCCTGAATTATACAATTCAGGGTCAAATAATGGAATTGATTGTGGCAATGTCTACTGGTCTATGAGATTTTAACAAGATTAGAAAAACTCATGGAAGACAGAGAAATTGGTGTGAATATAAAGACACATATTTTGAAAGTTTATCTTCTAGTCCTGGTGGGAAAGCCAAGGTGGGCAAGATGTTGCCTATCCCAAAAAAATCCAACACAGTCTTCTCCTTTAGGTCTCTTTGTGAGATTCATTCATTCATTCATTCATTCATTCATTCATTCATTCTAAATATTTCTACGCTGCCTTTCCGGGTCCCCAAGGTGGCAAACATCAGACATTAAAACATTTCAAGATTAAAACATTTAAAATAAAGTATATATAAAATAATTTAAAAAAACATAAATATACATAACAACAAAATGAGGAGGAGGGCCAGTAACAATGAGGAGGAGGGCCAGTAACAATTATTGGGGGTATGCCAAACAAAACAAAAGGCTTCACCCACTGGTGGAAGACAACAACAGAAGGAGACAGATGTTTTGATGCCACAACTGAGTAGGCCCTCTCTTGGGTTGCTACCAATCTAACCTCTGATGGCAGGAGCACCTGAAGTAGGGCCTTCAAAGATGACCAGTGTGAATGATTAGGTTCATATGGGAGAAGGCAGTCCCCAAGCTCTATAGGGTTTTAAAAATCAATACCAGCACCTTGAATAGGTCCCAGAAGCAAACTGAGCGCCAATGTAGATGGACGAAAACTGGAGCAATATGGTCCCTATGATCCACTCCAATCAACACTCTGGCCTCAACAAACTGTCTTCAAGTGCAGCCCCGTGTCACCAGGGCATGCACTACAATGGCAAGATCTTTCTCATCTATGAAGGGCCACAGCTGGCTCACCAGCCGAAGCTGTTGAAAGGTTTCCCTGAACACCACTGCCACCTGTTTATCTAACAGGGGCCCCAGGTCCTGGTAGACATGGGAACGAACAGAAAAAAAACCGAACATGGTGTTCATTGTTCATTGCCATCCACGAACAACGAACACTGACTAATAAGATCCTGTCACAAACATGTTTGTTGTTCGTAGGGGCCAGCAGGCTCTCCTCCAGCCATCAAGATCCCTACTGCACCACTCCCAGAAACTCTACCTGAGCAGGCAGCAGGAAAGGTACTAATAATAAATAATAGCTTGGCCCCAGAGCCTGGCAGCAGCCCTGGAACCTGGAGTAGATCCCTATCCCACCACACACAAAGAAAATTCAAGCTCCAATGCACTCACCCTGTCTCTCTAACAGCAGCTGTCTCTCCCTGAAAGCCAAAGCTGAGAGCCCCCCTCCCCCCTGGTCTTTTCCTCTTGTAACAAATTTGGAGCTCCACATTTGGAAGGAAGACCTGCCTATCAAGCTAAATTGGGCTTAGATTGAGGTTTCCAGGGCAACAGCAGGAGTTCAGACAGAGTTCAGACAATCCCTGCCTGAGTTGCCATGGGTATTGATTGCAGGTGCCAGACAGGTGGCTGGCTTGATGAACAGCAACGGACAGCAACAAATGAGGCTTGCAACAACCACCTGTTTGTTTAGAATGGGGCCTCGTGAACAGCTTGTTCGCGAACAGCAGATTGGGCTGTTTGTGGGGGTTTTTTAGTTCATATTGCTGTTTGTGCCCATCTCTAGGTCTGGGAACACCCCCAAGCTATAAACCTGCTTCTTTGGGGGAAGTGCAACCTCATCCAGAACAGGAGATGTTCCATTTTCTGGGGCAAACCTTCCCCCCAACATAATACTTTATAGAAAAAGAAACAGATCTACAAAAAAAATGTCCAGCATTGTTTAAAAATTATCCTGTTCAGCTTTAGTTAAGTTCTTAGAATTGTAGCAGTTATCAGATCCAAGGGGTTGACACTTAAAGGCTTCCAGAAGAGAGCCTAGTCATGCTTGATAAGTTGGCTGGCTGTAGTTTCGAACCATTACTACACCTTTGCTCCCCCAGATTTCATGAACTCTGTTCACTTTAGTGGACACGTACATCCTATCAGTAAATCTGTAAGAAAGAGCCAATGCCTATTCACTTTACAAGGGAAACTGGGGACCAGTATCTGAATAAATGTGGGATTTGTATCACAAGATCAGTTGTAAATGTGTTGAGAATTTTTACTCATCATGCGAAGAACATTCAAGTGAACCCTGTACAGAGGTTGTATGTCTGTTTACTATAACTTGTGAACAGGGCTATGGTTTTGGAGAAGTAGTAGTACTGGATTATTTATAACTGCACAAGTGGCTTTAATCACATGGCTTGAAATGGTAGTTGGCCACCCTCCCCACCATTTACCCGTTGCAGACATCATTTGGTAAACTTTTTTTTGCAGCTAGCAATTGCTTGTGATAATCTGAATTCACCCTGAACTTTACAACGGTATCGTTACAACTCAATTCACTTAGAGTTTGTTGCATAATCAGTTCAACACATTTGCTGAGGTTTCTTATTTTCAAGTGATCTTCCACGTGTTTGAATCTTCCATACATCCTCTATGCAACTTGATTTCAGGGGTTGCCAAACCACTTCCCCAAAGTAAATTAAGGTGTCATTGTGAGAGGAGTTCAGAAAGGAAGATGGGTAGTCTAAGAGGGGGAAAAAGAGAAAGAGAAACAAGAAGATCATTAATGTCTTAATATCCTCTCCTGACATCTCACAAATTATCTTAGACTTCATAGCCAATGTAAACAGGTTTGTTTTCAACTCCCTTAATTGCTTGCTAATTGAGAGCAGATGCAGGCTTTAACTTTCTTCCTCAGATTAAAAAAAAATAAAAAGACTTTTTTTTCCTGGGCCTAGCATATTGCAAATGAGGTGCTAGAGCATATCCCTAGTTAATACTTGGGGAGAATGAAATTGTTTTTTGCCAGTCATATGACAGAAACTTGACTTGGGCAGAAGTGAAAGAGAAGCCCTTTAGTAACCTTTCAAAGGTGGTTCTTCCACATGGCCTGAGCTGCATGTGAACATGTGAGTGTCTTTTCTTTTTAGCTTTTGAGGTTTCTAATGATAACAAAAGTCATCAAGTTTATGAAAAGTGCTGTGCCATCGCTTTTTGTCGCTATGTTCCTCTTTGTGGGCATTTGCTGTTTTATCTCTGTCATTTCTCTCAGATGATTGGACAGCTTATGCTTGTACTTATAGTTAGTTTACTTCCTAGGGCATTTCAAATGTTATCTTTTATTAGAATCTTAGATCATTTTTCAAGGTATCCAACCTATTCGGTGAGAGTAAAAATTGACATATAAAGTTGATGCCTGGTTTTCCATATATATTGCATTAAAATATCATGTAACATTTATTTATTCAGAAAATTTCTGTGCTGCCCCTACAGACCTGCTTGAGGCAGCTTACATAATAAAGCATAATAAAAACACAGCACAATAAAAATTAAAAATTTTAAAATCAAGTATTAAAAACCCTAGCCAAGGCATAAAATCAATGAGCAACTTAAAAGAATCTTTTAACAATCATCAACCAAAAGGGAGATTGCAACCAAAATATCAGAAGGCGATTGAGACGTGGAGGGGTTGATATGAGGGAACAAGAAAAGATCCTTAAGGATAAGGGAGTGTCTCTGGGGACCAAGATCAAGACAATTCATACTATGTATTCCCCATTGCCATGTAGGGAAGTGAAAGCTGGACAATGAAGGAAGCTGACAGGAAGAAAACTGATTCGTGTGAAATGTGGAGCTTGAGGAGAGTTTTGTGGATGCTATGGACTGCCAACAGATCAAATAAGTGGAGTCATGTTCAAATCAAGCCTGAATTTTTCATAGAAGCTAAAATGATGAAACTGAGGTTATCATACTTCAGTCGTATCATGAGTAGGCCTGCCTCACTGGAAAGGACAACTATGCTACGAAAGATGGAAGGCAGTAGGAAAAGAGGAAGATCCAAAATGAGATGGCTTGACTCAATAAAGAAAGCTGCGGCCTTCTGTTTGCAAGACCTGTGCAAGGGTGTTAATGGTCAGATGTTTTGGAGGTTGTTAATTCACAGGATTGCTATAAATCAGAAATGACTTGAGGGCACATAACATACATTAGTCAGGCTATATGGAATCCTAGAAGGGTGCCCCAATGTGATGATGTCACTTCCAGTTTTGCACGGCAGATTATGTTATGCATCGGTGCAATTCATATATTTATCCCCATCCCCCAATTTCTATTGCTGCACTGCCAGCTAGGGCTTGCAACCCTATCTCCCCCATAGTCATAGATGGTAAGGTCAGGTAGTTATATGACATACACAGGGGACTACATTTTCCATAAGCCCTGCCCTCTGCTCCCACCTGCTGAGCTAAGGTGAGTGACAACCCAAGACAGAGCTTTTTCAACTCACCCGTGGAACACCTTTCCCTATGAGGATCATTTAGCAGCACCTAACTTACTTTCTTTTAGACCCCCGGCCAAATCATTTCTTTTTTATCCAGGCTTTTAATTGAGGGGGTAATATTTTCTTAAGCTCTATTCCAGGTCTTCATCTAACCTGATGACTGTTTTAGGAACATTAGTCTAGGCTGCTGAATGTTGTTTAGCACTGTTTTATGTCCCTGGCTTGTTATTATGACTCATTTCTTATTGATAACTTTTTGGTTGTAGTTTCTATGATTTTATTGTGTTGTTTTTACTTTGCATGCTGCCTTGAGATCAGTAAAAGTCAAAAGGAGGGAATAGGGGCTTCCAGGGCTGTTTTGGCCTTTGAAGAAGGACTGGTTGGGCCAGGCCGGCAGCAATCACCAGCTGGCTTGCTACCACCGGTGGAGCTGAGGCTCAGTGATACAGCATCTGCTTAGTATACATAGGGATCCCAGGTGCCTGCTGGTGACAGGCAATCTCCTGCTTGCCTGCCTGTCCTGGTGACTGGCAGGAGGTTTCCAGCTGCCTATAGATCGCCTGCCACCAGCAGACACCCTAGGAACACACACGGTGCACGCATTCCTGGAAGATGCGACAAAATCACTTTCAGAAGTGATGTTGTTGTGCCAGCCGCAGGAATGCGCCCGCACTTTTCTTGGGGCCGATTTTGGCCTCCAAGGGGCCGTGCAGAGCACAAGAGCACTCCCGTGGCCAGTATGATAATGTCATTTCTGGAAGGGAAATTATTGCATAGGCATCGAGAGCAGATTGTGCTTTGCATGCTCTCAAAGATTCCCAATAAGTACCGGGTCTCCCTCCCTCGTCAGGAGGGTACAAGGACCTGGGAACCCTAAGTATGCAGAAGGTCTGAAGTTCAATCCCCAGCATCTCCAGTTAAAGGATCAATTAGCTGGTGACGTGAAAGACTTCTGAGTGGACAATAATGCACTCGATGGACCAAAGATCTGATTCATTATAAGGCAGCTTCAAGAGTTCGTATATTTATGTGACTTGTATGATTCACCCAAGTCTGACTACTGCTACTGTTCCACAGCAGCTATTCCATGAAAGCCAGTATGGTATAATGGTTATAGTTTCAGACTAGGATCTGGGAGACCCAGGTTTGGATCATCAATCTGCCATGGAAACAGTTTTTAGTCAGCGTGCTGATAGAAAGTGTTAATTCTGGTCAAAACACGCAAACTGTGTAGAACCTGAGAGAGTCTGTGTTCAATGGAATGGAAGTACAAAAACACAAAAACATAGACTTTCTCAGGCTCCACACGGTTTGCCTGTTATGCTGTTATGCTGGAAATGTGTGCAACATGAAGGATCATTTTTCCATATGTGGTAGACACGTAAGAAAGCAAAAACCTTTTGGACACAAATACAATGATCAATTCAGAAGATTTTAAAGATTAAAGATAAGAATAGGATTGAAACCAGAGACCTTTTTATTGGGAATGATGGATACTCAGTTGGAAAGAACTCTGTTTCTATATATGACTATGACAGCAAAACTATTTTATGGACAAAATTGGAAGAGTCCCAACTAGAGATGGGCACGAACTGCATTACAAACGTCAAAAACACACAAAATTGGCGATCGCACGATCGTGATCCAGCAGTTCGTGATTGTCCTTGTCCAACGAACCAGTGTTCGGAAGAAGCCTGGTTCAGTGCGTTCGACCACGGTTCGGGAAGCCAGACAGTCAGGCACCAGCAATCAATTCCCCTGGAAACAGCCGGGGGAATGCCTGAACTGTGTCTGCGCTCCTTCTGTCGCCCTGGAAACCCGAATGGAACCCCAGCTTACCTTGATTGGCAGGTCTTCCTTCCAACCATGGAGCTGCAAAGTGGTTACAAGTTGGGAGAAGACACCCAGGGGAGGGAGTGGGAAGGGGGTGTTCTGTAGCCATGGGCACTCCAATCTCATCCCTGCAAACCCTGATAGGCAGCTCTGACAGCCAAACACAGACCTCCTGTGTTGCTCAATGGGACCTGTACTTATAAATGGCTGTGGGCTCCCAGGCTGAGTTTCACTTTCAGTGAGCACTGGAGTGTGACAGAGCTGTTGCTTGCTACTTGCTAGCCTTTGGGGAGAGAGACAGAGAGTTTAATTGGAGCTTGGATCCTTGACCAAACTTGGGTAATGGCTGGAGGAGAGCTTGTTAAACACTCCCCATGAATATGAGCTCTCTAATTCCAACAGGGGCCATTCTGACACCCACGGACCACAAACCTCGAATCAGTTCAGCAACGGGAAATGTTCGTTGCGGTTCACGACCTCAGGATCGTCATCGGCACTGAACCACGAACTGCAGAGTCATTAATTTTTTTTGGTTCGTGCCCATGTCTAGTCCCAACATTGCCTGTAATGGAGGATTGGTTGATAAAGGTGTTGGAACTTGTAATGAGGGCAAAACTTACTTCAGTGATTAGAAGGCATTTGTTCTATTTGTTGATGAATGGAAACCCCAATAGACTTTTTACATGAAATAAACAATAGAAATTGATGATTCCTGGATTTATAGACTAAGGAGCTTGGACGTTAGAAAAAGAAATCTTTTATTTTTAATATAGAGTGAAAGAAAATTTGAAAATGATACCAATATTTGTCATGGAGAAATCAGAAGCCTTTTAGTTTATATAGTTTTTTCTTTTCTTTCTGTTTTTTTGTTGTTGTTCTGTCTGTGTGTTTGTTATTTTTGTTTGTTTGTTAGTTGTTGTTGAAGTTTTTTCGGCTAGGTCTTGTATCACTGCATTTTTTTTGTTATATAAAACTCCTAATAAAAAAAAATGAAAGAAAGTTAAACAATGCGGCCATACACGGCAGCCACGTGTGGCTTTGGCCGTGGGGCCGTACTTTGCCTCCTCGGCGGGAGGAGGAGCCAGCTTTTCCCGGCCATCCGGGTCTCTCCAGGGGGCGGGGCGGAGATAGAGCCATTCGGCATCTCCGCCCACCTCCACGCAGTTGCTCCGAGCGATCGGTTGGAGCAGGACCTTTTGGAGCCTGCTCTGCCGTCGCTCGGGGGACGCGCCTGCAGACGGAGCAGCTTGGAGCGGCAGCTTGCTCCGCTGGTGTGCCGGCTCCAGGGACTGCGTGGCTCTGCAGTCCGGGCTGCTTGCTCCGTTCTTCGGGCGCTTAGGGCCCCTTTTTGGGCAGCGCGGCGGAGCGCGTCTTCCCGGCGGCCTCGCACCGGTTCAGCGGCCGCGGAACGGTTTGGGCGCTTCGCGCCGATCCTTTTGGGGGGTTGTGCGGGGGGCTAGAGGGGAGGCGTGCTTGCCCCTTTATCTCGGCCTACCCTGCTTCGGCCACCTTTAAAGGCCCGTGACTGGGGGTGGGGGGTGTCCGGCTTGCCTGGCCTTATACCGATCCCCTTTGCGCTGCATTTCGGCCGCCATTTTGGGCTTAGTGGCCGCCATTTTATTTTTATATTGTGCGTTGTTGGGGCTGCTGGAGTTTGTGGCTGCTCCAAACGCTGTTTGGGTCTTGTCTCCCTCTACCCCCCCCTTTTTTCTCAGTGCAAATCCGCATCTATTTCTGCGGTTGTGGGGTGGGAGCTTTATCTCCACTCAGGGCCTGCCTGTTGTTCTGCAAGCAGCTATTGTTCTTAGCTTTTCAGTCTTAATCACCTTGGGTGTGCAGGCAGGATGGCTTCCAGAAAAGGGAAGGGGCCGGCCAAGGGCAAGCAGCCTGCTAAGAAACAGCTTGCCAAACGGCCTCCCCCTGCAGTGTCGTCCTCAGACGATGAGGACGATGTTAGTTTTCATGCTGCAATATTGAAACGCTTGGAGGCTCTTGAAAGGGGCAAGGGGGCGCCTGCCACAGCTGGTTCATCTGCTGAACGCAGTAGACCAGTTAGGGCTGCTTCTAAAGCCGCCTTCAGGAGGGAGATTTTGACTCGTTTGTCTGCTCTTGAGTCCACTGCAGGTTCGGCGGAGGCTGGGCCAGCATCTGCAAGGGAACTCCCTGCAGAGGAGGGTGTCGTAGCATGTGATCCTGAACCTGGACAGGCCGAAGGCGGTCAAGTGGCAGTGGCGGTGGAGCCTAGTGGTCCTGATGGTAAGTCTACCTTGCCGTCACAGGCATGCACTTGGCCATGGGGACCCTGGGGTCAGGCCGCTGCCTCCGGGTCCTCTGGCCCCACCATTCCACCCACCACACTGAACACAGCTTGGCAGTTTCCGGGGCTCGTGGGTACGGCTAATATGCCCCCAGGAGCACCTAGCGCTCCATCGGCTGCAGGGCCTGCTACAGGTCCGGTGCCGGGTTCTGATAGCATGGCTCAAGGTGTTTCTCACTTAGGTTGGCAGTACAGTGGTTGCCCGCCCTGGGGATTTACCCCTTACGGTGTGTATGGTCAGGTCCCCTATAGGGCGCTGCCATTTGGGGATACAGCTCTCCCCCTTGGCGATCACCTTACTCAGGCTACGAGGGATAAGATTGTGAGGGGGGAGTACGTGGACGTGATCACCCTTCTTTTCCGTGAATTGGAAAAGAAGGACAAGGAGGACTTGGACGACCACGACAAGGAAAAGATCAAGCGTCGCAAGGTTGACCGCACGTGGCATAATTGGCTCCCGGGGTTTTTGATATATGCAGGGGTGCTGGCGAGGGCGCAGCCTTTTCGTGCTGTTTCTCTGTTTCAGTATCTCAACATAATTTATAGGGGGTATACTGACTTCGTTGGTGCTGCATGGTTGCAGTACGACAAAGAGTTTAGAATGAGAGCAGCTTTGAACCCTCAGATCCCCTGGAATCAGATTTACCTACAGCTGTGGCTACATGTCATGTCCCCTTCGAAACCCAATTCTGGTGACAGGGCGGATAGTGGACATTTGATTCACCGCCCGCAGGCAGCTGGCTCCACCCGCTCCCAGGCAGGGCAGCAGGTTCAACCCCGGCTGCTCTGTTGGGACTTTACCTCAAAGGGTTTCTGCAACAGGAGGGCCTGCAAATATAAACACGAATGTCCGGCTTGTTCCGGGCAGCATGCTTATTCCTCCTGCCCCAGGGCCAAACCTGGCGGGGGTGGCAGGCGCTCAGGTGGGGGCGGGGGTCAGCAGTCCGCTGGAAAAGGGCCCCAGCCCAGTAAATCTGAGAGCGCTTGAGCGATTACTGCCTTATTATCCCAAGCGTGATGATGCGTTGTTCCTGTTGAATGGTTTTAAGTATGGTTTTAGGATACCATTTCAAGGCCCGCGGGTTCCTTTCATGTCAAACAATTTACGTTCGGTTTTGGGCATGGAAGCTGTTGTGCGGGAAAAATTTTTGAAGGAGTGTTCAGAAGGCAGGGTGTTGGGGCCATTTCTTTCGCCTCCTGTCCCGTGCCTACGTGTTTCTCCGTTGGGGGTGGTCCCTAAGAAGGCCCCTGGTGAATTTCGCTTGATTCACCAACTTTCTTTTCCGAAGGGGGCTTCGGTCAACGATGCCATCCCGGCGGAGCTTTGTTCTGTGCGTTATACTTCCTTTGACCAGGCGGTCAAGGTGGTGCGCAGGTGCGGGGTGGGAGCTTTTATGGCTAAGTGCGACATTAAGTCCGCCTTTCGCCTGCTCCCGGTTCACCCTGATGATGTCGATCTACTGGGCTTCTTTTTTGAGGGTCAGTATTATGTAGACAGGGCCCTTCCCATGGGGTGCTCAATCTCATGTGCTGCCTTCGAGCGCTTTAGCTCCTTTTTAGAGTGGGAGCTGCGGAGAAGGTCTAAATGCCGGGATACCTGTCATTACCTCGATGATTTTATGTTCGTTGGGCCTGCTGGCACGGCACAATGTGCCAGCCTGCTTGCGGGCTTTGTATCTCTGGCTGGAGAACTGGGGGTTCCTCTGGCACGTGAGAAGACGGAGGGTCCATCACAGGTTATGACGTTTTTGGGCATTGAGCTTGATACAGTTAACCAGTCTCTGCGTCTCCCGGCGGATAAGGTGTGCAAGCTCAGGGAGATATTGTCTGCATTCAAGGGTAAGCGGAAGGCATCTCTCCTTGACCTACAGCAGCTAGTGGGCTCTCTAAATTTTGCATGCAGGGCAGTCGCACCGGGTAGGCCGTTCTTACGCCGGTTGTGTGATGCCATGGCAGCTCTTCGGGCCCCTCACCATAAAATTCGCATCGATAGGGGTATGCGTGCAGACATTGAGGTGTGGGAAGAGTTTTTGGGATCCTTTAATGGGATTACTTTTTGGCGTGAGGAATTATTAGTGGGTGCCCAGTTGCAAGTAGCCTCCGACGCTTCAGGGTCCACGGGCTTTGGGGTGTTTTTCCGTGGGCACTGGTGTGCGGAACAGTGGCCCAGGGAATGGGCTGAGAGTGAGATGGTTCAGGATTTAACCTTCTTGGAGTTTTTTCCCATTCTGGTGGCGGTTTTTCTTTGGGGGCACGAGCTTGCCAACCACGTTGTGCACTTTTGGTGCGACAACATGGCCGTGGTGCAGGTAGTTAATTCTCTCACATCTAAGTCAGTCAGGGTTATGTCGTTGGTTTGGGCGTTCACGTTGAAGTGCCTGCAGCTTAATATATTGTTTAGGGCCAGACACGTGCCGGGTATCGACAATGGGGTGGTGGACGCTTTGTCTTGCCAACAGATGGATCGCTTCAGGCATCTTGCTCCCGGGGCTGACAGCTTTCCCTTCAGGATGCCACTGGACCTGTGGCGCCTTGGCAAATGGAAGTGAACAGAGCTATTCAGATGGCTATTGCTCCCAGCACCCGTCGAGCCTATGAACGAGCGGTAGGAACGTTCCAGGAATTTAGGGAGGGGGTTGGGCTGAAGCAGTTGTGGCCCATCCCCGCTGTGCACCTCCTGCAGTTTTGTGTAGCACAGAGGGCTTGTGGCTTGGCTGTGAAGACTATTAGGGGCCAATTAGCTGCGCTGGCATTTGCCTGCAAGGCGCGTGGCTTGTCAGATTCCACGGGTGATTTTCGAATCCGGAAGGTACTCGAGGGCTGGTCCAGGGAGTCGGGGGTTGTGAGGGATTTAAGGCAGCCTATTTCCCCAGCTATTCTGAGAGGCCTTGGGTCTCGGTGGGGGGAGATATGTAGTTCTGGTTATGAGTGCCGGCTGTTCCATGCCGCTTCCCTTACGGCATTCTTCGGTGCCCTGAGGGTGAGTGAACTGGTGGTTCAGTCACAGCGGGAAGCTTCCGGACGGGCTTTATCGGCTTGTGATATTCAGTTCGTGGGCGGTAAGGTCCTGATTAGGATTAGGAAATCTAAGACGGATCAGAAGCAAGCTGGTTCCGTGCTGACTTTGGGTCCTTGTGAGGACAAGGCGTTATGCCCTGTCCGGGCACTTCGCTCTTATGTGAAGGTTAGAGGCCATGATGAAGGAGTGTTGTTTCGGCACGATGATCGCTCTCCATTAACTCACTACCAATTCTGGGCGGTTACTGATAGAGCATTGCGCCAGCTGGGATTGGTGGGTGTCAAGTTCAGCACTCATTCATTTCGAATTGGGGCTGCATCTACTGCGGCGGCCATGGGCTATGCTGACAGGACCATTCAGAAGGTGGGCAGATGGAAGTCATCTGCTTATCGGTCTTATATTCGTCCTTTACCAGTATTATAGTCTCATGTAGTTTGATTTTTTCCAGGTGCAGTGAGCAACCTTGAAAGGAAGCGGATTCTTATAGCTGGCCACAGTATGGTGTTCTGGGCTGCAGTGCAAGCCAGACAGACGCCGATTGGAGCTCAGCTCGGGTTGAGCGAAGATGCCTCCATTGAATGGCTGGGTCGGCGTGGCCTTCGGTGGTCGGGGTTGCTGCCTCTTTTGTTTGGAGGAAGGACGGGTCCTCCTCCCCACATCTTGGTCTTACACGTGGGTGGTAATGACCTGGGATTATTGAAAGGCAGGGCCCTGTCACTACAAGTGATTGCTGATCTGCGCGTGATCAAGAGCCGTTGGCCTAGTGTTTACATATTTTGGTCTGAGATGCTCCCCCGTCGTAAATGGAGGGAGTCTCTTGACCCTAGGGGGATGGCTCGGGCTAGGCGCCGGGCAAATAGGGCCATTCATAAGGCTTTAGCTACGGGACTAGGCATTTATCTTCCTCACCCTCGCATTAAGGCCGCTAATGCCGCCCTTTATAGGGCTGACGGGGTTCATTTGTCGCCGTCTGGTAATGACATCTTCTTGGACGACCTGCGGCTTGGGCTCAGGTTGGCACTAGGCCACCTGTGGGGCGCGAGGGCCTAAGCTGAGGCTTGGCCTTTCGCGTTGGCAGGAGAACTTGGGAAATAGGGAGCGGGCTGGTGAGCACCCCTTTGGCAATTCCCCATTGGTGGGGAAAGGGGTCTCTCAGGAGGGATGGTATGCTTCATGGCTACCACCACCTGTGCAGACTGCCTCCAGGGAACCCCAGGTGCAAGTCCTTCCCTCATGCTGTACGGCTGAGGCTTTAGGAACTTGAGGGGGGAACCCTTTGCCTGGCTGGCCGGGCCGAGGCCATTCCATGAATGGATTACGCCCGGGGCAATGGGGGCTCGCCCATGCAGGCAAGGCGGTGGTCAGAGGTGACCCCGTGGCTTGTCCTGTACCGCATAGTTTGCCTTTGCCGCAGTTTAGTGTTGATGTTATGTTTAATAAAGCGGCTATTTATACCAATAACCTGTGTCTGTCTCATTCTTCCAACTGAGGTGGCAATCAGCCTTTGGGTATCTCAGAGAAAAGCTCAGTCTGGCTAAATCAAGCAAACTGTGTGGAATCCTGAGAGCCTAGTTCTGTCTAAGGGCCAAGCTACAAGTGACGAATGACACTTGAACAGCAAGTGTATTTCTCCCTGTTCACTTGCCCTCCACTTAATCCACTTGCCGTTCAAGTGCCATTCGTCACTTGTAGCTTGGCCCTCTGTAAGGCAAACTGTGTGAGCCTGGATCAGTTTGTGTATATGGCTGTTTCCACATGTCTTTAAAGGGTCGGCCCACTCACTGAACACTGTTGTCTTTCCCCCTTCACTCCACACATTTCCAATTTCAAAATGGTAGCAGGCTATTTGGCTTCCAGTTTTTTGGTGACTTTTCTGAGAATGCACTTTCCCACAGTCCCTGAAAAGGCACCAACAAAACAGAAGCCAAATAACCTGCTACTGTTTTGAAATCGGAGACATGTGGAGTGAAGCTGGCAGCATTCAATGAGTGGGCCATCCCTTTAAAGACGTGTGGAAACAGCTTATATGAGAGAGACGTTATCTTACCTAAATCAGGCAAGCTGGGTGGAAAGGCCTGAGCTAATCTATGTCTGGGTGGATGAGATGAGAGCTTATTCTGTTAGTGAAGACCTGTGTGGAAAATTACTCTGTGTAACTGAGGGCCAAGCTACAAGTGACGAATGACACTTGAACGGCAAGTGTATTTCTCCCTGTTCACTTGCGCTCCACTCAATCCACTTGCCGTTCAAGTGTCATTCGTCACTTGTAGCTTGGCCCTGAGTCTATGAATATACATTTAAGAAGATACAATTGTTTTTGAAACCACTAAGCTTAAGAACTATTCTTAAACCAATACACTTATCAAAACTCTGAAACCATCATGTTTATGCACTTATAAATAAATTCTACTTTCGTTTAGTGGGGAAAAGATCCTTTTGTAACCTCACAACCATCTCCGCATGCTGATCATTCTGTCAAACTACCATCTATAGATAGCCTTGGGTGGCAGCAGAAACCTTTTAAGGGAGTCATTAAGGCAACTATATATAAGTCACACAAACATAAAGGAAGGTGTTCTTGTGGTAAAATCCTGGGTAAAGCAGAGGACACCTAAAGCTCTGTGTGACCAGAGCCTGCCTGAGGTATAAGTTTAAGGTAGCATAAGGAGGAGCTATATTAAAGGTTCAAAGGCAAAGATTTAAGGTTTAAAAATAAACAACAAAACAGTACATGGGGGTTCCCAGGCAGAGGGAAAGAAGAAAAGAAGAAAAAAACAGCCACTAAATTATTGTTTTGTATTAAAAACAGGATTTCTATGTTTGATAATATTCATAGGAACAAAATAGAGGGGTTAAATAACAACCTAAAGATATATTAGAAAATATTTATTATAAATGTGCACAAATGTAGATTAAAAACAAGTTTAAAACAAGGCCTGAATGGCAGGCTACATGTATATGCTAAAACGTGATAAAACATCTCAAAGTACAGATGATGGTACAGTGCAATGACCAACACAAATAGACCAAGGTACAGTAAAAAACCAGCCGCGTTTCGGCCCTAAGGCCTTCCTCAGTGGTCAATTGTAAACTATTTATAGTCAAACACACTCACACATATAGAAACCAATCGTGAAGTCCTCCCAGTGTTTTATCTAGAGCTCTAGTATTGTGTGATAAAATACAATTATTGCAGTAGACCCAGGACTGCATTCACACAATGCTCTTCATTTATTCTTGTACTCTGAGGCTTGGTTTCCAATGTATAAGGGTGTGTTACATCAATCTGCAGTAAAGATAGAATGGCCTTTTGTTCCCCTGCTTATTTGGGTTGAGTTTGTGGGGACTTTCCCCCAAACCCCCTTTTTCTTCCTTGATAATATTCATATTCTATCATATTTATCTCATTCTCCTGCATATGTGAACTAGGCCTTAGATTTTCCATACTGGATGTCACTGTTTGCCAGTGCAGTAGTTGAAGTACCTGCTGTATAATGATGGGTGTTTTTTTTTTTTTTGCAGACTCTCAAAGTTTTACCTAAAATAAAAGAATTGAAACCATCTGGATATTCCTTTTCAGGCAAAGTTCCTGAGGAATTATATGAGAAACCAAAAAAGATGCAACAAGTCTAGCAAACTGGCAGCTAGTGTGTGGGGGATTTTCTGCATATTCATGTTTTCATTGGGTTTCAGCTAGGAAAAAAAATTGGAAGTGATTTTGGAGATTCCCTCTCTGTCAAACAGTGAGAACTTCTGAAAAAAGTCAAAAGAGTTAAAAAAAGAATAGCAACGCCCCTCCCTATTGAAAGGTCCATTAAAAAAAAAATAGGCAAACATATTCATTACAGAGTGCTGTTTGGTTTCTTTGCCAATCAAATTTAGGTGAAGTTGCAATCTGAAATTAAATGTAAGCTCATTAAATGCATATTTTCATAACACCCTTGGAAGATACAGTTCAGTGAACCCAGAACATTTATTTCCCACTTGGCTATTTCTCCAAATTGTAATGGAATAACCTCCTGTTATTCTTCTTTCAAGGGGTGGAGAGAAATAGACCATCTATATCATGTTTGATTTAAAAACACCCACGCGTACTGAAAGAAATATTTTATTAGAACCATACGGGTTTTTTGTTTGAGCGAATTTGAAATCCGGAGTTTATTTTCCTTCAGCGCCTCTGCAAAAAGAACAAAAACCCCTCAAACAGGAATTAAGATTTTATTTTTTTCTCATTGTGTTTGCTCCTACTTATTAAACACACATGTAGCCCGGATTCCTTACTTAGGTGCAAAGACTTTTTTTCCAAAAAAAAGGTGCAACTAGACCGTTGCCCTGTCTTTTTGCCCCCAGGACTCTTTTGAACAGCTGTGAGAAAAAGAGAGAGAGAAGAGGTAATTTAACAACTCCAATCCAGATGTTCGTATCATGCACACACCCTGAACGGCTTTAGCATGGTTTATTTCGTTTTCTGAAACCATTTTTCACCAGCCTGTTTTCTCAGCTGGGAAACTTCTGGTGTAGTGTTTTCAAAAAAATATTGCATTTGGCATTACAAGAAAACAGAGCCTTTAAGACATTAAAAGGACAATATCCTTGTTTGACTTGGCCAAGAGAAGCAGGAATTTTACATTTTTGTACCACCCAAAGAATAGGTAAAAGAAAATTTTCCACTCTTAAATCCCAGTTTACATGGGAATTTGAGAGTTGATTTAGCTTGATTTTCTTTTTCTTTCCTTTTAAAAGTGCTTCTCTTTTTTGACAGTGTGAAATGACTTTCTTACTGCTATGTATGAACAAGCTGTTAAGATATCAGAATATATACAAATGAATATTACGCATTAAGATGAGCTGAAGGTGAAGATAATCAGAATGTGCTTGAAGCCAATATATTACTCCAATATATTACTCCTCATGGTCATTTGTTCAGAAAGGTGACAGAAGTCCACAAAACCTAGGCTGGATATGTGTTTATCTGAGCTACAGTAGCTATGTCAATATATAATACAACAATCTCTGATGTACCTACAACGTGTGCAACATGGAGAGATGCACAAATGTAGATTAAATATCATGCAATATATTCGAACATGTGACTTCTTTTTCAGTATGAAATAATTAAACATGTTTTCAAAATGGATGAGACTCCAGCTTGCCAGGCAGCTAGTAATGGGTGGTGCTGCACTCAGCCAGTCAGGCACTTCGCCTCCTTTGGGCCATCTCAGCCCAGGCCCTCTGCCACCATTATTCCTGCTGAGCGGGACTGGGTCCTAGACCTGTTTGGTGAAAACCTGCTGCTTATCTGAAGGGCCAGTGGTGAGGACTCCCTTGTAGGATCTGGCAGGATGGCCTCTGGTGCCACTGGCACATCATCAGCTGGTGCCTCTGCAATATCATGTCCTCCCTGGTTCCACCAATCCACCTCAGCTGATGGCCTTGGCTCCTCAGGCTCCTCCCCTGAGGACTCTGAGTCCAAGTCTCTGAACTGGTTGGAGAGAGTCATGGCATTTCCAGAGTTGTCCCCCACTTCATCAACACAACAAACATTTGAGGTAGGTTAGGTTGAGAGAGAACAAATGACCAAACGTCATCCAGTGAGCATCATAGCAGTCTAGGGATTTGAACCGGGGAATCTCCAGTACTAATCAGATACTTTGACCACTACACAACATTCAAGATAGGACCACAATTAAGACATGTGACCCTGGACAGCAGCAGCCAGAATTTGAAATTTCAGTAGCAGCGCTTTCAAAGTACTATAAGAACATAAGCAAAGCCATGTTGGATCAGGCCAGTGGCCCATCCAGTCCAACATTCTGTCACACACAGTGGCTAGAAATCCAGTGCCATCTAAAGGACTGTCAGTGAGGCCAGGACACCAGAAGCCCTCCCACTGCCTTCCTTCCAGCACCAAGACAACAGAGCACCACCTCCCCACAAAGAGAATACCATCTATCTCCTGTGGCTAATAGCCACTGATGGACCTCTGCTCCATATATTTGTCCAGTCCCCTCTTGAAGCTGGCAATGCTTGTAGCTGCCACCACCTCCTGTGGCAACGAATTCCATGTGTTTATCACCCTTTGTGTAAAGTAGTATTTTCTTCTATCTGTTCTAACCCGACTGCTCAATAATTTCATAGAGTGCCCACGAGTTCTTGTATTGTGAGAAAGGGAGAAAAACACATCTTTCTCTACCTTCTCTAACCCGTGCATTATCTTGTAAACCTCTATCATGTCTCCCCTCAGTCGTCTTTTCTCCAGGCTAAAGAGCCCCAAGCGCCTCAATCTTTCCTCATAGGGAAAGTGTTCCAACCCTTTAATCATTTTAGTTGCCCTTCTCTGTACTTTTTCCAGTGCTATGATATCTTTTTTAAGGTGTGGCGACCAGAACTGTACACAGTACTCCAAATGAGGCCTCACCATCGATTTATACAGAGGCATTATGATACCGGCTGATTTGTTTTCAATCCCTTTCCTAATAACCCCTAGCATAGCATTAGCTTTTTTTATGGCAGTCGCACACTGTGCTGATGTTTTTAGTGAGTTATCTATCATGACTCCAAGATCTCTCTCTTGGTCAGTCTCCGCCAGTTCAGACCCCATCAACTTGTATTTATATTTTGGATTTTTGGTTCCAATGTGCATTACTTTGCACTTGGCTACATTGAACCTCATTTGCCACATGGATGCCCACTCTTCTAGCCTCGACAGATCCCTTTGGAGTGCCTCACAATCCTCTCTGGCTTTCACCACCCTGAACAATTTCGTGTCATCTGCAAATTTAGCCACTTCACTGCTTAATCCCAATTCCAAATCATTAATAAACAAGTTAAAAAGCATTGGACCCAATACCGACCCCTGTGGCACCCCACTGCTCACCACCCTCCACTGTGAGAAGTGCCCGTTTATACTCACTCTCTGTTTCCTATTAATTAGCCAGTTTTCGATCCACAAGAGGACTTGGCCCTTTATCCCATAGCTACTGAGCTTACTTAGGAGCCTTTGATGAGGAACTTTGTCAAAAGCTTTCTGGAAGTCAAGATAAACAATATCTATCGGGTCTCCCTTGTCCACTTGTTTGTTCACTCCCTCAAAGAACTCTAACAGATTGGTGAGACAAGATCTTCCCTTACAGAACCCATGCTGAGTTTTCCTCATCAGCTTTTGGTCATCAATGTGCCCACTAATTTTATTTTTGATAATAGTTTCCACCAACTTACCCGGTATTGACGTCAGGCTGACTGGCCTGTAATTTCCCGGATCTCCCCTGGAACCTTTTTTAAAGATGGGGACAACATTAGCTACCTTCCAGTCCTCAGGAACAGATGCAGAGTTTAATGACAGATTACATATTTTTGTGAGGAGATCTACAAGTTCACACTTGAGTTCTTTCAGAACTCTTGGATGTATGCCATCTGGGCCCGGTGATTTATCAGTTTTTAAATTATCTAGCAGTCGCATAACCTCCTCTCTCGTCACCTCAATGTGACTCAGGTCTTTCAAAACCCCTCCCAAAGTCAGTGCTTCCGGAGTGGGCATGCACTTCTTATCTTCCACAGTGAAGACAGAAACAAAGAACGCATTCAGCTTCTCGGCCATTTCCCTATCACCCTTTAGTAATCCTTTTACGCCTTGGTCATCCAAGGGCCCCACTGCCTCCCTAGCTGGTTTCCTACTTCTAATATATTTAAAGAATTGTTTATTGTTTTTCTTTATGTTCTTTGCAATATGCTCCTCATATTCCCTTTTTGCCTGTCTGATCACAGACTTGCACTTTTTTTGCCACAGCTTATGCTCCTTTTTATCAACCTCACTCCGACTAGTTTTCCACTGCCTAAAAGAATCCTTTTTACCTTTTACAGCTTCTATTACATTGCTTGTTAACCATGCTGGCCTTTTCCTAAACCTATTTGTGCCTTTCCTAACCAGCGGTATATATTTAATTTGAGCTTCCAGGATTGTAGTTTTAAATAGTCTCCAAGATTCCCCAAGTGTTTTGACCTTTTTTACTTTCCCTTTCAGTTTCTTCTTCACGTACCCCCTCATCTCAGAAAAGTTACCCCTTTTGAAGTTAAACATGGCTGTGTTGGTCTTATTTGGCAATTTCCTATTTATACATATGTTGTACTCAATAACATTATGGTCACTGTTCCCAAGTGGTGCAATCACATTTACATCTCTCACCAGGTCTTCAGCATTACTGAAGACCAAATCCAGGATCACCTCTCCCCTAGTAGGTTCTGTAACCATCTGTTCCATAGCACAGTCATTGAGACAGTCTAGAAACTCACTTTCTCTCCCCCGATTCGAACACCCATTGGCCCAGTCAATGTGTGGGTAGTTAAAATCACCCATTACAACACGGTTTTTTTGTTTAGCAGCCATCTTTAATCCTGTCATCATTTTATAATCCTCCTCTATTTTCTGATCTGGAGGGCGATAACAAACTCCCACAGTTAAGTTTCCATTTGGGCCCGTAATTTCAACCCATAGCATTTCCAGAAGCGAATCTAATTCAGTTACCTTCTCAATCTTACTGGAATGTATACCTTCTCTGACATATAGAGCCACCCCACCACCAACCCTTCCCTCCCTATCCTTCCGATATAATTTATATCCAGGAATCACCGTGTCCCACTGATTTTCCTCATCCCACCAAGTTTCTGATATGCCCACAATGTCTATGGATTCGCCCAACACTAAACATTCCAGCTCCCCAATTTTACCTCGGACACTTCTAGCATTTGTATATAAACACCTGTAACTTCCCCGGCACACTTTGCCTCGAGACGTAGTTAGGTCATCTGCACTGTTTGTCTCCATCTCAGTTGACAACTCTAATCTATCTCCCTGTAGAAGTGTTATACCTAGCCCTTCATCTCTCTGAGATGAACCATCCTGAACCAGAGACACTTTATCTCTTGTCGGCTTTCCCCTAGCATTTAGTTTAAAAACTGCTATGCCACCTTTTTGATTTTAAGTGCCAGCAGCTGGGTTCCTTCTCGGGACAAGTGGAGACCGTCTCTCTTGTACAGCTCCCGCTTGTCCCAAAAAGAATCCCAGTGCCTAACAAACTTGAACCCTTCCTCCCTACACCATCGTCTCATCCACGCATTGAGACTCCTGATCTGCGTTTGTCTCTCTGGCCCTGCGCGTGGAACAGGTAGCACTTCTGAGAAGGCTACCTTGGAGGTCCTGGCCTTGAGTCTCCTGCCTAACAGCCTAAATTTTTGTTCCAAGACCTCACGACTGCATTTCCCAACATCGTTGGTTCCAACATGGACCACGACCACTGACTGTTCCCCAGCACTATCTACCAGCCTATCTATAACACGCGTAATGTCCGCTACCTTCGCACCAGGCAGGCAAGTCACCATACGGTCAGAACGCGGTTGTGCCACCCAGCTATCTACTTGTCTAAGGATCGAATCACCAACTACCAAGAGCCTCCCTCCCGCCCCACCCAGGGATGGTTCCTTGATGCGAAAGGAAACCTGCTCACCAACTGAAGAAGAGGTCCCTTCTGAGGGCATGTTCCCCTTATCCTCAGTACGGTGCCCTGATTCCACAAGATCCTCATTCTCCTTGACAACAAGAACGCTGCCATTTTTAGAGTGGGACACATCTATCCTGTCCCTGAGAATCTTGTCCTCGTGCCTATCTAACTGTCTCCGCTTCTCCAGGTCAGCCACCTTGGCCTCAAGGGTACGTACTCGTTCCCTGAGAACCAGGAGCTCCTTGCAGCGAGCACACATCCAGGACTTCTGACCAGAAGGCAGATAGTCATACATGTGACACTCAGTGCAATACACTGGAAAGCCCCCAACCCCCTGCTGGCATTCTGACTTCATTATTCTGTTTTAGGAATAACACACTAAGAGGAAAGAAAACGGCTATGATCCCCCGGCTATGATCCCCCGGCTAAGAGCCACAGGCCAAGAGCCCTTTAGCTCTCGCCCTTCGGCTCGCGCCAAAGGCTCGCGCCCCTGCCCAGCAGTTGCCTTTTCAATGCAAAAGGTCACTTCCTGCTAAGCACAGGAGGTGAGCACAAAGGGGGTGTGTGGCTTGTACTCCAGCAACCCCCAGCAGCCTTACAAACACACTCACCCTCAAACACAATCAAGCCCAAACACACTCAGCCTCAAAACTACACTCAAATCAACACAAAACTACACACAAAAAGCCCCAAAGCTAGAGAGGACCACCCTTAGCTTCTCAGCTTAACCATTCTCAGATTTCCTTGGTCTTGACTCTTGATTCCAGGGTTTACACTCAGTAGATCCTAGTATACAAAAAAGCTGTTATAGCACTGTAAAAGTTGTATTTGCACTGCAAATTATTGGTTCTTCCAAGTTCAGAGCTTCATTCACCACTAGCTTTCTCTACGGTGCCATTTTCCTAACTCGGGATGTGCTCTGAGAAGAATTTCTATATAATCTGGGATCCAGGGAAATTTTTCTACTGAGAATGCTGATTTTGAGGCAGGATATTACTTGTTCAGGATGCAGTTTTTCAGGTTCTGGAGTTTGGGGATCATAATTTTCAATGGTTAATGTATTTAAGGGTCTGAAGCATCTGTTTATAAAAATAATAGCACCAAATTTGCACAGAGCATAGTCTTCCCTCCATTCTAAAGACTCCCTAAATTTCAAACAGATTGAACAAAGGTGTTCAATTTGACAGACATCTGAAGTAGGTGACTCTCAGTGCAACTGCACTTTTCTCTGATTCCTATGGGGAGAAATGGCTGTCAAATAGCGGCCTAGCAAGAGAGTACGGCCAACCACCAGCATTAGATAAAAAACCTTGCCTGCATTCATTTCATTTTCATACTCCTACAGTGACAATTATTTTTAACTAGAGATGGGCATGATTTGCATTACGATAAAAAAAAAAACATGATAATGGCTATTACGTGATCAGGACCCAGCGGATCATGCTTGGGCACGGCCAACGATCCAGCGGTCGGGAGAGGGGCTGGATCGGGGATGATTGGGGCGATCGTGCTCGGATCGGGAAGCCAGACACTCAGGCGCCAGCAATCTATTCCCCTGGCAACGGAGCCAGGGGAATGCCTGAGCTGTGTTTGCCCTCCTTCTGTTGCCCTGGAAACCCGAATGGAAGCCCAGCTTGCCTTGATCAGCAGGGCTTCCTTCCAACCATGGAGCAGCAAAGCAGTCACCAGCTGGGAGAAGACACCCAAGGGAGGGAGGGGGAAGGGGGTGTTCTGTAGCCATGGGCACTCCAATCTCATCCCTGCAAACCCTGAGAGGCAGCTCTGACGGCCACAGGCAGCCAAACACAAACACAGATGCCATCGGCATCAGCCACCGTTCCTGTATCACTGGGAACAG
Organism: Eublepharis macularius; assembly: GCF_028583425.1. Classification (NCBI taxonomy): domain Eukaryota; kingdom Metazoa; phylum Chordata; class Lepidosauria; order Squamata; family Eublepharidae; genus Eublepharis; species Eublepharis macularius. The sequence goes on from NC_072794.1 coordinate 140,805,436, forward strand.
CGGGGCGCCACTCCGCTTTTGCCTCCACGATCCACGGATCAGAAACGGGAGATGACCGGTGTGGATCGTTAATTCGGGATCATCGCCGGTGCCGATCCACGATCAGTTTGATGAGTATTTTGGGGGGGGGGATCGTGCCCACCTCTATTTTTAACCTTTCTGCTGAAAATTTTGTTTGCGATCCTTCCTTGTTGTGGTCTGTTTGTTTCCTTTCACAAAGTAAGGGAGGCTTTCTTTGCAGAAAACGTCCCCTCCCATCCCCTCCCATCCCACAGGTCTGCTATTATTCCCTATGAGGGATTTTTCTGGGTGGGTGGGTGGGTGGGTGGAGTAGATTTTTTCAGCCAAATAACACCAAATGCTCAAACTGATGCTGGACTTGTAGGCACTTTGAGAACAACCCTGTTTCATAGGCAGTTACTTCCTTATCCTCTGATTCTTCCAGTGTTCCTTACTGAAATAATGAATTCTAATCACCGAAAGGCATGCTTAGATATTCTACCTCTCACTGACTTGGAAAGCCGCTTCATTGGGATTCCATATAGTGAAACAGTCTGCTGCTGTAATTATAGGTCCATTGAGGATTTGTCCCATGTCACTTCCCAGTGCCTGAGTTTTGAGGCTAAGTGCAGTAGGTTTTTGAAAACCATTATAACATATTTCCCAAGAAGGTCAAACCAGGAGAAATTAGTTTTATTCTTGGCAGATAGGGATAAATCCATTACTCTTCAAATGACAAGGTTTGCTGCCACCCTCATAAAGGTAAAAAAGACAATGAGGTATGCTGACCCAAGCATGGTTGACTACTAACTGCTTTACCCTGGGTCATTAGACTTTGGATTGCATGGTGTTTTTTATTATACGCTTAATGGTTTTTCTGCATTTTGATCTTTTATATGGAAATGTCCAGATTTTTTTAAAAAAATATCTTGATGGACATTTGATTTTCTCTTGTATGATTGCTATGGCTTTGTTGGAAATACTGATTGATAATGAGATTATACAGGAAATTTGTATCAATAACCACTGTAAATGTGAAAAAAAAATCCTTTATTCTCTTGCTTAGTTGCTTATAACAATGACTCTGAACGATGTAATAGGACTGTAAAAGCAGGGAATTGCAGGGTATCACTGATAAGTGATAGGATGCCTGTGTAGCATCATCTATTCAGCTGAGTTGTGCTGAGCTCTAGCCCATTCTTTCAACAGAAAATATAACTCTAAAAGACCCAGCAAAATCTCGTTTTATACCTCATCTTCAAACAATGTGATGATTCGTGCCACATGGCCTCCAAAATATTCATTCACAGTTCTGCCAAGAATTGCACCCTGTAAACATTCCAAACCTCTTTACTGCAAAAAGTGGTATTTATTATGACAGAAAGCAATACATAGGTCAGGAACGGTTCAACGAGTGTGGTGGGACCATCAGAATGGAGCATCAGGGCTTAGCTCTGCTAGTACAGATACTACATACTTTCTTTGATGCTCTGTACAATTAGAATGATTTCAGTACTAGGATGGAACACCGAAGATGAGTTTCTTGGGCATGTAAAGGTTTCCATAGGGTTGGGTGTAGGGGTGTGGAAAATGAAACTCTCAAGCTGAAAATATACACAGAAATTGCTGTTTTGAATCATTACCTTGATTCTTTGGTACGGTAACACAAATCCAAGATGCTTGCAATAAGAAACCTCCTCCCTGTTGTTGTTTTTTCAGGTTCCTATGCTTACCAGCAATGTAGCATGAGCACGTTTTCCCTTGATGGTATTTACTGGAAATTGTATTTCTCTGTTCCAATTAGACCCTTGCAAGGGAGGAGCAAGAGCACTCCCAGCCAATCTACTGATTTCTTTGACAATGACATCTTTCCTTTCCAATTAGACCCTTGCAAGGGAGAAGCACAGGCCACTCCCAGCCAATCCCAAACTGCAGAAAGCTGTCATTCTCCCCCCACCCCTCTTTTGTGAGTTGGGAAGATAGTTTTCTTTCATCTTAAAAACAGAACGCTGGGGCTTGTTCAGGGATCATAGAATTCCTACCCTTGTCCAATGTGTTTGAAACTTGAAGTTTTTTTGAAAGACAGGCAGCAGCTACTCTGCTGTAATTTTGGTGGCATTTGGTTAAAAATGACTTCAGACCCCCAGGGAATAATGGAAAAACTGCTGATCTCACTCCTTACTTTGTTACAACAGCAGGATTTGAGTCCAAAGACACAGTAGAGACCAACAAGATTTTCAAAGTATAAGCTTCCAAGACTCAAAGCTCTCTTCTTCAGGAACAGAGAGGAGTGGAAACCTCTGAGCCTAGAAATCCTAGTCAGGAGGTGGGAGCAAAGAAGGAAGTCAGGATGTTAAAGGTAAAATGCAACTTGATTAGCGCAGAAATTAACATCTGAAGTCAGATAAGAATCCTATGCTACTATTCAGTCCTGGAGGTTCCATTGTTCTGAATTTGTAAATGAACACAGGTTCAGCAATCTCACTGCAATCTGCCCTTGAAGCTTTGTTTGAGGACAACCACTTTTAAGTCAACATTCGAATGTTCCAGAAGATTAAAAGGTTTTCCCACTGGTTTTTGAGTGTTGTAATTTTTAGTGTCAGATTTTTCTCTATTTAGGATGCTTTAGGATTCAGGTAGGATGGGTTTAGGATGGTTTAGGTAGGTAGAATGATTTAGGATTCAGTGATTGTTTGGATGTCTGAAGAATGAAGCTAAAAACATTTGTATGGATGACATTTGTGTAGACATGTAAAGGAAACCTCAGACACAAACACTTACATTACGGGAGTGTAAATTGCAACTCATAAATGAGAGGCATATACAAGAAAAGTGCAGTTGTACATCTATGATTCTCTTTACTCTAAACCAACTTAACTTCTTTGCTGATGTTGGATGTTTTCCATGTCTCTTGGAAACAGCTGTAGTAAAATGGCTACCATTCAAGTGCAGGGAACACCGGGGTGTGCCTGTCCATCCTTTATGAAAAATGTGTTTCCTGAATGAACTCATTGTACCTGGTACACTGTGTATCAGAGTTTACTACTGGCATTAGAGATAGCTTGGTGCTTTGTCCCTTGTTGACTTGCTCTGTCATTTGTCCTGCAGTTGTCGTATTTGTTGTTTTCCTTTTAAAGGAAAGGCAAAGGAAGTGGACTGTGATAACATCACATAGAAAAAGAAGAAGGCATGTACTTAATCATTACAGGGATAAGTTCATTCATGGCCATTAGGGCCAGTATCCTGTTGTCCTGGACCCTTCAAAATCAAATGAAGCACAAGTCATTGATTGGCTGGGGTAGTTAATAGCCCAGCCTATGAGGAATGGCAAAGAGGAGAGCATAAAAGTAGCTTCCTCCTTGTAGGCATTTGTCACATGCTCTTGCCTGCCCATCCTGTCTAGGGGCACATATAGACTGGTGGGTCTTGTGACAAAACAGGATTTTTGAGGTATCCCATGATTGACTTGGGGGAGGCATAGTTTTTGCCTGCTACATGCTGCCTCGGGAGAATATCTGTCTGGTCCCAGGACTAGACATGGGCATGAATGGGAAAAAAACCGAACACGCTGTTTGTGGTTCGTTGCCACCAACAAACATGAACAGATGAACAGTAACGAACATGTTCCATTAATGCACATGTTCGGTGTTCATAGTTTGTTGGGGACAGAATGGCCCCCATTGGACTTAGAGAGCCCATATTCACAGTGGGTGTTCAGTAGGATCTCCTTCAGCCATCACCCAAGTTTGGTCAAGATTGCAATATGGATCTTGGAATTATACGTTCCCAAATCTGATGCCCCCAAGAAACACCCATTCAACACAATGGGAGCCACCAACTGATTTTTGCTCCGTGTATAAGTGGTGGACTCTAGGGGATGGGGGCTTTTGCCGCTCGCCAGTGGCCGTCCACCAGGTTTCCCAGAGGTTTCCCACCAGGTTTCCCAGAGGCTACTTTCCGCCAGGCCTCAGAGTACTGCACTGCACTTTCCTGCGCAGACAGGGAAGTGGGTGATGAGTGTGGCTGCTGGGCCTGGTGGGCTTGAGGAGGTGGCATCGGGTCACCCCCCCCTCTAGGGGGTGGGGGTTCTGCCTGCTCGCTGGCAGCACCGCCTAAGTGCCCACCCACCAGGCCTTAGAGTACTGCACTGCACTTTCCTGCGCAGACAGGGAAGTGGGTGATGAGTGCAGCCACCGGGCCTGGTGGGCTTGGGGAGGCGGCATCGGGCTGCCTCCCCTCTTGAGGGCAGGGTGTCTGGTCGCTTGCTGGTGGCATCCCCCATGCGCTCACCCGCCAGGCCTCAGAGTACTGCACTGTACTTTCCTGAGCAGACAGGGACATGGGTGATGAGTGTGGCCGCCGGGCCTGGTGGGCTTGGGGAAGTGGCTTTGGGTTCCCCCCCAGGGGGTGGAGGTCTGGCTGCTCGCCGGCGGCACCCCCCATGTGCCTACCCACAAGGCCTCAGAGTACTGCACTGCAGTTTCCTGCACAGATGGGGACATGGGTGATGAGTGTGGCCACCGGGCCCGGTGAGCTTGGGGAGGCGGTGTTGGGCTGCCTCCCTTCTAGGTGGTGGGGGGTCTGGCTACTTGCTGGTGGCATCCCCCATGTGCCCATCTGCCAGGCCTCAGAGTACTACACTGCACTTTCCTGCATCCTCAGCCGAAGTGCGCACTAAGCTTGGCCAAAGAGCCAGACAGAAGCCCTGGAACCAGAGGGAGGGGGTAGAGCCCTAGCCCAGCACTCCCACAGACCTGACCAGATCAGGCACTAATAATCCATGTGAGCCCTCAGCCAAGGTGCCCACTGAGCTTGGCCCCAGGGTCTGGCAGCAGCCCTGAAACTAGAAGGAGGGGGTAGAGCCCTAGCCCAGCACTCTCAAAGACCTGAGCAGATCAGGTGCTAATAATCTGTGTGAGCCCTCAACCAAGGTGCCCACTGAGCTTGGCCCCAGGGCCTGACAGCAGCCCTGGAACCAGAGGGAGGGGGTAGAGCCCTAGCCCAGCACTCCCAGATACTTGACCAGATCAGGCATGAATAATCAGTGAGAGCCCTCAGCTGAGGTGCACACTGAGCTTGGCCCCAGAGCCAGGCAGCAGCCCTGGAACCAGAGGGAGGGAGTAGAGCCCTACCGCAGCAGTCTCAGACGTGAGCAGATCAGGCTCTAATAATCAGTGTGAGCCCTCAGCCAAGGTGCCCTCTGAGCTTGGCCCCAGGGCCAGGCAGCTGCCCTGGAACCAGAAGGAGGGGGTAGAGCCCTAGCCCTGCATTCCCAGAAACCTGACCAGATGCCTCACTAATAATCAGTGTGAGCCCTCAGCTGAGGTGCCCACTGAGCTTGGCCCCAGGGCCAGGCAGTAGCCCTGGAATCAGAGGGATGGGGTAGAGCCCTAGCCCAGCACTCCCAGAGACCTGACCAGATCAGGCAGTGATGATAATGTGAGCCCTCAGCCGAGGTGCCCACTGAGCTTTGCCCCAGGGCCTGGCAGCAGCCCTGGAACCAGAGGGGATAGCTCCCTATCCTACCCACCACACACAGAAAAAAGCCCAGCTCCCTGTCTCTCTCCCAAAAGGCTAGCAACAGTTCTGTCCCACTCCACTGCCTGCTGAAACTGAAAGCCAGAACTGGGAGCACAGTGCCCTTTTATAACCAGAGGTCTCATAGGGAAAAGCAGGAGGTCTGTGGTTGGCAGTCAGAACTGCCTAACAGGGTTTGCAGGGATGAGATTGGAGTGGCCATGGCTACAGAACACCACCCCTCCCCTCCCTCCCCCCAGTCTCTGCTGCAATGTAACCAACTGTAACCAATTTGGAGCTCCACAGTTTGAAGGAAGACCTGCCCATCAAGCTAAGTTGGGCTCAGATTGGGGTTTCCAGGGTGACAGAAGGAGTGCAGACAGATTTCAGGCACTCCCTGTCTCCATTGCCAAGGGAATTGATTGAAGGTGCCTTACTATCTGGCTTCACGAACAGCAGACGAACGCAATGAACGAGGCTTGCGACGACCGCTTGTTCGTTTGCAATGGTGCCTCATGAACGGCTTGTTCGCGAACAGATGAACGGGCTGTTAGTGGGTTTTTTTCTTTTGTAATGCTGTTCGTGCCCATGTCTACCCAGGACTGGTTGGCTGGAATAGAGAGGATTGCTTATTATCGGTAGACATCCTGTAATAATCGGGGGGCATTCTTTAACAGCCCATCATTTCTTCTAAGGTGAGGTGAGAAGGAATGCCCTGAGTGCGGAGCAGCACCAAGAAGACCCTTATTGTCTATGAGGTATGTTGCAGGAAGACAATGAAGCTGCACACCTCTTGGCACAGCAAATGTGCTGGTGAGGATAAACAAAGCCAGTCGCTGTCTGTGTTTCGAACCAAGGTGGTGTTGCAAAAATGAAAGTAGCAATGAATGGCTGCTTAGTGTAGCTCACCTTAATAGGCAATGCCTTATTCTATTCAAATTAACAAGTTAGATTCATGCTTTGGTTGTCTTGTGTCCTTATTCAGGGAGGGTGCTGGAGGCAACAAGTAAACAGTCTTTTTAACACAAATGCAGCTGAGATACAGCAAATTTGATCTGACCAGTGTGGGATGAAGGCAAGGCCACAACTAGGGTGAGGGCAGTGGGCACACAGGCCTTTTTCAAAAGCTCAGCTTTTTCTTTTGTGACTTGGCAGTTTCCAATTAAAAAAATGGTTACAAAAGAGCAGTAGATGGAGGAAAATGTAGAAAGTAAGGGTTATGTGCTAGTACAGTGTAGTGGTTAGAGTGCCAGACTAGGAGTGGGAAGTCCCAACTTGTCCTTGAATCTCATTGCATGACCTTGGTGCAGTCAAGCTTGCTTAGCCTGACTTACCTCACAGAGTTGTTGTAATAATATAATGGAAGAGGAGGAGATAGTAGCTGAACAAAGGGCTCCATAATTGAGCTCCATACCATTGCCAGTTTTTACCTTTGATGTCTTCACCCAGAGCAGCTTCACTACCAAAATAATAAATATAAAACAGCAAACTATAAAACTATTAACACGCTGGTATATGACACCAGTTAAAATGAACCATATAAACAAAAATACTCCACCCCTGTGTTGGAAACAGTGTGGAGAGAGGGGGTCATATCTGCATTGTTGGTGGGAGCGTGCCATGTACATATAAGGACATTTTGGGAAACAGTATTAATTGAAATAAATGTTATACTTAATTATGAAGTACCACTAAAACTGCAAATTGTATTGCTGAACCATTGGACAGACCATGATATACCGACAGTCTGGATTAAACTAGTCTGGATCTTGTTGTCAATTGCCAAATCAGTCATCGCTTCAAGATGGAAACAAAAAACACCTCCATCTCTAAAGGAATGGCACAACCGTCTTTGGGACTATTTCATATTAGAGAAAATAGCAGACCACTTGGCGTTTTATGAAAACCAAAGATATAGATCCCACTTCTCAGAACAGTGGACACCGATTTTGGATCACCTATCTGGACATGAAGCATCACTCCCAAACAATTCCAAAGGAGATCACTATAAGCTGTTATTGCATTGTTACGACTGTGTTTACTTTTCGTGTTTGTTGTTACTGTTGTATTCTGTATATTTTATATAATAAAACCAAAATTGCAAATTAAAACAAAAACAAAAAACCTAGAGCAGCTAACACTTGCTGCCCATGCATCTCTTACTGTAGCAAGGCAACCTGCACATCCCCAATAGCGCTGTCTGAATTTTCATTAGATCATCATGACCCTTCAGGAAGCCTTAATGGGCATGCATGTCTTGAAGGACTGTGCTTAAAGGTGTCTGGGGGAGGGTAGAAGATTTCATTGCTCTGGTTGGAGGGATGGTAAGGCAAGATACTGGGAGGGAAAGAACTATACACACCACCGCTGAAAAAAGGGTAGGATAAAATGGGATGAGTAGGTTGGAGTCGACCACAGTGACAAGTTTCACAGTGAAAACCATATTTCATGAAAATTTAATACCATCTTATTATTTTCTAGACTACACAAACTTTCAAGAGAAACAGATTCCATCTCACAAAATGGTAGCCTCATGCCCCATTTACTGTCATAAGCAAGATCCATGTTATTGGTGTTCAGCTGCTTAAATATATTAGTCCCAGTGGCATCCCTTGTCATTGGCAGAATATAATACCTTATCCAGTGTTAATACTTCCAATGGATATTTTAATAAATAAATATAGTTGAGAAGCCAGGAAAGGACCATATTGTGCTTAATCCTAACTTTTGGCATTTAGAGTTGAATAATAAACATATCTGAAGGGAAGGAGCAATTGACTTTTCACCATTTCCACTATGTTTCTGTATGCTAACTACATTGTATTACATACGAGGGCATTTTACCACCTTTCAGCCTCTTCTCTTCTGACTAATGTATTATATTTCCATCCTCCAAGCCCTAACAAAACCCACGAAGCAAAATCTCCTTCAGTAGGCAGTGTTTTCTGTCAGCAATCTGAGTTCTGTAACCATTTCTGTGGGAAGGCCTTCCATCAAGAGCTTGGCAGCAAGGGGAACTTTCCTTTCAAATGTTTTCTCTCTCCCCCCCCCTTCCCCTTCCCCTAGTAAGGTACATCCCTTTGGAGGCCTGAATCTTTTAAGATTTATTTTTGGTTTAGGGCACCAATTTTGTTTTATGTGGTTTGAAATGCATATCTTTGTTTTTATGAAAATTAGTGCGGAAAAATACCAGCCCTTATGTACCCCAAAGCTAATAACTTTTGAATGTAAATGTTCGCTTTCATTCTCGGCATGCACACCAGATCATAAGAAGTGGCAAATATGCATGCTAAGCTTTTTTTCTCCCACCAGTTAATAGAATAACACGGATGGGAAAGTTTGTATAGGGATCAGATCCTAAGTTAAGAAATAGATAGAGCTGGGTATTGCCTTTGGCATCCAAGCCACTGCAGAATAAAGAGCAGTCAGTATGCACTTATTCACACTTTTACTGATTGGCTAAGAATGTTACCTATTTACAGTTTGTGAATGGACGTTGATTGGATGAGGAGAGGGTGTGTGACATTACAGGGCATATTTGTTTCTTTGTTAAAATCAGGGCTTTTTTTCAGCTGGAACGCAGTGGAACGGAGTTCTGGAACCTCTTGAAAATGATCACATGGCTGGTGGCCCCGCCCCCTGATCTCCAGACAGAGGGGAGTTTAGATTGCCCTCTGCACCGCCGAGCGGCACGTAGGGCAATCTAAACTCCCCTCTGTCTGGAGATCAGAGGGCGGGGCCACCAGCCATGTGACCATTTTCTCCAAGGGCAATCCACTGAGTTCCACCACCTTTTTTCCCAGAAAAAAAGCCCATGTTAAAATCAAGGTATAATGGAAACTGTTTTCAAAACCTGGATTTTGAACTGGGAAAACTGTTGGCATGACCAGAAGAGATGCCTTTATATGTTTTTTTCCTTGGGCAATTGGACAAGTGTTACTTTTGTAGACTCTGTGGGGTAGTACACGGTAGCATTTTAGAGCCCTCAGCTAAAAATTGGAGCAAAATTAAGATAAATGTTTTATAAAATTTGCCATTCTCTTTCTATTTGGTATAGATATATGATTTGTTATGGGCATTGTTATACCTGTATATTTGTCTATCTTCGAAGGTTTTCCTGACAAATATTTACAGGAATTAATACAGGTAGCCTGATGATATGTCTCAGAGGAAACCCAGGCTGAAAGGGGCTACACATAGGTGATACGCCTCCATGGCTGCTGCTATATGCATACATATAGACAAGTGCCAAAAGAAAGGTAAAAAGAATGAGAAGGTCTACATTCAATAGTAAGACCTAATAATATTAATAATTAGCAACTATTAATTGAGAAGCTCCATTCTTCTCAGTTCGAAATGAAATAATTCACTCAGTTCAACTAAACTAATTCAGACTCAGTTCAGATCAGGATATAATTTAAGATGTTTAAGTTTAGTTTATTTTAAGGAAAGGCCCAGTTGCATTCTTAGTGATGTCACTGAGAGCCTGGAGGCCTCCTAGGTTGAAAAAGGGAGGGGGGACTAGGTGAAAGGTGAGAGAATTTATTACGTTTTTTTTGTCCCTATGCACTTCACTACGGAGGCCACAGGAGCATTTAGGGGATGGAAACTGGAATACCAGTGCCATAGTAACATGCTGACATCACTTCTGGTGAATCTAGAGAGCCAGTTTGGTATGATGGTTAGGAGCAGTGGGACTCTAATCTGGAGAGCTGGGTTTGATTCCCCACTCCTCCACTTGAAGCCAGCTGGGTGACCTTGGGTCAGTCACAGCTTCTTGGAGCTCCCTCAGCCCCACCCACCTCACAGGATGATTGTTGTTGTGGGGATAATAACATACTTTGTAAACCACTTTGAGTGGGCATTAAATTGTACTGAAGGGTGGTATATAAATTGAATGTTGTTGTTGTTGTTGCTGTTGTTATTAATGCCATGAGACACTCTAGGGTCTTGCAAAAACTCTATGATAAAATGCGTACTTTCATGTCCCCCGCATTTCCTCCTACCAGCACTTGAGGGGCAAGTGGGAAACAAACTGGATTAGACCTGGTTACTCTAAGGCTCTGTATCCAAAGACTCCATGAGCCTTCCCCAACCTTCCATGTTTGGGGGGCAGTGATATGGGGACATTCTCATTGGAGAGTCTTGTATATGTAGTTTCAGTGCTTCGTAACCTAATACATTGAATCAGGAAGCATTTGGAACTTCATATTCCAGGCTTCTGAGCTGTGACATCCAGGCCTACTGTACATTTACAAAAGCTCATTTACCATTCAAAGCTACAGAAGAAATTTAAGGTGGTGGGGGGCAGAGATTATTTCATATATCTACGGAGCTTTAGAAGGAAGCCAAATTCATGAGCCAGATTATTATGGACATTGGTGGCATCATGAATGACAACAAAACAATAATTAATCTTGGGGTTGGATTCTAGCTACTAAGAAAATATCTGCATTGTAGCATTTTAATCTTTTACATTTCTGCTGTACAAGATGTTCATCAACCTGTACATGATTATGAAATCCTACAGGGAAACCTAAAGTCAGAATTCTGTGTCCTTAATCCTAATCTACCGTGGTAGGACATCTCCAGCATAATAAAGGATATCACACAGTCTTACGCCCCATTAGCACCAAATTGCTCAAATACATAGCTCACTTAAGCCTTAGGGAAATTTAACAGAACTGGCTTGGGCCAATCTTCCCTTGTTTTAAGTATGCAAATTGATACTGAGAGAAGAGGGGAGGGGGATCACAGGGGTCATTGTGAGGTCTGAATAGACCTTATGTATGTGCAAAGATATATGTCTGTCTCTGTATGCATACACCAGTGGAGGTATAACTCAATTCATACTATGGTCGTTGCGGATTTTCCGGGCTGTATAGCCATGGTCTTGGCATTGTAGTTCCTGACGTTTCGCCAGCAGCTGTGGCTGGTATCTTCAGAGGTGTAGCACCAAAAGACAGAGATCTCTCTGTGACACTAAGAGATCTCTGTCTTTTGGTGCTACACCTCTGAAGATGCCAGCCACAGCTGCTGGTGAAACATCAGGAACTACAATGCCAAGACCATGGCTATACAGCCCGGAAAATCTGCAACAACCATCATTCTCCGGCTGTGAAAGCCTTCGACAATATATCAATTCATACTTTTTAACAGGAGTGGAGCTTGCCACAACAAGCCTGCTCCCCCACCTCTCTGTTTGCTCACTTTAGAGACATTGTGAAAAGATATTGCATAAAATACTATTACATTCACACTTTTTTTTTTAAGCAAGGAGCCAACTGTCCTAAAACTCAGTGTTCTGGGCTCCTGATCCTTCTCAGTTCAATGTAATAGGCAGCTTAATACAGCAACTGAACACTTGTCATGTGATAATTACTTTCCATCGCTTTCCATTCTTGAGTCTGATTGGAGTTAGTGACCTTGAGGTGAAAGGCTCAGGATCACATTCTCAATCAATCCCCAGAGTATCTGACTCCTAATTAGTAAAGCAAAGACCTTTCAGGATGGCAGAGCCCAAGAGCCTGGAGTGCTTCGTGGGGATGAAAACATTCAACTCTGTTTACTCAAGATGAGCTCCAGCATTTAGCCTCAGTTCACAGTGACCTGGATTAAAAGCCACATTGGAATCTTTCAGGCATGGCAGCTTGTGACTTTTAGCACAGCCTACATCAGCAAATCATAAACTGTGTCACCTGGAATACTGCTTCAACAGCATGATCTTGCTTTTTCAAAACTGACTATGGATGATCCTAAAATTCTATTAGAACGGATTTTGCAAACAAATCAGGATCTGACCTTGATTCTTGGGCATTCTCAGTGTGACGTGCTGTACCTCTTGCTTGAGTTTTTGCTTTAGTTATAGAACTTGTTTCATCTAAGAGAGCAAATATTACTTCTGATTAATTTCTTGCTGCAGCCCCACCCCCTCACTACATCCTACGCTGTTTCTCAGGGTCTCCCATCACTTCATTCTAACTGCCATTGGATCTAAATCCAAACTTCGACTCTTTGTCCCATATGATATTGGAACGCCCTCATTACAATTCTCATAGTGAACTGTGAATTTGTTCCTATTTTAACTAAACTACCTCCTACTGTATCAAAAAACAATATATCTCCTTATTTTCTGGTGTATAGAGACCCAAGGATCACGTTGGCTTTTGGCCAACTGTCTCTCCACCATATTTTCCTTAAAGAAATACAGACTCCTTATCCACTGCTCAAGATCATTGGATCAAAGGAGCTTGAAAGAAAGGAAAGGAAAGAAATAAAGGATCTAAACCCATTTCAGTAACTTGTGGAAACCCAACACATAGGACATTTTTTCTGTAAAAATCCAATCAAAATGAAACAACATTAGTTAGCTGGGGTTGGATTTCACAAACAAATCAAGATCTGAGCTTGATCCATGGGATTTGTCAGGAGCAGCTGAATCAAGTTCACACCTTTTAATCAGATCCCCTTCCCCAAAAAATTGAGAATAGATTATATGATAGAATACAAATGATATAATTCTTTAAAAGGCCTTTGTTCTCTTTACTTAAGGGGAGCTGTTTATCACATAATGAATTTTGCATTTCAGTTGATGGCCAACCAATCTTGTACAGTCCATATATGAATTAGGGAAGATGTAGTCCACTAAGAAAGAATGAGATTGGAACAGGATCTTGTCTTTAGAACACAATTGATTTGATCCAAGCCTATGCAATTACAGTTCCCTGAGGTCTGAACAATACCTGGCAAATTCTCTTATGATTAAATACAATTGATTTTTTTTAAAAAAAACTTCCAAAAGAGGAGGCCACTGTTAGTTCTATCCTGCTTTTCTCCCCAAAGGAACCCCAAAGCAGATTATAACATCATTCTTCTGTGATGTAGACAAAGAGAGTCCAGATAGTTCCAAGACAGAGTGTTGATTCAGACCTGGGTCTTTCAGATCCTAGCCTGACACTAATCATTGCACGAAGTGAACCATAGGGAAAAGCATATCAGTTTTCATGTCTAGGAAAAAAACACATATATTATTGGGAAACGTGACTGAATTTTTTATCTATGGGTGATATTTAAGGAGAAAAAAGCATGTGAGAAATCTGAATGAGAGAAATTAGATATAGCCTTGCTTAAAAAGATAGCTATAGTAGGATACTACACTGAATCTTAACTCATTTACTTGGTTTCCAACAGCAACCCTTTGAGTCCATCCCATGAGGAACAATTTAAACCAGTTCAAGGCACATCCCTTGATACCCACTTCTGCTTCCAACCACCTCGGCAGGATTTATTATTTATTTATTTATTATATTAGATTTTTAGTCCGCCCTCCCCGCCAGGCAGGCTCAGGGCGGAGTACAACATTTCAAATTACATAAATACAGTTTAAAACAGATAAAACAGTATACAAATAACATTAAAACAACTTTATAAAATACAGCTTCTCTTCAGATGGTGATGATAAATTACTGCTTTTCAAGTCCTGGCTCTTATGTAGGGTGGTGGACAGATCTTTAGTGTGGCCAGTGGGGGCCCAGCCTAGCCTCCACCATATGCCTGGCAGAACATTTCTGTCTTACAGGCCCGGTGGAAAGATAATAAATCCCGCCAGACCCTGGTTTTCTCAGACAGGGTGTTCCACCAGGTCGATGCCAGGACCAAAAAGGCCCTGGCTGTGGTCGAGGCCAGGCGGGCCTCCCTTGGTCCAGGGACCACCAACAGTTGTTTATTTGTTGAATGAAGCATCCTCTGGGGTACATATGGAGAGGCGGTCCTGCAGATATGCTGGGCCCAGTCCGCATAGGGCTTTATAGGTCAACACCAAAACACCTATACTACACCAGCTGGTGTAGTATAGGTGTTATATGTTCCCTAATTAGGGCCCTTGCAATTACTCGTGCAGCTGCATTTTTGACCAGCTGTAGCCTCCGGATCAGGCCCAGGGTAAGCCCTGCATAGAGCGAGTTGCAGTAGTCTAATCTAGAGGTGACCATTGCTTGGATCACTGCAGTTAAGTCATGAGTTGATAGGTAGGGGACAAGCTGCTGGGCCTGTCTTAGATAGAAAAATGAAGACCGGGCAACCACTGCGACCTGTGCCTCCATAGTCAGGGAGGCATCCAGGATCACCCCCAGGCTCTTAACTCTCGAAACTGGCACAAGTAGCGCTCCATCAAGAGCAGGGAGCAGGGAGCCATTCGTGAGGGCAACCATCAACGTCTCCACCCCATGTCCCGGGCAGATGACATGGTTTACTGTATTGAAGACTGCAGATAGATCCGGGAGGAGCAACAATGAAGCATGGACTTTTGTCTACATTCAGGAGAAGGTCATCAACCCGAGCCACCAGGGCTTTCTCTGTCCATAGCCAGGCCTAAAATCAGACTGAAAAGGGTCCAGGGTTTGAGACTTGTCCAAGAAGACCTGGAGTTGGTCAGCTACTGCTCTATCAACCTCTTTGCCCAGAAAGGTCATGAGGAGAGCAACCAAAACATGGCTATCTGAAGGTTGTAAATGGAGTTCATAGGCACATATAGGGAGAGATTGTTCTTTAGATATTTGACTTCTAGCCCATGTAGGCTTTAAAGATCGTAACCAGCACCTGGAATTGAGCTCAGCAGTTAACTGACAGCCAACGATTCTGTTCGAACATTGGAAAGATGTGTTCCATATGGCCATTTCCTGACAACAATTAGGCTGACACATTCTGAATATTTTCTGAATTTTCTGAGTTGTCTTCAAGGGCACCCCAATATAGAAGACATTAAAGCAGTCCAACGGCCAGGTTACAAAAGCATGGATCAACATGGATAGGTCAGCTGAGCCTAAGAAGAGACAGCTGGTATAGCTGATACAAGATGCTCTTGGCTCCCCCACAAACCTGTTTTTCATTTTTTTCTCATTCAGATGGAAGCACAGCGATGTGGAACTTGACCATGAGGTCCTCCAGATAACTGAAAAGTGAGTGAAGATGCAGTCTTCACCTGTTATTATGAAACAAAAGTGGGGGTAAAGAACAGCAAAACTTGAGGGCATTTGATTAAAATACCACCAAAACATTAAGATAAAAAGTGGCATGCTGTCCAAAATTGAAAAATAAAACCCTGGGATATAAAAAATCTGGCATGCCCCCTCTCTTTTTTTTTTTTTGCAATCCCTTTGGGCATGTGTGCAAATATTTTTTCCTATTAGCTTCCTGCAACTATAATTATTATGGGGAATGATGTGGGTTTTATTTTTATTTTTTTTAGGATTTTAAGTCTGGTACAAAACTATGTGCAGGCTTGTAAAGAGCTTGTAAAGAACTAGCCAGAGTGTTATTCGGTTCCGTTATTAAATAAAGAGTGCAGTTTTATACTTTTTTAAAATTGGCTAATCTCTTCAAACCATTTACTTGTGTGTAACTTGCAAACAGTCAGGCTAGATGCAGTTTTTGGCTCTTTATCCTCGTGGCATCGTCTCTGAAGGAGAAAGAGAAGGGGAAGTTGATACACAGTCCATGTAATGATGGAGTGATGAACAAAGAGCTACATTAATTCTCATAGGTAGGTGGAACTGCATTGGCTCACACACAGCACACCTTTTCTCTTTCTCTCTGTATTGCTTCCCTACTATCAGTTTTGGAGCAAGACCTCATTAAAGAAAATAGCTTACGGGTTCTCCTCAACCTGTGGAAAGAGTAAAGGAAGAATTTTCCAGCAAAATGTCAGTCACAAACAGGATCTATGGACCTACCTCAATTACAGGTTGCCTGAGAGCTGAGCAAGATGCAGGATTTCTCTCTCTACTCAGTAACAAGAAAAAATGGACATATAATTACGTATTAATTAGCTTTTTGATAGTGTTGGTAAACTCATGTATGTATACATGTATAAGATGAATTGACAGACTTTGGATATGGTTAGACATGGGCACGATCGGAATTACGGACTGAAAATTGCCCCGATTTTGGTGTTTGCGCCATCAGGACCGGGCTGATCGGTTCCGTCCACGGCTCCCGGTTCAGCGCTCGGGTGGGGTGCTCTATCGGGTCTTGATCGGATCGATCGGTTTACGTTCAGGATTGCAGTCTGCAGACAGTCTTGCGCCAGCCATCTCTTCCTGAGGGAATGGAGCCCCGTGGAAACGGAGCCTGGGGAATGCCGGAGCTGTTTGCCCTCCTTCTGTCACCCTGGAAACGCGAATGGAAGCCCAGCTTTCCTTGATCAGCAGGGCTTCCTTCCAACCATGGAGCAGCCAGAAAATTGCGCACCTGTCTCGTCCATTTGGGAGAAGAGAGGGGAGGGGGGGGAAGGGGGTGTTCTTCTGTAGCCATGGGCACTCGAATCTCATCCCTGCAAATCCTGAGAGGCAGCTCTTATGGCCAAACACAGCCCTCCTGCATAGCAGACACAGGCTTTATAAATAGCCATTTGCTGTGCAACAAAGTTTCACTTTCTGCTCGCGGGTGGAGTGGGACAGAGGCGAGCTCTCGCTTGCTGCTTTTGGAGAGAGAAAGTGCAAGAGAGAGATAGAGGGAGCTTTAGCTTTGGGCTTCAGCGGATAGGGAATTAGGGAATAGGGAGCTATCTCCTCTGGTTCCCCCCCCCTATGACAGTACCGGCACACTCCCGTGGGGACAGACCCCCCCGCCCTCTGAGGGGAGGTGGCTCGCTGCCGCCTCCACGGGCCTGCCAGGCCTGGCGGCCACCATCCTCCTCACCCACCATTCCTTTAGCACTGGAAACCACGGGGCACCCTCCCGCATCGGTCTTCCTGATTCCCGATTCTGTATTGGAAATGGGACTTGTTCGGTGAGGTTCGGGTACCTGGGTTCGGCGCCGCCGCGGAATCACGATCACCTAAATCAGGATTATTTTTTGGATTGTGCCCATGTCTAGATATGATACCTGATTGATTGATTAATATGATTACTATTTATTGCACCTATATGAATACTATTTATTGCACATAGTCACTTTATCATAAAGATTCTATCTTTTGTACTCGCTTGAAGTTGGTGCTAAACAGTACTTGTACTTCTAATTATCATTTATGCATTGTCTTATGAGTAAATCATGGCGGGCTTGGGTCCCCTTTGCTTTGTGGTAGCCTCTTAGCATTTGCAAAGAGAAATTCTGAAATTTTGTAGAACTTCTCTTCCTTCCCTTTTGTCTTTGAAATTCTCTTTTGATCAAAATTGAATTAATTTGAAAAAGACTCCAAATGGCTAAAAAGAGGAAAAGAAAAAAAATGGCTGGAGAAATTGGATAAAGAGGAATGTAGAGAATTTCTCTTAACAAAGCTTAACAAGCCCGTTGGAATAATAAGAGGTAGTCCTGGTCTCCACATGCCAGGTCTACCACCAACTGAAAACAGTGGAAATAGACATCGTCTGCAAGCCACATCTACTTCCACTGTTTTCAATGGGCAATAGACCTGGTGTCCAGAGACCAGGTCTACCCTGTTAAGTCCAATAGGCAGTAGATCCGGAGTCTGGATGGACACATGAATCCCTCAAATTTACCTGAAACAGATTTCAGAAATGATACCAATAATCATAAAATTTCAGGAGAAATACAATCATGCCTTTCTGAAATAATGACACATTTTTTGAAGTGCACAATCTTAAAAAGATGTAACCCACCCACCCCCCGGCAAAAGCACTCATCTGTTGTTTGCAGGAGGGAATAGCATCAGAATATAACACAAGGAATATATCCAGCGTTTTACAGATAAAAATAGAGATACTCTTGTCTGTGTACTTAGGATAGTCATATTCTTGCACCAGGAATCACTGTCTAAACCTCAATACCCCCTTTTCTGCCTGCCATATGCTGCATTCATTTACTCTGCAAGAGTCTGCCCTGCATTAGCTTCCGAAGCAGGTTTATGAGTAACCTTACCATAACACTTTCCCTTTTAAATAAAATTTAATTATGTATTATAGAAGAATAAATTTTACAATGGATCTGGTTGTACTTATTATGGAATAGCTGAAACTCAGACACTTTCAGCAACGTTTGCTATCTGGATAGGCAGTTATGGGAGATGGGGTGGGAGCAAAAATAACTTCCAGTAACAAAATCTTTAAAAAGGTGGCACCTCCTCCAAAATTTCCTACGTATAAGAAGAAAAATACAAATAAAATAGGGTCTGTGGTTGACCACAGAACAGAGGAGAAGAAAGCTCCACTGATTTCAGGCTTCAATAGGCTATGCAAGTTAAACAAATCCAGGGTTAAACCGTGAAAATTGATAATTTTTTTTCTTGCAACAGGACCAGAAAACAGGGAGTGTCTGTGGAAAACTGGGAAAGTGGAACATATAAACAGATAGGCGTAAGTTTCTGTTGAATTATAACAGGATTTGGCAGTACCATCCTAAGCAGAGTTATACCCATCTAAATCTATTGTAGAGCCAAAACACACGTTAAGAACTACACGTGGTTGCGCACGTGTCCGCGCTCCCGTCTGTTTCGGCCCGCCCGTGGCTGTTTCAGAATTTCGGCGCGTGTCCTGCCCGCACCAGACCTGTGATTGTGTGTCCGCGTCTGCACGTGCCCCTCCTGACGACCAGCGAGTTCCCAGAACAGAGCGGCTATTTTTACCATCCCGGGGGCTGTGGACCTCTCAATGACTGCTAGATGGCGCTATTGCCTGCAGCTTGCGAGCGAGCAGGTGACGCGCAATGGACTGGTCCGGGGGCCTCCAACGCGGGCCTCAAAAGATTGGATGACTGTTTGGCTTCGTGTCAGAGATGGCCCCCCTGGCTCCCCCCCGCACTCCGGGATCTTGCCCGGCTGCCTGAGGGCTTCGAAGCGGGGCGGGGGGCCCTGTCCGTTGGTTGGTGCTTGTCCACTGGGGGAGGGCATGCCTTTGACAAACACAGGCAAACACAGACATGTCTTCACTTGGGGAGGGGGGAACATGTTTGTGAGAAACACACACGGGACTGTCCGAAATCCCAGGGCCCGCCCAGGGCTTGGGGGGAGTGCACGGGCGAGGTCTAAGACATGTCTGTCAAAAAAAATTTTCTTGCCAAAAATCCAGGGGCGCACTGCCCCTGGTGCCTCCGGGTGGACCCCATCACGGCTGCGTCTGGTTTTCTGTTCAGAGGCCCCAGGAATTAGGGGGGGCTTGATCAGCTCTTGACCTGCCGCATTGACCCGGTCGGTGTCTCCGATTCCCGCTTTTTCGGCTACGACCAACCAGCTTTCGGCCTCCGCGTGGTGCAACGCAATTGGCTGTGCAGTTGGTTTGCCCGCGCAAACCCCCGCAAACTCGTGAGGCTTCCCCTGCCGACCAGACGTGCCTCCGCCATCGTCGCAAAGCATGGCGGAGTGGGTGCCAAGCAACTGGCGTGAGGAGTGGGCGGAGCAGGCGGCCGCGGCCATGGAGGAAAAGGGGCTGACGGAGCACGAGCGGGAGGCGGCGGAGGAGACCATGGTGCCGTTCCGCCTGGAGTCGCTGTTCCCTGACCGTGTCGATCTCGCCCACACGGTCCGCAGGAACTTGACCGCTGTTGTGGAGGACATCGAGGTCGACATGGTGGAGAAGGAGTTTCTGGGCGAGCGACCACGAAGTAAGTCTGGTCAAGAAACAAGTGGGCGGCGGCCCCCGGAAGCTGTTCCTCGATGGGTGCAGTGTTCTGCAGCGGGCCCAGGAATGTTCCACCTTTGAACTCCAGGAGCTTGGGCAGCCCAAACTATATTCTCTGTTGGGCGGCCCAAGCTCTATTGCTCTATTCTCCTCTGAGGCCTAGCCTAGCGGCTTGCAAGCCGGCTCTGTTCTCCTCTGACGCCTAGCTGGCCAAAGGGGGACATTGGCCTGCGGCCGCACAGCGCGGTTAGGAGCCACGGGATTCTAATCTGGAGAACCAGGTTTGAATCCCCACCCCTCCACTTGAAGCCAGCTGCATGGCCTTGGGTCAGTCACAGCTCTACCAGCTGGTATTTGGCTGGTCAGCACTCCAAAGTTAGGTTCTCCTCTGAGTTCTAGAAATCCTGTCTGCACCCAAGTGTCCCACAACCTAGAAAAGGTTGCAGCTCTGCTTGTCAGAGGCAATATTACATCAACAAACCGACTGTACAGCCGATTGTGTGGCGCCAGGCGCAGGCCGAGCTGCCAGAGAGCTGGGAAACACAGCGCTCATGTTTGAGGATGGGACGCACAGCTGGAAGGCTTGCTCTTTTCTCCACTGAGGCCTAGCTGGCCAAAGGGGGACATTGGCCTGCGGCCTCGCAGCGTGCCCGGGCAAGTTCCACTTTTATACTCTGGGTGCTGGGGATAGGTCAACAAAAGGTGCTGGCGAAGGCTACTGGTGGCTCTTGCCAGGGAGAAGGGACACACAGCTCGCATGTTTGGGGAGGGGCCGCACAGCTTGCGGGCTTGCTCCCTTCTCCTTTGAGGCCTAGCTGGCTAAAGGGGAGCATGGGCTGGGCCGGCAGCGTGCGCGGACACGTCCCAATATGACCAACAAGAGTCCAGCGGATATGCACGCTGTGTGTCCTGGTGCAGCCTGGAGCGGGGAACTGTCAGGGAGATGGGACGCACATAGCACTCATGTTTGGGGAGGGTCCACATAGCTTGCAGGCTTGCTCCTTTCTCCTCTCTAGGCCTAGCTGGCTAAAGCGGAGCATGGGCTGGGCCGGCAGCATGCCCGGGCAAGTTCCACTTTTGCACTCGGCATAGGTCGGGCGAGAAGCGTGTCCAGACAATTTTACGGTCAGTAGAGAAGCGGGCCCGGTCATCCCCCAATATGACAGAAGAGGTGCTGGGGAAGGCTGGGGGTGGCGATTGCCAGGGAGAAGGGACACACGGCTTGCAGGTTTGGGGATGGGCATCACCAACCGATTGAAATTCCTTAATCGTTACACCGCCTGTCTTTCAGCCAGTGACACCGAGCGACGGATGGAGGCTGTGGGGTTGGCCCATGAGAGAATCCAGGCACGCCGGGACCAGTTTTGGAGTAAGTGGCTAATGGCGGCCCACTGGGCGCTGCGAGGTCATTGTTGGGTCGACAGAGGGCGCCTAGATGGGGGCTTTGGTCGGTGTTTCCACAATGCTCAGTAGTATGGTTGGTCGGGGCAAAGACTGCTTATTGCTTTCCAATTGGTTTCCCGCCAGCAGGCCCCACTGCGGGGAAGGAAGAGGAGGAGGAGGAGGAGGAGATTGACCTGCTGGATGGTGGGATGTCTCCTGCCGCCTTTCTCGCGGCAACTCAGCGTGGAAGACCGCACGCACCCGAGCAACTCTGCGAAGAGCCTGGGACTTCGACCCCGCGTCCACCCTCGCCAAAAAGAGTGAGGGCATTCTCGCGTGTCCCGAGCTTTGCCCAGGTGCTTGGCCGTCGAAGGGGGGGGGCGTCTGGCTCGATGGACAGTTGAGTGAATGGACACAGGGGGCCTGGGGTTCCAGCCTGCCATGGTGAGCCCTGTCTGTCGGCAAAATAAAGCTTTGTTTAAACTTAACAGGCTCCGCACACTGAATACACATGTCCTGGATCCGGAAACGGGTTGCGCTTTGAGCATGTCTGCATGTTTTGGGAACCCATTTTCTGGGATAATCTTTAAACAGAAGGTGCTGGGGAAGCCTGGAGGGTGCTCTTGCCGGGGGGCTGGAACACACACACAACTTGGATTTGGGGGGAAGGGAGGCTGAGGTATAACGTTTTCTGGTTCAATATTGACACATGAGGTCCAGGGCACACCTGGGGGGTGATCTGGCCAAAGGACAAAAGGACAAAAGAGAGGTCCCCAGGGCGCGGCCAGGGCATGCCTGTCGCGGAAACATGTGCAAATCTGGCCAAAAGGGCCTGGAACCAGCACCCTGGATTTGGGCGGGGGGTGGGAAGGAACACAGATCTGGCAGGGTTGCTCCTTTCTCCTCCGGCCCATGGCTGGGAAGAGCCATGCAAGGCCCTGCCGTGTCTCCCCAGGCAGGGGAGGCCTGGAGCAAACCCTTTTCTGGCTCAATATTGACACATGAGGTCCAGGGCACACCTGGGGGGTGATCTGGCCAAAGGGCCTGGAACCAGCACCCTGGATTTGGGCGGGGGGGGAAGGAACACAGATCTGGCAGGGCTGCTCCTTTCTCCGCTGGGCCATGGCTGGGAAGAGCCATGCACGGCCCTGCCGTGTCTCCACAGGCAGGGGAGGCCTGGAGCAAAACCTTTTCTGGCTCAATATTGACACATGAGGGGGGGCAGGGGGGTTTGGGGACTCCTTAGCCAAGTCTCCCCGAACTGGCCTGTGTCCTCCATGTTGAGATCGGGGGGGGGGCAGGGAGGGAGAAGCAGGACAGGACACAAGGAAGATTTGGAGAACAGAGGCCGCGGCTGGCCAGTCGTACAAATTCAATGAGAGGCTAGTGTTTTCTCGCAGGAGTGATCTGAAGGACAAAAGAGAGGTCCCCAGGGCGCGGCCAGGGCATGCCTGTCGCGGAAACATGTGCAAATCTGGCCAAAAGGGCCTGGAACCAGCATCCTGGATTTGGGCGGGGGGTGGGAAGGAACACAGATCTGGCAGGGTTGCTCCTTTCTCCTCCGGCCCATGGCTGGGAAGAGCCATGCAAGGCCCTGCCGTGTCTCCCCAGGCAGGGGAGGCCTGGAGCAAACCCTTTTCTGGCTCAATATTGACACATGAGGTCCAGGGCACACCTGGGGGGTGATCTGGCCAAAGGGCCTGGAACCAGCACCCTGGATTTGGGCGGGGGGGGAAGGAACACAGATCTGGCAGGGCTGCTCCTTTCTCCGCTGGGCCATGGCTGGGAAGAGCCATGCACGGCCCTGCCGTGTCTCCACAGGCAGGGGAGGCCTGGAGCAAAACCTTTTCTGGCTCAATATTGACACATGAGGGGGGGCAGGGGGGTTTGGGGACTCCTTAGCCAAGTCTCCCCGAACTGGCCTGTGTCCTCCATGTTGAGATCGGGGGGGGGCAGGGAGGGAGAAGCAGGACAGGACACAAGGAAGATTTGGAGAACAGAGGCCGCGGCTGGCCAGTCGTACAAATTCAATGAGAGGCTAGTGTTTTCTCGCAGGAGTGATCTGAAGGACAAAAGAGAGGTCCCCAGGGCGCGGCCAGGGCATGCCTGTTGCGGAAACATGTGCAAATCTGGCCAAAAGGGCCTGGAACCAGCACCCTGGATTTGGGCGGGGGGTGGGAAGGAACACAGATCTGGCAGGGTTGCTCCTTTCTCCTCCGGCCCATGGCTGGGAAGAGCCATGCAAGGCCCTGGCGTGTCTCCCCAGGCAGGGGAGGCCTGGAGCAAACCCTTTTCTGGCTCAATATTGACACATGAGGTCCAGGGCACACCTGGGGGGTGATCTGGCCAAAGGGCCTGGAACCAGCACCCTGGATTTGGGCGGGGGGGGGGGAAGGAACACAGATCTGGCAGGGCTGCTCCTTTCTCCGCTGGGCCATGGCTGGGAAGAGCCATGCACGGCCCTGCCGTGTCTCCACAGGCAGGGGAGGCCTGGAGCAAAACCTTTTCTGGCTCAATATTGACACATGAGGGGGGGCAGGGGGGTTTGGGGACTCCTTAGCCAAGTCTCCCCGAACTGGCCTGTGTCCTCCATGTTGAGATCGGGGGGGGGCAGGGAGGGAGAAGCAGGACAGGACACAAGGAAGATTTGGAGAACAGAGGCCGCGGCTGGCCAGTCGTTCAAATTCAATGAGAGGCTAGTGTTTTCTCGCAGGAGTGATCTGAAGGACAAAAGAGAGGGGGGGCAGGGCTCAGGTCGCGCCCCCCCCCCGGTCGGTGAAAAATTCATGGGGACACCGGCGGCCGCCAGCGCGGTTCCCACCCGTCGGTCTCAGCAGACGCGAAAAAGGGAGGCGGGCCGGGCGGGCGGTGATGCGGGGCTCGAACAAGGAGTCCCAGGGCACTAAGCAGGCCTTCCTGCTTGTTGCTCTACAGGACTCCTGTGCGGCAGCCCCCTCTGATAGCATGCATATTTCGGCTGCGACCTTCGGGGAGGGAATTCAGGGGGGGAGAGGCAGAGCGCATCTTAACATCGGATGACTTCACCCTTGCATCGCACAAAAGGGAAATATGAAGGACAAAGGAGTGGCGCTTGGGGCGCGTCGAATACATGCCTGTCGCGCAAACATGTGCAAATGAAACGGCCCGCAAACCAACTTGGGGCCCTGAGAGGAGAACATGCAAAACCTGCCCCCACGGGGCCTGCCGCGCGCCCATTGAATCCCACAAACGAAACCTGCTCTGTTGGAACCAGGTGCCAGGTCGCTTATTCAGGGTGGAGCCCCGCGGCAGGCCTCACCGGAAACCCTCCGCCACTCTTGGCACAAGGCAAATCTCTCCTGCAAGTCCTATAATTGTGCCTCAAACACAAAGTCAGGAGAACAGAAATGGCAAGAGGATTTGGGGAGTCCTTCGCCAAGTCTCCCCGAAGTGGCCTGTGTCCTCCATGTTGAGATCGGGGGGGGGGCAGGGAGGGAGAAGCAGGACAGGACACAAGGAAGATTTGGAGAACAGAGGCCGCGGCTGGCCAGTCGTTCAAATTCAATGAGAGGCTAGTGTTTTCTCGCAGGAGTGATCTGAAGGACAAAAGAGAGGTCCCCGGGGCGCGGCCAGGGCATGCCTGTCGCGGAAACATGTGCAAATCACACTGCCTGCACAGCAACTTGGGCCCCAGAAAAAAAGAAGTAGGCAACGCGGGCCAGGCAAGGATCGAACGGGGATCACAATGGACTCAAAGCCATCCCTCTTGCCGCGCGCCCATTTGATCCCCCGAACGAAACCTGCTCCGTTGGAACAGTGGTGGGGAAAGTCCTCCCCCTGCCCCGAGAAACGGCAGGCTGGGAAGGAATATGCAGATTTTTCCTATAGTGCACGCCTATCTGCCCGGTACTGCCGGTATTTAACCGGTGTGCGCCCCGAAAAGTAAGGCTTTTCAGCCCATAACCGACCAAGCACCATCCCCTCGTCTTCGCCCAATGCTGAAACTTGGCATCCGCCACGCAGCGTCGAGCACCCGTGACCTGACCGCAAGAGGGCTGGGATGGAGCCTGTGGGCGATAAAACCGGGAATATGAGGGCGACTTCTTTATTCAGAGCCAAGTTCGACCGCCGCGCAATGTGGCGGTTTGGTGAGAGCCCCGTTTCCACGTGGAGCAGGGTTTCTCGCGAGCTCGAAAAATGCTTGCGGTCATATGCCCACCCATGAACTCAGCTTCTGCTGAGACGAAACAACGCTTAGGGCCCCCGCGGGGGCCCGACAAAACAGTGACAAAAGGAAGGGCGCAGACAATGGGCAAGCCATCACCATGAGTAGGCCTGGGTGGGGAAGTCCTGTGGGTGGAGCGGAGCCTGGATGACTGGCTGGCCAACCCGCTTATTCGTATGTAAATTGAGAGCAGAGAGCATGGGAGCAGAGTAGCTGCAATGGTTGGGCGGGCGCCGGGCAGGAGCAGGCACAGTCAGCACATTCTTTCCCCGCTGCAAGCACACCTGAGCTTTCACAAGGCTGCGGAGAGGCTGGATTGCGGTTTGCCTTGGCGCCCACCATGACTGAAACGTCACAATCGCTGCGTGGTGTGCGGGCGGCGTAGTCGCCACATCTCCATGGGCGCCGCCGAAATCCCACATGGCCCTGCTGCCACACTGTGGCCGGCAGGGTGGTGGAGGGCCCCGATTCCACGTGGAACCGGGACTCTCACCATTGCACTCCTTTGTGGGTAAATTTTGTGCAGCAATGCCCGGACCAGGCCGGATTAGACTAAAGATCCAATAGCCTGGCCTTCGAATTTGGCTCTGAATAAGGGAGGGCCCTCACGCAACCCTCCCGATCTCTTGGTAAAGGACATTAGCAGAGCACCAGGCATCCTGAAAGGCGCACACAAAGCGAAGCCCAGTAGGCTGTATGTGCCACCCCCAGTAATCCCAGCTCTGTGTCCCTGCTCCCAGGCCTGCCAACCAGGGTCCCCTCCGTATTATTCCCCGGAAAATATCCCAGGCGTGTGCTCCCGCTCCCGGCCCAGAGCACAGTCAAGGCTCCCCCCGGGCCCTTCCTGTGAAAACTCTCCCTGCAAGCAGCTTCCAGATTTGCCTTTAGTGAGGAGTCTGCTGGTTTTCCATGTCACCAAATGTGGGAGATTCTGCCCAAAGAAAATATGATTTCCTCATGCAGTTGAGCCAATTCTTTATAGTTGTTTTATTAAACCAAAATGTCACATGCACGCGCACACACACACACACACACACACACACACACACACACACACACACACACACACACAACAGTTTGCCGCAACCCTATGAGGGGGTCATGTTTAATTCAGGTGACCAAACAGCGCAATGAACTCATTAGGTGTTATAAAGAGTGACTGCTAGATATTTATCAATGGTATATAAAGTTTCAGGAAATTGTTGGAATCTAGTGAAAGCCAGACTAGAAGCAATTTTGGGGTGGGGTAATTTTAAGAACGGCTACCCAGGAGCTGGACTTTGCTTAGCAAGAGACGATTTTAAACATCATTATAGGTTGAGACACATTTTTGGGTGAAGTCTTCCATGATGGGTTTTTTTTGTGTGTGTCTCTTTCCATTTGTATGCACCGGTCGGAATGGGACCTGGGGATAGGGAACACACAGCAAACCAAACCCGGGGTATGCCGTGTGAACCCCAACTCGAAGCGGTTCCCGCCCCCAGGCCAGAGCAACCACCAGGCTGCAACAACACGATCTCTTGAAAAATAAAAGTCAGAGCATGTAGAGGGTTGCCCTAACTCCGGTCAGGCGGGCGGTCCAAGCACCAGCCAAGCCTCTAGAGGCCCCTCCCCGGCAATAAACAAAAAAACCGCGACCGTGATGGGTCGCCCAGGATCGAGCGAGGATCCCCATGAGCACAAAACCGTCGTTCTATCCTCATGCCCATGGGGTCCTCTGCCTAAAACGGCACCGAACGGCACCAAAGAGCAGTCCTTCGACCCGGCCACCCTCCCCCGTGCTCGCCCAAACACACAGATGCTGTTCCTCCGCCCGCCCGCCCCCCGCCCACCACCACCTTCGACGCGGCCCCCCCTCCCCCGTGCTCGCCCAAACACACAGATGCTGTCCCTCCGCCCGCCTCACCACCATCCCACCCCCCGCCCCGGATAGAGACACACAGTCTGAAACCGGCTGTACCGGTCACAGCTTTATTGGATTATCGGTCATGCTGGAAGTGCGCACTTATGGCGGCACGAATCGATACTGCCCGCGCGGTAAGAGTGGCCTCGGACCAGGGAATCTGCGGCCGCTCATCCGCGGGCTCCATCAGCGGCTCGCGCGGGAACGGCCCGTAAACGATGTCCCCGCGCGAGAGGCAAATGTTGTGAAGGATGCAGCAGGTGGTGATTACCGCGACCATGAGGCGCTCGCTGACAAGTAGGGGCCGCTGTAAATAAAGCCAGCGATTTTTCAGAATTCCGAACGAGCGTTCCACACTCATGCGCGCCCGGCTCAGTCTGTAGTTAAAGCGCTCCTGGGCGCGCGTTGATGGCGCCGGATAGGGCTTCATGAGCCAGGGCCGAAGAGGATAGGCGGGGTCCCCGATGATTACCGGGTCGAATGTGACCCCCTCCAGAGTGACCGGCCGCTTCGGGCGACGGGCGCCATCCTCGAGTCTCTTGAACAGGGGCGAGTTACGGAGCACACGCGCGTCGTGCGCCCTTCCCGGGAAGCCCACAAAAATGTCCAGGAATCGTGCATCGCTGTCCACCACCGCCTGGAGAATCATGGAGCAGTATCCCTTGCGGTTGATGTACTTGTCCCCAGAGAAAGGCGGAGAACGGATCTCGATGTGTGTCCCGTCCACGGCGCCCCAGGCATTGGGGAATCCCCTCTCCTCGAACCCGGAGATAATGTCCTCGAGGTAATCGATGCAGATCCACTTCTCGGTCAGCTTTGCAGCGATGAGCTCGCAGACCTCGTCGAATATCCCGCAGACGGTAGAGACGCCACGGCCAAATGCGGGCAGTGTCGCGGAGTTTGTGGTTCCCGTGGCAAGCTTCCAGATGGTGATGGCGATCATCTCCTCGGGAGGGACTGGGTCGCGCATGTTGGTCGTCTCGCGGACGAGATCTTCGCGAAGCTCCCCAACAATGTACTCGAACGTGGCACGTCGCATTCTGAACTGCTGCAGCCACTGCCCGTCACTGAACTCGTAGCGCTCCCACCACGGCCACCAGTGAGGGCATGCCCGGGGAAGCACCCATGCCTTCCTCGGCGGGAAAGCAACAATGAAGCACTGCGCCATCTCCTCCACGGACGCAAGTGTTGCCACCAACTGCCGCAGTCTTCTTCTTTGTCGCGCGCGGCGGCCGTTAACTTCCTCTCCCAGCTGCCTCCCGAGCAGGGCCACAGTGTCAGCTGTGGCAGCCGTAGAGCGGATGACCGACCGCGCGAACAAGGAGAGCGCGACCGCAAAGGCACGGAGTGTTTCTCTCGGCGGCTGGCCCCTGCTGCTCCTCTTCCCGTGAGCGGGCGCCATGGCGTGACGGCGACCGCAACGGTTCCCGCCCCACAACGGCCCCTTCTCCTTAGACGTCCGCCCCCCCGCCCCCTCGTGACGTGGCCGACACTGTCCAATGCCACGCGAGTGTGACGCCCAGACGCTCTCGAGCAGCCGTCTCTTGCAGCGAGTGGACAGGCGATTGGTCCCCTGCCGGCCACGTCAGCGTCGCGCCCCCCTCCAACTTACTGTAAAGGCAGCCCGAAACTGACCGCGAAGACCGCCGTTGACGATCGTTTGTTGCTCCCGAGCCCAGCAAAGGACACCCAGAACGGCCAACCGCAACATGGACTCCACCGCGCCTCCCGAACCCGCAAGCAGTCTGCCTCTCTTGATCACCCTCAGCACCAGCCCCACGTCCTGCACCGGTGCCGGACTCTCGGTGGTCCCGGCGGCCCGAGGCAAGAAGGCAAAGGCCGCCCCCTGGTCTGATGAGGAAACGAGAGCCCTCATCCAGATTTGGGGGGACGACGCTGTGCAGAGCAGGCTTTCCGCAAGCTACAGGAATGTGAGCCAGTTCCAGTGGATCGCGAACGAGATGGCGGCCAGGGGTTTCCCCAGGGACTGGGAGCAGTGTCGTGAGCGGGCGAAGACTCTGAGAAGGGGCTACAAGGAGTGTGTGGACGGGAACAGTCGTTCGGGACACGGGCGGAGGGTTTGGCCCTTCTTTGAGGAACTGAACCGGTTCCTGCGGCTGGAGCAGGATCTGGTGGTGCCACGGGTGATGGGCACTGGCGTCCCCCCAACCGTCGTTGACCGGCGTCGACGTTCGGCCAGAGCCACTGAGGGGGAACCGGAGGGGGATACCGACAATGTGGCCGGCGTTGGAACGGAGGACACCGAGGACACCTTCGAGGAGCCCGCCGGCGATTGCCTCCCAGATCGATCTGTGGCAGCAGCGGCCGGCGACCACTCCGCGGCAGAGACCATCGGTGAGTAATGTCCCGTGGGCAGTTGTGCGGTCGGGAATGCGGGGTGCCTGCGGGAGGGAGGCCCCCATCTAACACCGTCTCCCTCGTTCTTCACACGCTACCCAGCCGACACCACGGCCGCCGGGACACGCCGTCTGTCTCCGGCGGAGCGAATGTCGAACCTCCGACTTCGGCGCCGGGAGCGCCCGCGCAACGAGGCGATCGTGTGCATGGAGGCGACTCGGCGTGCGGTGGAGAAAATATCGTCGGAGCTGACCGACTCCTGCGCAGTGGAGAAGGAGGCGCGGCAGAGTGAGGCTGCTGACCGAGGCGAGCAAAAAGAACTGTTTAGCCGGGCGGTTGAAGCGGCAGAGCGCCAAGCAGCCACGGCAGAAAGCTGCATGCGCGACATGGTGCGCCTCCTGGAGAGGATGGTCTCCGCGGTTGAGGCCCCCGCTGCCCCACCATCAAGCACTGCCGGCCCCAGGGACTCCGCAGACGGTGACGCCCCCACAGCCGACGCTCCCGACCACGCTCCCACGGCGGATCCCGCCGCAGATGAGAACCGGCCGCTGGAGCCGCCCGCTCCACGCGCAAAGAGGTTCCGTGTCCGGGCCGACCCCGAACCCCTTCCTAGGGGCTACCTGTTTGCAAAAAGGCAGCGCTGCCCACCACGACGCTACCGGCTGTAGGGTGTATGAGGCCCCTCTGCACCGGGGTCTAATCATCTTATCGGGCATTCCTATTAATGTGTTTTCCCAATGTTGAGGGGGTTACTTTTTGTTTCTAACCGGTGGCGGCTGTGGGGCGGATTTCGGACGCATAAGGGTGGGAGCTTGGGCGGTGGGAGACGCTGGCCTTTCGAGAGATCCGGCCGGGGAGGGGTGGCGGCCAGTTGTGCCGGTCACGGTTCACGGGGGTTGGTTGGGGGGCGGTTGCTTGTTATCCAGCACCACCCTCGTTGACTTGTGCTCCAGCACTTCTAATGTTCGCTTGAATTGAGTGCACCATGTTTTTTTTCCTGAATAAAGACACTTTCACGACCGCTTTGCTTGTCTTTTTAGCAAACACTGGGGATTGGTAAAGGGGGAAAAGTTTTTCCTCCCTTTTACATTCACTTCGCCCCACCCCAAACTACGCTGCCTCACCTCCTTCTGCAAGGAAGCGCGCCCTCCCCCCCCCATTCCCTGCCCATTTTATCAGAGAACAATACATGTAAAGTTATGTTTCCCACTTCGCCGAGGGAACGGCCCCCTTCCCGGCCATGACATAAGCCCGAATAGACCCATTGCCCTTGGCGGGGCACCGCGGCCAGTGAACAAGTCGCCCGCTCACTGTCATCGGTGCTCCGCGTTCGAATCCGCAGTGCACACACGTGGATGATCGCAACATTCAAGCAGTCATCCACGCGTGTGCACTTTTATCAGTCGCCACCCTGCACCGTGACGGCCCCCCCCCCGGGCCAGTGAGGGAACGCGGTTGGGAGAATAAAGAGCAAGCACACACCCCCAAAAGCCCCATCACGGGGTGATGTGATGGCTTCCTCGGGCTCATTGCCCATTGGCTCCTTTCCCGTTTATTTGCCCAATGGTTGCCACTTTTAAGCTGCAGGAAACATTTTTGGTTCACTTCATTCCCGCCCCCAAATTCCCGGCAATCCAAACAAATGTTTTGCAGACCCTCCCCCCCCAAACCGATTGGACCTTTCCCCCCGAGGCCACGCCCCCCCCATTCCCTGGGGTCTCTGTTGGCCGAGGCCGCCCCCCCTTACAGGGCGAGAGATAAGCCCGAATAGCACCAGCTACCCTTAGCGGGGCCCCACGGGCAGTGCGCACGGCGCTCGCCCACTGCCTATGGCGCCCCGCATTCGAACCCGGTGTGCGCATACGTGGGCGATTGGAGTACTGATCAACCGACCGCGCATGCGCATTTTGTCCTTTTCCGCACGATGCTCCCGCCCATGGCGAGAGGCGTCCCACGAGCCCCCCCTTTCCTGACGGAGGTCCACCCATGCCCCCCCCTGGTGCCCAGCTTGGCCCTAGAGGAGAAAAGAGCAAGCTTGCAAGCCGCGTGTCCCGTTCCACAAACATGCAGGCTGCATTGCCACACCCCTCGCTATGGGTGCTATGTGTGCCCCCTCTGCCAGGCACCCACCCAGTAGGCCTCAAAGGAGAAGGGAGCAAGCCTGCATGCCAAAGATGGGTGCTATGTGTGCCCCCTCTGCCTGGCAAGAGCCACCTGAAGGCTTCCCCAGCCCCTTGTCCCTCTCAGCTTGGGACATGTCCAGGCACGCACCTCGCCCGACCCATGCCAGGCACCCACCCAGTAGGCCTCAAAGGAGAAGGGAGCAAGCCTGCATGCCAAAGATGGGTGCTATGTGTGCCCCCTCTGCCTGGCAAGAGCCACCTGAAGGCTTCCCCAGCCCCTTGTCCCTCTCAGCTTGGGACATGTCCAGGCACGCACCTCGCCCGACCCATGCCAGGCACCCACCCAGTAGGCCTCAAAGGAGAAGGGAGCAAGCCTGCATGCCAAAGATGGGTGCTATGTGTGCCCCCTCTGCCTGGCAAGAGCCAGTAGGCCTCAAAGGAGAAGGGAGCAAGCCTGCATGCCAAAGATGGGTGCTATGTGTGCCCCCTCTGCCTGGCAAGAGCCACCTGAAGGCTTCCCCAGCCCCTTGTCCCTCTCAGCTTGGGACATGTCCAGGCACGCACCTCGCCCGACCCATGCCAGGCACCCACCCAGTAGGCCTCAAAGGAGAAGGGAGCAAGCCTGCATGCCAAAGATGGGTGCTATGTGTGCCCCCTCTGCCTGGCAAGAGCCACCTGAAGGCTTCCCCAGCCCCTTGTCCCTCTCAGCTTGGGACATGTCCAGGCACGCACCTCGCCCGACCCATGCCAGGCACCCACCCAGTAGGCCTCAAAGGAGAAGGGAGCAAGCCTGCATGCCAAAGATGGGTGCTATGTGTGCCCCCTCTGCCTGGCAAGAGCCAGTAGGCCTCAAAGGAGAAGGGAGCAAGCCTGCATGCCAAAGATGGGTGCTATGTGTGCCCCCTCTGCCTGGCAAGAGCCACCTGAAGGCTTCCCCAGCCCCTTGTCCCTCTCAGCTTGGGACATGTCCAGGCACGCACCTCGCCCGACCCATGCCAGGCACCCACCCAGTAGGCCTCAAAGGAGAAGGGAGCAAGCCTGCATGCCAAAGATGGGTGCTATGTGTGCCCTCTCTGCCTGGCAAGAGCCAGTAGGCCTCAAAGGAGAAGGGAGCAAGCCTGCATGCCAAAGATGGGTGCTATGTGTGCCCCCTCTGCCTGGCAAGAGCCAGTAGGCCTCAAAGGAGAAGGGAGCAAGCCTGCATGCCAAAGATGGGTGCTATGTGTGCCCCCTCTGCCTGGCAAGAGCCACCTGAAGGCTTCCCCAGCCCCTTGTCCCTCTCAGCTTGGGACATGTCCAGGCACGCTTCTCGCCCGTCCTACGCCAGGCACCCACCCAGTAGGCCTCAAAGGAGAAGGGAGCAAGCCTGCATGCCAAAGATGGGTGCTATGTGTGCCCCCTCTGCCTGGCAAGAGCCACCTGAAGGCTTCCCCAGCCCCTTGTCCCTCTCAGCTTGGGACATGTCCAGGCACGCTTCTCGCCCGACCCATGCCAGGCACCCACCCAGTAGGCCTTAACGGAGAAGGGAGCAAGCCTGCATGCCAAAGATGGGTGCTATGTGTGCCCCCTCTGCCTGGCAAGAGCCACCTGAAGGCTTCCCCAGCCCCTTGTCCCTCTCAGCTTGGGACATGTCCACGCACGCACCTCGCCCGACCCATGCCAGGCACCCACCCAGTAGGCCTCAAAGGAGAAGGGAGCAAGCCTGCATGCCAAAGATGGGTGCTATGTGTGCCCCCTCTGCCTGGCAAGAGCCACCTGAAGGCTTCCCCAGCCCCTTGTCCCTCTCAGCTTGGGACATGTCCAGGCACGCACCTCGCCCGACCCATGCCAGGCACCCACCCAGTAGGCCTCAAAGGAGAAGGGAGCAAGCCTGCATGCCAAAGATGGGTGCTATGTGTGCCCTCTCTGCCTGGCAAGAGCCACCTGAAGGCTTCCCCAGCCCCTTGTCCCTCTCAGCTTGGGACATGTCCAGGCACGCTTCTCGCCCGTCCTACGCCAGGCACCCACCCAGTAGGCCTCAAAGGAGAAGGGAGCAAGCCTGCATGCCAAAGATGGGTGCTATGTGTGCCCCCTCTGCCTGGCAAGAGCCACCTGAAGGCTTCCCCAGCCCCTTGTCCCTCTCAGCTTGGGACATGTCCAGGCACGCTTCTCGCCCGACCCATGCCAGGCACCCACCCAGTAGGCCTCAAAGGAGAAGGGAGCAAGCCTGCATGCCAAAGATGGGTGCTATGTGTGCCCCCTCTGCCTGGCAAGAGCCACCTGAAGGCTTCCCCAGCCCCTTGTCCCTCTCAGCTTGGGACATGTCCAGGCACGCGCAGGGTAGTGTGGCCCCTGGAGGTGGGGGGTGGGGGGGGGTCTCCTCACGAAACGACTGTAAACAGGGATAGAAGAAACATTTATTTACAAAGCAACCGTGCTTGAACAAACCCCAATCACAGCAGGCTCTCTTTATGAGTGTGCACCGTCACCCGCCCCCCCCTCCCCAGCAGTGTGGCCATGTCCCGGCGCATGTCCTGGACCGCTTGACCAATAGCCGTGATCTCCTCCGCCATCCTGGTCACCGCCGCCTTGGTTCGGTTCACTGCAGGAGAGAGCACAATGAGAGCCACGCACCCGCCATCCCGGCAGCTCACCCCATCTCCAGTAATGGGTTCCCTTCCCCCCCACCTGTCTCCATTGGGGAAACATAGGACAATGGATCTTGCCGGCACGGTGATCAATACCGCGGCCACCACATAGCCACAGATCTTCGCCGTCGCCAGTGGCCCAAAACCCTGATGGCCCACCCGCCTCTCGAAGCAGAAATGGCACCCCGCTTACACACTCTGAGGCAGGCCTCCACCGCGACCTGCCCACGCACTGTTATGGGCACAGCCTCCCGCTCCAGCTCTGCCCTGCGCCCCTCCTCCCGCGAAGTCCCCGCGCTGGAACCGGATGAGTCTGTGCCGGTACAAAACGTTATGTGTTCAGGGATTTCAAGGGCGGGCAAAAAATTCACTTCTGCCAACGCCAGGCCCATCAAGCGCCCTGGCCGCAGCAGGGGGGGAGCCCTCCCCCGCCCTCATCCGCACATCCGTGTCACACCTGCAGACCCACCTTGCTCCATGGTTGTGGCGGACTCAGGGCGGATCGGGCTATCCGCCACCACTCCGGTGGGCGATGATGGCGGCGCACGGAGGACAACCGCGCCCGGCACCTCCTCCGCCTCCTCTCCACTGGTCACGGATATGATCTCTGCCCCGTGCTCCTCCCCTGTAGAAGAGCAAACAGTCAAGACACAGAGCTCCAGCGCCGCGCTCCCCTGGCCCGCCAAGCCGGCGCACCGCGCACTTTTTTGTCCCCCACCGGCAAAGGGGGCGTGCGAAGAAAGTCAGGGCCGGCGCAAAGCGCGCAAAGCGGAAAAGCTGCTCACCTCTCGGCTGCTGGCCCGCCGCCGCCAACCGTTCAGACTCCTCCTGAAGGCGCTCCATTGCGCGGTGGTGTGGCGGTGGTCGGAGCTGACCCCCCTGGCGCCAGCGCAGGAAGCGGTCCCGGAGCTGGCGGAACTTCCCACGGCATTCCTGTGGCGAGCGCGCGACGCCCGACACCGCCAGGCCGCGGGAGAGCGCCTCCCAGGCGTGCGGTGCACGTGCCCGCGCCCCACGCATGAGCTCCCCCACGTAGCCCATGCGCAGGATCGCTGTGAGCAGCATGCGGACCTCGAACCGACGCCAGGGGCTGCGTGCTCGGACACGAGGCGGCATCGCTCCACGCTGTGCGGCGCGCTCGCGTCTGGAAGGACTGTTATATCCCCTCGGCGAACGGTCCACAGCCACACTCCACGCACCCCGAGGGGATGCGGAACACGTCAATCATCACGAGGCGCCCCGATTCGGCAACCCCAAGATCCGCCCCCACCACAAAGAAAGGTGGATTGGACCATCCAGGGAATTGAATGTCAGCAAAATGTTCATTGGGCGGACATGCAGGCGGGGAGCCGGCCCTCAAGACGTAACAGAATCGGCGGGCACAGGACCGGGGAGCCCAGTCCTTCAGGCCAGAGACGCCAACAGGTGTCTGCACAGCCGTGGGTCCTGCACACATGCGGCCAGTCAGCGTGTGGCGGGCTCTGGTCATGCCGGGTGCAGGACCTGCCCGCTGCTCTTGGGGCTGGCACCCCGCGTCACTTCGAACAGCCCTTTCAGCAAACCCCAACAAGCGTCGGCAAACCCGGACAGCGCGCATAGAGTGCTATGACGCGATGCCAACTTATAGTGACGATCAATGCATGACGCCACCTGCCGGCCACTTCAGGTGCAGCAACTGATGGCCTATTTCTCGGCCATTTTCCTGTGAGCATGAGCCAAGGGAAGCGCGTCACAGAAGTACAGCCGAGAACCCGTGGACGGTCGACCGCGAACGCGTGTAGGGGGGGTGCCGAAACACACGGGCAGCACGTGAACAGCAAAACCCGCTGGAGACACGTGTAAGTGCAATCGCGTGGACGGCACGTGAAATGCGTCACGTCTGTTTCGGCTCGAAGTCAATGGGTTTAGAAGGGTTTAACTCTGCTTCGAATGGCTCTGTTGGCCACCCAGCTCCAGCTAGTAGTTTGCGACAACTGTTTTCTTCCTTCTTGTCTCCTAACCATCAAGACATTCAGGTGTTTCTGATTTTAATGTTCCACCGATGTATGGGTATGAGGGGAGGGGAGCACTGTGAAACGGGAAGGCATGTGTTGCTGATTACTGCGTGTAAGTTTGTTTGGGATTGCTGATGAAGTGAAGGGAGCCTCTGCTGTTGGCTCCGATGTGAAAACAATCACTCTAAAATTTCACTGCTTCCCTAGAAATGTTTTTTAAAAATGGGGTGAAAGCCCAAGTTAATTGTGCTTTTACACACTGTTATACTTGTCACATTGCCAGGTTCTACATTTCGTCCAAGGGTGAAATGAAAACTCCAAATTTATGCGGTTATGAAACAATTTCAGTACAAGCACTCAACGAAGAATTATAAAGTGGGAAAGACAGGCTCCCATGTCTCATCTGGTTAAGAAAGGTCAGAATTCATCAAGGTTTTAGCTTGACAAAAGGGTTGATTGGTGGGTTTGTTTTTTTTTTAAACTGCATCTCTTACGTATGCATTGGAGATAAATGCTGCATTGCATTGCCCCTCCAGTCAGGAATAGAGATGGGCACCAACAGCAACACGAACTAAAAAAAACCACAAACAGCCAGTCTGCTGTTTGCGAAAAAGCTGTTCGTGAGGCCCCATTCTAAACGAACAGGTGGTCGTTGGAAGCCTCATTTGTCGCTGTTCGTTGCTGCTCCTCAAGCCAGACAGTCTGGCACCTGCAATCAATTCCCTTGGCAACTTAGGCAGGGATTGTCTGACCTCTGTCTGAACTCCTGCTGTTGCCCTGGAAACCCCATTCTAAGCCCAATTTAGCTTGATAGGCAGGTCTTCCTTCCAAGTGTGGCGCTCCAAATTTGTTACAAGGAAGCAAAGAACGGGGGGGGGGGCTCCCAGCTCTGGCTTTCAGGGAGAGACAGCTGCTGTTAGAGAGACAGGGTGGGTGCATTGGAGCTGGAATTTTCTTTGTGTGTGGTGGGATAAGGATCTACCCCTTCAGGTTCCAGGGTTGCTCCCAGGCTCTGGGGCCAAGCTATTATTTATTATTGGTACATTTCCTGCTGCCTGCTAAGGTAGGGTTTCTGGGAGTGGTGCAGTAGGGATAGGTGAGGGCTAATAAGCTAAAACTTTATCATGATAAAATGGAGGTGCTAATGGTGGGAGGAAGGATTGACTTGTCACCTGTTCTAGATGAGGTTCCACTCCCCCTAAAGTGGTAGGTTTGCACATTAGAGTGCTGCTGGACCTAAAAAGCAAGTCAGTGGTGACCATTAGGACCTGTCACCAGCTTCAACTGGTCAGCCAATGCAAAATTCATTATGCCACAGTGGTGCATGCATGCTCTGGCAACATCTAGATTTGATTACTGCAATGGGCTCTATGTAGGGCTGCCCTTGAAGAGTGTCTGTAAGCTACAGTTGGTGCTGAATAAATAAATTCTTAGTGTGGGTTTAGTGTGTCAGGATCAGAACGCTCTTTTATATACCTATGCTTAACCGACTCCATATTTAATCCTTTCAGTGTTCAGTGCTTTCTTCCCCAGGTGCAGAGGTTCCCAGGCAGCTATCTCACAGACCCGCATTGTTTTGGCTACCGACGTTCCACCAAGAACCGGCCTTGGGGAAGCTTTCGCTTTTGCAGCTTCAAAGGGAATATTATGAGAACTGTGCGGGGAGGATGGGTCAGCTATGATATTTAATATGTATCTCTTGCTTTGCCTGGCATTGGTAACAATGCATATGTACCAACCTGGATATTGCATTCAGGCCAGTGGACTATAATAATCTTTTTCTTCATTAAATGCTTTTTGGAAACAATGGACTTTTGTCTAATTGCAGAAGGCAGACTGGAGTAAGGATTTTATCTAGCCACAGTTCTGACATAGTGCTTCAATTTAATATAGATTAGCAAGTGCCATTGAGCATTTAAGGACAAGGAGAGGTAACCAAACAAAACATCAACTGAACCTACATGTTGACCTGTCTAGGGGAAGGGGGTCAATAAGGAAAATGGTAGAGTGGCTACATTACCTCTGAGCCACGGACTAGGGTGGGTCTGCCTAAACATAGTTATGCCCACTGGGTAGTCACTCTTAACAAACCCAACACTAAAGGACACCAAAAGAGTTAATGTTGCTGTTCAGTTATGAAATATTTAATACCCCTTAGTTAAACCCATCACTGAGTCAGTGTCTTTCTTTTGGGGGTGTGGGAACAACAATCTTGTGATGTAGGTTAGACTGAGGGAGAGTGACTCGCCCAGGGAAACGTAGTGTGATACAGAGCTGAGCAGGTACTTGAATGTGGGCTTTTCCAGCTTTATACTTTAACCATAGTAAAACCAAAGGTTTTTTTTTTAATATAAGGTTTATTTTTATTTTATTTATCATATTTATACCCCCACCCTCCCTGTGAACAGGCTCAGGGCAGCAAACAACAAAAATATTTTACATTAAAATCTTCAACACTTATCTAAAACACAATATTTAAAACTCAGTGCAAAATTCTCAAAGTTAACTGAATGGAATCTGGATCAGCTACATGTTAAAAAGCAGGATGTGTCATGGGTTGACATGTTGTAAACAGACACACGGTTTCACCCCAAAGTCCCAAGTACACATTGCCCATTATCCAAAGGGATGTATGTGCGTACCACATCAATACGCACAGGAGCATCGGTTTCATTCTTTTTCAATTAAATGCAGCATGTCTTCCCTCTGAAGCATCAAAAATTATACCATGGTGAAAGGATTTGAATTTTTGCCACTATAAAACTGGGTGGCAACAGATGAAATGCATTAGCTAATGATACATTGAATTATTCTGGCAATAGGCCTGTTGAACTGGTGAAAGAAGGGTGGGATAGAGTTACTACGCAACTTGAAGCTGCAGTAAATCCGGTATGGTTCACAACCTAAGTTTTAGACAGGAGACTACTTGATATTTGCTTTCCTGCTATAGTGATTTCAAATGTGGATGCAGGAAGACTTGCTAAAATGGTGAAAAGTATAGAGTGGTGTCCCATGATGACCCTCCTGTAGTCATGCATATAATTGGGCTCGTCATGCTCTCTCAGACTAAATTATTTTACAAAGATGTTGTGAAAATAAAAATTAGGGAGAACCTTGCGCAATCTCTAGGTTGTATGTGCATAGAATGTCTGTTCCCCTTGCACTGTATCGGCATATCAATTTAAATTAAAACCAGATAAACCTAATTAATAAAGAGAATTGTGCATAAAGATTACAAGTATAGAAAGTGTGCAAAGACAGGATAAGTAAAATAATAAAGACTACTAAAACTAAAAAAGCTCACAGTGATATCCTAAGCAAAGTTACACCCTTCTAAGCCCATTGTCTTCACTAGACTTAGAAGGATGTAACTCTGCTTGGGATGGCATGGTAAATTACTTAGCAGGATCCTCTGCTTATTGAACTAGATGTCACCATGCCAACAGTCAAGCCACAAAGTTCAAAACAGAACAGAATACTAGTTCAAGAATGAGATGGCCAAGAGCCAGCAACCTGTTTGACTGTGGGTACAACAGCAAAGAACCATCTTAGAAATTCCACTTTTATCCCTTATCAGCCACAGCATGGATGGACTCTAGGAATCAACCAGAACCTTGCTAAAACATATGAGCATGACCCTCTGAAGCTAATTCACACACACCCATCAGAGCAAGCATCTCCAACCTGTGATGGAACAAAGGGAAAGCACCTCCCTTCCTCCAGCCCTGGGCTTTGGGGCTATGTTCTCACTTGCAACTGTGTTCTGCAAAACATGTCCAGGTTTATCTTTCTTGGAGCTGCTTTACATGGAGTTTCTCCAACTTTCCCAGAATCCTCTTTTAGGCCTAACCAGGTAGTCTTACCTTAACATAAATTTGGCCAAGAAGCAAGCAAGAAACAGGACAGTTTCTTGGCAGTCACTATATGACAAAGAAGACTCAAATAAACACACGAGTCCTTTCCAACAACCTTATTTCACCTTGCAAAATTAATTTTTTTTTTAAAAAGTTTGATGTTGAGATTCCTATAGAAATTTTGAATATGCTTCACATTTCTTGTTTATTGCAATGATAACAATGTCAGTTTACAGAATATCAATTCATTTATTTAGGAAGCTTATATGCCACTTTCCCATCCATATGGGCCCTCAAGGCAGTCAGCAAATCTAATTTAAAGCGTAACAAATCAAAATTAAAATATACAATGAAATCAAATATCATAAAACTATTAAATCAATCCACAAACAACCTCAGGGACCATTCAATTCTTTTAATTTAATTCAAAGACCTTCTGAAATGTCTTCAGTTTTGCTGTGGAAACTTGAAAGAATGGCAACTAATATCACGTCCAAGAGGAAGCAATTCCAAAATTCAGGAGCAGCAGCTGAAAGAACCTTCCTTAGACCTCAGTTTCAGCTAAGATTTTTCTAATAGGAAGGTACCATTTATTGTCTACGGAACTTGGGCAGGTTGGTACAGATGCAGTCCTTCAGATATTCTTGACCTAATTATTTTAGGTTGCTAAGAATCAAAACCAGC
This sequence comes from Eublepharis macularius, assembly GCF_028583425.1. Classification (NCBI taxonomy): domain Eukaryota; kingdom Metazoa; phylum Chordata; class Lepidosauria; order Squamata; family Eublepharidae; genus Eublepharis; species Eublepharis macularius. Next base: position 140,846,657 of record NC_072794.1, read on the forward strand.
ACCTTGAATTGCAGCCAGAATTAAATGGGAACTAGTACAACCAAAATAGCACCTGTTTTATGGGTTAATTTAGGCACATCCCAGTTAGGACTTTTGCAGCTACTTTTGTATCAACTGAAGGTTCTGAATAGTCTTCAAGGGCAGTCACTCAAGATAATAATCTAATCTGCATTTTACCAAGGAACTTATGACTGTCACCTACTCTACTTTCTCCAAGAATAGTCACAGCTGATGAACCAACCATAGTTGGTAAAAGCCAACAGATTTCAGACACCTGAGACATCAATGCACAGAGTATAGATTTTGAATAAGCATCACGTTGGGAAAATACTACTCGAATATGCTATGGAAGGAATATATTTGATATTTGACAACTGTATTTAGTATCTAAAGGTTCTTCAGTTCAGTATTTGATACTTTGCAGTGTTTGACAGCTAACCTTCAAGGGTATTTAGTTTTTTGATTGAATCTCTTACATCAAGGGTGAAGCCTTCTCTAATGCAATGAACCTTCCACTAGGGGCGGAAGAGGTGTCTTTAGCTGGCAAAAGCTTCCTTGTGCTGGGAAAAAGCTTTGTTATTAGCAGAAAACATTTGACAGTATTTAACAATTCGCACACACAATTTTGTAATGTATTAACCATTTCAATGCAATTCTGAGCAGGGAGAAGGTTCAAGGAGCCAACCAGTCATTGCACTGGCAGTTGGAGATATGTTGGTGAAATGCCCCACTGCTGCTGTGCGGCAGCTAGCCACTGGTGCTGCAATGTAGCGGATCCATGCTGGAACACCACAAGTCTAACCCTCTGCACCAGTGGAGGAATGGTCAGGCCCAGGGGTGTGTTAGGAGTTAAGTCAGCTCCCTAAGCTGCCCCAGCCTGGAAACATCCCCTCCTTCCCTCCAAACAGGTGTAAAGTGACACAATCAAAAACTGCTGTGTAGCTTACAGGTACCCATGCAACTGACAATGCAAAACATACCCTCACAGAGTCCCAGTCACAAGACCTGGCATAGCATAGGATGCTGACCATGGCTACAACCCATCACACACCTACCTCCCCAGCAGTGGCCAAACCTCATCCCTTGCCCCTAAATCATACCCCCCCATCTTACTTAAACCTGAACCAGGGCACTGTACAGCTCAGACAACAGGTTGGCTGGCATAGGACTTTGTCTCTGAGGTGTCTGATTGCACACTTAGAGTGCACAGCCTTTTACCCTGGTAGTGGTAAATGATCAGAAGGGGCCCTCAGAACACAGAGAACACAGAGCGAACACATACCACTTACACCTGGGTGAGGGGAGCCAATCTCCTTGATGTGCAACTCACATGTTTCATCTCAGATCCCATACAGGTTCCCCATCTCTAAAGATGCACACTGAAGGAGCAACCACACACTGACAGGAGAGCAGAGGTAGAGATTCAGCAGGTAAGGCCTGGGAGTCTGCCCCTTCTCCCTTGCATGCACCTAGGTGCCTCCTTGACAATGCAATCTCCTGCAGCCAAGGCTGACAGTGTGCATGTATGGGGCAACCCAAGGTAGCTGCACCCAGCAGCATATTCCCTTAAAAGCATACCAAGGAGCATCATTTACGATACCAGAAAAGTGTGAGTGAAGTGTGTGTGAAGTGGCAGGGATGCTGGCAGCCCCTTGCCAAGGTGCCCCACCAGGTGGGGGAATGAGACACAACAGGAGTTCATGGGATGATGGGCAGCTGCCTCAGTGTGTTATGTGGATCTTCTGGCAAAGCAACTATACCAACTATTGCCTTACAGGATTGGAGCCATATACGGCAGCAGGAGTGAATGGAGTAGATCCATTTGAGGTGTAGTCCAGGCAGCAGATGAGTAAGTATCATTTGAATGGCTGTGGCATGAGAGGCAGGGGTGGTATCCTAACAAATAGAGGCCTGTTTGTTGTTGAGCAGATAAGGTTTGCTATCCATCCTCTCCCACCCCTACCCCCTCACAGCGCACCATCCTCTGCTCCCTGCTGTGATGTCCTTACAATACCATGTGGAATGATCTTTTCATACGTCTGAGAGGGTGGGTTGTGTGACTCAGGGAAGCTTATGGTGTCAGTCTTCATGGCACCACTGGACCTCTGCATGAAAAAGAATATATAGAAATTATATCACTCTTTCAAAATGCTTCCCACACACTATCTTGTACTCCTTGTCCGGGGTCTGAGGCACAGCCCCCGGCCTCGACAGGAGGAAGCAGGGGGAGGCAGCCAGAAGACAGCAGTCCTGCCGGCTCAGCCAGCAGCTAGGGCCAGAACCTGCCTACACCAGGGGAGGAGGGCAAAGGGCCAAGGCCCCAGAGAGCTAGAGGAGGCAGGGAGAGGCAAGCTAGTCTCACCCTCCAGGGAGAGGATAGAGGGCTGAGCAGGACAGAGGGAGAGGACAGAGGCAGGAAGAATAGGGACCCAGCAGCAGCCCAAACAGAGCCCTTACCTTACAAGGAGGAGAAGCAGCCACAGCAACTCAAAGCCACACCCCAGCCTCCATCTCAGTTTGAAGGCAGCAACCTGGCTCAGGAGATGCTCAGAAACAAGCCTCTTCAGATGGAGCTGCTGAAGGCATTCTGTGGGAAGAGCTGGGCAGCCAGCCAAGGGGCCACAGCTGGGCCTACCTTCAGTAATCAGCTCAGCCAGAGAGGCCCAGCAGCCAGCCAACATGATGCAGCTGTTACTGATCCAGACAGCCCAGACAGCTACCCCTGCTGCAACAGCTTGAGACAGCCCAGGCCAATGCTGGGAGGCCAGAGAGGGGCGTGGCCTGGCAGGCAGGACCTGCAAGGAGGGCGGGGTAATGAGAGATGGCCCTATAAAAGCTGGCTGGGAAAAGCTCTGAGGTGGTGGGTGTGAGTAAGGAGTGATGGTGTGGAGTGAGACGGAGCAGGGAGCAGGGAGCAGGGAGCAGGGAGCAGGGAGCAGGGAGCAGGGAGCAGGGAGCAGGGAGCAGGGAGCAGGGAGCAGGGAGCAGGGAGCAGGGAGCAGGGAGCAGGGAGCAGGGAGCAGAGCCTTGAGCCTTGAGCCTTGAGCCTTGGAGGAGAGTTCTGGGAGGAGGAGATGATGGAGGACACAGAGGGTAAGCAGACCAGGTTGAGCAGGCCAGCGAGTGGATTGAGAGGGAGTCAGGGTGATGTATACCGCCCCTCCTTCCACAGAGCAGAGTCCTGCAGTGTCCCTGGCGCCCCTCTGACATCAGGGCCAGCCCAGCCAGTGCCCCACCCAGCGGGGGCAGTGACAGGTCCTGACTCTCCTTACCCCAGTCTCCTAAAAGAGGCCAATATATTTTCCTCAGGGAGTGAGGCTGAGGGAAATTGACTTGTGTAGGGTTATCTCACGGGCTCTGTGAGTTTAGAATTGGAGACCTCCCTGATCATAGCTCATTCTTTTACTGCGCTGTGGTACACTAACACAATGAGTAACAATGCAATAACAATTCAACAAAAAATATAAAAATGTTCTTATCAACATGGTGCCAAACCTGCCACAGTTTTCAAAGACCAATTTGAAATTCTGAATTTGAAATTCTGAATTTCAAATTGGTTTTCCACAATTGTAATGCCATCATATTCAGTTTTTATAAAATGATCTGATTCTATAGTTCTAATGATTTTCACCTCTCTTAAGTGCACATTATAGGAGTTATGTTGCAGTTATTCCTTTTACTTCATTTCTAGCCCTCTTTACTTTCCAATGGGGACACAAAGAGGCTTACATCCTTCTTCTCTCCTCCATTTTATCTTAAAAACTGCCCTGTGAGGTAAGTCAGGCTGGGAGTGTGTAATTGGTCCAAGGTAGGGATGTGCACTTTGGGTTTCCAATTTGGGAAAAATACTTGAATCAGACCTGATTCGCAAAGATTCGGATATTCCAAAGCGGCCCCAGTATGCCCAGGCCATTTTGGAAACCCCGAATCAAAAATTCCTGAAGCTATATGTATAGCTTCGGGAAACTTTGGGGCAAGGGGTTGAAAATGTCCCTCTCCATGCCACTGTACAGCAGGAGGGAGAGGGACATTTAAACCAAGGATCAGCTGTATGTCGGTGTTTCCAATAAACAGCTGATCTTCAACTCAAAGTCTCCCCCCCCATCCCAACTGGGTAGAGGAGGGGGAGGGGGCCCTGACCACAAGCCCGTTCCCGGCATGGCTTTCAAGCCGTGCCAGGAACAGGCTTTGGCTCACATTCTCCCCTCCATCCCAACCTGGTGGAGGAGGGGGAGAGGGCCCTGAGCAGAAGCCCATTCCCCACGGGGCTTCCAAGCTGCACTAGGAACGGGCCTCGGCTCACAGTCTTTCCTCCATCCCAACCGGGTGGTGGAGGAGGAGGGGACCCTGAGCAGAAGCCCATTCCCGGCGCTGCTTCCAAGCTGTGCACGGAACAGGCTTTGGCTCACAGTCTCCCCTCCATCCCAACCAGGTGGAGGAGGGGTAGGGGGCTCTGAACAGTAGCCCGTTCCCAGAGCAGCTTCCAAGCTGTGCTGGGAACAGGCTTTGGCTGACATTCTCCCCACCATCCCAACTGGGTGGAGAAGGGGGAGGGGGCCCTGAGCAGAAGCCCCTTCCTGGCGCGGCTTCCAAGCCGTGCCGGGAACTGACTTCAGCTCAAAGTCTCCCTCCCTTCACAACCGGCTGATAGTTTAAAGGTACTTGCTTGCAGGAAAGGGGCCCTTTAAACTATCAGCTGTCTGGTGGCCGGGGGGGGGGGATCCCCCCTGCTGTCTGCCAGCTGATAGTTTAAAGGGATCTTTAAAAGGCCAGGTAAGTTGGTTGGAGGGGAGGGGGAGCTAAGGGGGGGTTGAGGTATGGGGGGGTGCTGGGAGAAATCCCAGTCCCCTAAATCACTTTGGAATGCTCCGAATCTTTACAGAGCATTCTGAAGTGATTCAAATACCCAGTTTTGAGTATTTCCGAATATATTTCCTATATTTCCTAATATATTTCTGCATATTTTTGGGGTGCAGACCCCTAGTCCAAGGTCGCCCAGCAAGTTCTGGCAGTTCAGACTATGGAGTGGAATTAGTCATCTGAACCAGCTAAGTAATTCATAACCAAGCTGATGCTTGCACAGATGTAAAGTGATATAGTATATCAATAGCACATCCAATTCATATGCACATGGGTCCTAAGAAACTTTTATAAAAGCACTGACTTCCAAGATAAAGCATAGATCCAGGGGAATTAGCCATGTTAGTCTGTAGTTGCAAAATAGTAGAGTCCAGTAGCACCTTTAAGTCTAACCAACTTTATTGTAGCATAAGGTTTCGAGAACTACAGCTCTCTTTGTATTCTTTTTTATACGCTTATGAAGCCAAAACTTCAGAAAGAATTGCTGACTAGAAGCTAGGGCAGCAGTCCAGAGAGAAAAGATTTTTTGTTTACACTGTCTTCATTTAGTGTTTAAAGCCTGTTAAGCTTCTTGAAGCAAATGTGTTCAGAAGGTTTGTTGATCATAGTTGTCTTTTAGTGCTTTAGAATAACACATGTATGCATATACATACAAATAGCATTATTTTTATTGGTTTGTGATAAGTTTTTCTGCATGGCTTGAGTGTCTGCTAATCTATATTTTACAATACAGTTGTGACAGTCCTCGAAGCCTATGAGAAGGGGAAGAAATCATCCAGGAAAATAAACACAGCCCTAACTCCAATGTCCCATCTATGAAACAACATTGAAACTTATAAGGTGTTCTTTATTAATCTCTGTCTATATAAAGACAAGTGTCCTGACTGACTCATCAATGCCCAGTCCAAACCCCTGGACCTAGAAATGTAAAATTTGGGGAGAACGTTCTTTTTGTGATGTAGAAGCTCACTAAGAAGGGATTTTAAGAAATTTGCCCCCTAAGGGGGTAAAAAGGGATAAAATGTGTTTTCCCATAGGGATACAGCTTCCCTGTGTGGCTGGCAGGCTGAAGCCTGCTCCCCCCCGCCCCGCCCCCCACACAACTGCCAGCTTGGCCAATTTTCTCTGATTGGACCGACCTTTCAAGGTCATTTTCATATGTGGCCTGATTGGGGCTCAGCCCAATATTCTAAACAGTTGCTAAGGGAGTCATTGAATGTGTCCTGAGGTAAAATGCACCTCCCAGTCTTCCCGTAAAAGTTCACTAGGGTTGCCAATCTCCCTGTGGTGTAGGGTTGCCAGCCTCCAGGGGGTCACTGGAGATCTCCCAGAATTACAACTGATCTCCACGTGACAGAGATCAGTTCCTCTGGAGAAAATGGCTGCTTCGGAGAGTGGACTCTATGATATTATACCATTCTGAGGCCCCTCTCCAAACCCCACTCTATCCAGGCTCCAACCCCCCAAAGCTCCAGGAATTTCACACCTGGACCTGGCAACCCTACTGTGGGGCCTGCCTGCTTGCACCCCCCCCCCTCTCTCTGACTGGTCAGCTGTGGAACTCTGTTCTGAGGTAAAAATCAGGTCAAGGAAACTGCAGGCAGTTGAAAAAAGACGGTACAAGACTCCCGAATAGGGATTTATATAAAAATCAGTGTGGCAACTGCGTTTTTAAATGTTCATGGGGAAATGGTGCACAACCTTTCTAGGGGCCATTTTGATGTGAGTCTCTCACATGAACCTGCCGAAGTGCCCACCATATAGGGTTGTCAGCCTCCAGGTGGCAGCTGGAGATCTCCCGAAATTACAACTGATCTCCAGGCAACCAAGATCAGTTCCCCTAGAGAAAATGGCTGCTCTGAAGTGTGAACTCTATGGCATCATACCCCACTGAGTCTCCTCCCCTTCCTCAAACCACACCCTCTCTGGCTCCACTCCCCAAATCTCCAGAAATTTCCCAACTTGGACCTGGCAACCCTACCACCACACCACCCCTCCCCCAGTCCAACTCCACCTCACACCTCTTGCAGCCATCACCTCTTACTGCCCCCAAGAAGCCTCCTAGCAGACGTTGTGCAAGATATACCGATGCTAAAATGAGGAAGCAACTTAGAGATGTGGCAAAGAAATATCCACATCGTATTCCTGTGGTGCAGTGAGCAGTGGTGGCCAAGTACCAGCAAGATCACTCTGAGGTCCACAGAGTGGCAGAGTCTCTCTGCGAGCAAAGCAATCCTGGAAGACGAGTAGAGAGGTGCTCACTTCCATGGAAGGTCAAGGCTCAGTCAGGCATGGCATATGATCCTGTTGCAGCTTATGAGACAGACAATACTTTATCTCTGGGTATCATGACCCACAAATGCAAGGACTGCAAGGACTTCAAGTAGAAGGAGGAGGCCCTTGGCATGTGTTGCAGCAATGGCAACGTGCAGCTCTCACCCTTCTGCCCCAACCTCTCTACAGCCTGGTAATGGGAAGCCACCCTGACCATGTCCATTTTAGGGACTGTGTATGGAAGTATAATGGCCGCTTCAACATGATATCATTCAGGGCCAAGCAGCTACTATAAGACAGCTTCATACCGACCTTCAAAGTTCAGGTGTATCACTTGGTCAGAAGTCTGCCGACCACACTGTCAGGGCTTGCCGCCGCTGCCGCTGGGCGTGGCACTGGGCGGTCTGCTCCTGACGTCACAGGGGGGCCAGGGATTCTGCAGGACCCTGCTCTGTGGAAGGAGGGGCGGTATACCTCACCCAGACTCCCTCTCAGTCCACTCGCTGGCCTGCTCAACCTGGCCTGCTTACCCTCTGCGTCCTCCTTCATCTCCTCCTTCCAGAACTCTCCTCCAAACCTCCACCCTTGCATCTTACTGCTCTCACTCCACATCATCACTCCTCACTCACACCCACCACCACAGGGCTCTTCCCAGCCAGCTTTTATAGGGCTTCCTTCTACTGCCCCACCCCTCTTCCAGCCTGGCCTTGGGCTGCACCAAGCAGTTGCAGCTGGGGTAGCTGATCTGGCCCCACTGACCAGCACCAGCTGTGCCTTGTTCTCTGGCTGCCCAGCCTCCCTGCCTTGGCTGATTGCTGAAGGCATGTCCAGCTGCAGTCCCCTGGCTAGCAGCCCAGCCTCCCTGGCAGAGCTGATGGCTGAAGGTGGGTCCAGCTGCGGCTCCTTGGCTGGTTGCCCAGGGCTTCCTGCAGAGTGCCTCCAATAGCCCCACCTGGAGTGGCTTGGCTTTTGGCAACTCCTGGGCCAGGCTACTATTTTCTAGCTGGGGCATGGCTTTGGGTTGTTGGGGCTGCTGCTGCTTCTCCTCCTCAGGTAAGGTCTTTGGGTGGGTGACTGCTGGGCTCCCAATCCCTCTGCCCTTGCCCCCTTCCGCCTTGCCTAGCCCCCTTTCCCTCCCTAGGGGAGTGGGACTCGCTGGCCTCTCTCTGTCTCCCCCTGCCTCCTGAGGCCCTGGGCTTTTGCCCCTTGCCCCTGGCACCGGCAGGTTCTGGCTCCATTTGCCTGTGGGAGGGGTTGACCTGCTGTCCCCCAGCTGCCCCCTCTGCCTGCCAGTCAGACCGGTTGACCTGCTGTCAGCTGGCTGACCAGTTGACCTGCTGTCTGCTGGCTGCCCCCTCTGTTTGCCCGTCAGCCCGGCTGACCCGCTGTTCCCTCCTACCAAGTCTGGGGGCTGGGACCCAGACCCCGGACACACACCCCCGCTTAGCTTTGAGTTGTGGGGGTCAGGGTCAGACTCAAACATGCGGGACATGAAGTCCGCATCCACATGCTGCGCCCCCTTGCGGTACTTGATGGTGAACCGGAAGGGGAGGAGGGAGAGGTACCACCGCAGCACACGGGGGTTGTGTGCCTTCATGTGGTGGAGCCACTGCAGGGGCGCATGGTCCGTTAGTAGGACAAAGGGATTATTGGCCAGGTAGTATTGCAGGGCCCCCACTGCCCACTTGACCGCTAGGGCCTCCCGCTCCACTGTTGCATAGCGCCTCTCTGCGGGTTGCAGCTTCCGACTCAGGAAGAGGATGGGGACGTCGGTTCCGTCACGTTCCTGAGTCAGGACTGCCCCAAGGCCGGTGTCAGAAGCGTCTGTGGCCAGCGTAAAGGGTCGGTCAAAGTCCGGGTTCCACAGGGCTGTGGTATTAGAGAGGGCTGACCGCAGGTCCTTGAAAGCTGCTTCTAGTGCTGGGGTCCACCGGACTTGGTTGGGCAGCCCCTTCTTTAAGCAGTCTGTCAGGGGGGCGGCTCGGGAGGCAAAGTGGGGGATGAACCGCCCGTAATACCCCAGTAGTCCCAGGAAACGTCGGACCTGCTTCTTGGTCCGGGGCTGGGGGGCATCAGCTATTGAGGCCACCTTGTCTGGTGGTGGGCGAACTCGGCCTCCCCCGACCACAAAGCCCAGGTACTGGAGTTCCTGGAACCCCAGGTGGCTCTTCTTTGGGTTAGCCCGTAGTCCGGCTCGCTGGAGGGCCCTCATGACAGCTTCCAAGTGTTGGAGGTGGGTGGGCCAGTCCGGGCTGAAGATGATGATGTCATCTATGTACGCCATTGCATACGCCCGGCACTCTCCCAGCACTTGGTCCACCAGCCGCTGAAACGTGGCAGCTGCCCCGTGTAGACCAAACGGCATCTTCTTGAACTGGAAGAGGCCTCGTGGGGTGGCAAAGGCTGTCTTCTCCCGGTCCGCTGGCCGCACGGGCACTTGCCAGTAGCCCTTCGTCAAGTCTAGGGCCGACAGGTAGCGGGCGGACCCTAGGTGGTCTACCAACACATCTGCTCGGGGCATGGGGTATGCATCGAACTGGGCCACCTTATTCAGTTCGCGATAGTCGATGCAGAATCGGGTGGTCCCATCCGGCTTGGGCACCAAGACTATCGGGCTCCTCCAAGCGCTTCGCGAGGGCTCGATTACCCCAAGCCTGAGCATCTCGTCGGTCTCCTTCTCCACTGCCTCCCACCGCTTCCTGGGGATGGGGCGCCAGGTAGCCCGGGCTGTCTGCCCCGGGTCCGTTGGAATGGCATGTTGGATCAGGCTCGTGCTGCCCGGCCTGCGGGAGAAGACCCCGGGAATCCGAGCCCAGAGGTCTTGTAGCTGGGCCCTCTGAGCTGGGTCGAGCTGAGGGTCCACCTTGGGCTCCTCAAACTCCGGGGCATCAGTGGTCCAAGGCAGCACACTGTCAGGGAGCTCTAGCGGGTCCTCAGCCACGCCGCACTCCTCTTTTGGGCGCTCGTGCCACTGCTTTAGGAGGTTCACATGCAGGGTCTTCCGCCGACGCCGGCCGACCCCACACTGGACTTCGTAGGTGGTGGGGCCCAGCACCCTTCGAATCTGGTAGGGACCCCTCCATGGGTCCCCTTCCTCTCTTGGGAACACCGAGTGGTGCACGAGGACCTTCTCTCCGGCCTGGAAAGTCCTCATCCGCGCACCCCGGTCATAGGCGGCCTTTTGCTTTGACTGGGTGCGAGTCAGTCTGCGATTTGCCTCCGCTTGGGACTGTTGCACCCGGTCACGGAGCCGGCTCACGTACTCCTGTATGGGGGGCGCGGGGCTGCTGGCCCGGGGCCCCCAGCGTTCCGTCAGCCGGGAGAGCATCCCCCTTGGCTTGCGCCCATATAGCAGCTCGAATGGGCTGAAGCCAGTGGAGGCCTGCGTGGTCTCCCGGAGGGCGAACATGAGCGGGTCGATGTACAAGTCCCACTGGTGAGGCTTGTCCCGCGTCATCTTTTTCAGGGCCTCCTTGACGGTCTGGTTCAGCCGCTCTGCCAACCCGTCTGTTTGAGGGTGGTACGCCGAGGTGAACACCTGCCGGATCCCCAAATTCCGGCAGAGCTGACGCATGGCTGTGGCACGGAACGGGCCCCCCCGATCCGTCAAAATTTCATCTGGCAGCCCCACCATCGCGAAAAACTTGGACAGGGCCCGTACCATCCCCGGGGTCTGCATGGTCTTCAGCGGGATGACCTCGGGGAACCGCGTGGCATAGTCCACAATCACCAGGGCAAAGCGATGGCCCCGGGGTGTGCGTGGCAGCGGTCCGATGAAGTCCATTGCGATGCGTTGGAAGGGCGTCTCCATGACGGGCAGCGGGGAGAGGGGGGCCTTCGGCGGGCGGCGGGCTGCCACCCGCTGGCAGGTGGGACACGAGCGGCAGTGGGCCTTCACGTCTGCATTCACGGAGGGCCAGAAGAATTGCTCAAGAACCTTCCTCAGGGTCTTGTGGTGCCCGAGGTGCCCGGCCCAAGCATGCTCATGGGCCGTGCGGAGGACTTCCGCCCGATAGGCTGCTGGCACAAGTAGTTGGCGGACCTCCCCCTGGCCATTTGGGGCACGAGCTATGCGAACCCAGACCCCTCCTTGCTTCTCGATGCGAGGGAGCCGTTGGGACCTCCGTTCATCCCGCACTTGCTCCTCCTCACGAGCGGCTGTCTCTCGCAAGCGCTGCAAGGACTCATCTGCCCCTTGGGCATCACGGAATGGGCGGTCTGCCAGGGTTCCAGCTGGGCCTCCAGTCCGTGGTTCTGCCCCTGGCCTGGTGGAGGGACCCTCTCCCGGGTCGTTGGCCTCCTCCACTTGCAGAGCAGTGGCAACTTGTGGGTCTGTCACTTCCCCTGCCGCCTTCAGCCGAGACCCGGCGGTCCCTGGGGTGTCTCTTCCCAATTTCTTCGCTGCCTGCTGGAGGAGCCTGAAGAACCCTGGGGCATCTCTTCCCAGCAGTATTGGTACGGGTAGGTGAGCTAACTGGGCAACTTCCATTTGGTGGCGGACCCCTAGGTACTCTATCGTGATTAGGGCCGTCGGGTACGGCTGGGTGCGGCCCATCACATCCGTCACCGGGATCCAGCGGTACACTGGGGTGGCAGCTGGGAGGAGCTGGGGCCGAATTGCTGAGACTGCACTCCCAGAGTCCAACAGGGCTTGTAGGATCAGCCGGCCTATCTTCACGGTGGCGCATAGACTCTGCACCTGCTTGCCAGGCGGTGGGTTATTTTCCCAAACGAGGGCGCAAACCCTTGGCAAGGCCTCAGTGAGCACGCCGGCTTGCCTCTGCAGCTCCGCTGTCTGTGCTAGTTCTACTGGAGCGGCTGGGTAGGCTGCCTCCAGCTTTCCCCACATCCTATCCTGGCGTTCCTCCAGCCACGGTCCAAGCTCCGCTGGGGCGGCGGCCTTGGGAGGCCGCCCCTTGACTGGTGCCTGCGTTGGAACGTCTCTCCCCGTACGGGCCACCAACTTGTCAGGGCTTGCCGCCGCTGCCGCTGGGCGTGGCACTGGGCGGTCTGCTCCTGACGTCACAGGGGGGCCAGGGATTCTGCAGGACCCTGCTCTGTGGAAGGAGGGGCGGTATACCTCACCCAGACTCCCTCTCAGTCCACTCGCTGGCCTGCTCAACCTGGCCTGCTTACCCTCTGCGTCCTCCTTCATCTCCTCCTTCCAGAACTCTCCTCCAAACCTCCACCCTTGCATCTTACTGCTCTCACTCCACATCATCACTCCTCACTCACACCCACCACCACAGGGCTCTTCCCAGCCAGCTTTTATAGGGCTTCCTTCTACTGCCCCACCCCTCTTCCAGCCTGGCCTTGGGCTGCACCAAGCAGTTGCAGCTGGGGTAGCTGATCTGGCCCCACTGACCAGCACCAGCTGTGCCTTGTTCTCTGGCTGCCCAGCCTCCCTGCCTTGGCTGATTGCTGAAGGCATGTCCAGCTGCAGTCCCCTGGCTAGCAGCCCAGCCTCCCTGGCAGAGCTGATGGCTGAAGGTGGGTCCAGCTGCGGCTCCTTGGCTGGTTGCCCAGGGCTTCCTGCAGAGTGCCTCCAATAGCCCCACCTGGAGTGGCTTGGCTTTTGGCAACTCCTGGGCCAGGCTACTATTTTCTAGCTGGGGCATGGCTTTGGGTTGTTGGGGCTGCTGCTGCTTCTCCTCCTCAGGTAAGGTCTTTGGGTGGGTGACTGCTGGGCTCCCAATCCCTCTGCCCTTGCCCCCTTCCGCCTTGCCTAGCCCCCTTTCCCTCCCTAGGGGAGTGGGACTCGCTGGCCTCTCTCTGTCTCCCCCTGCCTCCTGAGGCCCTGGGCTTTTGCCCCTTGCCCCTGGCACCGGCAGGTTCTGGCTCCATTTGCCTGTGGGAGGGGTTGACCTGCTGTCCCCCAGCTGCCCCCTCTGCCTGCCAGTCAGACCGGTTGACCTGCTGTCAGCTGGCTGACCAGTTGACCTGCTGTCTGCTGGCTGCCCCCTCTGTTTGCCCGTCAGCCCGGCTGACCCGCTGTTCCCTCCTACCAAGTCTGGGGGCTGGGACCCAGACCCCGGACACACACCTCCACAGGAAGCTCAATTCCTGCAAATCTATTTAGTAGGCAAGGACAAAAAGGGATCGCGCTTGAGGTGCAGCAACTTTACTGTTGTCAAACAGGAATTGGTCAAACAACTGCAGAGGATGCTACAAAACATCAACAGCTACATAAAGGACCTGAAGACCACCCTGGACATTGTACCTCCAACCTGCAACCTGTTCACAAACCAGCAGGTCATGGGATGCCCGTTTTCCATGCACCCGATGACTTTTCAGTCAGTCTGTTGGTCCATCGTCTGTGAATCCAGACACGGGGGGCCAGTCAGCTGGAGCGAAGGGGAGGGGGGTCAAAGCGTTCCTGGCATCGCTGGCAAGCAGCACCAGAAGGACTTTAACATTTAAATCGCCCCCTTGCTCCAGCTAACTGGTGGGCCTGCCAGTCAGCTGGAGCAAGGGGAGGAGGGTTAAAGCGCTCCTGGCATCATTGGCAAGTGACACCAGGAGGGCTTTAATATTTAAATCTCCCCCTTGCTCCAGCTGACTTGTGGCACAGACCCATGAACGGGTCTGCAAACTGGCGTGGGTCTGTGAAAAGTTCGTGGTCCATGGTCCGTGTAATGCATGGTCCGTGGTCCATGAATCCTGTGGGTTTTTCCCGGTCCATTCCCACCTCTAATCCTGGCTCCAAAGTCACCAGCCACTTCCACTGGCCTTGGTTATCATGATCTGAACATACTAGAGTTGCCAGGCCCCTTACTTTTCTGGTGGGAGGGGGAGAACCTGGAACTAGAGATGGGCACGATCCAAAAAAAATTAACGATCCAGCTTATCGTGGATCAGCGCCGCCGCCAATCCCGCATTAATGATCCACACCGATCATCTCCCGTTCCCAAGCCGTGGATCGTGGAGGCCAAAGCGGGGCACGCTGGTATTCCCAGCTATGTGGGAAGGTGGGTGGTGGTGGCGGCCGCCAGGCCTGGCGGGCACGGGGAGGTGGCGACAAGCTGCCTCCCCTCAGGTCCCATTCAGCAACACAGAAGGTCTGTGTTTGGCCGTCAGAGCTGCCTATCAGGGTTTGCAGGGATGAGATTGGAGTGCCCATGGCTACAGAACACCCCCTTCCCCCTCCCTCCCCTGGGTGTCTTCTTCCAACTTGTGACTGCTTTGCTGCTCTGTGGTTGGAAGGAAGCCCTGCCGATCAAGGAAAGCTGGGCTTCCATTCGGGTTTCCAGGGTGACAGAAGGATGGCAAACAGAGCTCAGGCTTTCCCCTGTCTCCATTGCCAGGGGAATAGATTGCTGGCGCCTGAGTGTCTGGATCCCCGATCCGAGCCCAAACGCAACGATCCAGGCCTCTCCCGATCGCTGGATCATTGGCCGTGGATGATCACGATCCGCTGGGTCACAATCGCGCCATCGCCATTATCGTGTTTTTTTTTCCGATCGTAATGCAGATCGTGCCCATCTCTACCTGGAACTCACCTTTTCCCTCTCCTTGTGCAGGCAACAATGGAACTGAATAACAGAAAATAGAGTTCCTGAACTTTAGTGGCACTGTTTGTTGCTACTAGCACCACATCTTAACTGAGCTTTGCCAGCCCTGTTGTTGGGTTCTTGTACGGTATTATCAGTATTGTCTTCTCGCAGTAGCTGTTCATGCTGTCTAGGGTCTCACATCTAGGTCTTTCACCTCAGCTGCTACCTGATCCTTTTAATTGGAGATGCTGGAGATTGAGCCTGGGACCTTCTGCATGCAAAGCAGATGCTCTGCCAATGAGTCACTGCCCCTCCATGGCCCCATGTATGCTCATGGCCACCTCTGGCCACACAGGTGATTACTGGGAGGTTTTTAAACATATAAATCAGGACTAAGACCAATCACTTGATTTGATTTAGTAGAGAAACTTGGAAAAACTGCTCTATTTCTATATGTGTTGGAGACATCCAAGTAGGAATAACAGAATCTCACAGCAGCATCAACTTAATGCCCACATATGCATGCCATTTTTATTGTGTGACCTCTGCCCTTTGACCTATAGTCTAAATTTTAGCCACTTGCCTTCTGGCTCCAACAGGCATGACAGAAAAGCCCTTGAGGATCCCAGTTGGCTATTCACTTTTGCTTCATTGCTTATTTATCCTTGCTGTTTTTTCATGTTCTGGACAGTTGACAAAGCAAGAAAGTGCCTCCTGGGACAGAGGGCACTGCCACACCAGATCAGCTCATTCTAATGTATTCTTGTCAGTCATCTGGGTTTGTGCGCTCCTTTGCTTTGAAATGGAAAAATCTGGCTGTGTATCTGAACACACCATCGAGATGCAAGCAAAACTGTATTCAGCTGCTCAAATGCGGATCGAGTGTTCAGATAGGAATCAAGGAGTAATATCACAGCTTGCTGATGTGCTTATCTCAGTAGCATGACACTTTACATTTTATAAAATGTGCCAGTGGGAAGACAATTCATATCTATTCAAACACAATCATTCTTGAGATTGTATGAAAAAACTGTACAACTCCCCTGCATTTAGTGGGACTCTCCATGATGACATATTTTCAAAAAACTTTAGACATGAGTGTGAAAAATTATTTGCTTCATCCCCTCACAATTGCTATAATGTTTCCATAAAGCCAAAGGCCTTTTTCCCATGAACGCAAGTCAAAGGTATTACAGAAAATTGGAAAGATAATTGGGATACTGGGGGAGCTTTATTTACCCTTTATCCTTCTCTCCTTCCCACCCACTTTTGTCTGCCCTTTGTCTTCACTTACCCCATGCACACTCCTCCCCCAACAGCCTCTCCCCATGGTCCAGCTGAGCCAGGCTATGGTGTGGTGAGGATCCTGCAAGGAGGAGGACTTCACTTTCCCCTGTACCCCTTCCACACGCTATTTCCTCTTTCCCTCCTCATGGCAGCCTCCATATGCTCATCTTTCCCTACATCTTTCTATTCTTCAAACCCTCTGAATTACATACCTTGTATCTGCCTCCATCTTCATCTATATTTACTAATTTACATTGTTTATATACTATCTATTCCAGGAGCAATTTACAAGTTGATCCTGGAGAGCTTTAAATCTAGCCTGTTAAGGAATTCCTACTTACAGTTCAAAGCCGTTGAGCACACATGGTTCAAACCAAGTGGATACATCTTTATTTAGCCAGATCTATCCATGGACAAGCGGCAAAAAAATCATGATGGCTTTCCATCCTTGCTTGAGAGTGTGAAGAAGTTACATCAAAGACAGGACTCACACTTAAGCAGGAAGATATGCTGTTAAAATCTCAAATGTCCTGCTCCCCTTGGGGGGAGTGTAGAACTACCATTCCCATGATTCATATTATTAAAGGGGCTGCACATATTTCTGCTTACACTAATTCAGAGGCTTTCTAAGCTATGACTAACAGCACAATACCTTTCTTCACAAAGGGGACCCAAGTAGCTTAGGTCACTTTCTTTGCATCCATATTATCTGAATGATAACCCTGAGAGGTAAGTTAGGTAGAGAGTGTGTGAATGGATCAAAGTCATCCAGTGAGCTTCCACAACAGAGCAGCAACTGGAGCAAGAGTCTTCCAAATCCTACTCGGAAACTCTAACCACTATACTACACTGGCTTTGGGGGGGGGGAGGCTGCTGTTGAACAGTAGCAAGCAGCCTGGCCTGGGTGAGTCATGTGGTATCAAGTCGTTTGGTGGTTGCTTCTGGGCCTGGCCTCAATGAATCCTCTCTGAACAGCCAAGAAAGCCCTGGAAAGGGCCCTGACCTCTCCCCTTGCCTTTTATTGACAAGTCCAGAAAACTCACAGAGGTAAGATACTCTGGCAGGATACACAGGGCTTTAGGTGAGAGAAAAAGGCAGTCCACAAATTAGCAATCCCTTAACACAGTGAAAACAAAACAGCAATCCCTTATGGACTGCTGAAGGCTCCCTACAGCGATCTGCACAGCTCTAAGCAGCTCTAGCACTGCTGAGCAGATTCTCTAGGTCTCTTCCTCCTGATGCTATATACTGGGCCTCTGCTTAAAAACATGCAGAAATAGTGAGGGACAGGGGTCCCATTTCTGTTGCTGCATATGCACACAAAACCTCTGAGTGGAGTAGATCAAATGGGAAGCTCTCTCCCCTCTACTCTTTTTGCATGACGGGGGGGGAGGCTTGAAAGAAAGGCAGGAGCTCTCCCTCCCCCAGTGGCAGCTTTCCGAGCCCATTTGGGCTCTCCTTTTTTTAATGCAAGCTGCTGTGTGTTTGCATGAGCCCAGGTTGTTTCCATGGTGAACTCATGAAAGAAGTAACATTTAGAGTGACCCTAAAAGACCCTCAAGCTACAAATCTGCTCTTTCAAGAGGACAGCAACACTGTCCAGGACTGGCTGATACCTTGTCATCTCCATTGCCAACCAAATACCTTGTTTGAACTGGTTTCAGTTTCAGTCTGTTGGATCCCATCCAGTTCATTACCGCTTCCAGAAAGCTATTTAGAACATGCATAAGTTGAAAAGAAGAAGTGGGAGTCATCTGCATATTGGTGACACTGCATTCCAGATTCCCAGAGGAACTCTCTTAATTATTTCATAGAGATTTGCATAGCATGGGAATCAAGACAAAACTCAATGGAACCCTATAGCATAAGTGCCATGGGATTAAGCATCTGACTCCCAATTCTACATTTGGGAACTACCCTGCCAAGAACAAAAAGAGTCATTGGCATGTGGTAGCCCTAATGTTTATCCCAAACCGTCAATCCAATAGAATGGCATGATCCAAGGGTCCCCAAACGTTTGGGGCATGTGAGCATCTGGGGTTTTGAGGCAGTGTGGTGAGGAGACAGAGCCAAGCATATATAACACACACAAAAGAAAATTAGATGGGGAATATAAATACAGACATGTGAACAGAAGAAGCCCAAAGGGGGATTGCATGCACATAGAATGTTGACCAATGGGGGAGAGAGTAAAAACACAGAGAAAGAAGATGGCCAAGCGGGGAAAGGGGTGCTCCTCCATTGCTTAGCTTCCACCAATTTTCAGATAATCCACATGTACTCTTTACAGGATCCTGGATCCTTCTCCAGTAAGTGATGGGGAGGATTCAAATGAAACATTCTTTCATTTCTATGAAGGCTACCAGTTCCTGGTTCCCCCTTCACAATGGCCTCACCTACAGTTCTGAAGTATATGGTGGGTCCCTCGGGAAATGCCTGCAGATGCCGTAGCACCTGGGGCGCCATATTGTAGAACTCTGCCGTGATCAATAATATTAAAAGATATTGTGTGATCAACAGGATCAGCCAAGATGCTTCCAATTCCAAACCAGTTTAAAACTGTACTGAAATCTAAATGAGCTGTCTCATCCTGAAAAGTCTGGAGTTGCAAGTCTACTGTCTGTTTAGGAACCTTGCCCAAAAGTTAATATTTGAGACCAGCCAATATCCATTAAATGTGCTCTAATTTATGGTTGGCCACATTCACTACAAAGGTTTTTATTCATTTGAACAGAAAGCATTCTTTACCCTCAGGTTCTTAGTAAACCATGAGGCAGAATGGACTCTGCTAGTTTGGAAATGGCATCTAGTAGCAATCGTGTTGATAGTACAGGTCCAGTTTCATCAGAATTCAAGCAACCATAGAAGGAAATTTTGTGGGGGCTATCAGGAAACCATGCGACCTGTCAACATCTGAGGGTGGATCCTTTTAACTGGTCTTCCACAAGTATGTATAAATGCAAGCCTCAATAATGAACCACTTTAAACCCTTATGTTCCATGTTAACTTTTTCATAGGTAGTAATCATGGTGCCATAAAAAGATAGATGAGATTGCACTAAAACATAATTACAAACCGATTGTAACCTCAGTGCTTAGGTTCCAGATATTTGCTGCTATCCAGGGATAGCTTTAAAATTTATTTTGAGTTTCAGAAGAAGGGTCACAGGCTTCATAAGATGTCTAGCTATTCAAACTTTTAAATTCCAGAGGACCTGGACAAAGATTTATTTAGTCATTTTGAAACTGCATGTGAAACTTAACTTTTTACCGCTCTCCACCCAAAGTAGACGCTCCCTTTTTTTAGGATCATTGAGAAAGATAAGCCAAGAAAGATAAGCCTTCTTCAGATATTACATTCACATGAAGGGACCCTAAGAACCATGCCTATCAGGAGCATGCACTACCCATGATCCTCCTGATCTGCAGAGTTGCCATGTTGTGTGAACAGGGCAATTCTCATATTTACCAGCTATGGTACATGTGCATCAGGGCTGGCATCAGCATAACCTGAGGGCTTCTAGTTGGGCCCCACCCCCTGGCAGTGCACCCTTCCCTAACCATTCACTTGCAAGTGAACCACCACCATCCATGCTGCCAGCTTCCCAGCATTGATGAGGGATTTCATGCAGGAGATATACTGTAGATATATTCCTGGAGATATATATATATATATAGAGAGAGAGAGAGAGAGAGAGAGAGATTTTTTCCTGGAGATATATTCCTGCTGGCCACAGCAGCAGCATTACCAACTACGTGCACCAGCCAGTGCTGTAAAGGAAAGGGCACAAATATGGTTCAGACACCTGTGAATGCTGTTGGTGGAAGGGCTTAGGTGTGGGGAAGGATGCATAGCCAGTTAGAGTGGCTCACTGGAGAGGGAGGCAAGGAGGGCGTGGTGGTGTCAGAAGGGAGATCCTGGTCTAGGGCCTAAGATCATCCTAAAATCTGGAACCAGCACTGAAGAGAATGTGAAACCTGGTCAGTTTGCCTGCCCTGAAGTTGTATGTGCATAGCAATACACGCATTGCCCCTGTTCACACAACATGGTAACCACATATGTAGGGTTGCATCCGGAGCACTGGCAATTTACACTGATTTCCCCTTCCCTTCATGTCATTCCACAGGGTCCCCTATTCCCAGATCTGTGCTTTGCAGTGGGAAGGGAAGAAAGCAGAACAGTTACATTCTGCCTTTGGAAATCTGCATGCCCTTGGTAGGCTTCCAATATGCACAACTGTATAGTAACTCATGTTGCATAGTAACTCATATGTCTCACATATCATTATGCATATATTAAAACTGCCATGAAATGCTTGCATTGTGATTTTAGGTGGTGGTGGTGGGGAATCCCTTGATTAGGTGACTTGATTCTGATGTGAAAATGTAATCGGGTGAGGGAAGGTCCCAGTGGTCAGGAGGGGGGTGGGGGGAGGAGAAATTCCACCCAACTGAGAGTGCCTTGCCAATTGTGGTGATAAGGCTGGAGTTAGTTTTCATCTTGTACTGTTTATGTTTCCAAAGCATATTCCTGGAAATGCCCAGAGAGAGGATGGGAAGGGGAGCATATTCTTAACATGAACAGGCTTGTGGTTGTGTCAACAGAACCAAAACAAAAGCCTAAAGCAAATCTCCTCAGCCACATTACTCTCTTGTCTGTCACTGTCTGATTCTTCTGCTCCCCGAGAGAATATTCACTGCAAGAAGCATCTGTGGGATTTAAATGCTATCGTTCTCTCTTATTTGCTTCCCATAAACACACACTGAGTTAAACAGTACAGAGATTCTTGAACTGGATCAGAATGGCTCTTTGCACCACATGCAAAACTCTCTGCCTGCATGGTGGATCAAGACATAAAATGTTATTGGTATCACATTCCATCTTTAAACAGGAACAATGATCCAGCACCACTGCAATCCACAGGGCTGGCAGTGTGCCCACTCAGCCTTGAAGAGTACGTCAAACAGATGCTGAGAAAATCTAGTAGATAGGATAGCTACTGATTGTCTGTGAAATGCCACCAGTCTGCAGAAACCTTTAGCTCTCAAGGGGGTATATTTTGAGCCAGAGTTTAGCTATTGAATACTTTTCCCATGCCAAGATTCACAAAAAAATTATAAAGAAGAAGGTCCCTCTGCGTATGTACAGAGTCTGTGTGCTATGAGCAGCTTGGCCAGCTGCCAGCACCTGGAAGTAAAGTATCTATAAAATTCAACAACGCACATTTTAAAGTAAATCTTTAATATCAAAAAATACTTTAAAACAGAACAGTATTAGACATCATCATAAAATACTCAGGCTAGCAAGCCCTAAGCCAAGAACCCCAAAGCCATTGTTAAAGAGAGCAGCCTTGAAAATTGATGTGGCAGGGAGGGGGAAGGAATGTAGCTAAGAATAAGGCCCTCCCATGGGTGGAGGGGGTGAAGCAAAGACCAACCTGGGGTCCCAAAGTCTGAGGCTCCCGGCATATTGGTTCATATTAGGGGTGTGCAAAACTAAACAAACAGGCCTGAAATACACCTGGAAATTGTTTCATTAAAATAGCTTCCGGAACATTGAACCAAATCTGGGAAATCATATTGTACTGATTCCCTCCAACTCAAAAGTTTGTGTGTTTTGTTTCAGTTCTTAACTCTCAGTACCACAGCAGCAGCAGGCAGACACTGGGCTTACATGGCAGCATCTTCTTTCCTTTAATGGCATTCACCAATTGGATCCAAAGGAAAGACAGCCCTTATGTTATCAATTAACTCTGTTGTCAGGAAAGGGGATATATACAATGGATGTGAGGGTTTTTTTTTCCCTTTTGCTACCTGGGCAATGACATTGTCTCCCTGTCAATGGAGCCCTCACAAGGGAAGATCCCTCCCAACCTCACCCTGTTTGCATTCATTTCATTTCCTGACTTTTACAGTGATTGACAATTTTTTAAAATTACATTTCCACTGAAAACTCTGTGTTTGCCATCCTTCCTTGTTGCAGTCTGTGCTTTGTTTCCCCTCAAAAAGTGAGGCAGGAGGAAGGAAGGAGACATGTAGTTCTGCCATTATTCCCTATGGGAGATGTTTGGAGGGGGGAGCTAGAGTGACTGTATTTCAACCAAATGATACCAAAATTGCAGAGAAGCTCGAACTGCCTGTCCACTAAAGACTCTCCAACTTTCATGCAAATTGAACCATGGTATCCACTTCTGTGGTCTCCCAAACAAGGTGTCCCAGGCCACTGTCCTTGAAAAGAGAAAAAAGGTCCGTTCTTCACAAAGGAGGGTAGAAAGGAGAAGGAATTAGCCAGAACAGCAGCTCTGCTAGGCTCTCCTGGTTTATGCTGGCTGGGAGCTGTCTTCCCCTGGCCACTGCATGGGAAATTCAGAAAACTGAAGAAAAACAAGACACCTGCTGCCACTGATGGTATGCGCATGAAAAATTGTATGATTTTTTTGTCTGGGATGGTGCTCGTGTAATCCTTAGAATTTCAGAATTGTGTAACTATTTCAGAAAAATCACAGTAATGCTCCAAAACATACCTGCAGGACCGCCTCTCACCCTGTGTTTCCCAGGGGATGTTCCAGTCCCCCAAAAAACAGCTGTTGGTGATCCCTGGCCCCAAGGAAATTCATCTTACCCCAACCAGGGCCAGGGCTTTTTTGGCAATGGCACCCACCTGGTGGAACTCTTTGTCTTTGGAGACTTGAACCCATTGAGACCTACTACCATTCTGCTGGGCTCGTAACATAGAGATGTTCCACCAGCTTATGGGGGTGGAGGCAGGCAGGTTCTCCAACTGGCCTCCTGCTAGTGGGGGAGGGGGCAAGTGCCCTCCTGATTTAAGTTGCCATCAGGTGGATGCAGAGGAGTTAGCCGTGTTAGTCTGTAGTTGCAAAATGGTAAAAAATCCAGTAGCACCTTTAAGACTAACCCACTTTATTGAGGCATAAGCTTTCGAGAACCACAGATGCATCTGATGAAGAGAGCTGTGATTCTCGAAAGCTTATGCCTCAATAAAGTGGGTTAGTCTTAAAGGTGCTACTGGACTTTTTACTATTAGGCTGATGGTCACCCTGCCCCATGGGCCCTGATATCTGGAGAACTGGGAAGCACTGTGTGCGCTGCATTATGATGATGTTCTGACACAATGTAATTGCTACCATTGTTTTTATCCTTTGTACATTACTATATTGTGCTCCACTCTGAGCCAGCTTTGTGAGGAGAGTGGACTAAAAGTGTAATAAAATAAAATAAAATATCAGTTTTCATGTATATTTTGGGTCAAGGATAGACACATCTTTATTACCCAGATTACCTCTATTCAGCCCTGATTACTTCAGTCCCTGGTTTTTATTATCATCTGGTGCTATCAGGATATACACAACAACTAGAGAGGTAGTCAAAGAAAAAAGTTTCCAACTCTCCTTGTAACTTGCACAGACTTTTACATTTTGAAAACTCTGGGCACAGATGAACATCAAATCCACTCCAAGCCTACAATTCTAAGCTAGTCTAAAGACACCTGCTGAGGTCCATGATCAATGGGAAAACAATCAACTTGTTAAAACAAATAAAAAGGCTAAAGTGCAGGGTCTGTGGCCACAGCAAGTCTTGTTCCTTCCAAATCACCTGCTAGTTCTAAACCTTCTGAACTCTGCTTGTTTGGCTAGTGGGTGGTGTTTGATTTCTTTGTATTTAGAGTTTGTAGGTCAGTGCATTGTTGACACCCAGGGATGCATCTGTGTGCATCACTGCTGGTCAGCCTCCAATGAACTGAGATTTCCTTTTCAGAGGTTTTGCCCTTAACCAGGAGAGAAATGCTGTGTTTGTTTAAGTGAGATATTCCTGTACCCCTGGAGATCCAGGTCACTGTAAATGTAACACAGCTCCTATTTCCTGTTAAAGAAAGAGAGGATGCTGGGGAAGGGATATGCCTGTGAGCTGTCTCTGATGTGTTGCCAATTGCTAAAGAAGATTCAATTTGCTAGAAAAGAGCTCCAGTGGTGACAGGGAATTAGGGCCCATTGCTGTGCCCATTAAAGTCAATGGGAGATTTACCTTTGACTTAAAGCATGAAGCAGCCCAGCAGTTTGGTCAATATGTAGTTGATACCCCTGGTGGTGAAGAATAGAAAGGTTCTCTGTTGGATTGGTTAAAATAATTCAGAATATAAGGGAGTAGGAAATAGACCGGGGGTGGGGGGGTGGGGAGAGAGACATTGCACCAGATCTGAACTTTGGAAGTGTTTGTGATCAGGGCAGGAAATGCTATCAAGAGTGTATGAAAGAAGCTGTACGTTATCCAACACTTTTCCCCAAACTATCATCACTATTTTGGTGTGCTGTTGAACTTGACACAGTGCTTGATGCCAGGCTATTTAGGAGGATGGAGAGGTGCACATAAAGATGCTTCAATAATTTGTTCGTAATGCAGGAGTCCTGTGGGATCACACTGGAGCCCCCTAAAATGCCTAATAAGTGCTCCCTTTCAGGCATATCTTTGATAGGGCTGGCAGATGGTGTCTGCAAAAGTGCTGGACACAGGGGAAAGGGAGGCAGTATTCATATGAGGAATGATCTTTTTGCGTGCAGAAAGCACTCTCATGCTCCTGATCCTGGGACAATGGCATCACTTCTGGAAGTGACATCATCACACCACCCACAGCTATTGATGCCACTGGGTGGGTCCTTCCAGGGGTGGAAGCACAGAGGGGAGGAGGAGGTAAGAGGAGGCCTTCCCATGCACATCTTCTGAAGCCATGTTTGGTATAGTGGTTAAGAGTGTGGGACTCTAATCTGGAGAACCAAATATGATTCCCCACTCCTCCACTTGTAGCCAGTTGGGAGACCATGGGTCAGTCATGGCTTCTAGGAGCTCTCTCAGCCCCACTCACCTCACAGGGTGATTGTTGTTGTGGGGATAATAACATATGGTTGTTGGGGGTTTTCCGGGCTGTATTGCCGTGGTCTTGGCATTGTAGTTCCTGACGTTTCGCCAGCAGCTGTGGCTGGCATCTTCAGAGGTGTAGCACCAAAAGACAGAGATCTCTCAGTGACACTGAGAGATCTCTGTCTTTTGGTGCTACACCTCTGAAGATGCCAGCCACAGCTGCTGGCGAAACGTCAGGAACTACAATGCCAAGACCACGGCAATACAGCCCGGAAAACCCCCAACAACCATCGTTCTCCGGCCGTGAAAGCCTTCGACAATACATCGATAATAACATACTTTGTAAACTGCTCTTAGTGGACGTTAAGTCATCCTGAAGGGCGGTATATAAATTGAATGTTGTTGTTGTTGTTATGGAAGCCGCCATGAAGGCTTAATGGCATCCAGAGGCACACTTGGCTAGTGGGCAAGTCTGTGGGTGACTGGGTCAGTCCCACATTCTTGGCATCTCCTCCCTCACAAGGCTGTTGTGAGGAGGAAACAGAGGCACAGAGATGGTGAGAGATGCTTCTGCCCTGCTGGGGAGAAATGGAGGAAAACTTTAGCCTGGCTGCATCTGACCCACGAGCACTTAAAAGGGGTTTGTTTCAGAGGGTGGAGAATCTTGAAGTGTAAGAAATCTAATTGGGAAGGTGGGGATTGAAATCGTGGTGGTTCTTCAGGCCAGCTCTATATAAATGCTTTTTTAAAAAAATAAAACCCTAGAGTTCAGCTAAGGATAGAAAGGGAAGTTCATAATGGATACAAGGAACACGTTCTCATTCCCCAAACTACAACTCCCAGAAGGCAACACCAATAGGAGTGTGCAAAGTGAAGCACAGGAGCCTAAAATATGCACAGAAATCGCTGTTTAGAATCATTACCTTGAATGTCTAGAAAAAATCCATTGTTTTTTCTTCATGTTCTGATGCTTACCAGTCATGCAACATGAGAACATTTTTTCTCTGTATTATTTCCTAGAAATGGCATTTCTCCCTTCTAGTCAAACCTGTGCAAGGAATAGCAGTGAGCGCTTTCAGCCAATTCAAACTGCAGGCAGCTGCCATTCTCCTCCCCACTCTTCTTGTGGGCTGGAGATGTTTTTACTTTGAAGAAGAAAAGCCTTGGCTTGCTCAGGTACCCCAAGAATTCAAACTCGCCTTCTGCACAAACTTCTCTTGCAGCCCTGAGCCCCTTGCCTGCACAAGTTGTAATTGAGCTTGCTGAGCTGAACTATGCTTTTGCACTGGCTGAGCTATGCTTTGCAGAAGCTAAGGTATGCTTGGCAAAAGCTTGATTGATTGCTGCCAGCTGGTCATTTAGCAACCACTCTGGGGCTTGTAAATTACTTTCTTGCACTTGATTAGGTCTGCAAATACTCAGGTCTTTGCAAATTGACAGCTTTTCTTCTGTGCCAGACATGATTAGAGAGTGCTTGCTTTCAGAGTGTTTTCTTTTGGGGAGGAAGGTGGTCACTGTGCTGCACAATATTATTTTTAATTGTTCTGCTTTTTTTAAGATGAGAGAAACAGATGAAAAGTGGAAACTACAACTGCCGTTGTGCTTTACAAAATCTTGCTGATCCTAGGGGCTTGGAGAGCTCCTGGAACTACAGCTGATCTCCAGATGACAGAGATCAGTTTCCCAGAAGAAACTTTGGAGACAGGACTAAACCCCATCTTC
Organism: Eublepharis macularius; assembly: GCF_028583425.1. NCBI lineage: Eukaryota > Metazoa > Chordata > Lepidosauria > Squamata > Eublepharidae > Eublepharis > Eublepharis macularius. Next base: position 140,873,166 of record NC_072794.1, read on the forward strand.
CCCAGGCTCCACCCCCAGATCTCCAGGAATTTCCCAACCTGGATCTGGCAAACCTACTTGATCTGAACAGATCAGCAGACATTATCAGTGCTAAGGATTGCAGAAAGTTGCGCCAAGTTAAAAAACAAAAACAATGTTGATGTGTCAGCAGTTTATATGCATAATGATTGATTTAACTTTGTGTTCAGGCGGGGGACAGAAGCAGTGCAAAACAATGACTAAGGTATATGTGTGTGTGGGGGGGGGGTGCTAGAGCTCCATCAGGCTATGTGACCATCCAAATGCATGAAAGTCAATTGTGCTGTGCAGTGCGGTGGTGGGAAGCAGGATAGCAACTCTCTAAGCAGCCACAAATGTATTATAGCTACACTACTCTCGGGAACCACACAAACTTAGACACACGGTGAAAGAAGTTCTACTTCAACAATATATCACACAAGTACAGTCTCTTCAGTACAAAAATATCAATTTATCCTTCGAATTATGCACTAATAAATGAAACCAGTCAGTCTAGAGACACATTAGAATCCTCTTACATATACACAGTATCATAAATTTTAGACTGTATAAACTCCGAATTGTTTCTCAGTGTGATAAGCTCAAAATCTCTAAGCTTATTGAAACATAAATTCTTGATTTCTGAAAAATTGCTAAAACACTGGAGACAATGAAGTCCAAAAAACTCTTTCCCAAGTTGAGGAAGGAAGAAGACTGCAATGAAGCACTGACTCCCTCTTCTTCTAACTTGTGGTGATAAAGAGCAGGCGAGTATAGTTGCACGATCCCAACTGTTGTAGATATGTTTTAATCGAGTTTTCTCTTTTATCTCTTTTCTTTTAGGTGGCGTGATGAAGATGAAAAGGGGCCCCGAAGAGCCCCCCCCCCGCCCAACAAACGGCTAGCTATGTTAATCAGTTTGTTTCATATGATATCAGCTTCCTCAGGGGCTGGTAAACAATCCACCAAAGCAACAAACTTTAAAATAATCAAAAAGAAACTCTCACATGCATGTAATTCAGCACATTCCAAAATGGTCCAAAACAGTGCACAATGACCATTTCATTTATTAGTGCATAATTTGAAGGATAAATTGATATTTTTGTACTGAAGAGACTGTACTTGTGTGATGTATTGTTGAAGTAGAATTTCTTTCACTGTGTATTTAAGTTTGTGTGGTTCCCGAGAGTAGTGTAGCTAGTAGGTCATTCAAGGGACTTGGGAACGCCTCCGTATTTCTTTTCACAAATGTATTGTAAGCAATCAAACTAAAGATGAAAAAAAACACCTGATCAAAACAAGTGATTAGGACAAACTGGCTGGTGTTAAAATACCACTAATCTTGGTTCATGTGAATTAAGTATTGAATTAAGAAAGTAACGAATTTATAAGAAAGTTGATCTTAAATTCTTTACAGTAAAACATCATTAACAGTATGGATAGATGCTTTTCTGGCTTCATCTTTTATACTATTCATGTGTATTCATTAGAAGTTCACATTGGGAAATGCCATTTCAAATTATTATTATTTTTTTACATCATGGGGAATAACTTGAAACTTAACAAAAAAAAACCCTTATACAATCACTTTTTCAGATAAGGGATATGTCAAAATAGTCTGAAAAGGCAATTTTCATTTGAATTCAAAATGTTAGTTTATTTTGACATTTCTAAATGAAAGCACTTCACAAGTTATCACTGCACAGATTTTTCCACCAGCCATTCTATTTTTCATCCAAGCCAAAATGGCATGTTGTTAAATTAGAATTCTAGGAGGAATCAGCAATGTGGCCTTTTTCCATGGACAATGTTTGCTGCTTTTGGCCTCATACCTCTTTGGGTTTTCAGTTTGTATGAACAAGATATGGGTGAATAGGAAGTTAAATATGAGCAGACATTGTGATGCAGCAGCAAAAAAGGTAAACACAGTCTTGGGATGTATTAACAAAGGCATAACATACAAATCACAGGAAGTCATTGTCCCCACTAGTGTACAGACTTTTTACGCACAGCACTCTTTTCCTTTTATTCCAGACCCAGCTTACTCCACAGAGTCAAAAACCTCTTTCCAGACACTGGGCAGGAATTATTCTTCCACTAAAGACATAATCCAGTTCTTTTGGCTGAAGGGAAATCTCCTTTTACCACCCACTTCCTCTGCCAACCACACACTACCAGTTCTAGCTTATCTGAGTAATATTAGTGCTGGTTTTCCCAGTTTAGTTCTTTAATTAAAAGCTTTTTTATCAACCACAGGCTGTCACAGTAAGGGCAAACTTTTTTATCCTTTTCCTCACACAGAGGAATCTCAGTCTAACCCTCCCTGGTCATATTCCAAGCTTAGAATCTCTCTACACAAGACCGCTTACATGAGGATGCTCAAGTGAACGAAGACTCAATGCTAGCTGGGAAGCTTGAGTTTTAAAGGACAGATAGGAAAGCTTTGTCAATTTCACTTTTCTAGAGCTGGCAGAGATCCCTCCTGAGAGGGTTTGTTTATTTCATCTTAGCCTCCGGAAGACTGTCAGTTTCACCTCCCCTTCTTGAAGGCAAAGATGAAATAATCAAACCCTCTGAGGAGCTATTTCTGCCATCTCTAGAGAGGTGAAATTGACAAAGCCTTCTGATCTGTCTTTTAAAACTTGACTTCCCAATTAACATTGCATCTTCCTTCATTTGAGCATCCTTGCATAAGAGGTCTTTTGTAGAGAGTCTCAGACTCTCTTCTGACAATCCTGTTAGCTCCAATTTGTTACCTTCTTGCTGACCAATCATGGGGGGAGGCAGCATGCCAGTCGTCTCCCCCTCAGTCAGTTGTTTTAACCTCCTAGCTGCCTCTCTCTCTGGATGCAAAAAGAGAGAGAATCATGGGGAAAAGCACAGAAAAAATAGCACTCACGCCATGAAAAACTAACTATGCAAGAACAATAGATGTAAATGAAACAATGTATATAAATGTAACAATAAACAGTGTATGAAAGAAGGCTTAAAGATCAATTGTTCATTTCATAAATCATATATGTAATGGCTGCCCAAAGAACTCAGAGGCAATACATCAAACATCCAGCAACAAGGTCACAGATTTTTAAGACCATCTTATATAAATATACAATAATTCACTGCAAATTGCTCAAGTACAATCAATATCAGTAAACATAGACATAAAGTGACCAGTGCTTATGAATATAAAGTGAGAGTGCCTCAAGTTACAAATCACAATACAGAATAAACATCTTCATAAAGAAATATCCAGTCCATTCACAAGTGGAAATGTTCCATAGTAAAGGTGTAACTGCAACGGGGGTACTAGTGTTTCCTTCCCGTTTCTGTAATCCTTCTTCCGGCAGTTACGATGCTATAAAAATATATATACACATAAACCAACAATCCAAATATATATACTTATAACATACAACACATTAGAAATACAAAACCAATATGTAATTCAAAATAAGGACATTTCCAGGCCGACTCGTACATGGATCGCGGCAGCAAATCATTAATGACAAGCCCACCCATTTATAATGAATAACAGCTGAGGGAAAACCCTTTCTACACAGATTTAAAGGGAAAGGAACAGAAGAACAGTATACCCTACCCCGAGATGAATCAATTCAAAAAACAAGATAAATCCATATTAGCATTTAAACCTAAAGGAGAGACAGTCTTTAACTTGAAGATCTACCACGCCTCCTTCCTGAGCAAATCCTTTCTAATAAATTCCAGATTTGTAATTTTACTAACAACACAGTAAAGCATAGGTCCCTATCTTGATGTCCTATTTGTTTGAAATGTGATACCAAAGGTGCTTCCATTACATTTCTCCGAGTACGTGACAGGTGCTCCTGTATTCTCAACCTAATCACACGAGTTGCATTCCCAATGTGCAATAAATTACAATAACACTTAATGAAATAGACCACGTTGTCTGTACTACATGTAGAGAAATTATTTACAGTAATACCCAAATTTATAACCTCCTGATTAGTCATAATGAGATTACAGACAGAAAAGTGGCCACAAGGAAAACAACCACGTGGATAACCATCTGAAGGAGAAAACGAACGAATATCCAAGTGAACCAGTATGTCTTTAAAATTACGGGTTCTTCTGTAAGCTATTCTAGGTGGTAACTGACATCCCGGTAAGTCTTGCACTATATTCCAATACTTAAGAATAGTTCTTCTAATAATGTTAGAAAATGGAGTATAGTCTATAACAAAAGTCAATCTATTATCATTCTTCCTCGAGCCTGACTGCAAAATATCTTTTCTGTTCCTAATGGTAGCTCTCTGTTTATAAGCTGAAACAACATGTTGAGGATAACCCCTCATCAAGAAGTTTTTCTCCATCTGGAGATAATTGGCCTGATAGTCAGTTAACTGTGTAGAGTTCTATTTAATTCTTAGAAACTGACTATATGGTAGATTTTTCCTTAAATGGCCAGGATGAAAAGATTGATATAATAAATATGTATTTCGATCAGTGGGTTTATGGAACGAATGGACAGCTAACGTGTTGTTACAAGATCTATAAACTGTAAGGTCCAGATAATTAATGAACATTGTATTGTCAAGTGAACTGGATGTTATTGTTCACTGTATTCATCCACTGGCATAATTTCTCTACACTAGAGAGATCTTTAATTACCAAAAAGAGATCATCTATAAATCTTTTGAAGACTAATATAGAGTAAAAAAAAAAGGATTAACATCTGGGTTACAGTAATATTCAGTCTCCAACTGTCCCATAAAAAAATTAGCCACACTAGGTGCCACCGATGACCCCATAGCTAAAACCCCTCACCTGTGCTAAATGTTCACTGTAAATATTTTTAGAACTAAAAGGGGGCATTTGAAGGGTCTCAAAAATATTCCCAGAAAAACACGCCTTATTTTGTACATGTACATTCATGTTTCACTTTCCCTGTGCAGGCCTGCTTTCAAATAATTCTTTAACCCTGTTCTCATGTTGCAGTGAACATATATACATCCTGCCTGTGAATTGTATTCACATTGCAAATGAAACAGTGGACAAGGATAAGTGTGGAATTTAAACCACATTTTCAGCTGTACATGCATTGAATGTAACATGAGAACTAGCATGATTGTCAGTCTATGGAAAGCAGGATACTCTGATTTCATCTCCCACCCCTTGCAGCAAGAAATCCAAGATCTCTTGAGTCAAAGGTTATTTATTGAGAGCATATATATTCAGAAGGTACAAGTGTCCATAGATAATCCAAAGGCTGAAAGAAGCTTTGGCTGTACACAGAACTCTTGTTGAGAATGACGTGTTACTGGCTTGTTACAGTATATCAAACCCTTCAGTCCATCGCCCCCCTGTCTGCCCAGTTAGTATAGAAACTGGGAATGCAAAAGTAACTGCTCCAAGGTCGCTGCGGCGAGCCATCTCAGATAAGGCTGTCTTGGGAACCAAAGCTGCTCCTGTGAACCTGCACAGAAAAACAATACTGGAAAAGTACAGCAAATGAGAATGCAAGATGGAAGTGCTGTGGGTCACAGTCCTGACAATGATGATGTCACTTCTGTAAGTGATATCATCAGTGATACCAGTGCATGGGTGTGCTGACTGGGAGCTTCCCTGATGCACAGGGGGCTGGGAGAGTGGGATGGAAACAGGGGGAGAAGGTGGAGGTGGTACAGGAGGATGGGCAGCCCCCCAAGAGTACTCACAGGGAGGAGATGGTGAAGGCGGTACAGGAAGGCCTGTTGGTGCTGCTGCCAGCTCCTGTTTGCAAACAGCCATCCCTTTACACAAAAATACCAGACATTTATATGTTAAGTATTTTAATTGCATTTCCCTCAGACAGTCCGCTAAAAAACCTGACTGTGCAGGGGAAAACCAGACACCTGGCAACCCTGTGCATAACATGAATTGTGTGTACATTTTCTGTAACTTGAGTACAGGGCTTTTCTCTTCTAGTGTGGCTTCTTCTTCCTCATAACATGGTCCCATGTAATCTGAGAGAATATCATGATTATAAAGAGCCAAGGAGATTGGAGAGAAGGAACAGCTGAAAATGTAAAGGAAATGAAGCCAAGTCAAGTTGAGTGCAATACTTCCTGTATCCTATTGTCCTTCTCTTAAATGGGTTTGGTAGGGAACAAATGTTTATAGGAAGAAAAAGGCTGTGCAGCTGCTGCTATGCCACTATATCATTTTTGTCTCCTCCTTTTAGGCATGATAGATGAAACTTCACAGCCTTCTTTACTCAAACACTTGTTACTAAAATTGATCCCCCTTTTCATTGGCTACAAAGAAGATGACAAACTCTGAGGATCTCTTTCAGGTCTGTCCTACATATTTCTTTCCAGATTCAGGTTTTGCATCATAAATGTACCTGTCCCCAACATTTGTTACAAAAGTGCCTTGTAACAATGTTTTTTTTAAAAAAGACTCCTGTTAACAAAGCTCTTTTCCACCCACGTCCTTTCAATGCCCCATGTGTTAAAACAAGCATGCACTTTGAAAACTGGCATGCTTGATGGGCTCCGTGTGCCAGAAATGGATCACCCACAGGGCAGACCACAGTTTGCATGTTTATTTTAGTGGTCCAGTAACGGCTAAATAAGGGTTGTACAGTCCTCAAACTAACTCTAAGGAAATGCAATGCATAATTAGTGTCAGCACAACATACAGAGTGGGGGTGGAGGGGTGGGGAATGCTCATCATCAAAAATACACAAAAATGCAAATGTTATTGGTAAGACAAAGGAAAGCAATTTATACATTTATTTCCCCTAATTCCTTCAATAAAGAGGCTTAGACATGGTCACTGTGGCATCTTGCCTTTTTTAAAAAATCAGCACCTAGAATGAAGAAAGAAGTCATAATCATCTGGGTTAAACTAGGTTTTATTTATCAAAATGTATAATTCTCAACATGGCCATATGTGGATACTTCAATTTGGAGACTGGAGCCATGGACAGACACAACAGATGTTTCTACAAACCAGAGAAAAGCCACAGGTTTGCAGGAAAATAATAGAAGCAGCACCTATACCTTTAGAAATGCATGTCCTCTGCTATGGCCATTGTGGGGGTTGCTAGGCAACCACAACAGTATTGCCAGCCTCCAAATTTTGGTTTCTGTTAATAAAAAGCAGGGATAGGAGGCAAGGCCCTTTTCAAGCCCATCATGGTCTTTGAAGAAGGACTGATTGGGGCCAGGTGTGGCAGCTCACTACTGTTCAACAGCAGTCTAACCTACCTCACAGGGTTGTTGTGAAGATGAAATGGAGGACAGGAAAATGATTTAAGCTGCTTTGGGTCCCCATTGAGAGGAAAAGTGGTGTATAAATGAAGTAAATAAATAATAAGTAAACAAATAATAAAAATTGCTGAAGATGGAAGGCAGAAAAAAGGTAGGTTGTCTGGTGGGTAGGAAGAAGAGAAAGAAGCAGGGAAGGTAAGAAGATATGACAGCTGCCAGGTGGAGGGAGAGAAGAAATAATGGGGAGGGGGATGTTGGGGAAAATGAGATGCCCCTCACAATTCCTTGTAGGTCCTCAACTTGTTTTATTTATAACAACAACAACAAAAACAACAACATTTGATTTATATACCACCCTTCAGGACAACTTAAGAGCAGTTTCCAAAGTATGTTATTATTATCCCCACAACAATCACCTGTGAGGTGGGTGGGTCTGAGAAATCTCTGAGAGAGCTGTGACTGACCCAAGGTTACCCAGCTGGCTTCAAGTGGAGGAGTGGGAAATCAAACCTGGTTCTCCAGATTAGAGTCCTGTCACTCTTAACCACTACACCAAACTGGCTCTTATTTAAATCAATTGGTTTTTAGCTGTGTGTTTTAATTTTGTACTTGGTGCTCATGATGTTTATATCCTGCACTGTTCAGAGCCAAATAGGCTGCATGAGCAGTATCATTAAAGTAAAGATGTTTATATCCTTGCAGTTCTTGCTGTTTTATGGTAACCTTGAGTGTGAGGAGATAAGTATTTAAATTAATCAAATTAAATAAATGAAGATCTTTTTGCTAACTTTTGAGGTGGGTTGCTGACTCACAAAGAGCCAACCGTGGCTAGCAGTGTTTTGACAACTTTGCACGGAGGCACCATTACTGGACCCATGAGGCTGCCGAGATGTTCTATTTCTAGGAACTAGAATATTCTGTGATGAGGAATGGTTCTCCACTGCCAATCATCTAGTGTGTGTGCTTACTCGAAATAGAATGCTCTGTTAATATGAAACCTACGGACATTAGTCCTCTAGCAATGTACAAATCTGCATTTTTTGTTTCTTTTCATTTTTGTGCATGCTCAGAACAACTATTTGCATCTTTTCGTCTTTGGTGTATTTTTCATCGGGAGGTACTTTATGCCATTTCTACACAACTCATTTGATGACATGATTTATTTGTATGTACGTTTGTTTAAAACATTTATATGCCACTGTTTTGGGCCCAATAGGGTCCCCAAGGTGGTGCACAACAGATTTTAAAACATTAAAATAACATTTAAAATGTATATATAAATACAATACAAAACATATAGACATATAAATAAATACACACACAAAATCAGAGAAGAGGCAAACAGGAGTTTACTGAGGTACACCAAACCAAACAACAACAACAAAAGCCTTTTATGCCATTTGAACACAATTGACACCAAAAATGTATCAGTTTTAGTTGTAATATATTAGTCAAATTTCATAAACAAGACAAAAGATAACCAATGTTTTGTCTCTGAGGAACCATAAATGAAACTTGATTTTTCAAATCGAACTAGAGTTGTTAGAGAATTTGGTAACATCCTTATAATACACATTCCATTAAATATAATCAAACCAATTTACATGAGATGTTTAGTGGACAGTAGGAGTAGGCATCTTGGCAGATACATTAGTGTGTGTTTGTAAAGGCCCTGTTGAATCAGAGCAGGAATGCATCAGTTTGTATTCTTTGTTATGAAAATCATTGGAAAATGAGTTTTCCGAATACAAGGCTGCCTCCTACAGATGAGAATTTGAGTTTATATGTGTAGATAAAGGAGCCAGTGGCTGGGAAGGAAATGCTGGCAAAACATTCTAATGGCAGGGAAAATAAATAGCACACAACCATTGTGACACTCCTGGATTTGATAACCGCAAGCAGATATCTGGCAACCAACAGTATCTGAGCTGTCTCGGTGTTTCCTCTGTCCATGGCGTTCTGCCCAGAAGCTCTGGATTTTCTTTCTTCTGTCAATACAAACCCATCTACAGGTTCAACAGACCTGGTCTCAATCATCATAACATTCTTGTCTACACCCATTGGCCCTTTCTTGGCAGGCATTCATTGCTACCATCCCCCAGCCTAACTATAACTTTGTTTTGGAGGTCTTGCCTCCCTTTCTTTCCTGTTATCTTTTGTTCCTGAGAAGATACTGAATAGAAAACATCTTGATCGGATTGCAGCCACTGGTCCAATAAGCCAGCAACATTTTTTTTTAAAGTTCTATGACCTGGAAAAGCACATCTTTGTATAACTATATGTCAGCTCTTTCATATCCCACAAAGCAACTTTTCAACTTTCCTTCATCAGAGAAGCAGTGAAATAGAAAAGCAACACAGTAAGTTCATGCCTCCAACAAGATTTGTGTTGTTGGGAACACACAAGCTGTGGTTCCCCACCCCCCTTAGGCTACAAGTAAAGGGGAAACCACCTTTGATGTGTCTCAAGTTCTGTTATTTTTTCGTTGGACTACTAAATGGCATCATTATATTAACTCATTTGTGTCCCTTCCATTTTTTTCTGACTCTGTCATGCAATAACAAGAACTTAAAACGTCCAAAGGAAACTTAAGGCTAAATTTATTTGAATGCTCTCTCTCTCTCTCTCTCTCACACACACACACACACACGCACACGCACACGCACACGCACGCACACACACACACACACACACACACACACACACGTTTCCTCTCTATCTTGATCTAACTCCTTTTTTCCTTTTATGCTGTATGAATATTTGGTGTGTGCAGAACCTACTATTGGCATGAACCTGGTATTTTGACATTCTGTGGGTAATAAAAAACTGTGGTTAGAATGACTCTTAAACTTGCAATATGTTTTTTAAAGGATTAATAAAAACATTTAAAAATAGATGATATGGGAAATAATATATAACGGGTTGCGTCCAATTACTTTGTTCTGCTGATGTAAGAGATTTCCTCTGCAGAAGATAGTTCCTTTCTTTGGAGGAAAATTTTGCTATTGGTGGCTTGGTGTCACTGGATGAAACCCTACTTAACCTGATCAAATATTATAAAATGAGTCAAAATTTATATAATGGTAGTCTCCCAGTTATATGTTTCCTAACACGCTTCTGTCCATTACCTACAAAACAAAACCTACATTATCTGTTCCATCCATTACTTACAAAAAGGACTGGCTCCAGTAGGGTTGGACCCAGCCAGCATTTTTCACTCAGTCTCACCTAATTCTCCTCCTTCCTACAGTTCCCATCACACATGGTTTTGGATATGCAGGTCCCATGATTAGAGATGGACACGAACAGAAAAAAAACCCGAACATGATGTCCGTTGTTCATTGCCATCCACGAACAGGGACTCACACAACCATGAATATGGCCCTGTTCACGAACATGTCCGTGGTTGGCTGTTCATGGAGGCCAGCAGGCTCTCCTCCAGCCATCATCCAAGTCAAGATCCCTACAGCACCACTCCTAGAAACCTGACCTGAGCAGGCAGCAGTAAAGGTACCAATAATAAATAATAGCTTGGCCCAGAGCCTGACAGCAGCCCTGGAACTTGAAGGGATAGATCCCTATCCCACAACACACAAATAAAATTCAAGTTCCAATGCACTATCTCTATCAAAATGCCAACGGCAGCTGTCTCTCCCTCTCCAAAGCCACAGCTGGCAGCCCCCCCTCCCCCCTGGTCTTTGTTCCCTTGTAACAAATGTGGAGCTCCATACTTGAAAGGAAGACCTGCCTAGCAAGCTAAATTGGGCTTAGTTTGGGGTTTCCAAGGCAACAGCAGGAATTCAGACAGAGTTCAGACAATCCCTGCCTAAGTTACCAAGGGAATTGATTGCAGGTGCCAGACTGTTTGGCTTGATGAACAGCAATGAACAGCAATGAATGATGCTTGCAATGACCACCTGTTCATTTAGAATGGGGCCTCATGAACAGCTTGTTCACGAACCCCAGATTGGGCTGTTCGTGCCCATCTCTACCCATGATCCCCAGCCTAGCTGTTTTGGTGGTCAGTATAGACCACCTCCTCCCTTCTACTCCAGCAAAAAAACTGACTGGATCCAACCCATAGCTGTATACACTCTTTCCACATCTCTAATTCTGTAGGTGCATCACTGCATCCCAAACCTTCTTGCCAAAAGAGGTCTTAGTCATTGAATGGCTTTCCAAGAATGACATACTTAATTCTTCTTCTCTAACAACTACAGTGTTACAATGGTTACATGATTTAGGGGACCTTCCCTTAAATCTACTAACATCCCAGATTCTCAGCCCCATAATGAAATTTGGAAACATGGCACAGAGATAAAGAAAAAAATCATTTGAAAAGGTGGTGTTTCCCTTGGGACTTGACTATACCACAAGGGAAGAACAAAAATGGGAGAAGACAAAGAAAATAGTTTTGGGAGCATGTTGTTTACTGTTTCTTTGCCTGATGCTACCTGGATGAGAAACACCAGAGGAAGACTAATGAGCTGATCTAAGTTCACTGATGAAAACTGAATAACTATTTAATAAAACACTCTGGAATGCAGTGGGATCAGATGCACTGAACCATCACATTCCACTTCCTGGATATGAGAAATGAGGAAATGTCCTTAGCTAAACTTTCAACCCCAAAGCAAAGGCCTTGGCATATTAAGTATTCAAGTTAATTTTATGGAACCCATAAAACACCTAAGAACCACCTAATTAGCTGCTTTTGGCCTTCAGATCCTTGGCCCGAAACAGCATGTTTCTACTTTTCAGCCAAATCACAGCCCTGGTGAATATCCCTACAGATACCTGCATCTATTTATAGCAATATATCTATTTAATTTGTACCATTTTGCAATCAGTCTTGTTTTTCTAACTTAGTTCTTTTTGGTACTTTGCTTAGTGGCAAAAAAGAAAATACTTGTGACTCTCTTAAGTTGTGTGACCACCACTACTTGCTGTTTTGTTTTTAGGAATCTAAGTGTTTTTTATTGGCAGTAGAAAGGTCACAGCCCCAACCTCTAAGAAACTTTGTGTGACCTTTCTGGGATTTAGAACCACAAAAAAAATCCTAAATCGTTTTCTTTTTCTGGTAACAGTGAACTGTCCAAATATAGGGTCTTTCAAAGTCTCCTAGAACCTCTAAATAGTCAAAGCTGGAGTCTGAGATATGACTGAAATGTTGAAGGCTATTGGGAAAAGTAAAATACTGTAGAAACGCTATACTGTCTGTTTCTCCATTGTCATAGTTTACAGCCTTATGGAAGCATATACTGGGGAGTAGGATCACCTCCACTGGCCCCAATCCTGCCTATGTACATTCAGAATAACTTAACAACAACAACATTCTATCTATATACTACCCTTCAGGACTACATAATGCTACACTCCAAGTTATTATCCCCACAACAATCACCCTGTGAGGTGGGTGGGGCTGAGAGAGCTCTGGAAGAGCTGTGAAAGACCCAAGGTCACTCAGCTGGCTTCAAGTGGAGGAGTGGGGAATCAAACCCAGTTCTCCAGATTAGAGTGCTGCTGCTCTTAACCACTACACCAAACTTGTGAACAGAACCTACATAACAACAACAACAACAACAACAACATTGGTTGTTGTGGGTTTTCTGGGCTGCATTGCTGTGGTCTTGGCATTGTAGTTCCTGACGTTTCACCAGCAGATACCTGACACACCTCTGAAGATGCTACACCTCTGAAGATGCCAGCCACAGCTGCTGGCAAAATGTCAGGAACTACAATGCCAAGACCACGGCAATGCAGCCCGGAAAACCCACAACAACCATTGTTCTCCAGCCGTGAAAGCCTTCGACAATACAACAACAACATTCAATTTATATACCGCCCTTCAGGACAACTTAATGCCCACTCAGAGCGGTTTACAAAGTATGTCATTATTATCCCCAGAACAAAACACCCTGTGAGGTGGGTGGGGCTGAGAGAGCTCCAGAGAGCCATGACTAGCCCAAGGTCACCCTGCTGGCTTCAAGTGGAGGAGTGGGGAATCAAACCCAGCTCTCCAGATTAGAGTCCTGCACTCTTAACCACTACACCAAACTGTATGTGCATAGGCTTTGTCTTCAATCTGGAATCCTGAAAAAAGAGTACATGGACAATCCACAATTGCATATGATGTGCATTGAGTTTGTAACAATTACAAAACTGGTGAGTTAGAGTGTCCAGGCTGAAATGTACAGAAGAAATAAGTTATGCTCAGATCAGGTATGCCATTTGCCTTCTTTGGGGGAGAGGAGTTCTCTAGGTGGCCCAGCCCTCCCACTCACCCTTGCATCTGAGCCAGTGGGTGAAAAAGGGGGAGGAGTGAAGAACATTGCATGACATGTCAACATTACATCCAAGTAAAAACATATTACCATAGAGTTTCCAGAGAATTGGCTGATGTGCTGATGTCATGTCCAGGTTTTCACCCAGAAAACCCAGAAGTGATGTCACGTCACTTCTGCCCCTTGTCACACACGCCAAAGCTCTCAAGAAACTGAGGGCCAAGCTACAAGTGATGAATGACACTTGAACGGCAAGTGGATTGAGTGGGGAGCAAGTGAACAGGGAAGAATACACTTGCTGTTCAAGTGCCATTTGTCACTTGTAGTTTGGCCCTCAGTATAGAGGATAAGGCCTTCCCTTATGTTACCTCCTAGCACTTATAGGTTAGTGCCTAATTATCCTGGGTAGAAGCCACATTCTCCAGGAATATGTCCAATGCCTTTTTAAAGCTAGCTGTGCTAGAGGCTACCATTATGCCCCCAGTAGTGAATTCTACCATTTAATTACTCATTGAATAAAGCATTCCCCCCATTTTGTCCATCATGAATCCATTGCTCATCTATGGTGCCCCCTAAATTCTAGTATTATGGGAGAGGAAACAGAGGCTCCAGACTTACCTGGGGACTTGGTTGCTGCCAGCGTACGGGAGGGATCGGGGCTTGGCAGCCGCTATGTTAGAGGGATCACCTGGCATCCCCCGGGTGGGCCCTCAGCCAATCAGTTTAAATCCTGGGTCGACCAATCAGAGGCAGCCCAGGAGTGAGCACTGGGGGGCGGGACTTAGCTGCGGACCTCTGATCCTCAATCTTCACACAGGTCTGGCAGCCGGGTATCTATTCCACTGCTGACTCTGCTGCAGTCAATTTGGCTCTGGCTTGCAGACATCCACCCTCCTCTCCGTTTCAAGGTTCTAGCTGTTCTCTTTTGTCACAACTTGTGGGAGGTTGGCATTGGATTAGATCCCATTTTTGGGGGAGTCTGGTCCTCCAGCACAGGCTCCCCATTGAGGAGATTCCTATAAGGAATCGTGGGAGTGAGTTATGGAGGTGCATGCCCAGCTCGGAGGCTGCAGGGGCATTCTCACTCCTAGGTAGCAGGGGAGTCACCAAGAGGTGTACACCGGGTGATCTCCCCCCTAATGCCACTCCTTGGTTCCCCCCCCTCAGCCTGGGTCTGGGGGGGGCAGGGGTTCATCGGCTGGCAGGTGGGTCTGCCAATGCTATTTTGGGGATCTGATCCACATGCAGCACCAATAGTCCTCATTGCTGTTATTAATAAAGTTGTGGCCTTGTTTTATTCCATTCAGTGTGCGGGTCTCCGTTATTTTGCTGTGCCCCTTTCCCCTCTGCAACCTCAGCCATAGGCAGCAAGCTAATGTTCTCTTCAACCCCTTCCTCTGCTCTATGCATAACCTTTGTCATGTTCCCCCTTGCTATCTTTTTTCTAAACTGAAAAGCCCCAGGATCTTTAGTGTTTCCTCCTAGGAAATGTGCACCTCCAACTCCTTAATCATCTTAGTGCAACAGTGCTTTATGGTTTCCCAGAATAGCTGTGAATGGTAATGATTATTTATTCATATGGAAGAAGGTAAGGGGATCGCTAGAAAACCCCACTGGGCTGGAGATAAATCTGCTTTATATCTCCAGTAATACCAGCCATTTAGAAGAAAACCTGTTGTGTCTCCATAGCCCCACCCCTTCATATGTATGGGGTTCTCTGAAGTTCTTCTTCTTGATCACTATAGAATGTTGGGAAGATGGGGATGGAATAGTGGAGGTGTCTTTTATCTATGCAGATCCTTGTCATTTTATGGACAGATGTAACATTACAAGAAACATGAGAGGAGTTATGAACTCCTCAAGAATAGAGATATTGTTCATAACTGTTTAAGGTTTCCACGCCAAGCCATCTGGCACACACCTGTTCTCATGCTCATCTCCCCACACCTCCAAATATTCTCCTGCAAGTCCATGTCACACCTCACCACTCACTCAATCACTCCTCCACCCAGTGTTCCTTGCCACGATTCTGATTGCTTCAAGAGTGCTCCTTAAAACAGCTCAAACAATTTAGTGGAGTGGAAATTTTTCCTGAAAAATACTTAAATGCTATGGATGTGAATTTGTTTTCAGTTCTGTTTGGCATTGTTAGTTCTCCCTGGCTGCAGTGCCTGTGCAACAAATATGTTTCGCTGCCTCCTGTTACTTCCTTCTGCTTGGATTAGTTACGCAGGGATCCTACCCAACACAGGATCACATATTGAATGGGGCATCATCACAATGCAGTGCAGTCAAATGGAGTTTGGAGGGGAAGTGAGACTGAGGGCAGCTTAAATGAATAAGCAAACTTTTTGAGTGGAATGGCCCTACCCAAAATATTCACGAAAGGAGAAAGTAGTTATCTCAGCCGTAATCTACAAGGTCATAGTGCTGTCTTGCTTAGGCCTGGAATACTCATGTTGGATTATAAGGGCTCCTTCCCTTTTCCAGTCCTCATATCTGATGAAGGGACTCTCATAATCTCATACTCTGGAAACCTAGTTGGTCTTTAAGGTGTAACTGGACCCGTATCTTGTTCTTCTACTACATACCAACACGTTTACTCACCTGAAATTTTCTTCAGGATGCAAAAAGAGCTGGCAGAATCCTGAGGTGGCAGGATGGGTTGTACCACCCTGCAGGTTTTTAATCCCACCTCCACGTAAAAACTCAGTGTAAATAAAACATTAGCACATCAGGGAGAAACATTCTGTCCTATCTTTAGGCATAGTACTTCCCCACTTAGAGAGAATTATTAATGTAAAGCAACTTTGAAAAAAATATAATCCATCACTTGCAGCCTGAAGTGGTACAGTCCATTCAGCAACTTCAACACTTAGCCACCTCATTTCTCCTTCATTCTGTGGCTTCTACACATGCATATCAGGCTCTGTGGCCTGTAGTGACAACAACATTGTCACAGCAGCCTTTAGAACATTACAGCAACAGTGTTGAATAGGGATCCCATTCCCCTGGTGGGGGCAGGCAATCCCCTGCTTTTACCGTCTGCTCTCCCTGCCACCACTTACCTGGCTGGCAAGGGTGGGGAGGGGAAGGTGTGGGAATGGGCCTCCTGAGCATGCTTCCAGATTGGCATGATGAGATCACTTCCTGGGAGTGATGTCATCATACCATCCCGAGGGTGCTCCCGTACTTCACAACAGGCTGATTTAAGCCCAAATTGGCCCGCTGCAAAGTGCATGCATGCCCCCGTGCCTGCATGATAATATCACTTCACCTCCCGCACAAGGAGCACCATGGGAGCCATGAGAGGTAAGTTCTGGGTCCCTCCTTCCCACCAGGAGAGAAAGGGGACCTGGCAACCCTAGTGCTGAAGCTGCTTTTTCCCTAAATTCATTCCATAGTTCCACTCTTTGAAGGTTTGCCCCTATGAAGGTGGGAAAAATCAGATGGGATCATCATCACACCCACTCTCAGCCAGGTGATGATCAAATCACATGTGGGGTGCTTTTATAAATTACAACAGTTTTTGCGGGATGAACCCAGGAGAAAACAGCTCCCACACCACTTCTATAAAATCTAGAGGATTTTATCTGTTACATGGTGAGTCCCAAACAAGATATGCAGCCAATTGTTTTTCCTGCAAATTAGGAAAGACATTGCACAATCAAGACAATGACTTTTTGCTGATCCATTTGTATTGTGGTGAGGTTTTTAAATGGTCTTACATGAGTCTGGTAGGTTGCCTTACTTAAGAAGAGAAAATGTTTTAGTGGAGCATAAATAAATATTCCTTTTAAAGTAATTGCAAAACAGTATTTGTTAATCAGTGGAAATCACAGGAGTTCTTTCTGAGTGCTAAATGTTCAGACAATTAATTCCAAATTCATTCTGTTAAAAAGTTAATGTGCAAACGGAAGCCGGCACCATGGTTTACCACAGAGCTGGCTGACCTGAAGAGTGCCAGATGTCTAGAAAGATGCTGGTGAAAATCTCACAGAGAAGATGATAGAGCTTGCTACACACTGGAGGTTCTATGAAGCGGAAATGAAAACAGCAAAGAAACGTTATCTCTTGGCAACCATTGCACCAGCTAGTTCACGACCGTCCCAGTTGTTCAGGATATCCAGACATCTTCTAACCCCTACATCTTAATGGATATGGATTTGGAGGTTTTTTATATACTTATTTTTATATACTAAACCTATGCTTTTTCAGTATTACATGCTTTGCACTTTTTCTGTGCTCAGGAGCCAAAGTAGTACTTGTAATGTAACCTGTAAGAATTTGACACTTGAAACAAGAAGACTTGAAACTCTGTAAGAACTGATATACTGCTTTTAGGGCTGCACTTATATTATATGTTATATTATTCTATAGATTCCAATAGAAATCAGTACCAGAGAGCCTTTTGTAGAAAACTGATTTGACGCAGCAAGCTGGTTTTGGCCACCTGTGGTATTATCTTCCTTAAAGCTGAGAAGAAACTGGGGAAAAGGGCACAAATAGGAAAACATCCCTTCCTATCCACCAGATTGAGATTCTTTGGCGCCCTTGAAAGTATTATGCCAAGAAGAAAGTAGGTAAAAGGTTAGACAGTGTCCTTCCAAAATGAGGGCAGAGAAAAAAAAACTGTGAAGACTGGAATTCCCCCAAATAAAGGGGCCAGCCCAGAATTGCATCTTCAAATCAGAACTGACCCTAGATATGTTACGAGCCAGTAAGATATCAGATATTAGAATATTGTAATATTGTTATGATTATCTGAAAGTATTAATTGCCTGTGCTTCTATTGTAATTTTGATGAGCTCTGGACACAAGGAGATCACTTACTCCAGTGAAAATGGGCTCCTCCATTGTTTAAATTAAACAATCATATATTGCTTCATTCTACAGGACTCCGTGGTGTGTGTGTCTCTTATTGTGATTGGTGAGAGGGACACCTAAGGCACAAGTTTGTGCATAACAAGTGGGGGCTTCGTCCGTCTGTGCCCTGGTGGCGCTGCCCTTGGCGGGCATCAACATCTTCCCAGAAAGTGCACTCCAGCTCGAACGTTGGCCGGCTGGTGGGAGTTGGCGGCTGGTGAGGGGTCGGCACCCCAGGGAAAAAAATGCAGCGTAATCTGGCAGGAGTCCTGGAGAAAGGAAGCGGAGGAAAGAGTGTGAGCGCACAGGACTACTTGTATGCTCGATCCTTGCCCATCTTGGTTGTTAAAATCAAGTAAAGATCACATAAGTGAACCACTGAGATCTATTGTAAATCAATTGCTAACTCAGTACTCCTTCCCCAGCCACTCAAACAGGCAGTTATCCATCCACTAATTAAAAAAACATCCCTAGACAAAACTGATATCTCCAATTATTGCCCAGTCTCTAACCTGCCCTTTCTGGGCATGGGACAGAGACAGCACTAGTCACGTTAGTGGATGATCTCCGTCTGAATAAAGACAAAGGCCATGCCTCCTTATTGCTCCTCCTGGATCTGCAGCCTTTGACATGGTACACCATGCCATCCTGTTGAGGCTCTTAGAAACAGAAGTAGGCATCAAAGGATGTGCCCTGGGCAGGTTTAAATCATTTCTCATGGAACAGTCTCAAAAAGTTGCCGTCAGAGATCAGCTATCTTCAGAACAGAAACTATTTTGTGGGGTTCTGCAGGGTGCAATCTTATCTCCCATGTTATTCAACCTCTATATAAATCCTTTAGGAGAACTCATTCGCAGCTATGGAATGGGATGTCATCAATATCTCCCTATCCAGGTCCCCACAGGATGCAGTAGAAATCATAGATCGCTGCCTGACATCCGTAGTGAAATGGCTGAAAAATAACAAATTGAAATTGAACCCAGAAAAGACTGAAGTGATGTTTATAGGAAAGGCAGAGATCTTGAAAGACATTGTACTTCCCACGTTTGATGGCGTTCATCTGACCCTTGCAGACTCGGTTAAGAGCCATGGGGTTATATTGGATCCAGCACTACTACTAGAAAAACAAGTTAAGGCAGCCGCAAAAAAATGCTTACTACAATCTCACTGTAGTTTGGAAGATAGCTACTTACCTTAACACGGCCGACCTGGCCACCTGGATCCATGCTATGGTAACATCAAAACTTGACTATTGTAATGCACTGTACATTGATCTCCCATCTAAGTTAACTAGGAGGCTCCAATTGGTACAAAATGCTGCAGCTCGACTGTTATCAGAAGCAAGCAGGAACATGAACATCACTCCCATCCTACAGTCACTCCATTGGCTACCTATCAATTACCGTGCTTAGTTCAAGGTATTGGTTATTACATACAAAGTTCTTCATGGCCTTGGCACAGCACTTCCGTGACATCATCACGCAGGGCAGAGTGTGCTGTCCACACAGCAAGCCAGGTGCCCCAGCACGCTGTGGAGTTGGCGGAGGCAGTGTGGGTGGCTGGGAAGCCGCCCATGCCATTTTCCTGCTGCAGGGCAGGCGAATAGCACGGGAGGCCTCCCAGCCCCCCGCGCTGCCTTTTGCCTGCCCCACAGGACAGGGGGTGCATGGCAAGCTGGCTGCCCCTTGTCCTGTGGGGCAGGTGAAAGGCAGCGCAGGGGGGCTGGGAGGCCACCCGCGCTGCCGCCCACGTGCTCCCGGCGGCTGGCAGCTGCACCCGGCACCCCCTCCTTGGTGGCGCCAGGGGCAGACTACCCCCTTGCCCCCCTCGATCCGGCCCTGTGTCTCCCTCCCTATGTCCCTCCACAGCAGTTCCGCTCATTTGAACAGGGTCTCTTGCAAGTGCCAGACTGCACATGGGTGAAATCAACAGCAGCCCATACACAGGCTTTCTCTGTGGTGGCCCATACCTGTGGAACGGCCTGCCTGAAGAAGTCAAGAGAGCGCCTACTCTCCTGGCTTTCCGTAAACAATGCAAAACTGAATTATTCAAAATGGATTTTTACTCAGATAACTCAGATAGGAGGGAAGTATTGTACGGAGGGGGTCTCAGATGCTTCACTGATGAGTTAGGGACCATAGACTTCATCTCTTTGTGTCCTTGAATATTATTTGTTGCTTTGAATATGTACTCCTATATACTAACTGTGCTTCATGTTATCTAATGTCAGCCCTAGAATTGGTTGTGTTCTGTTTCAGCAATTCTTCAGTTCTGTATTGGATGTTTGCTAATGCTATGTCTTTCTAAAAATTTATGACATTGTTTATGGAAATATCCTTCACACTGTATGGAAATGTCATTGACACTGTGTGGAAATGTCCTTGATACTGATTTTACTAATCTCATAGTATGTAATCTGCCTTGAGTCTCAGTGTGAAAGGCGAACTATAAATAAATAAATAAATAAATAAATAAATAAATGGTACAAAATACTGAAATAGTTACCTGTTTAATGTATCACTGACACTTGAGCAGCTGAGTATACTGTAAATGTACAGTTCATTGCTGCATCCTTTTCATAAGGAAAGAGAGCTGGTGTCCAAGGGACTATCCAAAAGTATTTGTGCAGCTGAATTTAAAATGGAGAGCCCCTCTGAAAGATATGTTCCATATCATTTCAGAAAAAATACATTTCCGTAGCATTTCAAAGGGGGTGGGGAGTTGTTCTCTGTATTCAGAACAATTTTTCATGATACAGGGAGAGTTCTTTCCCCTTCCCCTCTATAGATAAGAACAGGCTGTCTGCATCACCCCCAAAGTCTCAAGGTAATTTTGTTGGGATATTCAAATTCCCCTCATGCAAGATCAGGGCAATGTATGTGGTTCTCCTTAACCTGTTTTATTCTCACAGCAACCCCATCAGGAAGACCCAGCATAGAGAATACACCTACCCCAAGTTACCTAACAAGTTGTATGGCACAGTGAAGAATTTAAACCAGGTCCTAATTTGTTATTCTAATCACTATATCACACAAGCTTCATTGTTTTGTTTCTGAATGTGATCCTGAGCATTGTACATGCACAGTATGCTAAAGCTTTCAGTTCCTTCCATTTATTTCCCCCTCCTATACATTATTGATACACTTGATAGAACAGTGTGGGGGTGAGTGGAGGACACACAATCTTAATGAAATTGTTCGTTAATTGTTGCATCAGGATATTTTCTGGGTGGTATTTCTCCAATACATAGGAGTGTATGTTCCCATCAGTAAAACGCTGCGCAAAAATAATTTTGACAAAATCACCATGTATGCAGGGTTGCTGAGAGTGGGGGTGTCAGGATGTCAATTCGCTAGTCAGCGTAACACCATATTAACTTGTGTTATAATCAGTAGTTGTCTAGTTTTCCTCCCTCCAGGCCCAGGTGTTGACCAGGCTGCTCATATCCATGGGAGCGAAGAGCCTTATCTATCCAGTCCAGCCAACGACCTTGATGTTCTCGTCTTCTCATGCCTTCGCAGACAGGACTAGGGGGGAGGCTGGGAATGGGTATTTGAAGTGTTGTAACTTTCCTTTTACATGCCATTCTCAACAAAGCTTTAATTCAGCCAAGGGCCTCATCAGCCTTGGATTATGGACACCTGTATCCTGAGCATAGTTTTTCAATAAACCTTTTGGAACCAAGAAACCTTGTGCTTCTTGCAAGAGGGGGGGAGACAAACTCTAGATAACTGGGATTCCGTAGTCTGACAGGGGGAGTGGAGGACAAATCTCAAGGCCCTGGTCACTCTGTTTCTAAGGTCCTGTGTCCCCAGGAGCAAATGTTTAGGAAGCTTCAGTGGAACAGAAGAGTGGAAAATGCCCATTCTCTTACCAGATACTTTGGTTCAGCAGGTTAATAGAAAGGAAAGGGGAAGTAAAATGAGATACCTAGGAGAGCCAAGTGGGGCTCAGTTTGAAAGGCATTGACAGTTACATTCGTGAGATCTTTAGAGACACTCTTCCAAGCAAGATTCAGGCTGCACCCACACATTGTTCAATATTGTGCTATCATTGTGCTGTGGCACTCCAGTTGTGAATGACTGCTATACTGCAACAATAAGGCAATAACCACTGACATTAGGCATGCAGCCATAGGGAAGTTTCAGGAGGACAAATCAGTCATCACATGAGGTTTCAAACCATGCCCTCAGCCGTTCTAGATGGTCATTATACACAAAAACTGATTGCTGCCCATTTTTGTATTTGTGGAGCTTCAGTCCGAGAAGATCTTTTGCACTATATTTTGTATGCAGCGCTCAGAAACAAATTTCTTGGAGAAATCATAAAAGGCATCGATTCATCTCCTGTGCTTTTAACACTCTAGTTTTGTTGTTTGTTGTTCATGTTTTACTAGTATGTTTTATCTGCTCAGCTGTGATGGCCTTTAGCCACATGCAATAAACATTTTTCTGACTTCTGTTTCTATGATCCTACACAAGTATCCCCTATCTAGTCTGGTAACTGATGATTCATGATTTTACATTTCATACAGAGTGTTATGGAATATTTTGTTTGATTTAAATGGCATATGTGGGGCCTTGGTTCAGTTTTCAGATCCAGGTTATTTTTGCCTGGGTCAATGCAAGGGCTGGGCTATTGAGTACCACGTACTCCATCCCTGTAATTTTTTTCCCCACAAAGGGGTGAAGCCAGTAAAATTGCCCTGCTAAACCATCTGGTCTCTGGCTTGAAGTATTCAATAATTTCTGAGCCAGGAAGTACATTTTCCCCTCCCTTCCTCATATATATTTTTCTGTGTTTCTCATGATCATTTGCTAAATATATACACACTCCATTTATTTAACTTGGGTTGAAGCTTGAGACCTTTTTGTGGCTTCTCCAAGTCTTGTATGAATTTCACAAATAAATCATAGCTCAACCCTTGGGACAAAGAAAGACAGAACCAGGAGTCAGCTGGAGGGAGCAAGTGACCCTTCCAGGACAGGCCACATTTTTTTTTCAAAGTGTCAAGTTAATACAGATCTTACTGGCTGAGCTGTGGAGGATAAAAACTCCTATTAGGTTACTCTTGAAACGCCTACTAAAAAAGTTGCTGTTATTTCTTTTTCCTAGGACTTAAAATGCATCAATTGAGAAGCAAACTAGTCAGGAAATGGCTGCAATCTTGGTCAAGTCTAGCGCACTGAGGGGGCAGATGTTGCGGTTAGAGCTGTGGGAAGGTGTTGGGTTGTGGAATAGCTTCAGCTCCTCAGAGAAGTGGCGGAAGGAGTGCTGACTGAGATATTGGATATCTAGCCATTAAAAACTTGTAAAAACTTGGACATGAGTCAACCAAAAGGGAAACAGATTTCTCTTGAGTCCTATGAAAGCCCCTTTTTGCATGGACACTGCTGAGGTTGATCATGAATTTAATATTCATAAAACCAAATAAATTAAGATAACAATATTATTTTAAGAAATAAACCAGAATGCAATTTTTGATAAAACCCAGCCATTAATAGCTAAAAACTAAAGTGGCAATATAGACCTGTCTTTGCCCTAGACAATGCCAGATGATTGTTCTCAAGCATATTTGTGGCCCAATGACACAAAATGCTTTGCTCTACACACCTTCTACTCTCACCTCTTGAGCTATGGGAAGACAAAGCAGGGTCTTCCTGATGGTGTCCAAGGATGAGAGAAGACAGCTGCATCTACACATTTATGTCACAGCTACATTACAGGTGCCCTGGAACTGTATCGCTCAAGCACAATGCTCTGGATATATCATAAACAGCATCCAATGCAATGAGGAAGATACAGAAGAGAATGTCTCCCTCCTGACGCATGCTAGCCTCTATCTATCTTACGCAGGCACAGGTGACAGTAGCAGCAGCTCTGGCCCTATCCCCAGTCTGCGCAGTCTGTGTCTTTATGAGTTACACTATTATCTCCTCTCCCCCTTTAGTCTCTCTTCCGTCTTCTATGAATTCTAAACGAGACAGTCAGGGACAAGAATAACAAAAAGATTTGAATGTTAAGCAATAGTCTTGAACGTCATCTTTTTAACTTCATTTTTAGCGTCATAATTACATTAATGAAACTGCTTTTGGTCTCATTGTTTGATTGTCTACTGTTCTAAATGCACATTCCTAAACAGCATACATGCAAAAACTGTCAACGCTGCATAACAAAGCATCTATTTGCCAATAAGGAGCTCTAGACAGATAAATGAGAGTTCAATATACCAAACATGTGCAGAAATACCATGCTTATACAGTCACTTGAAACTACAGCCCTACTTTTATGGCTAACAATTGTTTATGTTTGATATGTCACCTCAAAGTAGCCTCCAGCAGAGAGTCCCATTTTCTCTTCACAGTGGCAAAAATGGGACTCTCTCCTGGAAGCTATTTTGAGGGGTTACAAAATGACCTTCCCAATGTCCAATACCCACCAAATTTTCAGGCAACATAGTCCTCACTGTCCTCCGAAGAACCCCCAGGTTTCAAAGAGATTGCACCCCGGGAAAGGCATGATGCATGGGTCTCCCCCTTTGTTGTCATTTTCTCTTCACAGTGGCAAAAACGGGACGCTCTGGTGGAAGCTATTTTGAAGGTTAACAAATTGACCTTCCCAATGTCCAATACCCACCACATTTTCAGGCGACATAGTCCTCACTGTCCTCCGAAGACCCCCCAAGCTTCAGAGAGATTGCACCCTGGAAAAGGCATGATCCATGCCCCCCCCCCTTTGCTGTCATTTTCTCTTCACAGTGGCAAAAACGGGACTGCCTGTTGGAAGGCAGCTATTTTAAGGGGTTACAAACTGACCTTCCCAGTGTCAAATACCCACCAAATTTGCAGGGGACATAGTCCTCACTGTCCTCCGAAGACCCCCCAAGTTTCAGAGAGATTGCACCCTGGAAAAGGCATGATCCATGCCCCCCCCTTTGCTGTCATTTTCTCTTCACAGTGGCAAAAACGGGACTGCCTGTTGGAAGGCAGCTATTTTAAGGGGTTACAAACTGACCTTCCCAGTGTCAAATACCCACCAAATTTGCAGGGGACATAGTCCTCACTGTCCTCCAAAGACCCCCCCCCCAAGTTTCAGAGAGATTGCACCCCGGGAAAGGCATGCTGCATGGCTCTCCCCCTTTGTTGTCATTTTCTGTTCACAGTGGCAAAAACGGGACTCTTTGCTGGAAGTACTTTGAAGGGTTAAAGCCAGGAGGAAAGCCAGAAGGAGTTCAAACAGAGTTCAGTCCCTGCCTCCAGTTGCCAAGATAATTGATTGCAGGTGCCAGACTGTCTGGCTTGACGAAGGGCTGATGAAGGCAATGAACCAGGCTTGCAAGGACCATTGTTGGTTTAGAATGGGGCCTCATGAACGGCTTGTTCACGAACAGACGAACAAGCTCTTCATGGTTTTTTCCTGTTCATAATGCTGTTTCGTGCCCATGTCTACACATAGACAGTTCTTCTGCACATTGGCTCCAAGCAGACTACTTGGCGATTGCATGGAGGCATGGGGTGGGACCAGTACACATGTGCTCACTCTTTTCGCATGTATCTATATGAGTGGAACATCTGCATAAGACCAGAGTAAGTGGGGCATGGTGCAGTGAGAGGGATCTCTTTTCCCCCAGTTCAGTTCTTCTAGTGGCAGTGCATTAATGCCATCAGAATAGCATATTTAGATTCAACTCAGGGTTTTTAATTTTGTATCTTGGTTCAGGTTTTCAGGATGGAAGCAAGAAAAGACCTAAATGTGTATAGGCAGTATTCTAAAGAGCTGGGAGTAGAATTATGCTCACCTTCCTCTGTGTAGCCATTCTAATGAAAAGACAGAGCCTATAGATGCACAAACCCAAGATATACGAACTCTGCCCCTGCAAGTTGAGAACACTGCATTTGCCACATCTCCTATATGCATAGATTTTGTTAGAACTTAGGCTTGGTGCCAAACTTGTGGTGAATATGTGTAGGTCAGGGCAGGACTATTAGGAATGGTCAGCTCTCCCTTTTATAACTGATTGTCTTAGGCTGTGTGTACAGGGCTATGGAAAAGCAATACATGGATATGTTTTGTCCCAATTATTTCTTTCCTCATTATGTTCATTTCTCTAGGAGGTCCTCTCTGGAAAGTTCAGTCAGTATATGTTGGCAGATGTTGTATTTCCCACTCTCTCGAGCACAGCTTCCCACATTACCACGACTTTTCATCCTCAAGGGGAAAACATATTTTCCTAAGAAAAAGTCATTTCCCAATATGCTTGTTGCGGATTTTCAAGTCAGGTAACTGTTCTCAGAGTGTGGTCTGAGGATTCAGGGATGCTTGCCCATCAAGCCCTTCTTGGTGGTCCTCAAAATGTTATCTTTTGAGTAAACAAGGCAAGAGCAGCAATTGTGCAACTGCTTCTCTTCAATACATTGAAAATGTCTTCCCTGGGTTGATTCTTGATTGTACAACAGCCCTCAAAGAATCTGATCTATGCACTATTGCCCTCTGAATGTGGAACACATGTAATACATAACAGGGAATTCCACCCTTTTAAGCTCAGTGACTTTGATTTAGAAGAGCATAATTCTGCTGTCTGAATAACCACAACCCTCCCTTAGTCTCTACTTGGTTGTTTCTTCCCACCTATCTCTTAAAGGAGCCTTGTCCTCACAGATGCCACTGTTCAGCCCTTCAAAGGGCAGAAGTTATATTGTATCATGTTTCAGAATAGCATGTTCTAGGAAGGGCTGATATATTTGGGGAAGTTCCTTACCAAAAGCACAGGTCAGCAGACAGCTGAACAGACTCACAGTTGATCTAGAGGTGTTCAGTTATCTTTGGGAGCCTGGAGCCTGCTAAATGAAAAGTAAGGAACAGGTTTTAAGAAGCACCTGCTTGAAGACTGGAATTTGCTAACTGGACCAAACCAAATGTTCATTCATTTGGCCTTGACACAGGTGGAGCCTTGAGATCTCCAGGAATTATATCTGTTCTCCAGACTATAGGAATAAATTCTCCTGACTTCAGAGGGTGGTCTCTATGGTATCATATCCCAGATGACCTCCTTCCCCTCCCAGCTGACCTTCCCCTCCCTAAACTCCACTTTCTCTAGCTCCCCCACCCCCAACTCTCCAGGCATTTCCCAGTCCAGAGCTGGCAACTCTAACCCCCAAACCTTTAATAAATGGCACATGGAACATGTGTTGCATTAGGATAATTTGCAGAGATGGGTAAGCTTTGTCTCTGTAATAACCATGTGAAACTTCTATTTGCTCCTTGGGGCAATCATATAGGCCTTGGATCAGGAGGGCCACTATAGTTCCATGGGGCCATTCAGGTCTAGAAAATGCTGTGGGGGAGGAAAGCTTAAAATCCCCATTTCCCTATATCATGATTCCAGTCCAAATAGGGATCCCCTAGTCCCTGCTGCTTAAAAAAATCTTGGGAATGTCAAGGATGGAACTTGCAGCACTGTTTCTGTATGGGCTCGCAGAGAGGGGCTAATTTTACACCCCATTTGAACATGCTAAAGTAGCACAGAAGTAAATATTTCACTACTAAAACTTTCACTGGAAGGCTGCATTCACACATCCAAGCTTAGCAGGTTTCCTGCTATTGTTGGAGACCTGCTGCCCTTCACCTGCTGTCTCTGCTGCACTCAACATGGTGGTGAGGGAACATGTGGGGGAAGAGTCATCATGCCAACAGCACAATGCTACTTCTGGTGTCATCATGGAACTGACATCACTTTGTTGTCATCACTGCATTGGCAATAAAACCATAAGAGTTTTCAGGGTATCCTACAACATCTAACCAATGCAATGATGGCTCTTCCACATTTATGATGCACATGACATTGTGTCATCATCATTTGCCCAATCCCTGCCCCTTCTCTTTCCTGCTGGTTGTCAGGCAGTGGTTCCTTTTCAGTTTCTTAGTATCAAAAAGTAGGTGAAAAACCAGGAGATATGTGAGTGAATGTCCTATGCATATTCAAAATAGTTAATAGCAGTCATAGGACCCCTCCTCTCCAAATTCAAATGGAAGATGTGCTATCTCTGTAGAGGAAGGAGGATTAAGTCTTTCTTCCTGAGATCTGCAATTTACCTCATAAGCATGTGGGAAACCAGTATATGGCTGTATCCACCTGCCCCCCCCCCCCCCCGCAAAGCACATAGTAGGTCCAGGGGTTATTTGTGTCAGGAAAGTAACACAGAGGAGAGTCATTACGCTGCATCCATGAACAACATCATGGTTTGTGTTGTTGTTAGTTTCTAATAAAAATGCTCAGGTGATCCATTTAGGGATCTCTCAGTATCTCATCTGGTTTGACCCTTAATGATTCTACATGCAGATGTGAAAGATACACTACTTTTCTCAAACAGAAGAAAGGCAGCCATCCATTTATAGCTGTAGTATGCAATTGAACTTCTAGCAGATCTTATTAAGGAAACATTTCCTGTCTTTCTCCACAACAGAGAAATTCCAGTTTCACTTTATAGTAAATGTGTATAATTCCAAAACTATGGATTTTTACCCCAGATAAAGGAGATAGCTATACCTCAGTTCTGCAGAGAACAGCTTGGAAAGCTCCATAAATTAGCAGTCATTTGTATTTGTTATGTGCTCAAACATCTATTCAAAGTAGAAAGATATGCTAAGATGGAGTCCATAGTGTTAAAAAAAAAGTTCATAGTCACATACACACAGAGGTACAAGTCGACAGTTTTCAAGCCACAGAAAGTGAACAACTGTAGGACAGTTTGTGATTATTCCCACTTCTCCACCATGAATATTCCCTATGATTTATGAACACAGTCTTATGTGGATTCATTAGTGTATGCATAAAGTTAGCTCACAATGTATGTAGCAGTAGGATGAGAATCCCTCGCCCTCTACTGTCCCTGTACTGTAAATTATGGACAGCCCATCTAGAACTATGTTGACAAGAAAAGAAGGGGAGGGGATGCAACCTGAGAAGTATATAGGAAAGACCTCTAGCAGCAACATAAAGTACTTTAATTTCTTCGGGGATTAGAGTCATTGACTTAAATGGAGATGGTTCATGAATGGTAAGACCTGTAGCCAGGCAATCTACATATTGTCTTAATGTATATATCTGTCTATTCAGAAACCTGCTCATGACATTTCACAACTAAAACTATACACATGCTAAAAACAGAGATTTCAAAATAGACTTTCCATATTTAGTCCTGCCTCAGCAAGTCATAATAAATGCTAAATTAAATGGCAAGAACAAAAGGTGGCAGCTCTTGCAGTGGGCGCCGTCCATTCTCCCGAGCATAGTTTCTGGGCTAGACATGAATTTTGCCACACTACTGGACCCTCTCATGACTGACTAGATTCAACAATAAAATCAGCTGTAGGGTTTTACAGTTATGCAGACACGAAGTCTGACAGAGCTAGAGTTTTTCATACAAAATCCAAAAGGGAGATGTAACATTGATGTGTGGTGTATCTATTACTTGGGACTTGGAAACAGGTTCCCCTTCTTTATTTCTGAAGTTGTGGGTAAATGTTTTACCACAGCTTGATTAAAATTTGGTAGTGTCTCCTGGAGCCAGATAAAATTATTTTAGGAGACAAATCTGACGTATGGCCTGCCAGCTGGCCATTACTATGTTAGGTCCATCAAAGTAGGACATGAAAAGTTCATTTTCTGCCTGGCAAAGCAATAACTAACTCTGCTTCCCTTATTGTTCTTATTACTACAAAGCAATACACTGAGATCACTTTTTTTTTTTTTAAGCGGGATGGATGACAATTTGTTGGCCTGGAATGTAACCAAATGTTGGTCTCTAGAGTGAACTGAGGTGCACTTTAACTGGAAACTTTCATTATTTACCGATGACTCAAAATGATTTTGCTATTGACAGGGGCTTCATTAAGTCAGCCACTCAGTCACTTGAAACCCCTGACCAAAAGAGAAAGAAAAAGAAATGAAAGAAATGGAGAGAGGAAAAATTCCATTTCTTCTTAAATTAAGTGGATACATCTCCAGGAAAATTAAAGGAGAAAAAGCAAAAGGAGAGAAAGGAGAAGAACAAAATAATAAGAGCCGAAGCCTCTTTCTCTCTTTTGTTTTCAATCTTGCTTCCAACATACTCCTGGTAAAATCATTACAAAGACCGTTTATTTTTAAAATTGAAAGATTGGTGAGAGTCATAATGAGATATTATGTGTAAAAGTTGCACATAAATTTCTTCCTGTCATATTTTGGGCTCAGTTAACGCATCCCCTTGGCAGGCCAGAGGGAAGCTGATCGCTTTAGTATAGATTGTTTGTGTGCTGGTAATATTGCCCAAGGATTGAGGTACTGGGTGGCTGACTTGGCTACATGCTGATTTAGAAATTAGCTGGGCTTTTATTGGCCACACTAAATTGTTCTCAGAAAATATATAAATATAAATATAAAGTTTTATTGCAAGGAAGGATGATTGAAACAAAGCTCCATTCTTTTTTCATAGGATACAATTTATCCTGACTGTACGATTTTAGTTGTTACTTTTTTATTTAGTTTTTTTTCTTGTGAAAAGAAGCTTGTTAGATGTGTATATCACAGCTAGAAGTGATCTTTGCTGATGCTTCACTTATTGGGGAAGGTATTACTGGTATAGCTTCATTTGAGGGTCTACTAATGTCCTGCTTCAACTCTCTATAATGCATGGGGCTTGATTGGTTCAAGCAACTTTTATAGTCTCTGGCACAGAAAAATATGGTGCAATTTGCCTCACGTGAGCAATGCAGTCCTAAGAAGAGTTACTCCAGATTAAGCCCATTGATTTCAATAGGCTTAGACAGGAGTAACTCTTCTTAGGATTGCACTGTTAAAATTCACCATCCCTCAGAAATTCAGGGAAATATTGTGGCCTGTCGTTGATATCTGATATGAAAATTTCAGCCTTCACTCCAAAATCTGCCATGCTC
The DNA here is from genome assembly GCF_028583425.1 of Eublepharis macularius. Classification (NCBI taxonomy): domain Eukaryota; kingdom Metazoa; phylum Chordata; class Lepidosauria; order Squamata; family Eublepharidae; genus Eublepharis; species Eublepharis macularius. The sequence goes on from NC_072794.1 coordinate 140,904,481, forward strand.
TTGCCTGTTCCACTTAATAATCATTCTTACATGAACATGCATTATAGATTGCTATCATTTCTACATCTCTTCAGTATTTCAAACTTTTAAAAATCATCCTAACTTCCATTCTCAGATTTTTGTGACAAACTATCGGCAAACATTTGTTTTAAAAAATGTTTCTCTGTTTATGTGTGTGTGTTAGTTTTGTTTTTAATTCATTTGCTCATCTGAACAGGGCCTTCTGCAGGTGCCACCATGCACATGGGCAAAATCAGTAGCTGCCATACATGCACATTCTCAGTGGTGGCCCCCATCTTATGGAACAGCCTACCTGAAGAGGCCAGGAAAGTTCCCGCTCTCCTGGCTTTTCACAAACTATGCAAAACTGAATTATTTAAGAGGGTCTTTTACTCAGCTAGGAAGGCTGTACTGTAAGGAGGTCATTTCAAAGAGAAGCATCAGTAAAGTGATAGGGACTATAGACTTTACTACTAAGTACAGTATGTTGCTGTAAGTGTGATCCTACTGCATAGTTGTTTACTATGTCAGCCTTAGAATCGCTTATGCTCTTTTTCAGCATTTTTAAAAAATATGTATTGATTTCTGCTGGTTTAAAATCTTTGCAAATTTGAATTCATTACACTGTTTATTGAAATGACTTTGAAAATGACTGTACTGAAACTGTGTAATCTGCCTTGAGTCTCAGTGAGAAAGGCAGACTATAAATAACATAATACATAAATAAATTTATTACGTGTTTCTATACTGCTCTGTTAATCACCTTGATGACCCTGATTGGGCTGAAATATGGAGTACACATTTTGTAAATTAAGGAAAAGTTATATTATTGTGTTCTTTTTGTACAAGGAATACACTGTTTGCTCTTTATGGAGTATTACAGCTATGAAACCCTCAATGCAGTGTAATTGTGAGCAGAACAGGCATGTCAGAGGGCACTCACATAAAGGCAGTAATGAATTATACTGACTGATAGGAAGCTGGTGAAATTTAAATGAACACCTGTCTGTTTTTTTTCCAAGAAAACTAGTTGCTTCTAAGTTTAGAGAGAAAGAGAATGCGGTACTCCCGGCTGCCACACAGTGGCTTGAGCTGGGGACCATACTTTGCCACTTCGGAAGGAGAAGCAGGCAGAGACATCTCCCAGGCATATGGGGATATAGCTGGGGGGGCGGAGACAAAGCCTTCAGAAGACGGCTCTGCCCTCCCTGCTGGCAGTTGCTCTGCGTGCTCGGCCCACCCACCTCACCCTGTAGTAGTGCAGGATTAGCCGGCTGCTGTTCCCAGAGCCAGGTAGGAATTTTTTCTCCTCTCCCCATATTGGCAAGGTGGGAGAGGTGGTTTTTTGCCTACCTTGCACTGCAGGCAGAGGTTTGAGGTAATTGGCAGTGGCGGTGCATCGTTGTAAGTCACTGGCAGGAGAGAGTTTGGGGATAGGGAGCGGGCCGGTGAGCACCCCTTGGCAATTCCCCATTGGTGGGGAAATGGGGTCTACCAGGAGCGGATGGTATGCTTGTGACGGCTACCACCACCTGGAGACTGCCTGCAGTGAACCCCATGTGTAAGTCCTTCCCTCATGCTGTACGGCTGAGGCTTTAGGAGCTTGAAGGGGGGAACCATTTTGCCTGTCTGGCCGGGGAAAAGCCATTACATGGATGGCTCCTACCCGGGGCTGTGGGGCTTGCCCAGTCAGGTCAAGGCGGTGGTCCAGGGGTGACCCCGTGGCTTGACCTGTACCGCTAGTTTGCCCTTGCCGTATTTAATGGTTGATGTTATATTAATAAAGTGGCCCTTTAGTTCCAACTCCTGTGTCTGCCTCTTCATTCCGACTGGGGTGGCAATTCCTGAGCTGTTTTCTCTATGTTATGAGAAGGTTGACATCTTATTTGAGAATAATCTTGAACTCACAATGTATTTACTTTTTTTATTTAGTTTTTTTTCCTCATGAAAAGAAGCTTGTTAGATATGCACCTTTCCACCCAATGGGGACCCAAATGAGCTTACATTATTCTCCTCATCTTTATTTTATCCTCACAACAACCCTGTGAGATCAGATAGACTGAGTGTGTGACTCAGGGCCAAGCTACAAGTCACGAATGACACTTGAACAGCAAGTGTATTCCTCCCTGTTCACTTGCCCTGCACTCAATCCACTTGCTGTTCAAGTGTCATTTGTCACTTGTAGCTTGGCCCTAAGTCATCCAGAAAACTGCATGGCAGAGTAGGAAACCTTGGTCTCCCAGATCATATTCTAATGCTAACCAATACACCAAACTGGTTCTCAGCTTACATTTGCATAGCGATAACTTGCTGGTATATGGCTATAATAAAATAACATAGCTTGCAGGTATGTAGCAAAATGATCTATATGAAAATTGTCTCTGCACTCAATGAGCTTCTTTCTTTCTTATTTTTATATACTATCACCTTTCTCCCAAACTAAGCAACTAAACTAGAGCCAGCTCAGAATAGCAACAACTGTAGGCACTCATGCCCTTAAGAGGTTCCATATGTCCTTTTAAATAACTCTGTTTTATAACCTTGGCTTAAAGCTATCAGAATGAAAACCTTCCTCACGCTTTCAGCAAGGCTATGCCACAGAATCAGGGCTGCAGTGGAGAAAGCTCAAGCAGGGGCTTCAGCTGTACAGACCTTACTTAGCACAGGAAGAGGCAGAGAGGAGGAATTGCTGTGACAATTGAAGGCACTACACAGGTTCTTTCAGCTGTGTAGGTCACTGTTGTGAAGGAATGTAAAGGTAAGCACCAGTGCTTTGAAATGACCTTGGAAACAAATTGGCATCCAATGCAACCCTTTAAGACTTGGACTACCACGAGAAATAAAATTTACTTCTGATAATTAACAGCCTGCTGCATTTTGAATTAATTGTGGTCTTAGGTATGAAAAACCTGAACCATTTCAAAGCAGCCCCATTAATTTCCACTCTGCACTCAAGACATTTCAGCAATATTGAGTAATCAGCAGATGCCATAGAGAGATCAAGTAGAATCAGCAAAGAGCTATTCTATCTATCCACATTTGTGGATGGTTGACCAGAGCTATCAAGACCATCTTTGCCTGAATGCGAGTCCTGAAGACTGACTGATGGAAAATCATCAAGGGCATATGCGCCTTTCACAAAAACTTGGATTTCCTGGATTTGTTCAATCATCACCTCCCAAAATGGCAGATTGAAAACCAGCCTATAATGGTTAGCATCATTTGATCAAGATTCCCCCCCCCCCAAATAATAATCTTATCAACACTTCCTTGAAGAGCTTGAAGGGACCTTTTCTAATAGGGAGCGATTAACATTCCTCAACAGAGCCCCCCATTACCTCCCTGCCCTAACCAGGAAGGGCAGCGGGTAGCTTTCACAGCTTCACACCACATGGCACTTCATATACCTGTACTACACAAGTCTGATAAATTAACATCAAAACTGGAGAGGATCTGAGAGATTTAACTGGCAAAAAATCATGCAAAAATATTGCAGCTAATATGCTAATTACTATCCTTGTGGGACTCACACATTGGAGTCAATAAATGCCAAATTACCCTAAACAAGTGAGCTGAATGCAAGTTTGCTGATAACAAAGAAGCAATTTCTCTTTACTATTGCCAATACATGCACGCAAAGACAAGAACTACTATAATAACCAGCACAGAGAAACCAAACGGGAAGAACAAAAGATCTGTTCCACAAGATCTGGGAAATCAGAGGAAAATTCAAACCGTGGTTAAGGATGTTGAAAGATTGACATGGAATTATAGCATCCTCTCAGGATAAAATAAAGATGAAAACAATATACTGAAGAACCATACAGAAGAGATGGGTGATGAAGGACTTCAAAAAAGAATTGTTTGATGAAGAGCCTGCAATTTTAGAAAGTAAAGTGAAAACTGTACTCAGAGGAACAAATCACCTGGAGTAGAGGGGCATCAATAGAGCTATTTCAAGCTACAGAAATTAAAATCTTAACAAGCTACAGTCAATTAAAATTTTAACAAGAATGTGTCAACAAATAAGGGAAACAAAACAGTGGTGCACAGACAGAAATGCTCAATCTACATTCCAAGTTTGGAATGGAAGGTACCAAGGATTACAACAACTATCTGACCATTGCATTCGTTTCCTGTGCAAGCAAAGTGATGCTCAAAATTCTAAAACAAAGACTCTTACTACATATGAAGTAAGAAATGCCTAATGTTCCAGCTGGATTCAGAAAATGAAGAGGAACTAGAGATCATACTGCAAATTTATATAAGTTACTGGAACATACCAGAGAATTTCAAAAGAAACTCAATTTGTGGTTTATAGATTACACCAATTCTTTTAACTGTGTGAATCACAGCTATCTTACCACAGTTATCAATTCCAGCTTGGGTGGGTTATACTCAGGCTCAGATCCTATCTTTTTGAGCCAGTTTTCTCTTTTAATTCCCCACTGGGAACCCCCCAGTACAGTAAGAGAGGTGGGAAATTGTGTTGTGATGGGGTGGGGGGCTTCAGCAAATTTGGCATTTAGAATCTCAGAATTCCCCATGGCATCTGGCAGTTCCTCTTGGATCCATCTGCATCTATATCTGTCTGAGCTTCTAGTAGACAAAATCTAACATGTGCCAGTTTTCATGTGTTGGGCTCAAAACAACCTGGATCCTATCCATAAAGTCCTGAGTGAGCCCTATCCGGGGGCAGGGGGATCCACTTGGGGGGGGGCTCCCCCCCCCCGCTGAGAACAATCATCTTGGGACTCCTCAACAACAGGCTAGAGATCACCTCCACCAGCTCAGCACAGGCTTATGATCGCCCACAAGTAATCCAGGTCAGCTTTCTTCTCCACCTCTAAATGCAGTCCTAAGCAGAGTAATACCCTTCACATTGCATGGTTAATGATGTAATTAACATTTTGATTGCAAATTGTGAGCAGCACTCTTAAATGCTCAAAATTGTTGGAGTTTTGGTCAGTCACTTCGAAATTGTTTTAAATTTTATTACAAATGTTTTACAAATGAGAGTACTCACATTGCTTTCCTATGATTGTTCCTATCACTGTCTACCTACTCCACCCAAAAACGAACACTAACTTTCAAAAGAGGTATTTTGCTTGGCTGTGCTGCACTTCTGGGATGGTGGAGATGGAAGGATGTTGTGTGGCTTGTCTCTCTAGTATTCCATTTTTACTCAGTGCTGACTGTGTTCGTGTTAATCAAGTTGCCAGCTTTTTACCCAAATAGGGCTCCAGTGATGTCAACTATCAATTTCCCTGGATAATGGTAAGGTCAAGTATTATTTGCTCTCTAGCCATCATTCATAATGCCAATAATCTCTGTCATTTTTAATTCCTAAACCAAAAAAGCTCCAACTACTTTAGCTTTCCTTGCAGAGAAAATACTTCAAACATTTTGATCACTGTACCTTTTCTGCATTTTTCTTAGTAATTCCTAACATTGAATCTGCCCTTGTCAATGCCACAACACACTGAGCGGACACTTTCCCTGCTCTTTGCACTATGACCCCAAGATCTCTCTCCTGAATAGTCAAAGCTAATTTATCCTTCTCAGTCTCAATATGCATTATTTCACTTCCTTGGGGACTCTATTTGGGTGGAAAGGAGGCACAGAAATGTTTTAAGTAAATACAAAATAAAATTTGCAGTTTGGCAGATAAGATTCAGCATGTCATCAAACCAAAAACTCCTCAAACCTCATCTGAATCTAGGGAAAAATATACACAGATTGGAAAGCACTCAGAGGATTAAGTGAATAACTGTGCAATCCTAGACAGGGTTACTTTATTCTAAGACCACAGAAGTCAAATGGACTAAGAATGGTATAACTCTGTTTAGGATTGTATTACTAGTCTCTGTGCTGCAGAAGGTCACATGCAAGAAGGCTATTAACTTGCATTTTTGGAGATAGGCCAAGATCAAATCCCCAGATCAAAACATCCTCCATCTTTAGAAAGATTTGTGTCTGGATATGACCTTTGCCACTGACCCATATCTGTCCCTAGGGCTGAACTTTGCCACTGGATCTGAGCATTCAGGACAGTTTTGTAGTCCCTCATCCAACTTTTGAGCGTGCCTGATCACAAATCACTTCACATTTCCCACAAACTTTACTGTCATCACCTAGGAGAGCAGGGGAATTAGAACTTTACTTTCTCCCCTTCCTGCACTTTGGGGTGCCTCAGCACTTAAAATAGCCAAAAACAAAAAAAGAGCAGCATTTAAAATGTTCTCACTGCAAAAGTGCCTTGTTAGCACAGCCTAATGCCCATTTATGATAGAACTTTTCATCCGTTTCAGACATTTCTTGGTTTTTCTCACCTCTCCATCCTTAATTGCAAAAAGAAAACATCTACATGTTTAAAAGAGGGAGTTAACATCCTTAGCCTCGATATGAACAGAGAAAGCTGGCTCCTGGAGCATTGCCCCATCCCTCCCGTTATAATCTCTGAAATGAATTAGCTGGAAAACAAGGCAATGTTTCTGATTAGGTTTTGTTGAATACATAGAGCCCTCTGTTTCTGAGTTAGACCATTCAGCTATCAAGGTCAGTATTGTCTATGCTATGAGCAGCAGCTAGGGTTGCCAACTGCCTTGAGGGGAAAAAAGCCCTGTCTTTTTGATAGAGTTATAACGGAGATATATTTACCTCCATATCATGAAAACCTTCAGCTGCCCATTTCCATGCATTAAGCCTGTTTTACATAGGACAGTTTTCTCTTCGTCTGTTGGCAAACCAGCAGCAGCTCCCCAAGGTCTCAGGGAGAGGTCTTTTACCTAGTATCTGATCCCTTTTAACTGGATATGCCAGGGATAGAATCTGGGGCCTTTTGCATGCAGCACCCCAACATGGGGGAAAGGGTATACTTTACAGGGACCTGTAGATTCGGGGGGGGGGGCAGTCCCAGGCTGCAGTCCCCTTTACCAGGAGGGAAAAATGAGGATAAACGCTAGATAATGGCTGAGGGTATTTATACAAACTTATTTCTTTGTATCTATGTATCTATTGTCCAGATCTTGTGAAATTTGCTGAAGCCAATCAGAAGCAGTGCTAGAGCAGCAGCCCCAAGCAACATTCTGAACTGCCACGCCTCCTGGGTCTATAATATCTTTTACTTTCCTTTAATGGTACTGCTTTATTGGCCAGTCTATCACATCAAGACCTACAAGTTAGCAACTTTTTGTGTATTTCAGTGCGAGCCCTGTGAAGTGGAAGATTCTAACAGATAGGATTCACTGCGCTCATTCCACTCTCACTCAGATACACACTGGAGTGCACTGCAGTGCTGACTGTCCATTGACAAAGTATCTTCAAGGTATCCTAGAAGCACTGGAATGTCTCTAGAGTTAAACTTGAGGCATGAAGCACAATCATAAGTAGAATCACTGAAAAGGTATTTCAGCTCCTTTTTATGTCTTTTGATAGCTAGCTTCTGGTACAAAGTTCATTCAAGAACTGAGAACAGAGACAAGATTTTACAAGTCAGATGAATCTTTCTTGAATCAGAGGTCATTCTCTGTTAAAGTCTGTTAAAGATAGGATGTTTTGGAGGACTTTCATTCATAGGGTTGCCATAGGTCAGAAATGACTTGATGGCACATAACACACACACAGAGCCTGGAGATTGACAAGCCTGGAAATCGCAAGAAGCTTTTAAATGTCTAGTTCACAAGTATCCCACAGATCTTTCTGAGAATTTTCCTTGTGAAATGTTACACCCGAAAAAATCTTTGGAAAAGAACATGAATACATTACTTCTTATGTCATACTGCGTCCTAAATTCAGAAAGTTATTCATAAAGCATGTTATTTAGTACCAGAAGTGGCTGGTTGTATATTGCAGTACAAGATCTGAGAAATAAGGATAGCTGGCAGGAACTATAAGAGGAGGAGGAGGAGGAGGAGGAGGAGGAAGAGGAGGAGGAGGAGAAGCAGCAACTAAGAACTTCAGTTGTCCTTGTTCTTCCTAGAAATACAGCCAAACGCTGGAAGAGGCAAACAAGAGTTTGACCTCTTTATGAAAGCAAATGGAACTACAAAGAAAGCCGATGAACAAAAGATAACTATATTTTTAAATATTGATGGATCAGAGACTCCAGAAAGCTCTGGAAAAGACTCATGAAGCAGGTTTAGAGTTACAGAAACTCTATTATGATAGAAGTTCATGTGATCTTAAACCTCTGCAACTACAAGACAGTGTACATACATACAATAGCAAAATATGGGAACAAAAGGCTGTGGTCATTCGGGAAATAGCTCCTTGATCTTATGAGGTGAGAACTAATGATGGACACATCTACAAGAGAAACAGGAAAGATCTACAACTGCTTTCTGCTTAATACTGCTTTCTAAGTTATGTAAATAGCTAATAAAAATTCATATAATCATAGGCTTGGAAGGAACCTTGAGGGTCATCAAGTTAAACCCCCTGCACAATGCAGGAAATTCACAAATACCCCCCCCCCCCACACACACACACCTAGTGACCACACTCCATGCCCACAAGATGGCAAAACACCGTCAGGATCCCTAGCCAAACTGGCCTGGGGAAAATTGCTACCTTACCCCAAGCACTGATGTAACTCTTCCTGCCCTCCCTCTCATGATCTTCCCAGGTTCACAGAATAAGCATTGCTGTCAGATGGCCCTCTAGACTCCGATGCAAAACCTCCCCCCCCCCAAAAAAGCAGAGCCTACCTTATGTTGTACTGCATCCTGGATCTATAAAGGTATTCCTCTATACATGGCTCCTCAATATACTGACTGAATACACGAAGAGCAGCTCAAGAGACTGGGCTCAAGTACACTGATCAGCCCCTACCTCCGTATGATCACCGGCTTGCAAGCATGTTGCCAATGCACAGAGGCAGTGTCCACATGTACTCCTGTGATTATGTTGCTGACCACAGGGAAGCTAGGGTTGCCATTCCCCCGCCTGGGTCAGGGGATCCCTTGCTCCCACCTTCCCCCTGCCCCCACTTCTGGCCCATGGGGGGGCACGTCCCACAGCCCCCCTCCCAGTCTGCTCGGTGCACTCCCAGGCAGCACAGCATGCTCTCGTGTCCACAGCAGCCCAATTCACGTCCTGCAGCAGACTTGTTGGGGGACAAATTGGATTCTGCGGGGGGGGGGGGAGGGATTCAACCTTTGGTAAGCATGGGAGTGCTCCCAGGCCACCCTTTGACCCACATGATGACATCACTTCCCAGAAGTGATGTCATCACGCCAGCCGGAAGTGCACACTGTGCACACACATGAGAAGAAAACACCAAGAAGGAGCAAGGTAAGAGCCAGCGTCCCAATCTCCCGCCAGGGAGTGATGGGACCTGGGGCAATCCTATGGAAGGAGCAAATGTGTCAACCCTCCTTCCATGTGCAGTTGATACATGCTCATGAGCCAGTGATCATGAGGAGTGGGAGGGTCCTTGAGTTGACTGAACATGTGGAGGGTTATAATACGGTTCCCAGGTCCCCCATTTGGGGTGAGGGATCCCCAACTCCCAGCCATTCCTCCTAATATCTATTATCTGTCCAGCAAAGAGTGGATGGGAGTGGGAGCTCCAAAGAATGCTCCTGCACACCTTTATTGGCATGTCAGGAATGATGTCATTCCCGGTACAACAATGAAGGTTCCAGAGCCTGTGCACACACGTGCGTGCACACACACACATACATGTGACCCATTGTCTCCTTGTTTGGGCCCCGGGGGACCTGGTAACCCTAGGTTCCCCAGGGCCCAAACCAGTAGAGGTCTAGGTCTGGCAAGGAAGGAAATGGGGAAGAGCCTACTAGCTGGCTAGCACCAGCTGAATAAAATCTGTCTGTTTCTCCTGTGCTCACAGGTACTTAACGGTAAAATGTGCCCTTCAGCTCTTGCCCTTCAGCTCTTAGCCTGAAGATTGTAGTATAGAGATGGGTGGAAGGTTTATGTGTGAGGGGGGAGGGGCAGAGACAGAGACCAGCTCTTCATGCACAAGTTTTCACCTCTTTCTCCAGTTTGTTTCTGTTGCATTTTTTGTATTATATAAGCCACTTTGTGTACCCACTGAATATAAAAGCAAGATACAAAATAAATAAATTGGGAATCCTACCTCCCCAAACCCCTTATTCCCCATCACCATTGCTGATTACTCCTCCCTTCTCAGTATAAGTCTTTCAGTCCAAACTGTCACGCCTTGCTAAGTCCATTGACTTCAGTAAACTTAGAAGGGGCATAATTCTGTTTACGACTGCACTGTTAATTATGTTGGTTTGGAGGGTCTGGCAAGGGGAGGATAACACCCATTTGTTGTAGGTTTTGTGGGCGATGTTTTTTTTTTCTAGGCATCTATGCAGGTTAACTAAGAAACTCCTTTAATTTTTGGAATGCTTGACATAGGTTCCTGGGGTGGGAGGACAATTTTTTGTCGGTGGGACTAGCAGAGTTTGCCCATCACAGGCAAAACATTCATTTGCCTTCCTTCAGGAAAAAAAATGTATCTCATGAAGTTTCAAGGCAGGTAAAAGTAGAGGAAGTTTTCATTCTTTGTAAAGGTTTGTGCAGTTATTGGATGACACCCTATGCCGCTAATTTAGAAAAATGTATTGCCCTTCCCCCACTTGAGTGTATGTATAATATTGTCCTTGTAAATCATCCATTTCTCTCCCTTTCCCCTTGCATGACCCCATGATAGATTGTACCTAAGGGAACACAGAGAGCCATTCCACTCTAGCCAGGTTCCCCAAACTGTGGAACGAAAGGCAATGTTAAGATTTGCTTTCCCTTTTATTAGTAGCAGAGAGAAGTACTAAATGGTGCGTGGAATATACATATGTTCTTAATCAGGGCCCACACAATGCAAATGTTTTCTTTTTTGGACAATCCAAAGAAACCTCACAAGGATTTTGGCTTTTCTAAATATCTGTGTAATGGAATAATAACAAACAGCATCACACAAACATTCACTCTGCAGCCCTGTGCCACGCTTTAGAAATTGTTTAGAGATCAAGGAGATTTCTCCCAATAGCCCATGTGCAACCTTTCACCCTGGGCCATAGGAAGGGAAAAGTCCTACAAGAAAACACTGCAGGCAGTAAACATTGCACTAATTGTGTCATACAGACCGGGTGCTTTTCATCATTGTTGTTGTTTGGAAAAGTTTATGAGACCTGTAGACTTCTAGAAACGACTGTCTGCCAGCACTTGATGAAGGAAAATACATATGCTTGCTTTATGTTATGAGATACGGTTAGAGTTGCCAACCTCCATCTTCAACTGATGTCCACACTAGAGACCAGGGCTGTTTCCACATGTCTTACCTGCCTGCAGAACATCACATGAAAGACCCGGAAGACAGCATCTTCTCGTGCGAAATCGCGCCAGGAAGACACTGTTATCCAGGAGTTTTGTGTGAAATCTTCTGGGTCTTTCACACGATGATCTGCAAGCAGGTAAGACGTGTGGAAACAGCCCAGTTCTCCTGGAAGGAATGGTAGCTTTGAAAGTCAGACTCTAGGGTTGCCAGCTGCCTGGAGAAAAAATGTCCTACCTCTTTAATTGAGGATTAATGTGATGAGAAAAAGTCGTGATGTGATGTCCCCCCATGGATCCGTAATGACTCAGTGCTTGCCCAGGGAACTGCCTTTACCTTTTTTAATGTGATATTATTTACAAAGTGATGCTATTCTCTCCCGTGCCACATGTTAAGCCTCTGTTAAGGGAGCTGGACATTTTCCCCACCCCCTCCAGATTGTTTGCAACTCTATTGTTAGTCATCACAACCCCACTGTACTCCTTCCTCTTCCCAAATGCTGCCATCCCACCCTACCCCAAATCTATGGGAAGTCCTTAAAATGGAACTAGCAACCTCAATTATGGTAATGAAGAAGCAACTTCCATGTTGTGTTGCCAAAGACATTTTGCTATATTCTCATTAATACCTGGATGTGGTAAAGATCACACAAAACAATTATATAGTTAGTGGAAGGTTAATTTTTGGAATGGGGCTTGCCAGGCCTCCCTCTGTGGTGGGAGGTTTCCTCTAGCATGCCCTATTGCCCGCAACATTCAGAGAGAATTTTTTTAAAAAAAAAAAAGCCCAGAGGTAACAAAAAAGATAGTTTTGGGAATTGAAGGAAACTCTGTAATTGACAATAGAGTTTCCAGCAATTTCTAGAGCTACCCCTGTCCAGCTTATACTTGAGAGTGACACCATGATATTGCAGATGTTGCTGATGTGACACACCCTCTTGTCCCCAAACCCAGCACTTCTGCCATTTTCCAGAATTAGAAGAACAGAATTCGAGTCCAGTGGCACTTTAGAGACCAACAACATTTTGAGCTTTCAAGAATCAGAGCACCCTTGTTCTGCTCTCTCTCTCTCTCTCTCTCTCTCTCTCTCTCACACACACACACACACACACACACACACACACACACACACACACACACACACACACACAGACTGGAGCTCTGACTTCTGGAATTTCATACCCTGAAAATATTATTGGTTTCCAGGGTGCCACAGGGTGCCTCTAGACTCAAATTCTCCTTTTCTACTGCAGACCAACACAGCCACTCGCCTAAAACTATTTGAAAAAGAGATCATTTACCTTCTGATGGAGTCTGGAAGGAAGAACCTGGAGTAGCTTTAGTAAGATGTCTTCTGGAGAGGTAACAATTGGGCATCTGGTCGCAAGTTGTATGACATATAAGAAGATCACTGATTTACTTCATAACAGGCTGGGAACAGTTCTTCGGAGATTTTTTCTAATCACCACAGAAACTTCAGAATAACTTCAGAGTAAAGGTATCATAGGCAACTAATTTGAATTTGGCAATTTATAGGGGTTTAGGAATAGAAATCAAAGGAATAGTTTGTTAATAACTTTGGCACATGCTATCCTCTGGTTTTCAAATACCACCTGAAGAATCTTTGGGCATCTTTGGATGCTTATCAGGGATTCATTAGTGAGAATATCTGTAATAGTTGATATGTTGCTCAAAAGATTGCTCGTTCCCCATTCTGCAGTGTTGAGCCAGAGGGTAGTAAAAAACCCTCTGGCTGAACATTGCAGTATGGGAACCTAAAAGAGGCCTTGATTCTGTTCAGAACCTGTGGATAGCAGCAGCAGGCTACAAGTCGCTTAACAGTTTTTTCTGCATGGTCACTTTACAGCATTTCAGAATCTATTCTGCTCCCCATGTTCCCCCGAGTTATGTACCTGCAAGGGAGTCATAGGAAACAGAAAGTTTTTGTCTGTCTTTTCCTTGTTTTTTTCCCCTATGCACATTCTGTGATTTTTTTTTTTGAAGCTGCTGCCCAGTCACTGCTGGCATTCGTTCTGTGTGCAAAGAATCAAAAACTCTTGTTCTGTTTCTCTCTCCCCTTCCTTTTGCCGGGAGCTGATTGGTCTGCCCACCAGTAACCACTTCCACTCTCCGCAGCTCTCTGAACTCCTTTTCCACCATTTTAATCAGTAAAGTGAGGTAAGGGTCATAAGGCTGCTTCTTGTTTGCTTCCTTTCTCCTGAGTATGCACACACACTCTTATTTTTTTCCCAAAGTCAGGATTGAGTCCCAATGTTGCTGCTTATTCCCTCTTGGCTTTAAAAGCCAGCAAAGGGTTAAATGTCTATTTTTCCCTTCCTCCCTCCTGACTGTTACAGGCTTCTCCTAATGCCAAAAAGAAAAAAAGGAGGTTTTGCACAGCCATTTGGAAAAAAGTAGCAGGAAAGTGGGAGGGAATGAAGCAGCAGCATTTTAACCCTTTCCTGGCTTGGCTTAAAAAAAAATGAGAATGGAAGAAGCACAAAAAGTACGTTTCCCGCCAGACCTCCACCACCAATTGTCTCTCCAGTTTAATTTAATTTATTAGATTTGTATTCTGCCCTCCCCACGCCAGCAGGCTCAGGGCAGATCACAATTTGCATGCAAAGTTAAAATTACATCAGATACCATTTAAAACCATAAATTAAAAACATTCAGAGATAAAAATACCTATATGTGTGTGTGTGTGTCACTGTGTATATAAGTAGGGTTCCAGTGATGACCCGCGCTGCTGCATTCTGCATCAGCTGTAATTGCAGGATCAGGTTCAAGGGAAGCCCAGCATAGAGCACATTACAGGAGTCTAACCTAGAGGCATGGGACAGCCCAATCAGCAAATACAGGGAGGGGGGAAAGGTTCTAACATTGCAATGTTACCACACATGTGGACTCCAGCTCCAGCTCCCACAAAATGCAGCTCCAAACAGACACATCTCAGCTTGACAGCAGACACCAAATCTCCTGAGGTTGTGTAGTGCAGAATGATGGGACCCCAAACCGGTTTAGCACCAGTTGGCACGAATGCTCAGCATTGCAGGCTTAAAGTGTGCCGTGAAGAATGAGCCAACAGGTGCTTCTCTACTGCCAAACCTCTAAAACATTTGTAGCAGCATTTTGAGGAGCTAGATGATGATTTCATATTAGTAATACACCTACAGTATGCATATATCTACTTTATATATTTTTTTTAAATCTGTGCCTACACATTTATAATACTAACTGTAAAAAGTGGAGAAACAGAGCAGATTAAAATATCAACTTTTTTCCAAAAAAGCATGTGGAAAATTTGCTCATTGCTAATCTGTGAATATGGGACTTGGTTTTTCTAGGTCTTCATGGTCAGGAGTCTCATATGGACCCAGGAGTGATTTTCAAGGGATGACTCGTTTACTACTCCCTCCAGATTCAATGACTAGTGTCTGCTCTTCATCTTCTTAGGTGAACGTCTTTCTAGATGAACTTCTAAGCCCGTTGACCAAAGGAAGATCAAACTTGTTTTGAGTGAGTGTTGCTTTAGTCCGTTAGCTTTTTCAGGGAAAGGAAAGATCAAAGAATAGGCTTCAGAGCTTACCTTATCATGCCCATTGATCTGTTAGGTGGGGGGATACATTGATTGTATTGATCTGTGTATACATGCCAGTGTGTGCATGTATAGGGGGAGGGCAGGATCCAAAGAGCTTCTAGTTAGCTAAACTTAATCACTGTGGCTACATTAGTTAGGGCCTCTTTTATAAGAAGGACCACACCTCAGAAATATTGTTTGGCTTATGTCGGTCACACAAATATGAAAGAGAGTAAGGCATTTGCTTGGGTTTCTCTGCAAATGGGCCTGGAAGCTGTGTGTTATGTTATGGAACATCTGCTATTTTGGGCACTCACACTTCAGATCTTAAACCATATCCTGCCCAGCACTGCTGAAGTAAACCAGGTGTAAGTGGTTTTGATGGCTGAGCCAAAACCACATCTTACTGAAAGAAACTGTCTTGAACATGAAGGATTCGTTCTCATTAGCCAACGTCCCAATCCCCCTCCCCCACCCAGGTTGTTGCTGAGAATGTTTGCAGAGGCTGGTAGCCCAGAAGGGTTGAGTTCAAAATCTTGAAAGCTCTGTCTTTCACAAAATAAACCATCAAAGACCGGTTAGAACCATAAGCAAAAGAATCCTTTCTATTCTCAGTCATAGCAGCCCTCCCATTACTTCTTCATGTTTAATTAATGATTTTTGAACAAATAAATCCATGTTTTGGAGCTCTGCTAACGAATATTTTCAAAGTCCATGTTTTTAAAAATATTATTTCTATCATAATATTTTATGCTGCCATTCCCATTCCTTGTACCAGTCGATTTGTCCATTTCTTCGTAGACCTATTCTTTTCTGGCTATTGATGATTATTTTCATTTTTGCCTTTTATACAACACAACTTTTATGCCATTAATACCTTTATGTGATATTTATAAGCAACTGACCTGAATAATATATTTAAGTTTTAATAGTAATTGTTTGGAGCAAAAAATACAAATTTGCAGGTTTGTTTCTCAGAAGGAAAAAACAAAACCAGAAGGTAATAGTCAAAATTGGCAAAAACTGGGACAAGAATTATCAGCAAACATTGAGCCCAGAGTCAATAGCCATCTCAGACTCAGAATGCAGGAGTCCACCACCTCTTGACCCGCCCTCCCGAACAGCCAGCAATAAAACAACCCTGTCCAATCCCCATTCATTGACCCTGACAGTAATGAAGGCTTCCGGTAGACAAGGAAAACAGCAACAGGGAGAGGACAGGCCCAGAGGCTGATGGCAAGGCTCCCCTACACTAACTGGTATCACAGGCATCCAGGTGCTGGAAGGACCCTATGCCCCACCAGATAATCACCCCAGAGCCTACGCTCCATCAGAGAATTGCCCTGGAGTCAACACACCACCAGAGAATCACCAGCCCTAAGCCAATTAGGAGCTGGAAGGAGGCAGGTGAGGGTGGGGTGCAGGGCTATGACAGGTGGTGCTACAGCCTACAGGTGGTAGGTCACACTGTTGGAGTGGGGTCCAGAGACTGGGCTGAGGTTGATGACCCAGGGGGATGGAAGAAGATAAAAGAGATGCTCTAGAATCAAATCAGGGAGAAGACAGGAGGCGTTGGCCCTGGCTCTAAAGAGCACTCCTCCAGGGAAAATAGGGCAGTTGGGGAAATGCAACCCAGCTCCTTCTCCTGTATCTGAGTCCTGGGGACACCTCTGTTGGTGTCCCACCAAGATTATGGAGGTGTCCCCTATCCAAGAAGAACCTCTCATTTGCCTAAAATATCTTTGAGCATTCCTGTTCTAGGGAAATATCTAAGCAGAGGCAGACTGGCCATTTCCTGGAGGGCCTCTGCCCTAGGGGGGCACTGGTGGTCAGAAGCAAGCCCAAGCAACTCTGCCCAAGCCTCAGGGGCTGCTTGGCCTGGACTTCTCCTCAGAAATGGCAGATGGTGTCAGGCTGTCAGCTCATCATCATCTCTCAGTGTGGAGAATGATGCAGCAGGTAAGCGAAAGCCCATTGCATTGAGTGGCCCTGCAGTGCTTGCTTGTAGCAAAGCAGAGGCTGCTCAGATTGGTTTCCTCCAGGGCCATGTTCACTTCCTAGTCTGTTCATGCCTCCGAGGAAGGTTAACAGAAACAACAAGTTTCATGAAGACTAACAAAATTTCCTCAGAGGTTATGCTGCTAAAGATACTAGAGGTTATATCCTCTCTAGTATCTTCATGTGTGCAAGGTCTTTAGTGAGAAACCAAACTCTTCTATGCATTCATGAAAGTGCTGAAGTTTTCCGTATAGAAGAGAATACTCATAAGCATCCCTTTGGATTAAAGCCAAAAAGCATGAAGTTCTCCTAGCAATTACTCCTGTCTTCTTCACACACAAAAGTTGTCTGAGAAGTGTGCATTGTTTAAGGAAGCCTCTTTATTTGAAATCCCAGTGGGTTTAGATCTGTCGTAATAGCTTTATGGTGCATGGCTTTAGCAAAATTGCCTTACATAAAATGTAATCCCACCTTTGCCCAAATCTATCCCCCTTCTACAGTAGAAATTCTCCTGGAAGCTTCTGAATAGACTTCTGAGGTGGTTGCTTGAACAACAAAAGATTACTTGATTTGGTTCATGAGCCCTACTGATGCATGGTTTGACCGATTTCTTTGACTTGGTATATTTTGTTTCCTTTTTAGGCATATGTTCCAGTTGTTCCAGCTACTTCATCAGCTCCTCGTTCCTTCTTGTTACACTTTTGGATTGTTTCTTCATCGACACATGTTGGCTTTTCCCTGACAGTAAAGGTAAAGGTAGTCCCCTGTGCAAGCATGGAGTGTTCCCACCTTTATCCTCTGAATGGCTGCTGACCTCCGCTCATCCTTGACCTCATCTTTGCCTCTTCCCTCTGCAGCAAACCCCTCAGAAGTGGCTCACTGATCAATGCAGATCATGCCTCAATCTTATTTCCCATATGTCATTCTTCATCATGAACAGCTTCAGGCAATGGAAAGGAGCCACTTATAGCTCAAGCTATAACCAACAAGTACTCTCCTCTCTAGCATTTTTTATCCACCAGAACAAATGAGCCCACTTAGCTGACATTTCATACTCCTGTTGGAACTGGGGACCAGAAAGGTGTCTATCAATGATTGTCTTCAACTATATTAAATTACATTTGTTTACACGAGACCACCTAATCTGCATTCACAATCAGGTTGATGCCATGCTAATATTACACATGCCTATGTGCTTGGGATTAATAAATGCATCCAAGCACTTCAACAACAGTTTCAAAATTTGGAGCGTTAGGGAATATTTTCTCATTGCCTCTCACAAAGCCAACAGTCTCTCCTTTCCCTTGCAGTATAGCAGCAATAAAGAGCTCTTTGTGATTCATTCTGTGTTTATTCACTCAGTAAATAGCCCCCTTATTGCCTTTTTTCAGTACTACAAAGCAAATGAGATTATTGCTTAAATTGTCCCATAGCCACCAGCTTTTGTCCTCTGGCTTATTTTGTTTGCAGCTTTTGTACTGTGGTTTAGAGAAATGGGAGGAGGACTGTTTAAAATTAGCTCCCCCAATAAATCACACTAACAACGAAGGGAACGTTTCTGCAGGGTGACAGATTTGTGGCTTTTTATGCTTGTAATGATGATGATCTGTTTTCTAGTTTATTTATTTCCTTTTGCTTTGATTTGGCCAAACTTGGAAAACTGCTATGATATAGAAAACTATTAGAAGCTGAAGCCTGAGAGGCTGTCCCACAGCCACAGAAAGAGAGACCCCAGAATGGTAAACATTCCAGTCAATTTCCAATACCCAACATACCTTGCATATTTCTGTGACTATTCATCCTAGGACCTGTTTCCCCAATATATGCTTTGGAGTTTGTACCGGGATGAAAGTAATTCAAATTTCTGACTGATATTGTCTTTTTTGAGGTAGGGAGCTGAAAGGAGATGATGGGTACTAATGCTTCAGCCCCTGTCTTAATGGTGTATGTGTTATGTGCTATCAAGTTGCTTCCAATTTATGGCGACCCTATGATGACTTCCAAAATGTCTTATCATTAACAGCTTTGCTGATGTCTTGCAAATTGAAGGTCGGGGCTTCCTTTATTGAGTCAATAGTCCAAAATATCTCATGTTGGGCCTTCCTCTTTTCCTACTGCCTTCAATTTTTCCTAGCTTTATCATCCTTTTCAGTGAGTCTTGACTAGAGATGGGCACGATCCCAAAAAAAATTAACAATCCAGCTGATCGTGGATCAGCGCCGGCGACGATCCTGAATTAACGATCCATACCAATCATCTCCCTTTCCCGAGCCGTGGATCGTGGATCATGGATGCCAAAGTGGGCCGCGCTGCTATTCCCAGCTATGTGGGAAGGTGGGTGGTGGCGGCGACCACCGGGCCTGGCGGGCATGGGGAGGTGACGATGAGCCACCTCCCCTCAGGTCCCATTCAGCAACACAGGAGGTCTGTGTTTGGCCATCAGAGTTGCCTATCAGGGTTTGCAGGGATGAGATTGGAGTGCCCATGGCTACAGGACACCCTCTTCCCCCTCCCTCCCCTGGGTGTCTTCTCTCAGCTTGTGACTGCTTTGCTGCTCCGTGGTTGGAAGGAAGCCCTGCTGATCAAGGAAAGCTGGGCTTCCATTCAGGTTTCCAGGGTGACAGAAGGAGGGCAAACAGAGCTCAGGCTTTCCCCTCGCTCTGTTGCCAGGGGAGTAGATTGCTGGCACCTGAGTGTCTGGATCCCCGATCCAAGCCCAAACGCAACGATCTAGGCCTCTCCCGATCGCTGGATTGTTGGCCGTGGACGATCATGATCCGCTGGGTCATGATCGCGCAATCACCATTATCGTGGGTTTTTTTCGATCGTAATGCGGATCGTGCCCATCTCTAGTCTTGACTTCTCAGTAGTACTCTTGTCTTCTTAATGGTATTTTGTAATAACTTACCTTCACCCTGGGTTGGTGTTTATATTAGAACTACATATGAGGGAGGAAGAAATCTGGTCAGGCAGCTAGATGGGGCAGCAATGCAGTCCCCATGCATGTTCAGACATCTTTACTCTATCAGGTCAACAGTGTGTTTTCTGTCACCTTGTGGTTTCCAGTTTCATTGTTCAACATTCTTCCGATGAGGTGGCCATTTTAAAAGTAACACATCTACAATGGCCACATCACAGAAACAAATGAAATAACTCTTCTTTCAAAAAGTGCCTTCACTTTTATTTCTATCTGTTGGCTATTTTAAATATATATATGTAATAAAATATATGTAATATATATACATATAATATATATGTAATATATATATACACAGAATATTTAACATAATGTCACATCAAGCTATTCCTGTGACAGAACAGCATTTCCATTTATAAAAAATGGACAGTGATTTCTACTGATTCCCACTTTGATTCTATGCTGTTGTTGAGGGTCAGCTGACCCACCCCAGGACCAGATGTTGGGAGATCAGTGGGCTGCTGAAGGAGGGAGAAATGGAAAAAAATGCTTTCATGAAGTCCATTGGTGGTTGCAAAACTGCTGGTAATGACATTGACAACATAATGAGTACCACATTTGTTATTGTTGTTATTCATTGCTGAAAATTCATTTTGACAGGAGACACATCTGCATGTATATCCATTATCATTATCCCATCCACCCAATATACTATATGGCAGGAGGTGGCTATACACAGAAACTTCATAGCAGTTGAAGCTTAGTATTTGCTTCTGTAACTGATTCAGACTTCACAGTCAAGACCTGGACGGTATTTAAAAAGTTTGAGTACCATCAAACTATTAGCAGTTCCTTGTGAAATGTAAATCTGGAAATAAACCTGGGCTGTTTCCACATGTACCGGCATAGTGCTAACCTCTCACAACAATCACGTCTTCCTGGCATGATTTGTGATGTCATCATGCCTTGTGATGTCAGAAATCGCACCAGGAAGATGGCCTCGTTTTGAGAAGTTAGCATTATGCTGGTACGTGTGGAAATGGCCTTGGGTTTCCTGCCATGTGATGTGTGGAATAACCCTGAGTGGATTGGAAAAAGTGAGTTGGAAACAGGCCCAACCCCACCCCCAAACATGTGAAAGGCTTGTATGCTGTACCTTGAGGGCAAGCCTTTGGTCTGTGGTTTCTGTGTGGTACATGAGAATCTGGTGTCTAACAGCCCTGGTTCATGTCTTGCAAATATCCACCATTGGTCACATAAGGGGACAAAGCATGAGAAGAGGCTTACTGAATTATAGTGAAATCATGCACTCACATCCGTAGCCTTTTTAAAAGAGTGGGGTGGATCCTTCCCCTACACTACCACTCTATTGAGCAAACTTTGAAGCTTTCCTCCCTCTAAGGAGACTTCCACCAACTTCAGTGGCTCTTCTTCCAATGGAAGAGCCAATTAATTTGGAGAAAGTCTCCTTGGAGGAAGGTTAGATCCATATCAGTAGCTCAGGGAGCCATTAGATAAGACAAATGCTGAAGCATCTTCCTCTTCGGATGATATTCAATCCCACTGGAGATGAGGCCACACAGGAATATGTGTGTGAAGCAGCACCATGACAGTTACAGCAATAATAGCCACAAAAGCACAATCGTTATACAAATTGGACCTTACTATGGAATCTGAATCATATATAAACATGAAACTTGTATATTGGGATTTTTAGAAATAATTTAATTTGACAGTTATGTAAAATATTTCTTTGGTGTTTCCCACCATTCTGGATATGCAAAGCATACCACATGCTCTCTTTTTTCTTGAAATGCACAAATGGAATGGTCCAAAGTAATTTCACAGCATAAGGCTTTAGGATATATTAATAAAAGAGAGAGTCCAAGAGGGACTCTTTCCCCTCTTTAATATAGTAGCAGATAAATGGCATTTCCCCCCCTCTTTGCCAGCTCTCCAATGTTAGCAAAGTGATAATTATTGATTTTTTTTGTATTTATAGAAAGCCAGCACCTAGTGCAATTCAATATTCAGGAGGTGCCAATTTTCTATGAATACCTGAAAATGACTTGGTTGGTGTCCATTTCTGTAATTGCTTTCACATTCCCTTGGATGTGAATTATTTTTTTCCAAGTTTGCTTGAAGATAGAATCTCTTTAAAGAGCCAGACCTTATATTTCATACAGGAAAGGGAAATGAGTAGAACTCACATGTTATGGCAACAACCATGGATTCATCCCCCTAGGACTTCTCTGAAGCCCCGGCACCACATCAAAGCTGGGGGATGGGCATTGCCAGTTGCTTTGCTCCTGATCCCAGCTGGGTGAATGCAGGAGGCAAGCATTGCCCCCTCTTTGCTCCTGGTTCCAGCTGGGTGAAGGTGGAGGGCGGGTATTGCCCCCTGCTCTGTGCTTGATCCCTATGCTTGATCTCTGTGCTGGGTGAAGGAAGGCTGCACATTGCCACCTGTTCCATTTCTGATCCCAGCTGTGTGAAGGTGGGGGCGAGCATTGCCACTTGCTTTGCTTCTCATCCCAGCTGGGTGAAGGCAGGGGGAGCGGGCATTGCCACCTTATCCACCCCTGATCCCAGCTGAGTGAAGGCAGGAGGTTTGACATTGCCACCTGCTTCGCACCTGATCTCACCTGGGTGAAGGCGGTAGGTGGGCATTTCTACATGCTCCTCTTCTGATCCCAGCTGGGTGAAGGCAGGGGTGGGCATTGCCACCTGCTCCACTCCTGATCCCATTTGAGTGAAGTTAGGGGCAGGCATTGCTGACTGCTCCATGCCTGATCTTGGCCTGAGCTTCCCACCATGGCACGCTCTATGGAGGTCTGGCTGCCTCATCTGGGCTTCCCTCCACAGCAGCACCCTCTGGAGGTGCACCAGGGTAGGAAGTGAGTTGTCTTGAATACGTTTAGCCTTTTATATAGTAGGATTTATTTATGTCATTTATAGTCCACCTTTCTCACTGAGACTCAAGGCAAATTACACAGTGTGAGAATAGTACCGTAAGTATCAAGAACCTTTCCATAAACAATGCCATACTGTAAACAGCTACAAATTTACAAAGGCATAGCATTAGCAGGAACCCAATACAACATAGTGGTAAAGTCTATGGTTCCTAACTCATTAGTGAAGCATATGAGACCCCTTCCCTACAATACAGGCCTCCTGTCTGAGTAAAAAGCTTTTTTGAATATGTCTGTCTTGCATTGTTTGCGGAAAGCCAGGAGAGTGGGGCTCTCCTGACCTCCTCAGGCAGGCCATTCCACAGGGTAGGGGCCACGACAGAGAAAGACCATGTATGTGCTGCTGTTGATTTCACCCATGTGCAGCCTGGCACCTGCAGGAGACCCTGTTCGAATGAACGAAGCTGCTGTGAAGGATTATAGGGAGGGAGATGGTCCTGTAGGTATGCCAGAGCAATGCTGTGAATATTTGAATGTAGCAGTGCCAATGCGGATTTTAATTGTATTTTGACTTTACTTTAACTGTATTTTAATTTTATATATATATATATATATACTTCATTTATTTATGCTATGTCTCTCTCCACAATGTGGCCTACATTGTTTCTCTCCTCTGTTCTATACTCACAATGACCATGTGAGGTAGATTAGGCTGAGTGTGTGTGAGACTATCCCAAGGCCACCAAACAAGCTTCCACTGCAGCGTAAAGATTCAAACCTGGGTCTCCTAGATCCTAGTCGAACACTCTAACCACTTAACAATACTAGATCATAATAAATAGTTCCTGTGCTGTTGATGTAAATCTGTAAATGACACTTTCATTGTTTTTATTTTCAGATTCATACTAAAGATAGAAATCTGAAAGGTAGACTCCAAATTAAGTTGAAGAGTTGTTCATTAATTTTTTTAAAAACATTTTAAACCCAACCTTCCTTCAAAATGTTCAGGGCCATGTAGTTACTCTCCCCCCATGATAAGGGAAGGGAGTTACTCCTAGGATCAACATAGTGGTAGTACATAAACATCTAGTTTCTTTAAATGAAACTAGATCCAGAGGAGTTAGCTGTGTTAGTCTGCAGTAGCAAAATAGCAAAGACTCCAGTAGCACCTTTAGGACTAACCAACTTTATTGTAGCAAAATCAAAAAGAGTCCAGTAGCACCTTTAAGACTAACCAATTTTATTGTAGCATAAGCTTTCGAGAATCAAGTTCTCTTCGTCAGATGCATGATACAAACTTTATGCTACAATAAAGTTGGTTAGTCCTAAAGGTGCTACTGAACTCTTTGCTTAAATGAAACTAACTCCTCAGGGTGAGATGAATTGCACCCAAGGGTACTAAAAGTACTCACAGTGATTTCTGAGCCTCTGTCCATTATTTTTGAGAATTCTTGGAGAACAGGTGAGGTGCCAGAAGATTGGAGGTGGACAAATGTTGTCCCCATCCTCAAGAAGAGGAAAAAGGAGGATCCAGGTAACTACCGATCTGTCAGTTTGACATCTGTATCTGGGAAAGTTTTAGAACAAATCATCAAACAATCTGTCCTGAGCATTTAGAAAGGATGGCTGTGATTACTAAGAGCTAGCAAGGCTTTCTCAAGAACAAGACATGTCAGACTAACCGTATCTCTTTTTTTGAGAAAGTTACTACCTTGCTGAATCAGAGGCTAGATGGCCACCTGACAACAATGCTTATTCTGTGAACCTAGGGAGATGATGTGAAGGAGGGCAGGAAGGGTTACATCAGTGCTTAGTTCTCATGGCCTCTTCTTACATACCCAGGGTAAGACTGATGGCCACCTTGGGATCAGGTAGCAATTTTCCCCAGGCCAGTTTGGCTAGGGATCCTGGAGGTGTTTTGTCATCTTCTGGGCATGGTGCAGGGGTCATTGGTGTGTGTGTGTGGGGGGGGGGGGTAGTTGTGAATTTCTTGTGTTGTGCAGGGGGTTGGACAAGATGACCCTTGAGGTACCTTCCAACCCTATGATTCTATTATTCTAAATCCTAGAGTGTCACCCTGACATGATGGCATCACTTCCAGATTCATACCAGAAGTGAAATTACCTACTTGGTGTGATGCCCCTCCCATTTGCTCCCACTGCTCTGCTGAGCAGCAGTGGAAGTGGCAGGGCCTGAGACAGGGCCACCCTAAAGCCCCCCCCCCACACACACACACTTCATAAGTATAATGTGGGTTTTCTGGTCACTGCGGGACATGGCAGAAATGTTTTGGGTTCTTCCCAGATTAGTTTATAGAAGGACCATTTTGTTTTTACCTCTTTTCGTTTTCCCCAAAGGACTGAAGACTTTAAAATAAGCCTTATCTCAGAGTTGGTTCTTCATTAAGATGTGGCATGATTACTGTGGTTGGCTATGTGAAATTAAGCACCCAGAAGCATATAATGTGCTGATGTTCAGTAGTTCTTCTCAAAGGTTTATGAGTGGGCATCATTGCCCTTTTGAGTTTGGAGCCCAGCTGGAATTACCCAAAGGTTGGCAGCATCATTGGAAACCCACTCTAAAGGTACAGGGAGATTCATACGTGTTTTATTAAACTGTAGTTTAACCCATAGCACAAGTCTTGTATCTTCATTTTGGGTTATGTTATGCAATCAACCACCAGATCTGCCCAGGCAAAAGAAACATCCCATTTTTCCAAACTCAAGCCTAGTTTGGATAGCCAATTTTCAGCATTCTCAGTATTAAATATCGGCTCCAGGTCCTTCACTTTTTGATTCTCTCTTTAAAACCTGGCAGCCTTTGTCAATAAGCCATAAGTGCCAAGCTAAGAAGAACTGCTGTCATCAGACAAAAAGGCCTCCAAGTCCACTTCCCTAACAGCCCATTTTAATAACAAGAGCAATAACGGGATTTATTATGCATGCACTCTCCGCAATCATTTCTGAAGAGAAAATTAGTTTGAAGCCTTGGGCGACAGTTGAACTCTCCAAAGCGCTTAAAATAAAATAAGGAAGGGGAGGGAAATATATACATAAAATGCATAAAAAAGAAGAAAAAAATAACAATAACTACCAAGCAAGAGAGCAGTGTGAATATTTATTGGGGCAAGTGGGCTGGTAAACTTTATCTGTGACTTGCAATGCTCTTTTTTATGGGAAGGGAGGAGGAGGCTTTGCACTGGTTGGTTTACTTTTGCTAAGCGGCATAGTGCCCTTTGATGCTGCAGACACCAAGGCAAGGATCATCACACTGCATAAATTGCGTAGCTAGCAAGCCTTAGTGCTCCTATGCGCTGACGTGCAGATTTACGGCACAGGCCAAATTGCAATAAATTCTAGGCACCTCTGCACCAGGGTGTAAATCTCAGAAGTGTTGATAGGGAGTTAAGAGTGAAGGCAAGTCTTCGTGCTGCAGGCAAGGAGCAATAGATTAACCCTTACCCAGGGCTGCCCCTACCCAGTAGGGATCAATGTGTGGTTGCAGAAGGCCCCGGAAATTCATGACTTAGCCCCGAGAAGCAGATGTTAAGAAAACAATGGCAGCAATAATTTGGGGTTTTCTTTCCACAGAATTTGTTAGCTCTTCTTTAAAAGATGCCCATTGCATGGCTGGAAGTGATCAGAAATTATAATTTCACTTTTAAATCTCGAACCTTCTTAATACAATGAAACTGATCTAAATGACCTCCATATTTTTATCCCAACTGTTCCTCCTTGACTATTAAGATCAATAGATGAAGATCTGTTTCAACTTCTTTGACTACTGAGGCAAATACCAGATGGTATAAAGAGGCACTTTTCCAATTGTGGTGGCACTCTCTGTGTAGAATCTCCTGCTTAGACAGCCACATTTAGCAAATTCTTCCAGGGCCGTTTCCAGACGGCCCCCTGCCTCGCGAAACGTCGCGCGTCGTCGCGCGTCGTTGCGCAGAAAACGCGAAATATCGCGTTTTCTCGCGCAAGTTTTGCGCGACGTCACGCAAAACTTGCGCAAGAAAACGCGATATTTCGCGTTTTCTGCGCAACGACGCGCGACGACGCGCGACGTTTCGCAAGGCGGGGGGCCGTCTGGAAACGGCCCAGGTCTTTTAAGCAGCTGGTTAAACCCAGGCTTGTTAGAGCTTGGGAGCAAAGCAGGTTTGGTCACTGTCAGTACATCACTGGGAGACCACCAAGGAAGATGGTGGTTGCTGTGGAGGAAGGCCATGGCAAACCACCTCTGCTCATCTCTTGCCTGAGACACCCAGTGGATGGAGTCACCATGAGTCAGCTGCACTCAGTGGCATATTCTTGTCTTCTCTTCAAATGGAATAGAAAGTTTAATATAAATATATATGAAGCAAATAATGGTATCTTGTTCTTCATCAGTTCCTTCATGTTGCATTCTATGATTTGTACTAAAGTTTATCTTTTCTTCTGCATTTTCATAGCATGTGATCTTCAGACTCCTCTCTAATACAAAATGAAAATTAGAGATCCTCCAAAATTATTCTCATCCAACGTTTCCCCCATATTTTAGAGTTTCAAATTACTTGGGCATCTATTCAAAGTTGTACTGGTACTCTGAGTAAGCTTCCATTGATTTGTATGTGTGTGTTTAAATTTCTGGATTTTATACATACCTGAATGACATATGTGTGTGTGTGTGTGTGTGTGTGTGTGTGCGTGCGCGCGCGCGCGCGCGCGCGTGTTTTTATTGGCCTCAGCCTAAGCTAGTCCAACAAGCTACTGTACTTTAGGGACTATTTTACTGTGAATAAACTCTGAACATAGTACTGCTCATGTGCAATTTGCTCCATCTTTCAATTCTATCAGCTTGTCTGCCCTTTTTCCTATTGCTACATTATAGGGATATACTGTTACTCATTGCTATTTTTTTTAGATTTCAGATTTTTCTGCAAACGTTGGACATTTTTCAGGTGTGTAGGAAGATCTGCCTTGTCCGTTCACTGCTCCAATCTCCATATCCAAGTATCTAAACATCAGGGCCACTTGGCCTTTAGTTTAGAAGATTCAGCACTAGACAGTGTCTGATATATGAAAATCAGTGGTACTGAATATCTTATTTAACAGTTTATATAATTTACAGAGAAGATTGGGGCCATTTTCACACTGCTTATCTGCCATGGAACATCGCGCCAAGCTCCCAGAATGACAGCGTCTTCCTGGCGTGATTTCACACAAGAACTGCTGTTCTCGTGCAAAATCATGGCAGGAAGATGCTGTTGTTCCGGGAACTTGGTGCAATGTTCCGTAGCTGGTAAGCAGTGCGGAAACGGCCTGGGTCTGTTTTAGCCAGAACAAATGTTCATTCTAATGAGGTTATGCAGTTGCTCCCATGATAGAAGAAATTTTCCCAGAGTTTGCTGCTTCAGCTACCACTAAGGATTTCGGTGGTGTTGCCACACATTACCTTCTCTGCAGTGGCTTAACAGATGTTGCATGGTCTCACAGTCTAATGATATACATTCATTACAAAAAAATGAAAAAAAAACCAGACAGGAAAAAACCCTTTTTATTTTACTCTTTCATTCTCATTAAAGAGGAAGATTTTTTAAAAAGTCTATTAGAAAAGAACAATCAACTACTATTTACGTATTTATTTAAACAGACCTAATTTGTCATGAGTTTTTGCCAGCAAGTTGCCTACCAGTACCTGAAGTGAATCCGTCTGGCTCCAAACTTGGCCAGCATTTTGGCTGGCTCCATTTATCTTAGCTTGCACATAAATCAATGCTAAGGGGTGCTAAGCCTCATAATGAGAGCCAGTTTGGTGTAGTGGTTAAGAGCACGGGACTCTAATCTGGAGAACCAGGTTTGATTCCCCACTCTTCCACTTGAAGCCAGCTGGGTGACCTTGGGCAAGTCACAGTTCTCTGGAGCTCTCTCAGCCCCACCCACCTCACAGGGTGATTGTTGTGGGGTAATAATAACATAGTTTGTGAACCGCTCTGAGTGGGCATTAAGTTGTCCTGAAGGGTGGTATATAAATAGAATGTTGTTGTTGTTGTTGTTGTTGTTGTTGTTGTTGTTGTTATACTCTTCCCTCAACATGCAGCTCCAGCAACTGAGGATTTGATTGATACTACTCAGTGCCAAGGGTGTCCACTCCCCAATTTTGTGAGCAACCCTTCATCTTTAGATACCTCAGGGTGCTTGCCAATCTGCCCTTCCTTTTGATTAAACTCACTTAAACACCAACCAATCTTTTATTTCTGGTCATATCTGTGACAGTATGCACTTTTCAGTGTTCTTAAGCATCGATAATATCAGTGTTACAGAGCACAAATACAGGATGGGGGATATGCTTCTGGGTAGTAGTGTATGCGAAAGAAATCTTGGAGTAAGAGTGGACTGTAAACTAAATATGAGCAGTCAGTGTGATGCGGTGGCAAAAAAGGCAAACTCAGTCTTGGGTTGTATCAAAAAGGCCATTAATCAAAATTGCAGGAGGTCATAGTCCCTCTTTATACTGCCTTGGTCAGGCTGCACCTGGAGTAGTGTGTGCAGTTCTGGAGGCCTCACTTCAAAAAGGATGTGGACAAAATTGAGAGGGTACAGAAGAGAGTGACGGGAATGATCAGGGGTCTGGAGACTGAGCCCTACGAGGAAAGGCTGAGGGCCTTGGGAATGTTTAGCTTGGAGAAGAGGAGATTGAGGGGGGACATATTTGAAAGGCTGTCATTTGGAAGAGGGTAAGGAGCTGTTCCAGTTGGCAGCAGAGGATAGGACTCGAAGCAATGGGCTTAAATTACATGCAGAAACGTACCAGCTGGATATTAGGAAAAACTTTTTCATGGTCAGAGTAGTTCAAAGGTGGAATCAGCTGCCTAGGGAGGTGGTGAGCTCCCCTTCACTGGCAGTTTTCAAGAAGAGGCTGGATGAATATTTGTCAGGGATGCTTTAGGCTCATCCTGCATTGGGCAGGAGGTTGGACTAGAAGGTCTGTATGGCCCCTTCCAACTCTGTAATTCTGTAATTTCAAAGAAGATAACCTTTTCTGGGTGTATTATTGTATATCAAATGTCTAACCTTTGGTATTAATGCCCATTGACCGTGAATAGAAATTGTCAATTAAGCAAAGAGTGAAAATTTAAAACTAAAAGGATAAGGGGAAAATCTAATCCATCTAAGCACAATTTTTAAAAACCCCTTTGCAGTGTAAGTCACTGCTTACAACAGAAGATTTGTCAAAAATACAGGATTGCTGTTAATTGTCCAAATAAATTACAGTCTTTAGAACCTGGAATCCATAAATCATATTATTAGAACATTAAACTTAGCTTCTTCTTTGTGAAAGGAGACCCTTTTCAACCTAAAATTTTATCAAGACACCTTCTTCACGAGGGACATTGTATGTGTGTGTGGGGTGGGGAGACAGAGAGGTATCTTCTACCAGGCTTGTTTAGTTTCCCTATTGCTACTGCAATAGCTGGTAATACCAATAGCTCTGGTAATACCATGCAGCACAACAGGGGTTCCACACAACAGGTTTTCCTGATAATTCGCTAATGAGTTAGGGACCATAGACTTCACCACTATGTTGCCTTGCATATTATCTGTGGCTTTGAATATGTACTCCTATATACTACCTGTGCTTCATATTATCTAATGTCAGTCTTAAAATGTATTATGTTCTGTTTCAGCAATTCTTCAACTCTGTATTGGATCCTTGCTAATGTTATGTCTTTATAAAATCCTGACATTGTTTATGGAAATGTCCTTGACACTGTATGGAAATATCCTTAATACTGATTGTACTAATCTCACACTATGTAATCCACATTGAGTCTCAGTGTGAAAGGTGGACTAGAAATGACATAAATAAATAAAAATAAAATGCAAAATGTTCTCTAAATTCCCAGCTTTCATTTTTTAAAAAGTAAGTCCTTAACCCATTTCATTTGCACAGATAAGTTTTCCCCCATATATTTTTTGCCTTTTTTTAAAAAAAAAGAAAGAAAGCTTGGAACTCGGAGAACCTGATGCATTTATTGGTATAATGGTATATCAACATAACTATATATATTTTTAAGAAACTAAAAACCCTCTGCAATAGGGAGAGGAAATGGCTGCTGTGTGGGCAGGACCAGGAAAAAACAAACTTCTCTACCCACAGAGCAGCCATCCCGGATTCTCTACAGTCTTTCCTAAACTTTGGATCAACTCAGGTTTGAGAAATATTGGAGAAAAGCTGTAGAAACCCCAGGATATGCACAAATGCACTGCTGTGCTGTGGAGAGCAAGGGGGGTGGTGGTCACAGTTCCCAACAGCATCAAACTCAGGACAAATCTCTGCATGTACCATTCCAGAGGGATGGTAGTGTTCTCACTGATTTCAATAGGAAAAATAGGAATTAAAATAAATCTAGGGACAAATGGAACACATGTAACAAAAGGTATAACAGAAAAGAATGAAGCTTTGGAAACGAAAAAGGGGAAACACCCACCTCTGCTCTTTCAAAGGTAGCTTGAAAAGAGGCACATTAGTGCTTCTCTAACAAAAGTATTTCAAGCTTCCTTGCAGCCCCTGGTAATTGCTCACCAGACACTGCAGGACAACCTGCCTGATAAAATTCAGAGTCTGTAATGAGGCAGACAGGCATGATAACACAGCAATAAATCACAGCTTTTACAGTATATTCCCTGGACGGATGGCAAAAAGGTTTCAGTCAGAAGTCAAGACGAAACCTGTAAGTACCATGTTACACCCTCATTCACATCTGAACCTTTCTCTTTCGTTTTCTCTCCAGTGATGGAATAGGTGTCATACATTGTCTCATGGCTATAATCAAGGCAGATTCTGATTAAGTGAACAAAGCCCTTTGGAATTCTTCTGCAAATTTTGCATAGCAGATTTCTCGGTACAAGAAGTTTACCCTTGCAGTGCCTTACTACAAAGAGTAAAATCATAGCCTTTATATATCTTTATGTAGTCAGGAAAATCCATCCCATACACACATTGTTCCTTATTCCTAAACAGAAAGAGGCTGTAGGTAGCCACAACGATTCAAAGCAAAAACCAAAACCAGAAGCCAAGTGATATCTTTAATGCAATAGGCTTAATGTATTCACCCATGAACAAATGGTTCTCATGGACTTTTTAAAGTTCTACCATTTAATTTAAAGGTGAACTTTGTGAAATTATTGGGATAGGCACTTAAACTTGTTACCTACTGTCAGAGGTGAGAAGCGGATTTTTTGTCCCTTCTGACTATGCACTGTTTACTTTGTCTCTAGTTCAATAGACTCACCAAAAATCAAACCTGCACCCCTCCACATGGCCTAGGAACTTTATCTGCATAGCTCAGCCCTGAGAGTCCATTGTGTAGTGACTAGGGATGTGCGTTTCGGCATTCAGAATGCCGAAAGAATGCCGAAACAAAAGTGTTTCGGCTTCTTTCGGGGAATGCCGAAACGTTTCGGGGAATGCCGAAACGTTTCGGGTAGCCGAAAGAAAAAAGCCGAAACGTTTCGGGATTCTTTCGGCTTTCTTTCGGCTTTTCAATGGGAAAATGCCTCCGTCTTCCCGGACGTCTGGGGGAGGCATTTTCCCACCGAATAAGCCCAAAATTGGTGGGGACCTTCCTCTAACCCTTCTCTAACAACCACCCAAGTTTCAGACAGATTGGACTTTGGGGGGCCATGTTATGGCCCCCCAAAGCAGGTCCCCCCATCCTCCCATAAGAAAGCGAAGGAGCAGCATATTGTTAGCATGCTGCTGCTAATCTTCTTCATTATTTCCTATGGGGAAAAAATGAAGAAGCAGGCTTCCTTTGCCAGGGGTGGCATTTTGCATGCAAAATGCCCCCCAGCCCTCAGGGGCCCTTCTCCCACCCCTCCTCCCACCCCCCACCAAGGCTCAGCCTGCTCCCACTTGGGGGGGCCATTTCATGGCCTCCCCAAGTAGGTGCTCTAATCTCTACCACTGACAGCTGGGGGAGGCTTGTGTTGCCAGGGGTGGCATTTTGCATGCAAAATGCCCCCAAGCCCTCAGGGGCCCTTCTCCCACCCTTCCCCCCACCCCCCACCCAGGCTCAGACTGCTCCCACTTGGGGGGGCCATTTCATGGCCTCCCCAAGTAGGTGCTCTTTTCTCTACCACTGACAGCTGGGGAAGGCTTGTCTTGCCAGGGGTGGCATTTTGCATGCAAAATGCCCCCCAGCCCTCTGGGGCCCTTCTCCCACCCTTCCTCCCACCCCCACCAAGGCTCAGACTGCTCCTACTTGGGGGGGCATTTCATGGCCTCCCCAAGTAGGTCCTCTCAGCCCCTAAAGTCCACCCCTTACAGCCCCACACAAACCCAATTCCCCCCCAGCTGCCACACACAGACCCAAATCCCCACATTAGCCCCTCACAGACCCAAATCCACCCCCACCTGCCCCACACCCATAACCCCAGGAACAGGCTGGCAAAGGCCAGCCCTCTCCCTTTGTTCCCTATGCTGGGAACTTCTAAACTCTCTTTCCCTGGGCAATTCTGCACAGCCCAGGGGTGCCACAATGGTGGGCACACTTCTGAGTGCCAGCTGGTCCCTGTGAAAGAGCACCTGAACCACAGACACCCTCCCTCAAATTCCCCCACCACCTACAGAGATGGCTGGCCAGCCAGCCCCATTGTTCCCTATGATGGGAACCAACTGCACAACAAAGAATAAAACAAGAACAACACAAAATAAAGTTTTAAATTTTTTTTCTCCCTTCCAAGGTACAAGTAGGCAAAGCATTATGACACATTACACCAGCAGTCCCCCACACAGAAAAATAACACAACTCACTTAACATCAGAGAATCACAAAAACACAATTCCTGGCAAAAACACTTTATTTCTTGAACAGCTTTAGGTTACACAGCAGGGGGGAACACCAAAGGGCATGGCAGCACTATCTTACACAAAAATAACACAACTCACTTAACATCAGAGAATCACAAAAACACAATTCCTGGCAAAAACACTTTATTTCTTGAACAGCTTTAGGTTACACAGTAGGAGGGCACAACAGGGCATGATAGCAATGTACTACAAAAAATGATACAACCCACTTCACCGTTTTTGACAGCAATTGTGTTTGTGTGATTCTCTGATGTGAAGTGAGTTGTGTTATTTTTGTGTAGTACACTGCTTTCCTGCTCTGTGGTGCCTTCCTACTGTGTAACCTAAAGCAGTTACAGAAATAAAGTGCTTTTGACAGCAATTTTTTGGGGTGATTCTTTAATGTGAAGTGAGTTGTGTTATTTTTGTGTAAGATACTGCTTCCATGCCCTTTGGTGTTCCCCCCTGCTGTGTAGCCTAAAGCTGTTCAAGAAATAAAGTGTTTTTGACAGGAATTGTGCTTTTGTGATTCTCTGATGTTAAGTGAGTTGTGTTATTTTTGTGTAAGATAGTGCTGCCATGCCCTTTGGTGTTCCCCCCTGCTGTGTAACCTAAAGCTGTTCAAGAAATAAAGTGTTTTTGACAGGAATCGTGTTTTGTGATTCTCTGATGTTAAGTGAGTTTTGTTTTAATTTTTCTGTGTGGGGGACTGCTGGTGTAATGTGTCATAATGCTTTGCCTACTTGTACTTTGGAAGGGAGAAAAAAAAATTTAAAACTTTATTTTGTGTTGTTCTTGTTTTATTCTTTGTTGTGCAGTTGGTTCCCATCATAGGGAACAATGGGGCTGGCTGGCCAGCCATCTCTGTAGGTGGTGGGGGAATTTGAGGGAGGGTGTCTGTGGTTCAGGTGCTCTTTCACAGGGACCAGCTGGCACTCAGAAGTGTGCCCACCATTGTGGCACCCCTGGGCTGTGCAGAATTGCCCAGGGAAAGAGAGTTTAGAAGTTCCCAGCATAGGGAACAAAGGGAGAGGGCTGGCCTTTGCCAGCCTGTTCCTGGGGTTATGGGTGTGGGGCAGGTGGGGGTGGATTTGGGTCTGTGAGGGGCTAATGTGGGGATTTGGGTCTGTGTGTGGCAGCTGGGGGGGAATTGGGTTTGTGTGGGGCTGTAAGGGGTGGACTTTAGGGGCTGAGAGGACCTACTTGGGGAGGCCATGAAATGCCCCCCCCAAGTAGGAGCAGTCTGAGCCTTGGTGGGGGGTGGGAGGAAGGGTGAGAGAAGGGCCCCAGAGGGCTGGGGGGCATTTTGCATGCAAAATGCCACCCCTGGCAAGACAAGCCTTCCCCAGCTGTCAGTGGTAGAGAAAAGAGCACCTACTTGGGGAGGCCATGAAATGCCCCCCCCCCCAAGTGGGAGCAGTCTGAGCCTGGGTGGGGGGTGGGGGGAAGGGTGGGAGAAGGGCCCCTGAGGGCTTGGGGGCATTTTGCATGCAAAATGCCACCCCTGGCAAGACAAGCCTTCCCCAGCTCTCAGTGGTAGAGATTAGAGCACCTACTTGGGGAGGCCATGAAATGGCCCCCCCAAGTGGGAGCAGGCTGAGCCTTGGTGGGGGGTGGGAGGAGGGGTGGGAGAAGGGTCCCTGAGGGTAAGGGGGCATTTTGCATGCAAAATGCCACCCCTGGCAAAGGAAGCCTGCCTCTTCATTTTTTCCCCATAGGAAATAATGAAGAAAGATTAGCAGCAGCATGCTAACAATATGCTGCTCCTTCGCTTTCTTATGGGAGGATGGGGGTGACCTGCTTTGGGGGGCCATAACATGGCCCCCCAAAGTCCAATCTGTCTGAAACTTGGGTGGTTGTTAGAGAAGGGTTAGAGGAAGGTTCCCACCAATTTTGGGCTTATTCGGTGGGAAAATGCCTCCTCCAGGCGTCCTGGAAGACGGAGGCATTTTCCCTTAGAAAAAAGCCGAAATAATGCCGAAAGAATCCCGAAAGAATCCCGAAAGCCGAAAGCCGAAAGAGATTCTTGTTTCGGCTTTCGGCTTTAACGATAGAGAATCTTCTTTCGGCTTTCTACTTTCGGCTATAGCCGAAAATTTTTGGCTTGCACACCCCTAGTAGTGACAGTATTCTATGACTAGCTTCTCTAACCTTTCACTCATTCAGTCACACAGCTGGAATTAGATCCCTGCATGGGGATACGGTTGTTAGTGCATCGGGTGGAATTTATTTTTTCCATTTTTTTTCTTTTTTAGATAAAGCAATTGGTTCCTCTTATTCTTTTTTCTTCTTTCAAAAGAGGAATTCTCTTTCATTTCTCAGTAATTTATATTTGAGGTTTGTTTTTTTTAACCATGCAATTGTATAATTTCTGTTTATACCAAACAATGCTGCTGTGTATGCCCTTTTGTAAATTCAGCCCATTCATCCTTACAGAGACAGAAACAGTGCGATGTAGTGATGATCAGAGACAGTGTGATGTAGTGGTTAGAATGCTTGACTTCTTTGAAAGAGGAATTGATTTGAAACTGACTCAAATTCCTAAAAAGAGGAATAGAAACTGATTGCTGGATTTCAGGGAGATATTCAGCAAAGAGGAATTAAGAGGATTCCACTTAACAACCCCACATGGGGATCTGATTCAGACCAGGACTGTGGAACGGGGAGAGAAGAAGTTTCTGCCTTCTTCTCCTCAAGTTGCTTTCCCCACCCAAAATGGTCCATGGGCACTACTTGCCCTTTTAGACCAATAGTCCATATAAATTGGAGCCCTACATACTTGGAAAATGAGTTCCCAGCAGGGAAGTCACTGCTGTTGTGTGATTAGCTGAGTAAAAGTGGGGTCAGGGAACCCAGCCCCGGTCTGTGGGACACTGTAATGTGTAGTTTTGCCTAAGGTATGACAATAGATTCTGATAGAAATGGCTAGGTAGATAATGTTGCGTATTCAATGTACACATTTCTTTACACTCATCTTTATGATAAGGAGGGCACTACTGTTCCCATTTCACAATTAAGGATCTAAAGCTGAATCAGAGTGGCTTGTCTAACCACCTACAATCAGTTCAAGACTAAGCAGGGATTGAATCTCAGGTTTATAAACTAAACCATATGCACACTCCCACACTGTCTAGAATATTCATTTTTATGTGGGTTTTGTCAGTAAAGCATTTCAGATTCAGTCTGTGCTGGAAAAGGTATATTAAAAGACATTCAAAATGATCAAGAGGAAGGCAATCTTCCCTACAAGAAAAGGTTAAAGCATTTGGGGCTTTAAAGGTTAAGAACAACGACTAAAGGGGACAAGCCAGAGATTTATAAAATTGTACATGGTATGGAGAAAACAGATATACTTTCCCTTAATATTAGAACTCAGAACATGCAATTTATGGGTTGTAGATTCAGCTCAGAGTTGCTATTCAGAGATAGGCAATGGCAAACCACCTCTGTTAGTTGCCTGCCTTGAAAACCCCAGCAGCTATGGCATGATAGCACTTTCCTCCACCACCATGAGTCTATAATCGGCCACTGGCTTCTGATTTTTCTTCTGTATTTATGGTACTGAACCTTTCGAGACTGAGTGGCCACTGTTGACTTCCCTCACAGAACTCTTTTCTATGTAAACAATTTAGAGAAAACACACCTCTGATAGGCAATTTTCCATCAAGGAGGTCTACTGTTAATATGGTCTGATTTCCTGATAAAAAGTAAAGTTGATCCACAACAGAAAAGTGAAGTGTTGGGAAACCTGGGAAGGTTATTTTACCAACCAATTCCCGTAAGAGACAGGACTTCAACCCAGGTCCCTGCAGTTAAATTGCTGGTGAAATGAAAATTTGGTTGCAACTTCAGAAGCAGGAATTCTCTCATTCCCTAATATGAAATCAGTTTCTTCATTTATAATACGAACACCGTTTTCTGTTTATTTTTGAAGTACCTTTGAGGAAGTATATTTTTGCTTTAGTTCAGACATTTGGAAATGTCTACTGCTGATGGAATTAAAACTGGGAACTAAGTAGGATGGAGATTGAAGTGAAAAGTCTTTTTTGCCTTTATTGTTCCTATTCAGTTTGATTGCATTTAAGGTGAATGAGGTGGGTGACCTCTCCCAGGTTCCATTTGGAAAGGACCGAACAATTTACAGGTGACAAAGGAGAAGTTGTTGTTTTTTTTAAAAAACTTCTTCTGGTCTAAGAATTTTCCAAATGCTCAAAATTCTCTGTGATCTTCCATCAGCACCCCACCTCCCAACGGTCTTCCATCTACTCCAAACTGCCTTCCATTTATATCAATGACTTCCTCCCATCACCATCCTAATGCCATTTGTGACAGACAGGCTGTGGCAGTGGCAGCAGATGTGTGGATTTTCTCTTCCTTCCCCAGCACCATGTAGGACATCTTTTTGTCAGGCACCTTGGAGATCAGCTTTTCCAGGCTGAAACACGGCACCGCGGGTCACAAGAAACAAGGGAAGAACAGAAAAAAAGGGAGACACAGGAAGAAAGAGAGAGAAGAAAGACGATCCTGCCCATCAGATTCTCTAGTTGGTGGATCAATCACTGCTGCTACCAGTTTGTTTGAGCAGAAGCAGGTGCTGCAAGGTAAATGTGTTTGGGATGCAAGGGGGAAGAAGGAGAGTTTGACTTGAGAACACCCTGGCTCAGCCTTTGGAATATAACACTCACCTTTGTGATTTCAAAAGCATCACTTATTACACACTGTGGAGAAATGCATTTTATTTGAAAGAGTTGACTTGACAAAACCCCCACATTGAATTTTTAAAAGCTTTCCTCTCTTAGCTGAAGATGGGCAGAAAGGGGGGAGTCAATTGCTCCTAAGCCTTGCCAAGTACTAACCATCAAAGCTTTGGAAATACGAATGTCTGTCCTAGCTGGAGACAATGAAATAGTCATCTCATACCTTAACTGGGAATCTGACACCTAAAAGGGACAAAGAGACTTGGGAGTGTGAGGCTAGATTGTATCTTCCTGGAGATTTCAGAAAAGGATTCTTTGACCCACAACGGGGTAGGCAAACAGAGATAATAAAATCCCTTGGCATGAAGAAAGAGGGGGTCAATTTTGGTGGTCTTTTTTAAAAGGTGCATTCTGGAGGAAGAAGATCTTGCACCCAAGTTACCTCTTGAAGGCTTCCATTTCCACATAAAACTGACAAAGAGGTGGCTGCCTGAACAAAAGTAAAGGGAAGCTTTTAGAACTCTGTAACTTCAAAGGTTAAAGAGCCTGCCTTAGAATAAGATGGGCTAAGGCATGTACAGAGTAGGAGGCAGGGAACTGTGTGTGTACTCCTTTCTTTTTTATTTCTGTTGCTGTATTGACAGTATGTGTATGGACATTATACTTTAAAAAAAATCTTTTTCGTTTTGAATGTTGGTAGTTGTACTCTGACCTCCACCTTTAAACATGCTATTTAAAATGGGGGCTAAGGGAAGGGAGGCTATTTTCCTGGGAATGCACAAGTGCAGTAAGCTGTTCCAATGGTAACTAGTCACTGGGTCACAGGAGATGAAGGTATGACGCTGGACATTAGAATCACAACATGAGAAAGGAAGCTGGGAGCACTGGTCCAGCCCTCTCAGCAGGTAATTCCTAGCAGTGATGTCAAAAGAGGAGATAAAACCCATCTGAAGATTGGGCAGGCTGAGAGAGCAATGCATTGCTGGGCAGAGACTTGGGTAGCCTCTGCCTAGACGTCTCCAAAGGTCAGACAGAACTGAGCTTGCAGGTCAGCAGGGCCGTTCCACCACATGCATATAACAGTTCCTGTTGAAAAGAACACTTGTAGAATAGACTTTGTTCACATTTAAATGGGATGGAATCTTGTCAACCAGGTATCACATTGTATGGGGAGAGAAAATTAAACCCACCCCATGTTTTTCAGCCCATACAGCTTGTTGGAGAAATTCTAGCTTTCCTCACAGTCCAGGCTGCAGGATTGGGGTAGAGAATCCTGCACCCAGAATCCATTTGCATGTG
This sequence comes from Eublepharis macularius, assembly GCF_028583425.1. Classification (NCBI taxonomy): domain Eukaryota; kingdom Metazoa; phylum Chordata; class Lepidosauria; order Squamata; family Eublepharidae; genus Eublepharis; species Eublepharis macularius. The sequence goes on from NC_072794.1 coordinate 140,944,017, forward strand.
CTTGTCATTACCAAGCTAGGGGATATGTAGGTAGAACCCTGTCTCCATATGTATTACATACAGTGACTAGCTAGATCAGGGTCAAGGCTTACACTCTGCAATGGACGGCAGAATATCCAGAAATATTGGACTCAAAGCACAGTATTAAACTTTAAATAACTTATGAAATGGAGCAGTATTTTGTGGAGAGCTGTCAGTCTTTACACAAAATAAGAAACTTAGAACTAGACATGGGTACGAACCAAAAAAATGTAATGAACCAGCGGTTCGCGGTTCGGTGCCGATGACGATCCCAAGATTGCGAACCACAACAAACGTTTTCCATTACCGAACCGGTTCATGGTTCGTGGTTCATGGGGCACGGAATGGCCCCCATGGCACTTAGAGAACCCATATTCCCGGGGAGTCTTTTGCAGGCTCTCCTACAGCCATCACCCACGTTTGGACAAGATTGCAAAAGGGATCTTGGAGTTATGCCTTCTCCAATCCAAGGCCCCCAAGAAACTCCCACAAAAATCCAAGCTCAATTATACTCTCAGTCTCTCTCCCCAAAGGCTAGCAAGTGACAAGCAAGGGCTCTGTCCCACTCCACTGCTCGCTAAAAGTGAAACCCAGCCTGGGAGCCCACGGCTATTTATAAGCACAAGTCCCATTGAGCAACGCAGGAGGTCTGTGTTTGGCCATCAGAGCTGCCTATCAGGGTTTGCAGGGATGAGATTGGAGTGCCCATGGCTACAGAACACTCCCTTCCCCCTCCCTCTCCTGGGTGTCTTCTCCCAACTTGTAACCGCTTTGCAGCTCCATGGTTGGAAGGAAGATCTGCCGATCAAGGTAAGCTGGGCTTCCATTCGGGTTTCCAGGGTGACAGAAGGAGCACAGACAGAGTTCAGGCATTCCCCCGGCTCCGTTGCCAGGGGAATTGATTGCTGGTGCCTGAGTGTCTGGCCTCCCGAACCGCAGCCAAACGCACTGAACCAGGCCTCTCCCAAACACTGGTTCATTGGCCGTGGACAATCATGAACCGCCGGATCGTGATTGCGTGATCGCCAATTTCGTGGGGTTTTGAAGTTTGTAATGTGGTTCGTGCCCATCTATACTTAACTAGAAGTTGTACGAGTTGTCTAATTTCATCTGTGCTTTTGAACTTTAGATGTTTGTTTTAGAGGACAAGATCATTTTGCATATATATCATAAGAACTTCCCCGTCCATGAAAGGATAAGACAGCCTAGAAGTATATGGTGCTTGGTGAAAGAGCAGGTAATAGTTCCAAGTTTGACAGTACTGGCATTGATTACGAGGTAATGTAAAAAGTTTAGGGATGCTGAGAACTTTGCAGCACGTTAGCACATGTCAGAACATGTTTGGCATGTAGAAATGCCATTGTTAACAGCTGAGATCACTTGTAAGCCTTGGTTCTCCTCACTTCACCACCATCCTACTCAAACAACAGGTTCCTGGCTTTTTTTCCAAGTGTTTCTGCACCTGCATAGTAGTCTTCTCCAGGGTTATGAAAGGTTAGGTAATGAAATAATACCTGGGGAAGGACTATGTGCATATGTCAATAACATTGAGAACACCAGCTCAGATGAACACTAAATAGTAACCTGTCTTACTCACTCCACTTAAAAAGCTTTGGAATGGTTTAGCTTTGAAAACTATGGCAATACTTTTGTCTTTAATGTTATTTTAAATTCCTTGTGCTTTTATTTTATTGTTCCATGTCCACTCTGTAGCTGTCGCTACTATACATTTGATTTAGTAGAGTCAGCTCTCTCATCAAGTTAAAATGCATGGAGTGGAATTTCTTTACAGCTGTATACATAATAAATCACTGCTTTATTTCCACCATTAGACACTATGCTGTTTGCACATACACAAGCAAACAAAAACACTTTTACCTACAGTGTAAGAGAACTTATTGACATTACCATTTAGTTCCAGCAAAAACAAGGGCAATGGGAAAGACAGTGAAATGCAACCAAAGAGAGGGTCTCCCCAGAAAACAATGATGATATATCAAGTAGTATCCATTTCCTGTAACATACATCAAACACTGCCACTTACAACAAGAATATTTATCAACAATATTAAACACTTCACAAAATTCATTCAGTCAAGTTTAAATGCTGAACTACTTGTAGAAAGCATATGCAAATCAATGCAAAACAATTCCTCTATTTCTAGTCCCACATGTAGTCCATAGATAGTCCATGACTCCAAAGGATGGTCCAACCTACTAATAAACGTTCTTAATAAGCGCTCCTTCAGGAGGAAAAGAAATGGTGAAAATGCTGTAGTGCTGTAACTCTCCGCGTTGTCTCAAAATCGCCTGCTCAAGTGTTTGAGGGGATATCTACTCCTCCGTATAGGTCAACGTGTTCCGAGCCGGAGTCTCTCCCCTGAAGTAGCATGGAGGATGCTTCTCCCAATTTGTCCGACAAAACGCTAGCAAATTTTGTTTCTCTGGAGATTGTTACCATCATACTGGCTCCAGACCAATTTGATGTCCTAGGAATAATTTTCAATACAAAGCCCCTGAGAAAGCTTAACCACGCGAAACAAAATTTGCTAGCATTTTGTCAGATGAATTGGGAGAAGTGTCCTCCGTGCTACTTCAGGGGACAGACTCCGGCTTGGAACATGTTGACCTATGTGGAGGAGTAGATACCCCCTCAAACACTTGAGCAGGCGATTTTGAGACGACACGGAGATTTACAGCACTACAGTATTTTTGCCATTTTTTTTCCTCCTGAAGGAGCGCTTATTAAGAACGTTTATTAGTAGGTTGGACCATCCTTAGGAGTCATGGACTATCTATGGACTACATGTGGGACTAGAAATAGAGGAATTGTTTTGCATTGATTTGTATATGCTTTCTACAAGTAGTTCAGCATTTATACTTGACTGAATGAATTTTGTGAAGTGTTTAATATTGTTGATAAATATTCTTGTTGTAAGTGGCAGTGTTTGATGTATGTTACAGGAAGTGGATACTACTTGATATATCATCATTGTTTTCTGGGGAGACCCTCTCTTTGGTTACCATTTAGTTCACCTTGAGTTCCTTGGAGGAAAGGCAGGAAAAACATTTTCCGCACAGCTTACCTCAACCTGGAACGTAGTGCAACATGCTGAAAAAAACGCGGAAGATCACATTTTCTCGCGCGAGTTTTGTGTGATGTTGCGCAACATCATGCAAAAAGCGCGTGAGAAAACATGATCTTCCACGTTTTTTTCGGCATGTTGTGCAGTGTTCTGGATTGAGGTAAGCCGTGCGGAAACAGCCATAGACAGAAACAGCTAAACATCTTGGTTATTCAAAATTAACTGCGTATTTGTGACGTGTAATGACAGAATTAGAAAAAAAGATATCTACCTAGCAGAGCAGCTATGTTTTTATGAATCCTGGGAAGTGTTTGTCATTGCCTTCAAGGGCTCTAGCCTCTACACAGATAATGCACTTGTGCGTGCACATGTGTGTGCATGTGCATACACACACAGGATTCTTGTCACTGGATGTCAGAACAGTACTGTCAGGGACAAAAAGATTTCCCCCCAAGGACTATGATGAGGATCTGAAGTCACCATTTCAGGGAGATTTTTTATGTGGATATATGAAAAGCAAGGCCAGATAATGAAAATCACAGTCTAGGAGTGATCATCCTTTCCTACAAGTGTGTAGGGCTCAAGTTCCATAGTATAGTGGCTTTAAACTATGGAATCCTTGATTAAGATATTATCTTGGTCATTAACATAGTAGGAGATATGTCAGCCAGCCCAGCCTCCTGGGGGTGGGGGGGCAACCTTACAGGATGGCTATATGAATTACTGAGATAATGGGTACAGAGCATTCTAAAAAGCCAGTGTGGTGTGGTATAGCGATTAGAGTTTCAGACTAGGATCTGGGAGAACCAAGTTCAAATCCCCACTCTGCCATGAAAGCTTGCTGGGTAACCTTGGGCCAGTCACTCACTCTCAGCCTAACCTACCTCACAGAGTTGTTGTGAGGATGAAACAGGGGAAGACAGAATTATGTTTTAATTTCCTGTGGATCCCCATTGAGGAGAAAGGCAAATTGGGCTGAAACAGACAACTAGCAGCCTTCATATAGATGTGGGTTTGGTAGTCCCTGAATGCACCCATTTGTTGCATGCGTGCCCTATATTTTTAGTTGTATCCTTAAAAATCCCAGGTCTACATCTCAAAAAACTATGACTTGTAATGGGGTTCTCTGGTGGCATGACCAAATGATCTAGGCAACCAGTTCTACACATAGTTTGCTCACTTTGTGGGATGAACCACAGCTAGCGATGACAATCTATCTTCTGTTTTTCAATATAAAATATAATTGTAGATCAGATAGATTTGGGTTAGTGCACAAAAAGGAGGTGTATTTTGACAGTTTTTTTTTTCTATTAGCAGTAGAAAGTCCAAATGAACACTCTCAATATTTCTCCTCTGGATGATGCACAGCTCTAATCCATCCTTGGAGGAACAGTGCTCCCAGATGATGGATTCAAATAATTCATCAAGAGAACAAGGCAGTGTATTGTAGCACCATCCAAAGATGGCACCATCAAGAGACAAGCAGATCAAAGAGGAAATTCAGTAATATTCACTGAACTAAGGATATTTGGAGCCAAGAGGCTGCTCTGCAGCAGAAGTTTGGCAACCAGCAAAAATATCATTTATCTCCACACCGATGCTACTTTTTGCAGCATGAGGAGTGTTTTAAAGATTTCCTTTGAACAGTCAAAAGAAAGCTCCCACTTCCTAGCTCAAAGTGTGGAATGCATACAAAGATCTCTCTTTTTACTACATTTGTGAAAAAAAAAATACAAGTAGTTCTTTGAGCTGCATATTTGGATGGATTCAAATGAGCACTTATCAGAGTGCCTGGATCCAGCTTCAACGGACTGACTTAAGAGTTTCCAGCTGTCATCATGGGGAGAATCAGAGGAAGGAAAAGAAGCAACCAGGGCCCTCTCCATTATGCCAGGACATGGCAGATAACTATTGTGAAAAAGCAGTATGTAATTGTGCATGCATAGTCATGTTTTTCTGCAGTCAGACAAATCTGAGCTATTTGGATGCAGACAAAGAGTGTATCGAATGTTCAGCTCCAATTATTGGTACCTGCAAGCAGGATGCAAATATAAGTAATGAGTGAGCAATTTTCCTTGCTTATTTCCAGGTTAATTATGAGAATTTGTAAAATTAATGTTGGAAATGGATTGTGGATTGTTTTCCGCAGCTTTCACATCCTCCATTCTGTTTCTGTCTTTTCCACTTCTCTATTTTACTGATATGCACATTGGTAAAACATTGCAAAAAATCAACTTTTATATGATTGTCTGGATTGCATCAAGAGCCTTTTGTGTTGTTCGTTTGCCAGTTTGGAGTAGTGGTTAAGAGCACGGGACCCTAAACCTGGAAAGCCAGGTTTGATTCCCCACTCCTCCACTTGAAGCCAGCAGGGTGACCTTGGGCTAGTCACGGCTCTCTGAAGCTCTCTCAGCCCCACCCACCTCACAGGGTGTTTTGTTGTGGGGATACTAATGACATACTTTGTAAACTGCTCTGAGTGGGCATTAAGATGTCCTAAAGGGCTGTATATAAATCAAATATTATTGTTGTTGTTGTTGTTGTTGTTGTTGTAGTGGTTAAGAACAGCAGGACTCTAATTCGGAGAACTGGGTTTGATTCCTCACGCCTCTGCTTGAAGCCAGCTGAGTGACCTTGGATCAGTCACTGCTCTCTCAGAGCTCTCTCAGCCCCATCCACCTCATAGGGTGATTGTCGTGAGGATAATAACAACACACTTTGTAAATCACTCTATTAAGTTGTCCTGAAGGGCAGTATATAAATTAAATGTTGTTGTTTTTGTTGTTATTTTGCTGATGTACACACCCACTTCAACAAATGGATGACACACCAGGCAAGAGAAGTATGATGCATGTATAATTACATTAAAAAAATTGGTGTGCATTACATCAATAACATACAAGGAAAGAGGGGATATGAGCATATGAATGGAAGGATCCAAAAACTGCATATATAAAACATTCTGTGTAACATCTGTAATTTTTTCAAGTAAAGGATTGCTATTGTATGGATTCCACTTTGCAAACCGGGCCAATAATTCAAAACTCTAAATTCCACAGACAAGTTTAGATGAGGAGAATTTTGAAAACATCCTTAAAACCTGGGTGCTCATTTATCCAAATTAAAGCTGCTATAAAATAGTTTGAAAGGGAAAACTAAGAATCATTTAAAACTCTTACAATCACTGTTCGGTCTCTTGCTTTACTGAGGCAGCTTTTCGTGTGATGGAAAACGAAACTATCATTGATTTTCTTCTGTCTGAATGACAATGCTTGCCAGTCTTCCTATTACTGTAATTGCTGGCTAAATGAACTATAATTGTATTAAGTGGTAACTCTGAAATATGTATGTACACAGTGCAGAAGGTAAGATTGTAAGGAGAAGAGGGTGACTTGCAGGACATGGAGGGAACAATTCTTTTGGATATCAGTTAATCAAACCCAGTGAGAGCTTTTGCTGAACATAGATTTAGAGCTCTGAAAATATCAGCAGCTTCTGAAATGCTGGCCAACATATATGGACAAAAATGAAGACTTATGCATCATATTTACCATATTTTCCCTGTATCTACTCACCCGACAAGTTAGGACTATAAAATTAATACTTTTACTAGCTCCTTGTTTTTTCCAGGTATGGTCTTCTTCAACCAGATCAAGATTTTTTACAGTAATGGTCCCCATTTTATGGAATGACCTTTCCAAGTAGATCTGTAACTGCTTCATACAGATTATACAAGGCATTGGGTGTTTAATTGCAAGACTGCTGGTTTATTATTGCTGCTTTTATCAGGGTATTATGACAATCTTCCACAATTTATGACTGGCACTGTTGTTAATTGATTGGTTTTCATTTTTTAAAGCAATGAGATTGTATTTTAAAGTCTGTGATGACATAAACCATTTCAAACTTTGTGAAGTGGAAGGGTATGCATGTTGAAATATGACAATTAAGCTACAGAGGGGGAGCCACCTGGAAGGAAAAGCAGGGCATGAAAGTTTTTTAATAGCTGCAGCTAGAACACATCCCCAAGCTACAATATATACCCAATATACCTGATTCTGCACATGTACAGTAGGAAATGAAGGAGATGGAGGTATTTACAGTCATAGGTGTTGCTTTGAGGCTTGTTTTTTGTTTCTTGTATAATGAATTGCTCATTCAATAGCTTGCTTCGATTTCTAAAAAATACTTTTAAAAAAACCACATTGCTGACTTTCAGAAATAGACAAACTGTATCCTTCCTGAGAACTGCAGAGGGAAATACAGCTCTCCCCCTGCCCCCCACCCAACGAAAGACATTTCACCAAATACTGATATGTAAAAGATAAGAAGGGGAAACCAATTGCAAAAGAGGAAGAACCCAAACTGATGGCAAAAATCTATGAACATAAAAAGAAACACAATAGAGCATGCACTCTCAACTATGTAGGGAATTATGCTTCTCTGGAAATACACAGAAACACAAGAAGCTGGCTTTTAATTTCGGGTGGGAATTCCTGCAATAAAATTTATAATCCCACAAAGTGGAAATGAAATTCAAATTCCACTCTCCTTATGCATCTTCATCTGTTTGTCTCACTGGCATTATTTTTATGAAAAGGCAAAATACAGAGAGAAAAGCCCAGGAAAAGAAGATGGGAGGAAACACCTCTTCTCTTTTCCATGTTTAACTGAATCATCTGTAAGCATTTTGGTAGGTCAAGAATGCAATTAAATAGCCTGCCTATCGTAAAAAAAACTTGAATGGTAATACCTGATAAAGTCATCATTATCTTGGAGTAATTGACCACATCAGATAATTAAGATACCTGAGGCAAAGCTTCACCCCCTCAAAGGAAGTTCAGAGATATTAGAGCAGAGCCAATTTAGTCAAGGTTGCGTTAATGTTTCCATTACAAGACTTCATTTTGCAGAGGTCTATAGCTCTACCAGGAATAGTGGCTACAGGCAGGATTGTAACTTAGGAAGCAAAGGAGTTGCTTTCTAAACTAACTTTACATGTTGCAGGCCTGCTACGCTTAATTTATGCTAACACTGGAGAATCAAGTGTCCTGTTTTAGGATTTGTCTTAAGGAGGTGGTGGAGTCATAGCTGACTTATGGCAACCCCTGATGGGGGTTTCATGGCAAGAGACTAACAGAGGTGGTTTGTCATTGCCTGCCTCTACAACCCTGGTTTTCTTTGGGGTCTCCCATCCAATTTCTAACCAAAGCCAACCCTGCTTAGCTTCTGAGATCTGATGATATCAGGCTCACCTGGGCTATTCAGGTCAGGGCTTGTCTTAAGGTATAGGCTGGTAACCATGTGAGAGGGCAGGGCCGGCCTGCCCATTGAGGCCGGTGAGGCCGCTGCCTCAGGGCGCTAAGGCGCTGGAGGGGTGCCAGCCCGGGGGCAGGGGTGCATGCCATGGAGCTGCTGCCACCGGTGAGGAGCATGCGCTGGCGGCGGCAGCGTGGGGCAGCTGAGTGGGCAGCCTCCCATTCAGTTGGGAGGCTGTGCCTGGCTCACAGATCAACTGAACAGGAGGGCTGGAAGGCCCCCTGTGCACGTGCCAGCCCCTGTGTGATGATGTCACACGCAGTGATGTCATCATGTAGTCCGGTGCACGCATGAACACGCGCACACAGAGGCAGCATTAAGCTGCCTCAGGTGCCGGCAATACTGCAGCTGGCCCTGTGAGAGGGAGTGTGACAGACTGGCCTTATTATGGTGTGACAGACGGGACCAGTTCCAGGTCCACCTCTCCTGAAGAAAAGCCAATGAAAGCTAATGGAATGTTGGGGTTAGGGACAGTTGGAAATCCATTAGGGCAGTTAGTGATGGGGAGAGGAGAATTATCTAAGTTTGTGAAGGGAGCAGCCTGAATAGAGGTGACTTCTAAGAAATGATACTTTGTGATTATTGACTTCTGGAATGAACTGGGATTCAAATATTAGAAAAAAGTTCTCTCTCTGTATAAATTATAAAATATTGTTGAACTTGTAAATAAAGTTTAACTTCTTTTTTTTCTGTTTAACCCATGGTGACAGGATGTCTAATGTCTCAGGGAAAGTAAAACACAAACACACCAACTTTCTGGCCACAGCCAATATAACTAGTGTAATGGTGGCAGTGTATAAGGGAGACAAATACTGAGTTCCCTAACTCCAACAGACCTGGGCATTCAGCTGGGAGAGGAGAAGTGGACTGAGGGAACAGGCTGCTTGTTTGGTGAAGTCCCTAGGAAGAGGACAGAGGGGACTCTGTGAGAATTTGGGTTAGGGCTCTCTCTGGTAATTAGGGGCTAGAAAGTGGGGTGAATTGTGACTGCCCTGAACTGCCTGTGAAGCCCCAAACCTGTGCAGGGAGGTTTATGGTGGGTAGTGGAGTGAAAGGGGGGGTCACATATGAGTTAGATCTTATGTACTGCCAGTAGAAGACACTGATGGAAAGAGAGAGTTCTTTCCCATATTCCCCTTCCCAATATTGTCCCTGCAAACATCAAGAAGATAATCTTGGCTGTTGGTGGACCTGCACAGACACAAAAACTATGCAACATGAACCATTTCAGTGGGAGTGTATGAGCAAAATTGCCATTTTCTGTTTCTTATGCTTATGGAGATTCTTGTATCAGTGAAAGTGGTACTGGCATAAAAGGCAGGACAGACTATTTTGCCCACTTTCCCTTCTCACTATTTTGCCCGCTTTCCCTTCTTACTTTTTGCCCACTTTCCCTTGCAGCCACCCACATGGCTTTTGTTCACATTTTGGTCACTTTTTAGTCACTTTGCAGGGTGTGCTGCGGCAAGGAGCAAAATTGTAGTTTCCGGCAGCACCTTACATTCGTGGCGTGTAGAATCCAATTCAATGAAATTAATCTCCCTAGTAGTGGCTGTCTGACATCAAAGAGAGTGGCCTTTCCTAGCTTGGCTAGGAAATGAACAGAGGGGGATTCCACATGATCAATTTTGATCGGACTTTCTGAGCAGTCATGCCGCAGTGGAGTCCTACAAATCCACTTCTCCCCGATTCCACATTAAGGCTTTTGTTTCGCATTGACATTTCATTTCATCGGCTCAAAGTCCATCGTGCGGAATTTGACAGGATAAAAATCAATTCCTCATCGTTTTTTCCGGGGGAAGTGTGGAATGATGCACGTCTTCATTTTTTAATTTTTCCCCCCAAAATCACTCACCTCCCCGTTCCTTACCCCTCTGTAGCAGCCGCTTGCCACAGCCTCCCACGCCACTGCCACCTGCTCAGTGCACTCCTTGGCCAGCAGTTGCAGAGGGCCAACACAGCACCCAGCGAGCCAGCTGCCCCATTGGCATGACAGGTGGCCAGGGTGGCGCAGGTGGCCTTCCGGTTCCCATGGACATGGCGCAGGCTCTCCTTGGCAGCCAGCACCGCCCAATAATTTTGCGCCCAGGGCAGCCGCCCCTCTGGTCCCCCCCAGAGTACGCCACTGGGTTAACTCTTGTCCAGAACAGCATGCCTAGAAAATACACTGAAATTGGCAAATTTGATATAAGATGGTTAAGAAATGGCTTCAAGTGTTGTGGCCATCAGTGTAGCCAGTCACTGCTTATACGTCACTATATAACAAGATGTTGTACAGTCCCTGAAATTCACAACTATTCAGTTCAGTAAATGAATTTGTCCACCTTGTGATGATTGGATTTGATGAACTATTATCCTGTTCAAGACCAGGCTGTGTTAGGTAGCCCATGGCTACCATTATTTTGGCAGTTCCATCCTGGCTCTAAACTTGGCCAGCAATTGTTGCAGGCTTTGTTTATCCTTATGTGTGCGTGAACTGTGTTGAGTGCCAAGCTTCATCCCCATCCCCTAATGTTCTGTGCAACCTATTAAAGGTTTGATTGATGCTGCTCGGCACAAAGGGCGTTTCTTCCCAAATCTACTTTTGTGTAGAATAAATAATGAGTTATTTCAAGAATGGCCCCCCATCATTGCATGATGCCTTGGGGTGCTTGCCAATTTGCCCTATTTATAATGAACAACTGGCCTTACTCCAGCCAAACTCTAAGCAGTTGGTCAGAAGAACTGAGTCCTACAGTAACTCTGCATTCCCCCCTCCACTCACATAAAGAAACATAATGAAAAATACATAGCACAGTTGTCCATGTGCAAGCTGCCTACAACACTGAAGATCAATAACAGTTTATTTGATCACTGACAGCAAATGCTCTTTCAATTAAGAAGGTCACATAAATAACATTCTGGTTCCAACAAGAATGGAAAGCAGAGTGTGAAGCAATCTGAAGCAGGCTGAAGAAGCGCAGAAGCAGTACTTGGAACTACTTTGGACAGTTGTTTGCAAAAAAGGAAGAAGACCTCTTGAAACGGATTAAAACACCCACACCAATGCTCTGATCAAGAGTTTCATGTATGCCCTGATGTGTGCACAAACCTATGTTTGTGTGTGTGCAATCGTTTTTATTTGGTTCCTCTATTGAAATGAATGGAGTAGGTGGGGAAAGTCTGTGTACATATCAGATCTCATATGCCCACAAGCAGTTATTGCATTTGGGTGAGAAACTGCAAATCAGAGGATGTTTTCTACCAGCCATATGATTATCAGTCTGGTCGAGTTGGAGAAAAGATGGTTCTAATAACAAATATTTTAATAGTGTTTCTTACACTTCGCAGTAGGTAATGGTTTAATTACTCTGACCTGGATGGCACAGGCTAGCCCAGGGCCAAGCTACACATGACGAATGACACTTGAACGGCAAGTAGATTGAGTGGAGGGCAAGTGAACAGGGAGAAATACACTTGCCGTTCAAGTGTCATTCGTCATGTGTAGCTTGGCCCTCAGTCTCATCAGAACTTGGAAACTATGCAGGGTGGATCCTGGTTAGTGTTTGGATGGGAGACCATCAAGGAAATTCAGGATTGCTAGACAGAGGCAGGCAATGGCAAACCACCTCTGTTCATATCTTGCCTTGGAAAACCTATAAGGTCACCCTAAGTCAATTACAACTTGATGCCATTTTATATTCACACAATGCCCTAATTACCATAGCCTAGCTAGAGTATGATTATAGGTTCTCATCAGATTAGGGGCTTGCCAGACAATTTTCAGAGAAATATCCCTTCACCCTTTCTCAGTTTCCCAGAACTCTTACTGACTTCAGAAGGGCTCAGAAACCAGTGAGATTGTTTGGTCAGGCTTTTCAAAGTGAGGATACATGTAGCTGCTTTCTGAGATTCTCCAAAAAACAAATGAGATTCCCTCTGCTCTTCTCTCAGTTCAGAAAAAAGCAGGGGGAGTATTCAGCTAACCCTCAGGGCGGCGAGGAAAACAGCATAGTTATCTACTTGTTTTCTGAGCATTTCTAGAGTCAGTACGAGCTTTAAAAGATTCCCATTTATTTATTTAGAACCTTTTTAGGCCATATCTCTGGGAACCTGCTCAGGGCAGCTTGCAAAATAAAAATAATGGTGATGGAAAGTGCTGTCAAATTATAGTGACCCCTGCTTTCAAGGCAAGCAAGGAACAGAGGTGGTTTGTCATTGCCTGCCTCTGCATAGAGGCCCTGATCTTCCTTGGTGGTCTCCAAGTACTAACTAAGGATGACCCTGCTTAGCTTCTAAGATCTGATAAGATTGGGCTTGCCTGGGCTATGCATGTCAGGGAAATAAAAATAAATTAAAAATTATTTAAAAATTAAAACCAAGCTTTATGTTTTTGGGTGACAGTTGCAAATTCCAACAGGTACTATACAAGACTGAGATACGTTTTATATGACCCCCCACACACCCTTGACCATGCAGTGTACAGGCTCTTCTTGTACATAGACCCATGCATCATAATTACAAACATTTTGCTAGTAAGAATTACTATGGGTAGGGCCATTGCACTACCCACATATCAAAACGGAACACAGCTGGGGCTAATTTGAGGCTGACTTGTCTATGGCCACCCAGTGGGTTTATGCAGGAGCTGTGATCGGAACCTGGGATTGGGACTTCCCAATGTCTGCTTATGAAACGTCTTCATTACACAACCCCTTCAGTCTTGCGCCACGGCTGTTCCTTCTCCCAGTGGTGTAACACCATAATCTGGGAGACAAACTACTGTGCTGTTCCTGGATATGGAGGGTGTTAGTTTAATACAAGTGGCTGGACAAGATAATCTTTAGACAGTCTAGAAAAACTGGCTTGGGAATGTGAACATCATCATGATTAGAGGGAGCAACAATTTCACTATATATTGAGTATATAAATCATCAAAGTGAAAAAAAAATAAACTAGGATTGAAAACTGGAGGAGCAACGCTCCCCTTGCAACCTTGTGGAGTATTCCCTGTGTTAAGATGGTCTCCAGTACTAAAATACCCAGGTTCTATAACTGTCTATTCTGTGCAAACTTAGACTTGGATTCCTACTTTCAAAATATTCCACTTCCAGAGAACACAATTTCAACCAACACTTTCCCCTCCCTCTACCCTCACAGCAGGCTGAGCCAAAGCATTGGCTAGCCATCCCTTATTTGAAGAAACACAGATCTCAATTATGCCGCCTCCACTTCCAGTCTCTTTTTTTCCTGCTAGATTTGCTTTCCAAAGGTTACAGCTCCCCCTTTTCTCCCTAATTTCTACAATACATTGTGTTTGTAAAACATACAGGAAGAGAAAATGATTTTTGTGGCTGCTAACAAAAAGATCAGAGGCACCAACCTTGTTTAAAAATTCCATAATCAATATGGGGAAAAAAATTAAAACCCCAGGAAACCCCTGACTTCACTCAGAAGTCCTCAGTTCAAAGATAGCTCTTCTGGGATGAATCCCCAGGATCCATCTGTCAGTTGCAGCCAGGTTTGATTGGGTGAAGAAATACAATTTTGGCCCCCGCCCCCTACGCACACTGCCACTGAAAAACAGACAACTTTATAAGGACAAGGGGAAATGAAACACACATCTGCTAAGGACGAGAATGAAGGAGGTTTGCAAGCAGCCTGTCACTGACCAAATACTAGTGTCTAAACTCTCAAACCTTTGGATGCAATTCAAACAGAATTCAGGGCCACTCATAATATAGAAATCCTTGTGGCCATCACACATGTGCCCAGAGTTTCAAGCTTCCCAAACATGTGGGGCTATACATCAATAATGGTTGTGGTGTTCGTGGGCAAGGATTGCAGCCCTCCATGCTAGCAGAGTATATTTTTTTCTCTGTTTGAAAACTAACATATAATGGCAGTTACACAGAAGTTTCTAAATGGAACAAATATCCCACCCGCTACTTTTAACTTTTAAAGGGAAAAAGATACCCATATTGTCACTAGGGGAAGGCCATTTCCAGCTGGGGGAAACTGAATGTGGGTTTGTGGGAAGGGGAATTACTACCATTTCCCAATGCCATGTCCCCTTTCCACAACTCTGCCATCTGTTACCACCTTTTATGGCTTGATTATGCACCTAGAATTCCAGTCATAGCAACACAGGGTCCTAAACTACTCCATCTCCTTGGGTAGTTTCAATCAGCCTAGCTCAAACTCCACATGCCACTTCATACATTACATTTTAAGATGTATATTTAAAAGGTAAATGTCCACCTCAATCTGTATACAGACTCAATCTGTATACCTTTAAAATGTAGATCAAGCAAACATATGTTTGCAAACATGGTTATTATATAAGCACACCTATCAAAGGGCTATGCTCATCTGCAAACCTCTATTAAATTTGTGTCGCACACAGCTACAAAGGGCAGCCTCTGTATTAAATGCGAGCTTCTTTCTAGAAGGGGCTTTTTGCTTGTGACCTGCTTATCTTTGTGGTAAGATACTTACTTGGTCTCATGTATTGCTTTCATTTAATGATCTATATAGCAATGATCAATGGTATGATTTTGTGTTGATTTAGCTAATTTGACAATGTTGAACAATTACATTTTAATAGTGCCTTAGAGTGGAAGCAGGGATTCCGTTATTGTACTGCTTGTGTACAGGAACCCATTAATGAATCTAAAATGTTATCTTTGGTGTAACTCTTAAAAGGTAAAGGTAGTCCCCTGTGCAAGCACCAAGTCATTACCGACCCATGGGGGACATCATGATGTTTTCTTGGCAGACTTTTTGCGGAGTGGTTTGCCATTGCCTTCCCCAGTCATCTACAACTCTTGCCAAGAGTTAAATGATTTGATATAGGAAAACTAACTAGACACTTAGGGCTTTTTAAGTGCATGCCTATATCTGAATCAGGCCTGACCAGAGTCATCCAGGAAAAAAATGCTGGAAACTCTAGAGTTTCTGGTAATTCCTAGAGAGGCATGATATCCCTTCCAGGTTTCTCCCAGAAGCGACATCATACTATCAACTCAATGGCCAATTTTAAACATTTCTTTCCTGACGCTGCTCTGACCATTTTTTCTTATCTGTACATGACAAAACTTCCTTTGCATCAGGTTACCAAAAGACTGTCCTCTCTGAATACCTATTATACATCATTGCTGTCCTTTGGAACGCCCATCCCCCCCAATCCTGACCAGCAGATGGGATGAAAGGTCTTGAGCATTTGCTCTCACCTCACGGAGTGTGGCCTAAGAACCCCTTTCTTCCATTATACATTTTTGGAGGCTTGTCTTGTACACTCGGTTTTTCAACAATTTCTTTTGCTCTCACTAGCGTATGAGATATTAATTGTGGGAATATCAACTAGAATCTATTTTTGTAGGGTTGTTCATTAGTATTTGCTGGTGCAGCGCATGCTCTGCTTGCCAGCAGCTTGAACTTGTTCAGTGGGTGTCTATCTGCATATTCAAATGGTACACTACATTGTATCCTTGTTCCCCCCCAATAGACCTGCCTTTGCTGTGTGCTATTTCCCAGTCAATTGTTTAAATAAATAGCGAAGAATGCAGTTACTCAAATGATTTATAAACACCATGTTTTTAAGATTCAGAGGAGTTAGCCATGTTAGTCTGTAGTCGCAAAATAGTAAAGTCCAGTAGCATCTTTAAGACTAACCAACTTTAAGGTAGCATAAGCTTTTGAGAACTGTGGTTCTCTTCATCAGATGCTTCATCATGCATCTGACAAAGAGAACTGTGGTTCTCGTGTTTTTAAAAAAGTTATTCCATTCGGTTTCATCTAAGCCCGTGCTATCAACATTATTTCACACATGCACATTTTCATTAAGGTTGCCATCCAAAGGCAGCCAGTAGGAGACTGTGATGGTGGGGGAGGCCTGGTTTTTCAGCACTGCACCACCACAATATTACTATTTATATGACCTGGAAGTGGCATCATCACATTGTGTGATGCTCTTGTGCTCGCTTCAAACTCTATGGTTTAACTGAAGCGGGGGACCTGGTCTCTCTCATTTTCCCACTGCCCTACAGAAAGTATGGTTTCCGTCATTTCATTACCTGGTCCAAACTTCCATGGCCTTTGGGGATAATTGATTCAATCTAATGAGATGATGCAAAAGCAGTCATAAGGCAGAAGGAAATGAAACCCAGTCACCTACAAAGCGGTTCATTAGAAGCTTGAACTGGATAGCGGTAAGATGAGGAGATCTGAGGCTCAGCGTGTTCACCTGCCAAACATGTGCATTGCAAGGCTCACAACATCCCTAGTTTTGCAGATTCTGAAGAAGCCATTTCCTATTTTCTCCTAAGGGCAACAGACCTTACAGTTTTGAGCTACATCCAACCAACTATCCCAGTCAGAGTAATGTCCCGTTACCCCTTCATGCTTTCAGTTCATTCTTCATTAAAAGGAAATATGCCTTGCACTATAGAAAGTTGAGTATCTTAAGGCTGAAGAAAAACCCTTGTGACCATGATGGTGTCTATGCTAAGAAACTCAAAATATCAGTCCTTATTCAGACCTCCTTCTTTCTCAAGCACTGGGGAATGATTGTAAAGCTACTCAGACAGGGATTTTCAGATGGCATGAAACAGTTTACCTCAACTGACTTCCATGTAACTGTTCTGGTTTACATCTCAGTTTGCCAACTGGCTCAGCTACACCTTTAAATCCAGCTTGACAGGCAGGAATTAGCAGGTGAAACTTTTCAGGGCATGGACATAAACAGTCATCCTCCAATTACGGCAAATCAAACAGCAGTTAAAGGCCTAATTACATGGGCTAGTTCAAACTCTGTACAGATGACACTCAGCTCTGGTTTTCTCATTACAACTGGGTGGCTCTCTGGAAGTCCTAAACAAGTACCCGAAGAAGAAAATGGATGAGAGCCAACAATCTGAAGTTGAATCCAATCCACAGTAAAATCTGTTGTCTGATGACAAAGCCACTGGGGGACTGGGGAGTCAGCCAATCCTAGAGGTGGTTGCTTGCATTCCCCTCACCTCGAATGAGCACATTCATAATTTGGGAATGCTATTAGAACCTGGAGACTCCTCCATAGTGCCTTTTATCAACTTGGGTTTATATATGTGTGTGTGATTGTCAACAGGCATCGAAGAAAAATGTCCTATCCTTTTAACAGCAGCCTAATGGGTTGTCATTTATCAGGGGCTGTTACTTACACCCTGCTATGAAAATCTTCAACTGTCCATCTCTACACATTAAACATCTGTTAAAGGGACAGCACTTTTTTTCTTCCCACCTGTTGGTAAACCAAGTAGTTAAAAAAATCTGCCTAGCAATATTTATTCTATTAATAAGTTCTAGTAATGCCAGTAAAACTATTCTTTTGATGTACTAGCAGTGCCATTCTAAAACACTTTCTGTGTAGTATGCCCAATTTCAATATATTTCAGTAAGATTTTGAGTAAACCTGCATAGGATTGCTCCCTAGGACTAACAAATGAATAGAAAACAAAACAGCCTGTCCTGTTCTGGTGCATGTAACAGTATAGAAATCAGCAGTTGAAGCTTTCCACAGGGCAGAAAAATAATTATCACTTGTTGATTTGCCCATTAAGCATCTGGTAAAGCATAGTAACAATGGCTGATTGAAAAGATGGCAACCATGTGGGTAGAATATGTTTCTGTGTAAAATAGAAAAGAGTCCAGTAGCACCTTTAAGACTAACCAACTTTACTGTAGCATAAGCTTTCGAGAACCATAGATACAGTAAAGTTGGTTAGTCTTAAAGGTGCTACGGGACTCTTTTCTATTTTGCTACTACAGACTAACATGTTTCTGTTTCTGTGTAAGGTTTTTCAGAATCAAGCCAGTGAATGGACGACCTTCCTGCTTGTGGTGTTATTGTAATGCAGACACATTATCTAGAACATGTTGACCCTAAACATACTATAAAGCCTGTTCAGGAGCCAGAAGCACATGCATTTGGAAAGCCTGTCTCTCTTTCCCCTCCTTTAATTTTGCTTTGAGGCAAATTGCATTTGACATTTATACAAGAAGCAATAAAACTGATGCAGTCAAAGGATATATCTCAAACAAGTTCAGTAATGTCTCTTCCAAATGACATTTGAGTTAGCCAGATATCTGCCTTTTCATGTTTGCCGCCAATTGTGCCAAATAGTCTTGGAAAACTGCCTACGGAATTGGCTTTCCCTGGGGAAGATTTGCTTCTATGGAAAACAGAGATATTGGGAGTGTTTGAGAGGGAGGGAGGAAGAAAAGAGGTTGAAGGCTAGCTCCTACGCTTCGTTTGTGCTTCTTCATTAGGACCAGGGTTTCTTAACCCTACAAAGTGCTTAACTACAGGTCACCATCAATGTTAACAAAGTCCATTTTGAGCAAATCTAGCTGAGTCTGTTGAATCGCTTGATGTTGTGCTTACCATATGTGTTTATTAGCAGCCAGAACTGCCTTCAGAGATTTGATCCCTATTTGCAAATGGGAGGTCTTGAGGCTTTGCCATTTAGTGCTAATTCAGCACTAACATCATCATCCTGATAAGGGCACATGATTTTTCAGCCTGTTGAGTATGCTTGACTTGCCAAAGTGCATATGTACGCTTGACCAGAGGATACTAAACAATCAGAACAAGTAACTGAACCAAGCAGAAAGAGAGAGACAGATGGTTGGGCTCCATTAGCCATACCTTTTCCAGACTGTGACTATGTTGCAATGGTTAGGAAAGTTAATAACCTACTGAAAGGAAGAGAGCATATGAGCACAGCCATGTTCTTTTTGTAAATTGCAGAACTGGTCTCCTTGGCACGGATTACCAGGCTGACTCCTGGAACTAGATGGCACAACAAGCTGGATAGGGCATGTTATTAGAAAAATACCATACTCTTCTCCCAGTTTAGGATCTATGAAGCACTGGATTTGAACGATGATCTTTTTCATTCACAAACGTGTGTCACTGAGCTGTCAGGGTCTTTCACCAATGCCATTGCACTAGCACAGCATTTTATTACAAAGATATAGATCTATATAGTGAACAAGAAAAACAAAAGATATGAGACGGGAATAAACCTGAACAGAAAGTCCTGATCAGGGAAACCTTCCTGTGCACTGTATGCATTCTCTGCTGAATTTCTATTTATTATATTGTAATTTTAGTCTTTTTGGTGGTCTACAGTGTTTTTTGACCATGTCTTAGTGCCTCCATCTCAATAAATTATAGAAATTAAAAATGTAATATTTGTTATTAAGCCTGAGAGTTGGCTGATAGGCCAAAGGGATGGCACATATCTTTTTAAAGCCCATAAAAAGATGTTGTATTTATGGGAATTTGGCTCAGTGACAGGGTATGCAGAGAGTTCTGGGTTCAATTCTCAGCATATCTAGTTAAAAATCAGGCAGTCGGTGATGTGAAAAACCTGTCTGAGACCCCAGAGATCACAACTGCTAGTCAGAGTCAACAATACTGACTGCGGCAGACCAAAGATCTTGTTCAGTAACTTCATGAGCTTCTGTCTTTCTGAGTAGGAGGATGCTGCATGTGAATTTGAACTTTAAAACTAGTGCCCACATAGTTACGTCAGTCAATTCTTTGTTCCTTTACTATATACTGGACTCCTGTAAACTGCATGCTAAACTACTTTGAAATTCACTTAAAACAGCTTAACCTTTCCAGCCTCCATCTAAGGCATGTTGCCTCAAGTAATTCTCCTGCTTCACAGAGAAAACCAGAACTATTTTTATTTTGGGTTGAGTAAACCTTTAACATTTAACAGTCAGGTGTTTATTTCACTCCCTGAGCTGTCTCCAGTTCAAGTAACACTTAAAATGATCCTCCTCTCAGGCGGGCAGGCAGGCGGGCGGGCAGGGGGAGGAACCCTTGGTGTTAACTTCAAGGCTCTCAAAATGGAGTGCTCCAAGGAAATGTGCACTTGCGTTCGGTGCCACAGACTCCTCCACCCTTTCTCATTAGGAAGCCATCAGGAAATAGCTTAGAGGCAGGGAATTTTCAGTGAAAATATTATTCCTTCATTTGCCCATTTCTACTCCCTCACAGGTTGTATGGCTAAACGACACTCAGGAATGTGCATCTTTCAAGGCATTCTGCTGAATGTCTTTTCTCATGTTGCTTTCACGTTTGAAGCAGAGCAGGGCCTCCACATTTCTTGCCTCCCAAATGCCCCAGGAGACATCTGACCTTTAACAAGGATGACTTTTGCAATGCCGAGCCACTTATAACTTCAGGCTGAAGCTGTGGCTACCGTAACTGGAGCAGGCCATTCCCTTTTAGTGGTCTCCATTCCAGTCTTCCAGGGAAACTCACCTAGGGCGGGGTCTGCAAAGCTCTAAAGATAATTTAGTTAGCAAAATCAAAGGAGGGGGAGAGTGCCCCAAAATTGCATGGTTTCACTATTCAAACCAGATGCTTGTGTGCCTTCCTGCCCATGCTGCCTTAGCCCACACTCACCTATTCACATCCTAACAGGATATTTCAGTTTTACTACCCTGACCATTTTAAGTGAAAAGCAAGGAAAAGCAGAGAGGGATGTTATCTACAGTCATTAACAGGCACACCTGTGGCTTCCCCTAAATTCTTCTCCATCTGCTATATTCTCTTATAGGGGGGGGGATTCCTAGTTCTTGGGCTCAATCTACAAGCAAAAGCTACCTTTCTACACTATTCTCATCAGTGCAGTTGGAGACAAGGTGCTGGATTATATGGGCATTTGAGACTGATCCAGCCAGGGAATGTATATTTTTTTTAAACATGCGCACAAAATCAATTAGCAGCTGCAATTACAGATCTTGCTCAAAGAGACATTCCAGGCACATGTTGACAAAGGGAATTTGATTTTGTTTCCCACTATGAAATGTGATTATATATTGGCAGAGTTTTACTCCCGATGGCTCTTTATAAGCTTTGTGCAAATTATAGCTTTTCAGGGACTTGGAAGTGCTATTGTAGAAATGTCATTGCCCATAACACACATGTTTGTGTTTGGCACTAGGAGCATGACCACCAACATTGATGAAATAGGCAATTTACTGTAATGCTCATGAGATCCTACTGATGACCTTGATAGTATACACGCAAAAGATTTTAGAATTATTTAAACAAAGAGAGGAATACTTTTTAACACATGAAAATATGGCACAGTTACCTTATGGATTGTATCCTGTTGTTGTTTTCAAAACAGGGCAGAATTTCTCTTGGTAAAGGGTGCATTCCTAAAGTTGCCAACTGGATGCTCTCTTTCATTTATTAATAGCAGAAATGTGCAGTTGAAGCTCTTCATGACATGGAGCTAAATAACATCACCTTGTAATTGCTGCAGATCAAAGTGATATCAAAGGGACAGCTAGATGGACCAGTTTAAAAATTGGCAGCTCTGTGTGTTATGCTGTAAGAGACACCTTGGCAGAACATGTCTAGTATAAATGGAACACACCATGGTCAATTATATGTAGTGATAAGACCAATTCATAGACTCATGCAGCCCATAAAAGTGAAATTGACTAGCCCGGGATAAGAAGGTATGGTCAATTTCATTTCTTTCCTATGGAACCTTTAAGGAATTTATGGACTGATAGACTTTAACACAATTTAAAAGTAGAAAAACAGAACAGAATTTCAGCCCCCTTCTCCCCAGCAAGCTCTCTCCTCTTTTCTATTACCTTGGTAAAGATATCAAGCCATCATCCCTGGATCAAAGCTAACATGTATGAATGAAGTTTATTGCTTTTCTTTAAACAGCAATAGAGTGAGAAAGAAACCTTAAGTTTACTGCAACAGGTAGTGTATGAAATGTGATATCAACACACTCAGACATAGCTTTGCTGTAACTCTACAGCTGTTCACACTACATAACAACTGCCAGAGCTGACTAACCCATTAATCTCCTTGAAGAAAGTTAGCCAATAAATTGAAAATAATTAGTTGGGTAGGCTACACAGCAAGGAATCAGACAGTTAAAGCATCAAGTGAGCATGCTGAAACAAGATTATTGAGACGTGCCACAGAAGAAAGATGGGGAGGGAATATGGGTGGAGTGAGAAAGTACATTGTCTAGAATATTGATTATGTCTGTCTGAATATTAGATACATACACATGTAAATTGGCTGGAATGATTTGTTTGATGAGATATTCCTGATAGCCACAGAAAACCCAAAGGGATCCTTGGAAGAGTCCCAATCGGTGTGTTGGTGGTGATTCCAAATGAAGCCAAGAAAGGTAAAACGATTATTAAAAGTGAAGCAAGGGATATTTATTTATAATACAAAAGCAAGTATAGAATCCCAGTGTGATGGTGAGTGTGGAAGTATTTCAAGGAACCCTCTGGAAAACCTACTACACATCTCAGACTATATATAGTCTATGAGATCCAGGCAATTTATAGTGCAATCTTAATCAGGGTCACTCCACTCTAAGCCCATTGATTTCAATGGGCTTAGACTGGAATAACTCTGTTTAGGATTGCGGTGTTAGTGTCTAGTGTGAAGAAAAGGTTTTACAGTGACAGCAATACTATCCCCTACTGCAATTCTTTCTTTTGTTCACAATGGAGTACATTGCAGTGATTTACTAATATGGGAGATGACATTGTGTTGGGTCTAAATTTGCTTTCCACTCCTGGTGATCCTATCTCAGGGGTACCCAATCTTGCTGAATTTGAGGGCACTTTTAAAATTTTCAGAGTGTAGTAGGCAGGGCTTTTTTTTCTGGGAAAAGAGGTGGTGGAACTCTCAAGAGGGAAATGAGGGAGAAACTCTCGCCCCCCCCTTACAAAATGGCCATTTCCTCCAGGGGAACTGATCTCTGTCTGGAGATGAGAGGGTGGGGCCACTGCACACGAGAGGTGCCAGAACTCCATTCCACTGCGTTCGCACTGAAAAAAAGCCCTGGTAGTAGGTGTCACCACAAAAGGCTACCACATGAGCATACTAGACTCAAAATGTTGGAAGGTTCCAAGCCATGCATCCACCTACAGCAAATGCAGTTGCTTCTAAATGGGTGCTTGATGCAGGTGCAAGCACATTGTTTCATGAACTCATCCAAAGGACGTTCTATACTGAAGAGGTGGTGGAAAAGTGGTATGGAACAAATGCTGTAATATTTCAGTTCCCAAAGATAATGGTTTGCTTCTTGTGCAGCTGCAGGAAGAAGTCTCCGAGACAAGAAACATACGAATATCTGCATGTACGACCAAGCTATGGCTGTGACCTTTCTCCTACAGGGGCTCTTATTCAGATGCAGCTGCTTCCATCATTGGAAGATGCTTGTCTGGGAACATCCCAGCATTTTGAGATTGGCCCCACCTTTGTGACAAACATTTTGTGTTCACATTTCATTGCGGCTATATTTGGCAGTCATATTTATGAGATTTTACTTGTTTGATCATCCATTGATTGATGTGCCATGGATGTTTAGGGATCTTACTACCAAAGACCTTCATTTCTGGATGATTGATGGATAGCTATTTTGCCTTATTTTCCAATCCCATGAAGTGCCTTTCTGATCCCAGCTTCAGTATACCAGAAGAGGATCGTTTTGCTGGTATATAGCAAGGTGGCTATTCTGTGGTCTAAAAAAGAAGCAAGAAGAAAACATCATTTTTCAGGCCAAAATTACTCCATTAATGTAGAAATTGAATAAAAAGTGAGTAAAATGAACTCTCTGCTATCTATGATATTCTTTCTTAATGGGCCAAAAGGTCCATTATAAATTAAGAGTATAGCCATACTTTTAATTTGTGTGTTTATTTCTTTTAATTTAGTTAAAACATTTCTATGCCCCCTTTCTACCCAAATAGGGTCCCCAAGGAGGAGAACATTAAAACATTTAAAAGAGCACAAACTCATAACATCAAGAACAGGTAGGCAGGCCAATAACTATTAATTGAACTGGTGCAGTCTATCATTAGGGATAGAAAAATATGCTCTTTTTAATTCCTTTTTGTTTCTGTATGTAGTCACCGTGCATTGTTTGATCTACTCATTTTTTGTTGATGCTCATAATTTTTTACACTATCATAAGCACACTCAAGTCATGCATAACTTATCTGAAGAAGGGAGCTATGACTCTTGAAACTTTATACTCTGAAAGTCTTTTTGGTCTCCAAGGTGCTGCTGGACCTGCTGTTCTACTGGAGACCAACACAGCTACCTACCGGAAACATAAAAATGAAGACTCATGGATTTGATCTGTGCAAGGGAGATTTTGTAGTTGAAACAATAAGAGATTTGATAGTATCACATTTCTATCTACAATTAATACATAATACTAGGTTAGATTCTGTGCGTGTGTGTGCTATATGCCATTAGATTACAATGGCACCTGAAAGACTAACAACATAAATGTTATGGACTTCTGTTTTATTTTGCTACAATAGACTAATACTTGCCCTCCCACAAGGCAACCTGCTTAAACTTATGTCTGTTGAAAATTTCGTTTTTGCACACAGACGTTAGTGTAATCAACTCAGGGCCATCACCTCTTTGTAATGTAGGCAGCTTGGCGGAATGTTGGACAAGTGACAGTTGAAAAGTCCATTGGGCAGCAGTCAGAGAGTCAAGCTGCAAGACCAGGATGCCTACATTTCCCATCAAAACTTGAGGGAAGCTGACAAGTGTCCAACCTGTGTCAGGCGTCACTTGTGGTCCCGCTCTTAGATATGCATACCTAGCTTACAGATCCATTTCATAGTTTATAACAGAGGCCTCTAACTTTTTGAGATCTGCGGGCATCTTAGGAATTCTGAGACAGGGTAGTGGGTGCAACCACAGAATGGCCATTGCAAGAGGCAGAACCAATCACAAAATGTCAGGGAGTGAAGTTATGTATAACTAATATTAACTCATCAACATTTCAGGCAGAAGCTCTTCTTGCCAGGACATCTTTTTAAATGAACATAGTGTTTAAAAATATTTTCTTGCTTACACACAGTTTATCTTCAGTCATGCAGTGCTGTGGAGCAGATGTTGCCAAAGAAATATATTTAAAAATCTGCAAAGCCAGTCAGCTCTCCAATGGCCAATCAGAAACCTAGCTGACCAAAAGCCCCACCTGGCCCTGCCCACTTTCTAAAAACAGTTGGCAGCCACCAGGAAAGGTGTCAGCAGGCTCTGACATACCCAGAGGCACCCTGTTGGGGACTCCTGGTTTAAAACAATAGTCAAGTGTGTGTAGATCAGTCTATCAAGCAGAGATCTGGTGCTTTGATTGTTTGAAACATGAGGCAACAGTTCCTCCATCCAATAGAAATGGCACCTCCTGTAAAAGTTTGAGACCAACATATGTTAATTGTCTCCGAAAAGCAGCAATCTTTAAGGAGGAGCAGCATTTGGGAGAAAAAGCAGCCAACACTTCCATGTGCACCCCAGAATGCGGCAAGTCTGAACAGCTCCGTCAGCCCCAGCAAGGCAAGCTCCTTTTCTCAGGCCATCCATCGAGTTGTTCTTTTTTGCTGCAGAGCCCTCTGGGGCAATAGAAATTGTACATGTATAGTCTTGCGGCAAGACTCCCAGTCTGACGGGCAGAGTTCTCTGTGCTTTTACTTAAGATGCTGAATCACAGTTTCACCTGGAGGGAAGTGAAAAAAAAAAAGATTAGAAAAAGGAGATGGCTCATGTTTGTCAGGTTTCTGCAGATTTACATGGTCTGAAGAAATACTTTTCATACATCTGCTAGGCTCTTCTCTTAGCTGCAGTTCACATTTGTCTCCAGCTGCTGCTAACGTCACCCTCTGACTAGGCATGCTGGTTCTTGCCTTGAGGAGACTCTCTTAAAGAAACCCTGAAAATATACTAAAGTTCTTCACCAGCTGAAGCTGCTAAAATGGAATGCATTGCCCATGTCTAGGTTCTTTCTGACAAAATATTTGTTATTCCTAAAATGCCTCCAGATTAGTATGTACAGAAAGGGGTCAGAAATAATTTTATCTGCATTATTTATCCATTGATATGAAAACAAAACAATATTCTATGTGGGCTAAATTGGTGGTTTAAGGCAAGAGACTAACAGAGGTGGATTACCATTGCCTGCCTCTGTCTTCCCGGTCTTCATTGGAGATCTCCTATTCAATGATTAACCAAGGCAAACCCTGCTTAGCTTCCGAGATCAGGCTCTCCTGGGCTATTCAGGTCAGGGCTAAATTATAGTTTTTGGGGGGGAAAGTAAGTTTTGAATAACTCCAGGAGGATTTTTTCCCCTTTCTTCTGTTTCTTGTTTTTAAATTAGAGGTGCATACAAAAACGCTGATCATTGGATTTAATTTTTTTTTGTCAGATTCTTTGGTATTATAAAAATGTCATGAATTCAGGGTTGTACATCAGTACTGCAGTTTCACTGATTTAAATGGAAAATGCATCTGTACCCCGCCCCCTTAGAATGCAATTTTTAGGGATTTTACTGCTCACTCAAAGAAGACCACCTACCCCTTTAAACTGCAGACAGTTAAGAGAAGGAATCTTCTTACCGGAGACAATAAAATGCAAAATAGTTCTAATCCCCCCCCAATCAAATTGGGATGAAAATTGTAGTGATTGTGGACCTCATCCAAGGGAATCTCCATGCCAATTACAAACAAATATGGAGAGGGAAAAACCTACTCCATCCTTTACTGGGTATTAGAATTCACCCTTGGAGAGTGACCACATGGAAAAGTGGAGGTGAGTGTTTCTCCATTCTTTCCTACCACTTGGAAACTTATCTGGAGTGGGCTTTGTTAAACTGAAATGGAGAGGGTTCTATAGATCTTTCATGCAAATACACTCAAACAAACCCTACACAGGTTCAGTCATTTCAGCACCTTTCTTCCAGCTGTTCATGCCAGACTAAATTTGCCCCCTGCTATCCATCAAGCAGCCAGTGGTCTTATTTGGAAAATATTAAATGTTTCACACATTGAGACAGAATTCATTAGGACATGGGCATTCTCAATTCTCTGAAAACAATACACTCTATTATCACTTCACTGTATCACTATATAACTGGGTTATTGCTCTTCTCTCCATTATGTTGATTGGGTGTGTTTTTAAATGCGCAAGTATAACCCCGCTAAGTTCCACTCTGCAAAACAGCCATGTGGCCTGCCTTGAGGAGAACAAAGAATGGATCACAATAAGAGCAACCTCTGGCTCTTTGGAGGACCCCTCCACCTGTGTGGTACAGAAGCATTTCCTGCCATGTAAAGAGATCAGACAAAGCCTTTGTGTCTTTTTCTTAAAGCTCCAAGAAGGTGCTAGTGTGTGAATTAGAATAAGAGAAACTCTGCCTCTTATCAACTTTCTGCCACACACCTATCAGCAAGCAGAACTTGCTAATTCTGTAATTGGGCTTATGCTTCATAACTGGAATGTCTCCAGCAAAGGACCTGTTTATATTGAATAACCATGCTCTCTGGGACTAGTAATAGGATTGATGTAGGTGCCATCAACAGAAATACCAGTTTGGGACAAAGTTGTATGGCATGAACATAGGCTAACACTTCTAGTGGCACTAGTTCCTCTCAGGCACATATCATCCCTCTCTTTGAAGTCTCTCTGCTCTTCCTTTCAGTATGCATGCAATAAACAGGATCCATGCTTATATAGAATCAGAAGGCCACCTCAAAACTAGGAAGACAGTACTGTGATTGATAGAAAGTGGACATGTTATCCTCAGGAGTTCATGATCCTGTTTTGTGGGGAGATGAGCTATCTATTGTGATTGGATAGGGTCTTGTACATATCTACTGAGCCACTTTATCATCCTAGGAAATGGAAAGATAGTGTAGGAAAAGGAAACAGAGCAGAATGTAGCAGTTAAATTGCAGCATTGTCAGGGGAAAAATATGCTAGAATTGACCTAGTCTGTAAAACTTTGGAGGAAATTTATTTATTATATATTTATTTATTTCAAATTTCTATTCCGCCCTCCCCGCGAGCGGGCTCAGGGTGGATAACTTATTAAAATACAATAAAAATCATCTGCATTAAAACATCATTAAAACAGCAGTGTATTAATGCACATTTAAAACAGCATGGTGGACAGACAGCCTTCACAGGGAGGGTTAAGATTTTATATATCCCTTTTTCAGGATGGCGGAGGCCCAGCCTCAGCCATGTCCCTGGCAGAACAACTCTGTCTTGCAGGCCCGGCGGAAGGATAGTAAGTCCTGAAATGTCATATGATTAGTTACCTTTCCAAAGTTGTTAAGAAGGGTGTCTCGGTTGGTGTTCTGTTAGTTACATACTGAAAGTTTATCCCCAGTTTTTTATTATTGAAGCTTTTTGTGTGCATATATTTTCTTTTGGACACTGGTACAGCTGTTGTTTGCAGATTGTGAAGCACCAAGTTGGGAATTTGAGAATTCATAGAATCATGAAACTATCAACTAGCTATGAACAAATACTTGAAGTAGCACAGAATTTCATATGGGTAAATGGGAGAGGCACAGCACTTCTGTTTTACTAACAAAGCAAAACAAAACAAAACAAAACAAAATGGTGTATCTTTTTTAAAAATTCCCCCAAGGGAAATTTTTACACTATAGTTTTAAATGCAAAGCAAATTTTACATTAAAATCTGAATTGCACTTTTATGTTTTGCATTTTGCATTGGCACTTGTCCCACTCCTTTTTTGGTTCCTGTTAAACACCAGTTCTTCGGAATTTGCTTGAAATTTGATTAGAATTGTACTATGATGCTGTCCCAAGGATTACACAACGGATAAGTGATTGTATACAGACTTTTGCCCCAATATTGGATGGAAGAAGACTTCCACATGTACCTTTGATGCAGACACATCTGCATTACAGGTGTCAAGTCAGAAATGTACTGTTCAAGATCGGACTCAAATAATGCCCATGACAATAAACATAAATCCTCTGAGAGGATTTAGAGAGCTGCTGTAGCACAGTGGTTAAGCAGTTCAGCTGCAAATCTGCGCTCTACTGGTTTGAATCCCATTACTGCCATGAGCTCAGTAGGTGGCCTTAGCCACTTAGTAGCCACTCCTCTCAGCCCCAGCTCCCCAGCTGTATTGTGGGGATAATAATAACACTAACTTATTCACTGTTCTGGGTGGGGCAATAATTTGTCTCAAAGAATGGTATATAAGCGCAGTTATTATTGTTGTTGTTGAATCGGAACCAAATTATTTCTTCTTCTTATTTTTACATAAAATGCAATAAAAGTTTTGACAAAAGTATATACATTTTATAATATAGGTGGAAAAAGTTGTAAACATCATTTTGTAGTTTAAGGATTAATTTTCAATAGTTTATAAATGGCTTCCAAGCGTTGACCTAAATTGGGAGCAAGACTAATCATGTCTTGTCAAAGATAAGTTCAGTGGGGCTTGCTTCTAGGAAAATGCATGTAGAATTGCAGCCATTGCCGTCCATCTTTTAAATATATGTTTTCACTCAGTGGAGCCATTTTTAAATTTTCCACATTTTCTTATTATTTTCTTTAATTGAAAGTTCACCAGTTTTTGTAATTACCATTTTTTGCAGCAGCTTAAAGACCAATGATCATTTGAATATGATTAACAGAATTATTTCTAACACTGAAATTCTACTTTAAAAAAAAAAAAATCTAATTTTATGTGTGGCATCAAGATGTCTGTGTGAAAGGAACTCACTGAATTGGCCAGACGCTAATGAAGATGCCATTCCAAAGCCCATCTAGAATTACTTAGTAAGTCAGCTGTGGAATTGCATATGGATGTAACCTATTGTTGAGATCCCATTTGTTTATTTATTTTTATTATTTATTTATATCATATTTGTATTCTGCCCTCCCTGCAAGTGGGCTCAGGGCGAATAACAACCTTAAAATCATTTAAAAACATTCCATATTAAAACATTAAAACATCATATAAAAATAGCAGCACTCTTTTGCCTTTTGTTCTTTCTGTCGTTCTAATAATCACAATCAGTTCCTCTTTCATCGTGCAACTAAATGTCTGCACAGACAAAACACCCTCAAGCAATAACCAAGTTTGGATGATGTACAGCAGGCCCTAAGCTACTGTGGCTATGTGGTGCCTGGAAGAAATTTCATCCAATGAGATGCCAGCAAAAATCTCCCTCAAAGTAACACAGAAGGGGGAGGGGGTGAAATTAAGAAAACTTTATCCCATGAAGGCAATGCAATTTACTGAGGCAGCAGTCAAAATTAGTTAGTTCTCTCCCTTAAGGTGAAAATCAATCTAATGACAAACACTGGGAGAATCCAAGCCATTATTTTTACATTGTAGACCAACAGGACATTTGGAGTGTGTGGTTCAGAAACATGCTATCTGGACCATGTTCTGGAGTCAATGTGGTCTTCAGTCCTTCATTTGGGAGGTGGGTGGGAATCAGCAAATATGTAGATTTATTTATTTATTTTATTTTATTCTACTTTTAGCCTGCCCTCCCCACAAGCGGGCTCAGGGCAGGTCAGAACAAGGATAAAACAGTAAGTATAAATATAAATACATTTACAACAATAAAACCAATAAAAGCACATCAAACCATAGTACCCCAAAAGTTACGGCTCATTCAGTTCATCCCTGCCAAAAAACATGCAGAGGAGCAGGTTTCAGATGTTCCAGTCAGAACTTCTCATGAGAGGGGATGTATGAGGTAACTATACAATGCCTCTTAACAGGAGACCAGTCGGGAGGCTTATTAGATGGACACCAGGTCGGCTTCAATCATACGCCTGGCAAAACATCTCTGTCTTGCAGGCCCACCGAAAAGATAGAAGATCTTGGCAGGCCTGAGATTGCACATAAACAAGGGAAAACTCAAGGTGCCTGTAATTAGATCATTAATTGTAAAATAAATGTTATTTACTTGTTTAAAATAAATAAATTTTCCACCCAGAATAAGCTCCTAAAGGCAGCAAAAAACCAGATAATTAAAACATTAAAATTACATTTAATTAAAATACATATATAAATATAGTAAAAACATATTGACATATCAAGTAAATATGGTTTCTTTTATCCCCCGAAAAATTACCATAAATTGGTTTTCAGTAGGATAAAGACTGAGTCATGTATGTGATGAATTTTCATTTTTAAAACGTTTCCTGAGCACTTCCACCATTATTTCAACACCTGTTCACTAGGGCAAGGGGGCACAGCTAATACTGGCATGTAGCCCACCCTCTGGACCTTGCAGAGTGATACTTTTCCTCTTCCCCCTCCTGCTTCAGCATACTGATCCCCCCAAATTTGTCCACAGGTATCATTAGATTCTCAGGAAGAGCACAGGGGAGGGCAAAGGGGGAGGGCTCTGGTCCCAGAAATCACCACTCCTATTTTGAAGATTTGATGCTCTTAATTCTTCAGGAAAGTGTGGTTGGATCCATGGCACATTTCTGTTTTGAAAAGCACTTGCCCCAAATCCTGGGCTTAGCTTTGTATTTTTAATCTTTTGATTTCTTTCAGTCCTATGGTTTTATCATCTTTGCATATGTGGAAGCCCCACAATGGCAATCAGGAAGAGCAGCAGGGTTCGAAGAAGAGCTCAGACTCCATCTACACATCAAGCAATCCTTGTGTATGTTGTGGAACAAAACAAGAACTTTGTATCACATGTGCAGTGGGAGTTTTGTTCCACATGCACTGTCTCTTTTCTGTTTGTAGACATACCCTGCATGGAGAAATGGCTAAAGCCTCCCCTCTGCTATTTCCCCTTCTGCAAAACACCTCATGGAGCTGCTATTGGTTCCATTCTGTTTTTAGCCACATAAGTAATGCGAATTTTACAGTGAAGTTAATAGCAGTTCCATGGGGCAATTTGAGGATGGGAAAACAGCAGGGAAACTTAAGGGACTTCTTCCTGCATGCTGTGATCACAAACAGAAGAAATTTGTATGTGTCTAGGAGGCACAAAACTCCCATGCACATGTGATACTAAGAACTAAACTACAAGAGACGAATTACACGAGGACGCTCATGTGAAGGGAGTCACAATGTTAGCCAGGAAACAGTTTTAAAAGAGATTAGAAGGTTCTGTCAATTTCCCCTCTCTACAGAGCCAGCAAATATCATTCCTCTTCGTCCCCTAGAAGGGGAAGTGAAACTAACAGAGCCTTGGGAAGGCAATACGTAAATTAACAAACCCTCTAAGGAGCAATCTTTGCTGGCTCTGTAGAGACGGGAAATTGACAAAGCCTTCCGATCTCTTTTAAAACTCAGCTTCCCGGCTAACATTGTGACTCCCTTCACGTGCGTGTCCTTGTGTAATTTGTCTCTTGTAGTTTAGCTCTAAGTGGTCCACAGGGAATACTAGGACTTTGTAATATGTAAATGGAGTCTCGGGAAAGATTCTGTCCTGACACAAGCTACATTGAAGTTGACACATGGCTCACACATTTGCACAGTTCACCCACATGCTACAGTGCCACATGGTTGTGCTGGTGCTCAGTTCCAGCAACCGCAGAGTGCCCAAGTCTCAGAGACAAATGGGGAGGGCCACATTTCTTAGGCCAGAATGGAGGATGTTTTAGAAAAGGCAGGTAAGAATGGAAGGGAGTGATGATCTAAATAACAGAAAAAATTGGGAAGCAAAAGAACAGAAGAGGCTCCTCGGGACTAAATACTAGAGACACTGTAAACCACCCTTCCCAGAGTATATAATGAATATTATTCAATTTATAATACTAAAGTGCCAACAGTAAATAGGATCAATTACATACAATTATTTCACAATTCCATCATTCCATAAATACATACAGCTAGTTGTTTACAATAAATAATTTTTTAATAATACTGTCCAACTGGTGGGGATGAAGTATCCTAAATCCCAAGATCAACGTTTTTGTGATAAATTCATATAAGAGTCCCAGAAGCTCTTGGACAGTATTCCACTTTGTGAACCCTCTCAAAGCACTGATACAAATTTTCTTCCAGTACTATACAGTTGCCACCGAGGCTGCAAAATCACAAATATGCCAGTGCTGTAAAGTTGCCTGCAAATTTCACAACCGTGCCTATGGGTCTTGCCAGCATATTCATTCAATCCCATTTCGTATATACACTTCTCCATAAGCTCCTTTATACAGTATAACTTGCAAAGCAATCAGTATTTCACCTCCACGTTGGTGGTGGTCAGGGCTTTTTTTCAGCTGGAACGTGTTGGAACAGAGTTCTGGAACCTCTTGAAAATGGTCACATGGCTGGTGGCCCCACCCCTTGATCTCCAGACAGAGGGGAGTTAAGATTGCCCTCCGTGCCACTCAGCAGTGTGGAGGGCAATCTAAACTCCCCTCTGTCTGGAGATCAGGGGGCGGGGCCACCAGCCATGTGACCATTTTCTCTGAGGGCAACCCACTGAGTTCCACCACCTCTTTTCCCAGAAAAAAAGCCCTGGTGGTGGTATAGATCTGCTGAAGGAAATCCCTTTTACCCATAGAAGTTTTATGTAGGCTCTAACTAGAGCTGCCAACTCCAGGTTCAAAAATTCCTGGTAATTTGGGAATGGGGCAGGGTATATTATCATAGAGTCCACCCTGCAAAACAGTCATTTTCTCCAGAAGAACTGATTTGGAGATCAGCTGCAATCCCAGGAGATCTATGGGCACCACCTGGAGGTTAATGACCCAATATCCAACCGATGGATTTGGATCCTATGAGATTGTTCCTTTTGCACTTCCCTTTTGGTCACTGCAGCACTTTTTTCCTCAGTTACTACCACTTCCGTGTGGATAAATGTACCTTGAAAAACAATGATCTTGTGCATGCAGAAGTGCTAGAAACAGAGAAGGTGGCGCTGCAGTGGAAGAAAGCATTTGTACCAGCTGGAAAGCAGTGCGAGGTGAACGATGTCACACGATCTAAGCCACAATGTTTATATCACCTAACATCATAGGTCAGAAAATTTAGCTGATTTGCACAGGTGTCAAGAAAGTGTTATTCTGTGTGGATGGGTGAGATTTTTAAGGGCTTGTGGGAAGGTTTCTTCTCGAAATATAATGCCCACGAGTCCAATGGTGAACTGAAATCTCACAGTTGAAAAGTATTTTATTACTTTAAGTATATTTTCCTCTCTTTTAGCAGAGATTTATAAATGTGATAGAAATGGTTTTATAATGTACTGCTGCATTGTTAGAGAATGTAAGCTCTGTGACCTATCTAGAAACCTCAATGCTGCTTTAATTAAAACAAAACTGAAGCCCTACAGAAAAGTCTTGTACCAACAAGTTGCTGTCAGCACCCTGCTAACTATCTGAACTGAACTGTGCATATCTCTCCCTAAGCTACACAGATATGGGTGCCAAAAAATGCCGCTTACGGTCCTTTTAAAGGTACAGGCAGATTATTTCTAATTTGTATCTCAAATTAGTAGTACCCAGTAGTAATAACACCCACTGTCAGAATCAGAGATTAATGAACATCTAATGCCATAAGGAGCAAAGTCTTCATGTGAAGCAGAAATTAATGTGATTTTCCACAGCTGATGTATTTATACTTTAATGTCATTAGTAGAGCTGTGCATGGTTTGCATGGACATAAAACAAATCAGAATACATACTGCTAGATTTTGACTTGAGGCTGCCTCCCATCTTGCTTCTTCATAATGGATGTCCCACAGAATTCATTGCCTGTATACATTTCAAACTACCAGCAGTGTATTTGTCTCTTACCGGACAAACAGGATGATACTAATGGTATTTACCTCAATGAAACCATTTCTGTACTGAATTTAACTGAAGACTGATATGGAAACTATTCATAAAACAGACTGATATGGAAACTATTCATAAAACAATTCATAAAAACAATAACATTTTAATTAAGACAACAACAGTAAGGCTATACGTCAACATAACAAGGTATGGGGTGTCTTCTGGCTCACTCTCATTAAGGGATGGAGGGTGTGACAACAGAGGTGCTGCAGATGTGGGGCATTTCATGTACCCTGGTCAATGCACAACAGATTGGCAGTGGTTATATAAGGATACTCTTGCAATCTAGGCTTCTTCATAAGGCATTTACCTGCTCTTGAGAAAAGGCGGTATGGGGTAAGCTGGTGTAGCAATGAACTAGGGTATGGATTTTGGAAATTTGAAAACAAGCAGAAATTTGATACAGAGCTATAAAACAATGCTGAAACAAGCATAAGCCATTTAACATTGCATATTAAACGATGCAGAAGCTACCCAGTAGAATCATATTTACAGCAACATACAGTGCACAGTAGTGTGGGCTATGAGTCTCAAGCTAAATACTTGTGAATACCTATAGCAGGGGGGAATCAAATGTTCTTCAGCTGCTGCTAGCCAGCTAGTAGGCTCTTTCCTCTAGTTTCCTCCCCTGCCAGTGCCTCACAATTTAGGAAAGCGCAGGACTTTTGCAGCTTTGCTAGGTGTAGTATGAAACGAGATCTCCTTTCTCTCCCTTTCTCCATACAGACATGTGCTAGTGGGTAGGGTTGGCAACTCTGGGTTGGGAAATTCCTGGAGATTTGGGAGGTGTAAGTCCTGGGGAAGGCAGAGTTTGGGGAGGAGTGGGATCTCCATGTAACAATAATATAATTAGTATTAAATAGTATTTGAAAGATGACATGTAGTAGCATTTTACAGTATTTCCTACCATTATGGAGCATGGTACTTGCTCTTTATGAGGCACTATCTCCTTCTAACCGACATGCTTCTTAGAACTCTTTGGCTAAACCCAATCCAGTTCATATCCAGGACTTACTCTGTAACACAGATATTTAAAAAGAGCTTTCTAAAACAATCCCAAAATTGCTTTACTGTAAATTTCCTGGCCTATAGGGAATATATCCAAGTGTGGTACTTAGACTGTATCAACATTCATTTGGGATAGCTTCCCATTCTCTTCTTTTAGACTCACAGAAGAGGACTCTCTCTTTTTTCTGCATACGAATTCTAGCAGCACACACATCAAATCTGACACTGGAATGTGTCTGGAGTTCCTCTATGCCATTAGCTTACAAACAGTGCTAAACAGAGTTACACCTTTCTAAGCCATTTAATTTCAGTGGATTTTGAAGGATATAACTCTGTTTAGGATTGCATTGTAAAGCCTTTTTTTAAAAAAATAATAATAAAGGCCCCCGCTCTTTCTTTCTCTCTGCACACAAAAACCTCATTGTTCAGCTTTTGGTGCTTCTCTGGAAGATGGAACAAGCACCCAAACCACAGAACATTAACCGTAAGATGCACTGGGTTGCTTAATAAAGCTTATTATCAATTTATTATCATCAGGGTGGAGTTCCATATTGCTGCTGGCGAAATACTTACATCAATGGCAAACTTAACCCAATCAAGTCTGGATTTGAATTAAACTGGAAAGAAAGTGATTCCAAGTTTAGAAATATATCAATATGCATAAATGCCTGTTATTGTGTTTCATTACTGTCTAGTGTGTGACCAAGAAACAGAACTCAGGATGGAGCCATGCAGTTCCAAGCCAGACAGATTCTTAATAATCCCCATTAAGTTCTGTAAACAAGTTATAACTGGCAAAGCAGTAGGGGTAAGAACAAAGTGACTGAGGTCACCAGATGCAGGGGGTAAAACTGCCACCATTTTTGGCTTGGCTCCGTTTATCTTTAATGCAATATTTCCAGGGCTTTTTTTCAGCTGGAATGTGGTGGGATGGAGTTCCGGCACCTCTTGAAAATGGTCACATGGTCAGTGGCCCCACCCCCTGATCTCCAGACAGAGGGGAGTTTAGATTGCCCTCCACGCCACTGCGCGGAGGGCAATCTAAACTCCCCTCTGTCTGGAGATCAGGGGGCAGGGCCACCAGCCATGTGACCATTTTTGCTGAGGGCGATTTAAACTTTAAAACACTCCCTCCTTGTTCCAGCTGACTCAAGGTGACATCATTGCATGGTCCCGGAAGCATGTACACACTTTGTGTATGCGCACGTGGTACCAGGGGCACCACCTCCTGCCAGGAGCTGCCCCCTGTGCTGGCAACCTGCTGAGTTCTACCACCTCTTTTCCCAGAAAAAAGCCCTGAATCTTTCTATGCAAAAATAAAGTTAAAAGAAACACACTGTCATCTATTTAATATTATCAACAGGAGATGCCTCTTCTTCTGAATGTCTGCATGGGATGCTGCTGTAAAACACAGAGGTGGCAGCCCTAGCCTTCAAGCAAATGGCATCAAGAAGTATACCTCTGTTCATGAATGGCACAAGAACAACTATGGCCCATCAAGTCCAGCATGTGGTCAACTGGATGCCCCTGGGAAATCTACAAGCAGGGCATGGAGTCCAAAGCGTCCCTCTTGTTGACCCTCCGCACTAGCATTCCAGGGGTATTACTGCCTCTGAACATGGAGATTCCCTTCAGCCATTATGACTAGTTGCCATTAATGGACCTATTCTCCATGGATTTGTCTAATCTCCATTTCAAGCTAAAAGTAGTGGCCATCAATACATCTTCTGGCAGTGGATATGGGACACTGCTGCACTGGCAAACAAACAAAGTCCAACCTTTCTTGTGTGGGGTTCTAAAAAGGAATATTCTCTCTGGTTCGGATCCAACCAGCTTTCCCACTCAATCTAATCTAATTCCCCATACCCCACAAAGTTTTGTCCAGGTCCCATGATCCTTGGTGGTCAAAGAGGACATAGTCTTCCCATTTTCCCTAGCAGAAATCCTGGTTGGATCCAACCCTTGCTGTGCCAAATGCACAAAGACACCTTGTGCTCTCTGCAGAGGTCCAAGCAAGAGACATATCTGTTCTCAGCCTTTCACATACACACATTTTGCAAACAAATTTTTATTTATCTTTAAAAATGCATCAGAACACCATCTGATATGAACTGTTATCTGCACCAGTGTACACTGTGTACAAATTTGGGGTAAGGTTGTGGGTTTACACCTCCCAGCTTGTTTCGGGTGTGGTTTACCTCACCCCAGTTCAGCCATCTGTCTTTTGAGACACACACACCCCTCTATAGCAAAGCGGCTCTGGTGTGCAGCAAGTGGGAGAGGATTTGGATTATGTGTTGTTGCACAGCTGAGCCACTGTAGTGGGAGCAGACGCACCTGCAGAACGTCTCCCTGCCCTGGAGCTGTTAATAATAACAGGAGCCTCTTTGCTTTGGGAGGAAAGAACACTCATAATAAATCCAATGAAAATATGTGTTTGACAAACAGCTAATGATTTCTTTTTTTGTTTGAGTCAGAGCCAAAATGGATTTGGGAAAAAACAGAAATTCACAAGGAAGTTCTTCTAACTTGTATTTGCTAGCAAAATTATCGGAAGAGTTTGTTCTGCTCATCCCTCTCCCCATAGTCCTACTTGTGGGTGGGTTGCCGAATGTGAGGATTTTAGAAGACAGAACACCATCTGATTTACAGCTCAATCCTAAACAGAGTTACTTCAATGGGCTTATACTGGAGTAACTCTGCTTAGGATTGCACTGTAAATTCAGTGAATTAATATTTAACCTACCAAGCACTTCCCTTCAGCATTTTGGCAGGAATGCAGCAAATATAATCTCAAAAATTGAAGTACATCAAAATTAAAGTAGTTTTGGGGTTTTGAAAAAAAAAGACCAAACAATTCAGAGCATGACTTACAGAGCTCCTGAACTTTGTCCCTTTGAGCTATTGCAAAACAACAGCAATACTGTTGTCCCCCCCCTCCTCTCTGCCGCAATCCCACCATGCCATTTACTCCAACAGAAAGGAGAACTGCAGGATAGTTGCAGGTAGAGTCTCTGCTGTGGCACACTGAACAAATTAAGCTGCCTTATACTGAATAAGATTATTGCTCCATCAGGGTTAGTCCTGTCTATTTGTATGGGCAGTGGCTGCCTGGGTCTTAGATGGAGGGCTTTCACATCACTTACTACCCAATCCTTGAACCTGGGGTCTTCTGCAGGCCAAGTAACCTCACATCCAGTTCAGGGAGGGGGAAAATCTAAGTTCTCCCTTCACAATGGTGTAGCTAAGCTCCACATGCCCATCCCTTTAAAGCCCTTTACTAAGGTTTTCTTTCCCTAGCTGAGCTACAGTGCTTTGAACCTGCTCAGCTGTGAAGTGGGATGGGGGAAGTTGCTAGGCCATGGGATGTGTGGTCATTGACACTTCTGCAGTGATGCAATGGACTGGCAAGATTGGGATGGAGACGGGGACAGTAGTGAATGATAGAGGCCCTGCAGAGGCTAATATTAATTGAATTAACTTGTCTCTCTAATGAGCTTTCAAAGGACCTTTAGGAAAGTCAAGAATCACCAAATGACAAAGATTTGGGTCCAATAGCAACTTAAAGACCAACTAGATTTCCAGGGTATGAGCTTTTGAGAGTTTGTATCTGACAAAGGGAGCTCTAACTCTTGAAAGCTCATACCCTGGAAATCTAGTTGGTCTTTAAGATGCTATTGGACTCGAACTTTGTTTTTCTACTACAGACCAACACGGCTACCAGCCTGAAACAAATAACAAATGTGATCTAAACCATGCCTGAATGGCATCAGTCAGTGTTCCCAGTAAAATGTTTCTTAAAAAGCCAGAAAGATTTCCTGGAGACATGCCAGTACTGGCACAATGTGTGTGTCAATATGAATACAGACCAAATTCCTTGAGAAATAGGTTCTGTGAGTACTGTCAAATAAATTATACACAAATGTGTGAACTACACTCCCACAATGTTTGCTCCCAAAGAGATCATACAGGGGGAATGGGGGGGGGGTGCTCCAGAATTCTTTGCATGCGCAGAAGACCAACAGCGACTTTGAGTGCAAAATTGACAGTCCTAAACAGTTACACTTTTCTCAGTCCATTGAAGTCAATGTGCTTAGAACTGCCCTGGAAACTTCCTCCAAATCTTGGTCCCACCAACTACAACTCTCTCCCTACCTCATTGGATTCTTCTAGCACCTTCCATATATAAATTTCCCTCTCCTCCCAATGCAGACTAACTTGTTGAAACTTTTTCCCCGGAGTATCACTTGATGCCCTTTGGGCCAGGGAATGGGATTGCAGTTTCTGTAGAAGGCTGGGCTTCCTTTAATAGTTGGGTAAGAGCACAAATTGCAGCAGAGTCTCTGCACTTTCCAAAATTAAAGGATCAGGAGCAATGATTGCACTGAATTATGTAACCCTTCTTGGGAGTTGTTTTGGCATCAACAAGCAGCCCCTTAAGAGATGCTTTGAGACCTGCTGGTTGACTGGTCCTTTCCTACCTCTGGCATTTGCATCTTTCAGTCTCTGCTGAAGCTCCAACTTCTGGAACCATGCAATTAAGTAAGAATATCCAATTTCTCTCTCTCTCTTTTTAAAGAAAGCAATTTTCTAAATCCCCTTGGTGGCAGAGAAAACTTGAAAATGCAAACCCTACAGGCTCAAAAACTGGGCCGTCAGTAAAATAAACCACAAACATTGTTATTTTTAAGAGTAACAAAAAACCTCTTGTGCCTTTTCAACTAGTGCATTATGATCTTCAGGGGCCCAACAATAACTGACATCATTCCTTGCACACATAACAAACAAATCTACATTGACAAGGCATGTAAGGATATGTATACAGTTAATCGGTTACTTGCCAGTAATAAGCTTATGTCTGAAAAGTTACTGCCTATCACTCCTTCTTTAAAAGCAAAATTGATTTTTGTGGCCTGCGACTTGGAAATCTTAAGCTGCAAACTGCTAGGCTGGCTTGCGCAAGAAAATCCTATTCCCAGTTACCGGGCTTGGAAAGAAACCTCCTCAAGACAAAGTTCTTTTGACTGGTGCCTTTCACTCTCAGGCTTGACTGGTAAATTAAAGACTCATGTGCTCTTTCATATCCTTGAGGGCTTGTGTAGTTCAGCAAAGGACTGCTCAAAGCCAGGAGCTGCTAGTCACAATTTGTCATTAACACTGAAACTTGCTGCAGATTAACACCCAGACTAGAATCCCTTCAAGAATTGCCAAGGAAGCAGAATTCTGTAATACTACCCTACTCACCTGTTAATCAAAGCACTCAGGATATTGTCATTTATACATCTTATTTACAATGTGTCTGCTTTTGAAGAGTTCAGTTTCAGTTTGCCCACACCAGGTTGAGAAATTCCTGGATATTTAGGGGTAGAGTCTGGGGAGTATGGGAACTGTGGAATGGTAGGGGTGTGCAACCCCAAAAGATTTGGGTTTCCTGCTTCTGGTTTACCCAGAGCAGGAAAAAATTCAGGCAAACCCAAAACTGGTGCAGGTATTTAAGCTGATTCGGGATTATTATGGAAGATTCAGCCATTGTTTCCAAGTTTCAGGGACATTGGACTTTGGGGGCCATGTTATGCACCCCCCCCCAAAGAAAGTCCCCCCAGCCGCCGCCTATCTCCATTGTTTCCTAAGAGAAAAATTGGGGGGAAGGTTCCCAGGAGGCTGGGGGTGGCATTTTACAAGCAAAAATGCACTAAACTGGCAGGAGACCCTCTCCCAACTCTCCTCCCATGGCCACCAAAGTTTCAGGGAGATTGAACTTCGAGGGGGCATGTTATGCCCCCCCAAAGAAGGTCCCTCCAGCCGCATTATTCCCTATGAGGACTAACGTCACACCAGAGAATCACAATAAGAAAAAATTGATTAAAATACACAACAAAATCATATGAAGCAAGCGAGTGAGTAACTAGAAGTGAACTAATGAACAACCTGGCACCTATGAAGGGTGAGAAAACAAGGGCTGTGGGCTCCTGGCCTGTGGCTCACAGCAGGATGTTTGATGAATGGGCTATTTCAGTGGACATTGGAGAGATGGGGGTGACATTTTTCAAAGCTGCCCAGTATCTGGCAAGAATTCTCTCTGCTTATCTAATTTCTGTAGCATCTGGAGAGGTGACAATGCAAGGCCCCTCTTTCCCTCACCTTTTTTCTATACCAGATCAGTGAGGCACAAAACTGCATGACTCTCCAGGATGTTACACAAAGAGGAAATTAATCTGGTTTGCATAACAGAGACAAGGTTAGAAATAAATGATGTAGTGTGCCTGTCCCAACTAACTCTGCCTGGTTATGCAGTCCTCCACCAACCCCACACAGGTGGCTGGGCAAGAAGGGGTGTCATTATCCTCCTTGAGCAGACTCCTGGTACAAACTGTAGGTGGCATTGACTGTATGCTTCTTTCATTGGGGGCTAAGGATAGATTATGCCTTCTGCTTGTTTATTGGCCTCTAGCTCCTCTTGTGACAGAGGTGCTCTCGGATCCAGTGCTGGAGTCATGTAGACTGAGATTCTGCAGGGGCAACATTCATGCCCAGGATTTTATAGTCTCTGGGCCTCTCTCAAATAATGATGGGCCCCGCACATTAAAGAGGCTACACCTTAGAATTAATCTTTTCCAGCAAGTCTTTGAAGGTGGAGCTTGTTTCAGGGTTGGTGATTCAACCTGAACCATTATCTACTGAAGACAAGGGTGAATTTGGCACTGAAACCCCACAAAGGGGTGGGGCAGTTAAAATGATCTGCCCATTGAAAACATAGATCCTTGTGGATTCCAACATCAGAGAATCACAATAAGAAAAAAATGATTAAAAATACACAAAACCATATGAAGCAAGTGAGTGAGCAACTAGAACTGAACTAATTAACAATGTCCCTCAGTGCAGCCAAAATGATGAAAGGGCCTCAACTTCACTCCAGAGAATCATCCATTGAATTCAACCCAAACCAAACTGAACCATGTGTTGAAAATTAGTGGACTGTTCTAGGAGGCTGGGGGTGGCATTAAATGCACCAAACTTGCAGGGGACCTACTCCTATCTGTCCTCTGGAGATCACCATCAGGGAGCTTGGACTTTGAGGGGCCATTTAATGGTTTCCCAAAGAAGGTTGACCACCACCCCAGCTACCCCACTTTCTATTGTGGGAAAATCCAGACTCCCACAATAGGAACACATGGAATGTGGCATCCATGGCCACAGGGAGAAACCCCTCAATACCCCCCCCCAACAGCCCAACAAAACCAAAGACAAACTCCTCAACATCCCCCCGCCCCCAAGCTGGCTGGTCAGCCACTCTCCATGCTTCCCTATGGGGCCAACCATCACAACAGAGATTCACAAACACACACACAAATCAATTAAAAAATATTTCTTGGTAACAGCAATAAATTAAAAACATCACATTAGTGTTAAATCACAATGTACAGTCCTAGATTAAATCAACCCCCACCATCACACTAGAGAATCGAAAACACTCCAAAAACAGAACCAAAAACACAACAAAAATATTTTTTTTAAAAAATCATTTCTTGGATTTCTGGGAACAACATTAATAGCACATTCAAATCATAACATACAGTCCCCCACCTTGAAACAAATTTTAACATCACACCAGAGAATCACACACCAAAAAATACTTTAAAAAATATTTCTTGGATTTCTGGGAACAGCATTAATAGCACATTCAAATCACCGCCCCACCTTAAAACATTTTTTTTAAAAAATACTGTCCTCCCAGAGAATCCCCCAATCGGGAAGGGAAGAGCTACTTGCTGATGCAGCAACTGGCTCTTTCTCTCAGCCAATCTCCCTTCCCTGATCACCCCCCTCTCCCTGCTCCCTCTCCTGCCTCTCTCACTCCTCTTCCCCCTCCCATCAGTTGAAAGTCATGGGAAGAGAGTTCTTTGAAGCTTTATTCCTCTTGCCGTGGCAAGAGAACCTGCTTCAGGTTGCTCTGCTTCAGGTTTCCCGGATCAGGCCAGCTCTGCTGGGGCTGATTCGGGAATCACAGATCAACCCAAATTGGGGTTGATTTGGGTTTGCTTCAGGTTTCTGAAACCCGAAGCACTCATCCGTAGAGTGGACAGGGACGGACCTCAGTGGGGTATAATGCCAAAGATATCACCCTCCAGAGCAGCCTTTTCCTCTAGGAGAACTGTAGTATGGAGATCAGTTGTAACTCTGGGAGATCTCCAGAACCTGGAGATTGTTAACCCTAATTCAGTTAAACTTCTTTCCGCTTTCTTAGCTGATGAAACAGCTGATATTCTAAGGCCTGTTGTGGCATAGTGTA
This sequence comes from Eublepharis macularius, assembly GCF_028583425.1. Lineage (NCBI taxonomy): Eukaryota > Metazoa > Chordata > Lepidosauria > Squamata > Eublepharidae > Eublepharis > Eublepharis macularius. The sequence continues at coordinate 140,988,382 of NC_072794.1, forward strand.
CTCCAAGAACCTTGGAAATTTAAACATGGAATGTCATTTCTTACGAGGAAACTGAGTGCTATAACAAGCAGATGTGTGATGTCTGCTTGAAATCTAATTTTGCTGTTGCTGCATGGGCTCCATAGCGCAGAGTGGTAAGTTGCAGTACTGCAGTCCAAGCTCTGCTCACAACCTGAGTTCGATCCTGGCGGAAGTCGGGCTCAGGTAGCCAGCTCAAGCTTGACTCAGCCTTCCATCCTTCCAAGGTCGGTAAAATGAGTACCCAGTTTCCTGGGGGTAAAGTGTAGATGGCTGGGGAAGGCAATGGCAAACTACCCCATAACAAAAAAGTCTCCCAAGAAAACATTGTGATGCGATGTCCTCCCCATGGGTCAGTAATGACTCAGTGCTTGCACCTTTATTTAACTGCATGGTCTCAAAATACAGTATGTAAACCATCACAAATTTTCCTGAGAATTCAGAGGGGGGAAAAACTGTAAACTTAAAGCCACTCTGTGCAAGCTTGGTGGAACTTTCCTTATTAATACTTATTGTGTTACAGAGTTTAGTTCAAACATGGTGCATGGGGATGAGCCCAAGATCAGATAAAAAGAAAAAGTCTAGAGGCTCTGAAATTTCTAATTCTTTTAGAAACTATGACTAGCACACATTCAATGAACCAGTTTGGGCTCAACTTTAAACATGATTACAAGAATGTCATCACATGGATATTAGTCACCTGGACTTTTTTCTGGACTTGAATCATGAACAGGGCCGATTCCAGATGACTAACCGGAAAGCGCTTCATGCCGCCATGTTCCGGATCATGACGGGGAAAACACAAAATATTGCGTTTTCTCCCGCGAGTTTGGCATGACGTCGCGTCAAACTCGCGTGAGAAAACGCGATATTTCGTGTTTTCCCCGTCACGATCCGGAACATGGCGGCATGAAGCGCCTTCCGGTTAGTCGTCTGGAATCGGCCCAGGTCTAGATAAAAAATCTTGGATCCCATTCAATGATCCACCTAGGATTTTTAAAAAAGTTTTCACACAATATTAACAAGTGTAAAACAGCATAACTATATGATCAGTTTTAAAAATTTAAAAGTGGTTTACCATGAGGAAACAAAAACAGACACACTTGACGTTGTCTCATTGAAGGCAATAGCACTTACTTTTTATTTTATTTATTTATGGTCCAACTTGCTCACTGACGCCCAAAGTGAATTACACAGTGCAGGCCAATAAGATCAACTGCTAGGACATTCACTGAACAAATATAATAGGGTATGGGTTTTAGAAATTTGAAAAACAGCATGAATATGAACACAGAGATTAAACATTACTGAAACAGAGCATGCATAATTAAACATGACTTTAAAGAAGTGGAAACTACCCAGTAGGAGCTTATCTACATCAACAGTCAGTATTAGGGTTGTTAGGCTCCCTTACTCTCCCAGCAGAAGGGGAGATCTGGCTCTCATCTTATTTTTCCTTTTTGCACATGTGCAAAATATGTGTTCCTGGGCCTGTGCAATGACATCACTTCTGGGCCACAAACTGGCCTGATGAGAAGTATGAGAGAGCTCCCAATGCAGTGTGATGATGTCATTCCGGGGAGTGACATTGTTGCGCCTCCTTGGGAGTGCACATTGGAGGCCCGTTCCCCTGCCTTTCCCCCTTGCCGGCCACTTGAGTGGTGGTGGGAGGTGGAGGGTGGTAGCAAAGGATCCCTGCTTCTGCTGGGGGAAACGGCAACCCTAGGCAGTATCCAGTAGAACAGTCTACAGCCCTGGTCCCTTTATCAGGGCCATTATCTGAGCCATTTCTTACTAAACAGCCTTATCACCTGTATAAGAAAGCCCTCCTGAATAATTCAGTTTTGCTTAGTTTGATGAAAGCCAGGAAAGTGGGACTTTCTTAGGCTGTTAGAAATCCAATTTAGTGTAACTCATGTTGGGGGATGTACAACATTTTAAAAATTTGAAAAAAAGTATCTGGTTTAATTAATTCCTTGGAATGAAATACTGATCAACTGTCCAAACTGTTTAGCTAACTGAGGGCCAAGCTACAAGTGATGAACGACACTTGAACGACAAGTGTATTTCTCTCTGTTCACTTGCCCTCCACTCAATCCACTTGCCGTTCAAGTGTCATTCGTCACTTGTAGCTTGGCCCTGAGGTCCTTAAAGCCAAGAATGCCTGCTGCATAAGTGTAAGTTTATCTCTTCTGTTATGGACTCATTGAGTAGCAAAATTTTCTCTGCCTCAGTCTCTGGAGAACCACAGCCAGTCAGAGTAGACAATACTGATATAGACCAATGTTCTGATTTGGCATAAGGCAGCTTCACATATCCAAGAGTCAGAGATTTGCACAGTCCTTGTTTAAAACCAAGCACTTCCTCTCTTACAGCTACTCAAAGAGAGTGTGTTCTGCCTCCCTCTCTTGCATAATGGCTTCTCCTGCTGACCATTTTGTTCAAATAATAAGGGCACAGAGTCGTCTAGCTGTTTATATTGGTTAATTTGTAACAGGGCTTTCTGTGTATGCATGGATGAACAGAGAAATAAGCCTCTTCAGCCCTGTCCTGTTCAACCGACATAGTGACCATGATGCATATTGGGGAGAACACACTACTGATACATCTGGTGGCTGGCCTTAAGAACAGACTTAACATCTGAAAAGGGCTTCACACATAAATGGAAACCCTTCCATCCCCCTAGACTCTCTTCTGCCATCATTCCCACCTTCTTGCCATCATATTGGAGCTTGACTGTTTCAGCTGTCTTTCAAATCCATATCCATAATCCTGCTTAAAGATTTCATTTCCTCTGCTCTTGAACCACAATCACAGCTCTTCCATTCTGATTAGCCAAGTGATACCATAGATCGGATGGCTTGGCTCATAGCATATGGCCTGAGAAATGCATTTTCTCCTAGGAGTCCTAGATCCTTCAATAAAAGCCCTCAAGTAGTCATTTATCAAAAGGCTCTGGAGTCTTTTCAGGCTTTGCTATCATCTATAGATCCTCCCCCCACTTCTTTCCTCGCTCAACTGTGCCAACCTAACTAAAGCTGAACATCTGCTAACAAAATGGCAAATTACCAGTGATGTGCCGTCGATCATTGTTATTGCAGGCTAAGGGGAGTCAGTTCAGATAACCAAATATGTTGCTAGCGGAAAGTCAAAGCCAAGCTATTTGAAGGTGTAAAAAACTTTGCGTGATTATTTGTCTGCATATATTTATTTGTTTAAGGCTGGAAAGAGATGCCAGTTATTCATAAATCAATGGATTTTTCTTCTCAGAATGTTCAGGAATTAACACCCCTCATTTTCACTACTATATTGTAATGTGCATCCATTGTAGAGACTGCCTTAATAATTTACTTCTACTATTTAAGTAGTTCCTAGTGGGTATGGTGGGTCTCTCATTCCTCTGTAAATGTTATCTGGCTCAGAGTAGGCCTTAACACTTCCTTCTTGGGGGCTTCTCTGCAATGGTGATTGGTTGGGAGTGCTCCTGTCCTGATCCTTTGCAAGGCCAGGAGCACAAAAGACCAAGGTGACAAGAGGACAAAAAAGTATTGCAAGGGGAAGGAACTATGCAGGTGTGCAAAAGCTGGAGGAGAAGGTGACCAAGAAGAGCTAGAGTTAGACACAAGGAAAGAGTGGCCATTGGGGGAAAGAATGGGAGTTTCTCTTCCCTCTCTCATGGCTATATATGTTCCTTTTGTTTTTATCTGATCATGATTTTCCAAATGGGGTGAATTTTGACATGAACATACAGATGCTGGCAATCACAGATGAATTATGACTTGAGCCAGTCATTAGCTCACAGTCTAATCTACATTATAGGACTTCTGTGAAGATGAAAAAGAGAGACGTGTGTATATAGTGCCCAGAGTTCTATGAGAAACATGGATAAAAATAAGATAAGATAAGATAAGATAAGATAAGATAAGATAAGATAAGATAAGATAAGATAAGATAAGATAAGATAAGATAAGATAAGATAAGATAAGATAAGATAAGCCACTCACATGTGAATAGTGACATTAACAAATTCCAGAAACTGGATTGGATCTAACCAACTTTTCCATTCAATCTTGTCCATTTCCCCTGCTTATTACAGTCTCCATTGCATTTGCCTTTTGTCCAAACATATCCCAAGGTCCAGGCATTGCCTTTTAGTAGACAAAGGGGACATCTCCTCTGTTTTTCACCGGTGGAAAACCAGCTGGATCCAACCTGTCTGCTTCAAAATATAAAACTATAATATGAAATAGAAAACTATATCCTTCAATAGATTTTGGACCAGGTTTTAAATGAGAATATAATCAGTAACATCATTTTTTTTTCATTAATACTTCCAGTGTCATTTGTTCATGTGAGTTGGGAAATGAACAGAAAACAGTTCAGTAACCAAAGATGCTATTAATGGCTGTGCTATTTGCATTGTTTTATGTTGATGTGATCTGATATGGGCCAGGATGTAAATCTAGGTGGCAAAAAATGAATTCATGAATGGCAACGAATGATTGTAAAGCAAAGCCTGATTTTCTGGATATATTTTTAATATGCATGAGAGAACCTTACATCATAGGACTGATGCTCAAAAGAAAGGTTCATAGAAACAGGTTTCTAGAAAGCCCATTTAATTTAATTTAATTTTCTAAGACATTTAATTAAACTTCATGAATGAGGTGGAGTCTTCACTTCTAAATATCAGAAGAAACTCAAACAAGATAAAACATATGTAACGCAAAATATATGCAATAACAGGCGCTGTGTCAAAAGTTCTGATTATATTCAAGTGAAAGGACCCATCCTCCTGTTTGCCTTCAGGGGTTTGATGCATAAGAAAATCAGGTCTGGTTAATCTGTGTGCATCAGGAAAGTTCCATTATTATAAAATAGTTCTTGGGAGCTCAGATTTTCCCATACTAGTACTTGCCTTTCTGTAACAGGAAAGCCTTTGGAATTTCTCGTGTCAATGAAGACTCCACTATCTGCTCAGCAGACAACTCTGTGACCTCTCTAGATACAGTGAATGTGTGTGAGAGAATTGCAGATTATTTGTTTTAGAAGATTTTTATGTCTCCTCTTCACCTACCTCTCTGTGACTCACAAAGTAACAATAATAAAATAAAATCATAAAAACAACATCATAAGAATTATCAATATCAAAACAAGCTATAAAAACAAGCCAGGGCATAAAACAACATTCAGCAACCTAAAATGATATCCATAAAATAATCTCCAGGCTAGAAGGAGACTTTAGACATGATTCAAAAAGATGAAGTTTGCAGTTAAAAGCCTGGATAAAAAAATTATTTGTCCTAATGTCTAAGGGACACTAAAATAGTTCTCTCATCCATAAGATCAACATTCAGGTAGAAGCCTAGATCAGATGAAAAGAATTTTTGCACATTTGCAACCAGTTGTCGTGAAATGTTTGTAGGTTTTCTCAATCTCCCTGGAAAGGGAATTCCACAGTTTTGGTGCCATGATCAAGAAGGCGCTTTCTTGGGTTGCCACCCATCTAAAACTAACAAGCCCCCTAAAGATGAATGCAATGGTCAAGTAGTTCCATGGGGGAGTAGGTGATTCTGAAGGTATTGCCTACCTGTACAACCTAAGCTATACAGGGCTTTAAGTTAATACCAGCACCTTTATCTGGGCCTGGAGGCAAATTGGGAGCCAGTGTAGAAGGAACAAGGCTGATATGGTCCTTACAACCTGCTCAAGTCAATAAAGATGTTGGTAGGCCAAAATATCAATGCTGCTGATAGAGTCAAAATAAGGCAGCTCTATGCATCCATTCATTCACAGGAAATGACAAATCTTTGTTTAAATATAGGGTTAGTTTTAGTAACAATAACAATAGGGAGATAACCACACAGGCAGCCATTCTTTATGGGTATAAAATGATGTATGTGTGTGTGTGAGAGAGAGAGAGGGGGGAGAGAGGGAGAGAGAGAGAAATTAACTCCTCGGAGGAAGAGTGGATAATACTTTAACATTAAAAAGGTACTTAAAAGATTATATAGTTGCTTTTTTTGGCCTCCTCTGTGGCCCTGGGGGCGCGCAGGGCAGCAGAAGAAGCCGAAAACAGCCTTTCTGCCCCTCAAATGGCAGCCGCGACTGCCATTTGAGGGCTGGGGTCTGGGGTTGGGCTGTTTAAAGGGCCCTGCTGCTTGCAAGCGGCAGGTCCCTTTAAACTATCAGCTGGCAGTCTGCAAGAGGGGAATCCCCCCTGCTGCCTGCCAGCTGATAGTTTAAAGGGTCTTGCCCCTTGCAAGCAGCAGGAGAGTGCCCTTAAAATGATTAAATGCTCCTTTCCCTGCCAGATAGATGTATTTAAACCCCACGAACTGGTTCGTAACTGGGCCAGTTCTGTGCCAGTTCGTGGTTCGTGGAAACTCGACGAACCACGAACCCCATGGTTTGGTTTTTTTCTGGTTTGTGCCCATGTCTATTTACAACTAAGTTTTAAATTAACTAAAGGATATTGTTTGTGTGCTTATGGTGATAGGGCACCACATAAACAAGACAGCATACTTATGTACTATATTTATTAATATGGAAAAGTTTGCACTCTCTATTTACAATTATTAAGCTGCATTGAAATGTCCACTTTATGAAAAGTATGCATTAAATATTGAGAGTGAACCTATCCTTTCCTTTCTATAACCCTTATGAGTAATACAGCACTTAAAGATAGTGATAGAGTATCTATATTCTGAATCATTGAGTATAAATCTCATATGTGGTGCAGGGTAGAAACTGCTCCCAGTCCACAAGCATAGTTACAACTTCTGAATAGTCTTTATTGCTTTCATTATTGCAAATAAATAGATTATTTTGGAATCCATATGCTGAGATCCAGTTCTGTTCTTACTTTCCTTCTTGTTATACCTCTGGTTTAATTCATTCCCAGTACATTCTTTTTCATTAGAGTCCAGCAATAAGTTCATTAAATGTCATGTCTGCTCCCATTTTTATGCCCATCTTTTTTTTTAGAAAGTGTAATGAATCCAAATGAAAGAGCCTTTCCTTTCTTCTAAACTGCTCTGTCTCATCATGTCTTTAATTAAGGAACTGAACTTCCCTCCAGACCCACAGCGTCATCATATTGGCCCCTTAATCTCTTGGGTGGTTGCTCTTAAAGCATACTTCCTCTATGGCTTGTTGTACTAAGTAGAGAAATTCATAATTACATGGTTCAGAATATGAATATGTCTTAGTTCGTTATGCTTGGATATATTATGAACCAAGCAGTGTTTCCAACAATAGTTCTTCTCTAGATCAGAATGTCAAATGAGATTCTTTACGCATGTGGTCAGTGTATGCACAGAGGCTATTTAATCTTAACCCTTCTCAAGGAAATTCTTGTTTGCTATGAACTCCATTACCAGCCTGCATGACCACATGTATGCACACTCTCTCTATTATTTCTCTCTATTATTTCTCATATAGTTTCTCTTTATAGATTCTTATAAATGATTCATATGCCTTCATCCCTTATCCAGTTCTTTTCCCTGGATAGTTTAGTGGAGTGATGGAAAGTACCATCAAGTCAGTCAAGTTATGGCAAGTCCATAGGGTTTTCAAGGCAAGAGGTGTTTGGAGTTGATTTGCCATTGCTTGCCTCGGTGGAGAAATGCTGTTTCTTTGGTGGACTCCCTTCCAAGTACTAACCAGGGCCAACCCTGCATAAGCTTCCAAGATTTGATGAAATCAAGCTAGAGTATTGGTACATTTTTCATTAGCTTTCCACCATAGCTGGTGTCCTGCGCTCTGTAGTTAGATCCCCATATAGTAGCACTAGACCCTTGGCATGGGCAGGCTAGAGCTGGTATCACAAGGCTTGCATCCAATGGACCAGTTGATTCAGCAAGGTTGTCTTACCAGAGTTCATCTTAAGTAGTCTGTAATTGGGCCCAGCTGTGCTGCCAGCAGATGTTGGAGTTCTTAAGGCTGTGTTGTTCATTGTCTAGAATCCTGCAAGGAAGTCCACATACATGCAAACATGTAAAGCTGCCTTATATTAGTCCTCTACACATAGTATTGCTTATATTGAAATAATACCGGTAAAAAAAGGAGTGGGCACCTGCAGGATGGAGGCATAAGAAGTGGAGAACAGAAGTGTGACCAAAAAGTCCTAATTATGTTTACCAAGGTTCCAGTAAAAGACACTATTGCACTTATTAATCAGATTTTCCCAGAGGATGTAACAGCCTTATTCCACCATTGTCTGACAACCAGTTACTTCCAATGGGACAACGAATTCTATGAACAGGTGGATGGGGTGGCCATGGGGAGCCCACTCAGCCCAGTTATAGCAAACTTCTACATGGAACATTTTGAAAAAACAGCTCTAGAATCAGCACCCCACAAACCTAGTGTATGGTTCCGGTTTGTGGATGATACATTTATCATTTGGAGCCATGGGGAGGAAGAATTGATGGGGTTTTTGAATCATCTCAACAACATCCACCTGAACATACAATTCACAATGGAGAAAGAAATCGAGGGAAAACTCCCATTCCTGGATACCTTGGTCATCCGCAAAGCAAACTTTCAGTTAGGTCACAAGGTCTACAGGAAACCAACTCACACTGATCGGTACTTACACAAAAACTCCAATCACCACCCCCGACAGAAAAGAGGCATAATGAAAACATTAGTGGATCGTGCAAGACGGATATGTGAGCCGCACTTTCTCAATGAGGAAATTAATCATCTAAACCACGCACTTCAGGCAAATGGCTACTCCAGAAATGAAATCCGAAGAGCAATCAAACCCAGGATGAATCAAACAACCAAGGAAAAACAAACTCCTACAGGAAAAGTGTTTTTGCCATATATCAAAGGAATTACTGATCAGATGGGAAAGCTTATGAAAAAGCATAACCTCCAAGCGGTATTCAGACCCACCCGAAAAATACAACAGATGCTACGATCAGCAAAAGACAGTAGAGACCCCCTCACCTCTGCAGGAGTATACCGTATACCCTGCAGCTGTGGACAAGTTTACATCGGGACCACAAAGCGTAGCATCCAGACAAGAATAAAAGAACATGAAAAACACTGCAGACTTGGACAACCTGAAAAATCAGCAGTGGCTGAACATAGCCTAACTCAAACAGGGCACAGTATCTTATTCCAGGACACCAAAATACTGGACAACACTTCCAACTACTTTGTCAGACTGCACAGGGAAGCCATTGAAATTCACAAGCATAAGCAAAACTTCAACAGGAAAGAAGAAACCTTAAGAATGAACAGAGCATGGTTTCCAGTTCTGAAAAACACCAGGCTAACAAAACATTCTATCCCCGACAATAGCCCTGCAGAGAAGATTAGCACATCAAGTACCAATCCATATGCAAAAGAACCTCCTCAGGATACAGTGAAGCGTCCCGCCATTAGCATTCCACAACCTGGGAAACCCTTACAGGATGACTCAGCTCAACCCCACCCCTCCTGAGTAGATACAAATGACCTACATCTTTTCCACACTGTGACACTGAGAGATCTCTGTCTTTTGGTGCTACACCTCTGAAGATGCCAGCCACAGCTGCTGGCGAAACGTCAGGAACTACAATGCCAAGACCACGGCAATACAGCCCGGAAAACCCACAACAACCATCGTTCTCCGGCCGTGAAAGCCTTCGACAATACATATGAGGACAGAGTCTACAAACATAGAAATTAACATGCATAATGTAGTATGTAAAGTGCTACTGAGTCAGTTCATTGATCTAGCAATGTCAGTATTGCTACTCTGACTGGGATTGGTTCTCCAGGATCTCAGGCAGCTGTCTTTCACATCTCCTTGATCTTTTTTAACTGGTGATCCTTTTAACTGGAGATGCCAGACATTAAATATCAGATCTGCATGCAGAGCAGATACTCTAACAATGCAACCATATTGCATAGACATGCACACAAGTTGCAAAAAGATGGGACATTTTACTAGGACTGAATAAACCAACCACCTTTTTTGTTTGTTGTTTTCTATAGGACTGCACCTGTAGGACTGCAACTGTGGGGTGGTTGTTGAGCATATGGAAACCCACAATATATGCTGCATATTTATTTGTTTGTTTACAGTCCACTTTTTTCGCTGAGGCTCAAGGTGGTTAAGTCAATACAATCACCAGATGGGACATCCAATAAACAATACAACAGGGTTCACATAGCAGAAATTTGAAAAGAAACAAATTGAATACAGGGATGAAGAAGCATACATTAAAATACAGGAATAGAAAAATGAAACATTGCTGGAAACAAAACATAAGTAATTTGAACATGACATATTAAACAATGCAGAAACTACTCAGTAGAAGGATATCTACATAACTGACAGTACCCAGTAGTATAGTCTCCAGTCCCTGTCCCTTTACCAAAGCCTCTCTCTGAACAGTTTCCTTATAGCATAGCCCTATTGCCTGTGTAAAAAAGCCCCCCTGAATTATTCAGTTTTGCACACTTTGTGGAAAACCAAGAGAGTGGGAGGTTTCCTGACCTCTTCAGGCAGGCCATTCCATAAGCTGGAGACCATCACAGAAATGCACGTGTAAGGGTAGCTGCTGATTTTGTCCATGTGGCATGTGACTTAGTAGTTCACAAGTATTGCAAGCCTGATATGCACAGAAAAAGTCAAAGGTAGAAACCTTGTCTCTTGCTGCCCAAAGCTTCCACAATAAGTGCCAAAGGAGGGGAGGGAGCTCTTGTATTGTGCACTAGTGGTTCTTCATAGTACGATATCAACCATATGACAGCAGCTGCTGTAGCATAGTGGTTAAGTGGTAGTGTTGTGAATCAGTGCACTGTTGGTTTGTGAGCTCAGGAGGTGGCCTTAGGTAAGCCACTCCTACCAGCCCCAGCTCCGCGAATGTATTGTGGGGATAATAACAATACTAACTCGGTTCACTGCTCTGAGAGGAGCACTAGTTTGTCCAGAAATGCATTATATAAGCACACAGTTATTATTATTAACAAGACCGAATACTTTCTGTAGGAAACAACACATGTGTGTTTTTGATGTTAAAATGTTTAGAGATCTTGAGTAAGATTTGCTATAGAAGAGGGTTGCTGGTGCTACTTGCTTGTTTCATGATGTTTCATGTGAATGTTACAGAATTCTGTCATAGATCTAGAGGAGTTAGCTATGTTAGTCTGCAGTAGCAAAATAGCAAAGAGTCCAGTAGCACCTTTTAAGACTAAACAACTTTATTGTAGCATAAGCCTTTGAGAGCCACAGCTGAGGAAGAGAGACTCTTTGCTATTTTGCTACTGAATATTGTGTGACTGGCAACTAGTGTCTCCCCTCCCCCCCCCCCCCACACACACAGAGGACAATTTGTGATGAAAATTTTCCTGACCATATGAATGAAATTCAGTTACCAATATTGCTGTTAAAACTATTCCTGTTGGGGGGGGGTGTTGTTGATGGTATGTAACATTATGGTATGAAAACAGCTGAAGAAACACAGAACAAAGATAAATTTGGCAAACAAAATAGATGGATGAAAATTGTCTTCCCAAGCATGCGAAATGTATAACAAACAAAAAAACCCTATCCCAACCCACATTCATACAGCCCCAATATTTTGCTGTTTATTTAGTACAGTAGATGGGGAATGCAGGGGGGGAAATCTTACTGAATTGTGATTGCAAACAAACATTGTCTGCAATTAATCCTCTACTCACTTATGTGCTGTTGAAAAGCACAGAGACATATGTTTACAGAAATGAGAACATAGTGTTCTTATATATGTGGGAAATTAATGTAGGTTTATGATATGAATAACTTATTCTTAATTTGAACCCACTCAGGTTTCCAGTTAGGAATTCATGCAGAGAAATCCAGGCATTTTTGAAATCTAGATATATTAGCACTATCCAGTCATTATAATTTTGGGGCTCCAACCTATGTAACAGGAGAGAACAGTACCCCAAATGCTCTCAATATATATGGTTGTCATTTTGAGTGAATAGAGCAATATGTATATTTTCCAATTTTGGTACACGCAAAGGCATACCCCTAATAATTTAAGTTGCTGACTGTGCATATCGAAGCTGGAAATGTTTCCCTATTCATACGAAAGGATCATTGCACACATATCAAGAGGATTATACATAGTGTGATCTCCCCTTATATATGGTTGGATCACCCAAATCATGATGACTGCACAGAGCATTTTTTTAAAAAAAAAATAATAAAGATCACTCTAGCACATTACAGTGTCCAAAATGTTCTGCCATTTTTATCCTCTCGGCAGTTCTGAGCAGGAGCAGAATCTAAGAGATCTGACTTGTCCACTACCAAGCAATGAGTTTCCCTCCTCATTAGAGATTTAAAGGAGCGATCCTAAGCAGGTCTAGAAGTCAGGCCATTTTATTCAATGGGACTTATTCTCTGACAAATGTTTTTAGGATTACAGCTGTAATGTGGAAGTGTGAACCCAGTACTTTATGCAGTCCAGCACACCGATGACAGACATTCCAAATCAATGAAAAAACTATTCTTTACAGGGGCTCTACACCTTGGAGTAATCTACAAATCCTGGTGGTATTCAAAATGGGGACATTCAGGATTTTAGGATTTTATGCTGCACCTTCTCATTTTTGGCAGCCAGCAGAGGAGGATTGTTTTGTACTGTTCACTCTGCCCTGAGAATAAAATCCCACATCCTGGATTTCTGTGAACATAAAAAGTAGCACCCAGCAAATTGGACTCAAACATAACATTAGAGAACTGGCTGTTGAACATCAGGTACAGGGATCTCATTGAATATATGACTGACATATATCTGTCATATACATTTATTTTAACTATATCTATATAGAGTTGCCTTACCTGAAGTAATATACTGTGATTGTGTTTATTATGACTTGTGACTTTGAAAGGCAACAACAATGACAGCGTTCCCAACTTGGTGCAAGTATGGTGGGCAATAGTGGTGATGAGGAATCTTTTGCATTTCTAAAATCCCAACAATTTCAATATGCGAGAGCTATGCATCTTATCTCCCACTGTAATCAGTCATCTTAAATGTGCTTAAGTTTAGCTGGATTGTGTAGCTTCACTTACTTGCTTGAGTCACCTAGCGATATTTACCCAGCGCATACTCTTCTGCATAGCACAGTGGTTAGGTGGTTCAGCTGCAAATCATCACTCTACTGGTTCGAATCCCACTACGTCCATAAGCTGAGTAGGTGGCCTTGGGTAAGCCACTCCTCTCAGCCCCAGCTCCCCAGCTGTATTGTGGGGATAATAATAACACTAACTTGTTCACTGTTCTGGGTTAGGCACTAATCTGTCTAGAAGAGCAGTATATAAGTGCTGTTGTTGTTGTTATCCTCTTCCTCCGTTTTGGCTATCTTTTAGGCAAGATACCTTTTAGTATCTCTCGGCCTATTGATTCTGTGATTCTCTGCTCTTCTGCATCCACATTTCCTTATAGGCTGCTTGCCCAGTCTGTGTGACATGTCCCTTTGCAGACAGAGCATCAATAAGGCTCGTTTGTGACAGATCTACTCATCAGCATCTGGTGAACAAGTAGCATGCAGACATACAGCCTCTACACTAGTAGGATTTCACCATTGATCTGGTGAAGCACTTGAGAGAATGGGAGTAGCAGGACAATAAAGCTTGCAATATATCTTCCAGCTTGGCTTTGGGCCTGTATAGATCAGAGCTGCATTAAGAACATTACAGCCTGCTTGAATCTGAGGACTCGTCTGGAAGAGGAGCTGCTAATAAAGAGGAAAAAAATATGCAAAACACATACACAGCAAAGATCTTACAATAATAAGACCACAAATCAAATCAGATGCACCTCAGACTTCAGCATGATCGAGCTTTGTTCTGTAAAAGATTAGAGAGGATGATGCTTGAACAGTAGCAAGCTGCACCAAGCTGATGCTCAGTGATTGGGATCATAATGTGGAGGTCAAATTAAAATTAACCCTTGTGGAAACAGCTACCACATGGAATGAGCCACAGTGTCCTACTATAATGTATACATTCAGCAGCAGCATAACAGTAAACTTCCAGAGATGTAACTCTGTCTAGATGATCTTAAGAAGATCCCTGCTGTGTCAGGCCAGTGGTCTATCTAGACCTACATCCTGGCTCTCACAGTGGCCTAACAGTTACTATGGAGGGCCAACAACAGGGCTCAGCGGCCAAGGCCTTCCCTTACCTCCTGGCACTGGTATTCAGAGGTTTACTGTCTCTGAATCTGGAAGTTCCCTTTAGTCACCATGGTGAGTAGCCATTGATAGACCAGCCCCCCATGAATCTGTCCAATCCCATTTTAAAGCCATCTGTGCATGTGGCCATCAGTACTTCCTGTGGCAGTGAATTCTGCATGTCAATCACTCATCGTGTAAAGAAGTATTTCCTTTTTTCCATCTACTGCCTATAAACTTTATTGAATGCCCTTGAGTATTTTGGGAGAGGGGAAAAAGTTCTCACTGTTTAGTCTATCTATTCTAGGCATAGTTTTATGACCTCGTCATGTCCCCCCTTAGTCATCTCTTTCCTTAACTGAAAAGTCCCAGACTATTCAGTTTTTCCTCATAGGAAAGATGCTCCAACCCCTTAACCATCTTTATTTGAGTCCAGTGGCACCTTAGAGACCAACAAACGTTTCAGGGTATCAGCTTTTGAAAGACAAAGCTCCCACTTCAGATTCAAGGAGGAGTGAAGATCCCTGAGCCTTTATACCCCAGTCAGAAGGTGGGAGGGGTGAAGGAAAGAAGGGAGTCTGGATGTAAAGGTACAACGCAGCTTGATTAGAGGAGAAATTAGCATCTGAAATAAGATAACCAGGGCTTTTTTTCAGCAGGAACGCAGTGGAACGGAGTTCTGGCATCTCTTGAAAATGGTTACATGGCCGGTGGCCCCGCCCCCTGATCTCCGGACAGAGGGGAGTTTAGATTGCCTTCCACGCCACATGGCGTGTAGGGCAATCTAAACTCCCCTCTGTCTGGAGATCAGGGGGCGGGGCCACCGGCCATGTAACCATTTTTGCCAAGGGTGATTTAAACTTTAAAAAACACCCCCCTTGTTCCAGCTGACCCAAAGTGATGTCATTGTGCAGTCCTGAGTTCCACCACCTCATTTACCAGAAAAAAGCCCCGAAGATAACAATCCTATGCCTCTATTCAGCCCTGAAGGTTCCATGGTTTTGAATTTGTAAATGAACTCAAGTTCAGCAATCTCACGTTGTAATCTGCACATGAAGCTTCTTTGTTTGAGGACAGCCACTTCAAGGTCAGAACTGGAATGTCCTGGAAGATTAAAATGTTCTACCATTGAGTTTTGAGTGTTATAACTTTGAATGTCAGATTTTGTCCATTTATTCTTTTGCATAGGGAGGGACTGAACTGTTTGTCCCATGTAAATGAATGGGCATTGATGATACTTGATAGCATATATAGCATTGGAAGATGAACAAGTGAATTAACCTGAGACAGTATAACTGATGTTGTTGTTAGGTCCAGTGTTTGTGTTACTGGTCTGAATATGGAGACAGAGTTGAGATCTTGGTTTACTGCAGGCCCTAGTCCCAGAGTCCATGTCCATGTTAGGACATACATTATTGTGAGTGAGAAGCTGTTTATGTTAGAAGGTTGTCTATGGGCAAGAAAAGGTTTGCAGCTCAAGGCTTGTGATACAACAGTATCATTGATCAGCATAGGTTGCAAGTCATTAATGATGTGTTGAACTGTATGTGAACATCAGTGGTGTTGTTTTGTTTGGGTCTAGCTTGTAGCATATTATCCCTTGGTATCATTCTGGCTTTGTTGGTCCTCACTTCATCAGGTGGGTACTGTACCAAAAATGTCTGTTGTAGATCCTGCAGGTAAGAGTCTCTGTCAGAGGAATTGGAACAGATGTGCTTGTAATATAGAGCTTGGATGTAGACAATGGATTGTTTGGTGAGTTTAGGATGGTAACTGCAGGCATGCAGATATGCTTGCCGATCAGTAGGTTTCTGGTATAAGGTGGTTCTTAATCTTCTGTCATGTATTTGTACAGTGGTGTCTAGAAATGTACTTCCTATGTGGATTCAGGGTAAGGTTGATGGTGGGGTGGAAATTGCTGAAGGCCTAGTGAAATTCCTCCAGTTCTTCTTTCCCATGAGTCCAGATGACAAAAAGGTCATCTCAAGTACATCTCAAGTACAATCTCAAGTACAGGAGGGTTGTTAGTGGGTGGGAGCTGAGGAAGAGCTGTTCCAAGTCAATCATGAAAATGTTGGCATATTACAGTGCCATGTGAATGCCCATGGTTGTGCTGTTGATCTGAAGTAATAAATCTACCTCAAATCTGAAGTAGTTGTGGATGAGGACAAACAGGCAGAGCTTGCTAGCGAAGTCATCTGTGGTGTTGTTAGAGATGGCTTGTAGTCCATCT
Organism: Eublepharis macularius; assembly: GCF_028583425.1. Taxonomy (NCBI): domain Eukaryota; kingdom Metazoa; phylum Chordata; class Lepidosauria; order Squamata; family Eublepharidae; genus Eublepharis; species Eublepharis macularius. The sequence goes on from NC_072794.1 coordinate 141,004,805, forward strand.
TTGCAGGGTATGTTGTTATATGAGACTAGGGATGTGCGTTTCGGCATTCAGAATGCCGAAAGAATGCCGAAACAAAAGTGTTTCGGCTTCTTTCGGGGAATGCCGAAAAGTTTCGGGGAATGCCGAAACGTTTCGGGTAGCCGAAAGAAAAAAGCCGAAACGTTTCGGGATTCTTTCGGCTTTCTTTCGGCTTTTCAATGGGAAAATGCCTCCGTCTTCCCGGACGTCTGGGGGAGGCATTTTCCCACCGAATAAGTCCAAAATTGGTGGGGACCTTCCTCTAACCCTTCTCTAACAACCACCCAAGTTTCAGACAGATTGGACTTTGGGGGCCATGTTATGGCCCCCCAAACCAGGTCCCCCATCCTCCCATAAGAAAGCGAAGGAGCAGCATATTGTTAGCATGCTGCTGCTCATCTTTCTTCATTATTTCCTATGGGGAAAAAATGAAGAGGCAGGCTTCCTTTGCCAGGGGTGGCATTTTGCATGCAAAATGCCCCCTCACCCTCAGGGGCCCTTCTCCCACCCCTCCTCCCACCCCCCACCAAGGCTCAGCCTGCTCCCACTTGGGGGGGCCATTTCATGGCCTCCCCAAGTAGGTGCTCTTTTCTCTACCACTGACAGCTGGGGAAGGCTTGTCTTGCCAGGGGTGGCATTTTGCATGCAAAATGCCCCCCAGCCCTCTGGGGCCCTTCTCCCACCCTTCCTCCCACCCCCCCACCAAGGCTCAGACTGCTCCCACTTGGGGGGGGCATTTCATGGCCTCCCCAAGTAGGTCCTCTCAGCCCCTAAAGTCCACCCCTTACAGCCCCACACAAACCCAATTCCCCCCCAGCTGCCACACACAGACCCAAATCCCCACATTAGCCCCTCACAGACCCAAATCCACCCCCACCTGCCCCACACCCATAACCCCAGGAACAGGCTGGCAAAGGCCAGCCCTCTCCCTTTGTTCCCTATGCTGGGAACTTCTAAACTCTCTTTCCCTGGGCAATTCTGCACAGCCCAGGGGTGCCACAATGGTGGGCACACTTCTGAGTGCCAGCTGGTCCCTGTGAAAGAGCACCTGAACCACAGACACCCTCCCTCAAATTCCCCCACCACCTACAGAGATGGCTGGCCAGCCAGCCGCATTGTTCCCTATGATGGGAACCAACTGCACAACAAAGAATAAAACAAGAACAACACAAAATAAAGTTTTAAATTTTTTTTTCTCCCTTCCAAAGTACAAGTAGGCAAAGCATTATGACACATTACACCAGCAGTCCCCCACACAGAAAAATAACACAACTCACTTAACATCAGAGAATCACAAAGCATGATTCCTGTCAAAAACACTTTATTTCTTGAACAGCTTTAGGTTACACAGCAGGGGGGAACACCAAAGGGCATGGCAGCACTATCTTACACAAAAATAACACAACTCACTTAACATCAGAGAATCACAAAGCACAATTCCTGTCAAAAACACTTTATTTCTTGAACAGCTTTAGGTTACACAGCAGGGGGGAACACCAAAGGGCATGGCAACACTATCTTACACAAAAATAACACAACTCACTTCACATCAGAGAATCACAAAAACACAATTCCTGGCAAAAACACTTTATTTCTTGAACAGCTTTAGGTTACACAGTAGGAGGGCACAACAGGGCATGATAGCAATGTACTACAAAAAATAATACAACCCACTTCACCGTTTTTGACAGCAATTGTGTTTGTGTGATTCTCTGATGTGAAGTGAGTTGTGTTATTTTTGTGTAAGATAGTGCTGCCATGCCCTTTGGTGTTCCCCCCTGCTGTGTAACCTAAAGCTGTTCAAGAAATAAAGTGTTTTTGACAGGAATCGTGTTTTGTGATTCTCTGATGTTAAGTGAGTTTTGTTTTAATTTTTCTGTGTGGGGGACTGCTGGTGTAATGTGTCATAATGCTTTGCCTACTTGTACTTTGGAAGGGAGAAAATAATTTTTTTAAAACTTTATTTTGTGTTGTTCTTGTTTTATTCTTTGTTGTGCAGTTGGTTCCCATCATAGGGAACAATGGGGCTGGCTGGCCAGCCATCTCTGTAGGTGGTGGGGGAATTTGAGGGAGGGTGTCTGTGGTTCAGGTGCTTTTTCACAGGGACCAGCTGGCACTCAGAAGTGTGCCCAGTGCCCACCATTGTGGCACCCCTGGGCTGTGCAGAATTGCCCAGGGAAAGAGAGTTTAGAAGTTCCCAGCATAGGGAACAAAGGGAGAGGGCTGGCCTTTGCCAGCCTGTTCCTGGGGTTATGGGTGTGGGGCAGGTGGGGGTGGATTTGGGTCTGTGAGGGGCTAATGTGGGGATTTGGGTCTGTGTGTGGCAGCTGGGGGGGAATTGGGTTTGTGTGGGGCTGTAAGGGGTGGACTTTAGGGGCTGAGAGGACCTACTTGGGGAGGCCATGAAATGGCCCCCCAAGTGGGAGCAGTCTGAGCCTTGGTGGGGGGTGGGAGGAAGGGTGGGAGAAGGGCCCCAGAGGGCTGGGGGGCATTTTGCATGCAAAATGCCACCCCTGGCAAGACAAGCCTCCCCCAGCTGTCAGTGGTAGAGATGAGAGCAGAGCACCTACTTGGGGAGGCCATGAAATGCCCCCCCAAGTGGGAGCAGGCTGAGCCTTGGTGGGGGGTGGGAGGAGGGGTGGGAGAAGGGCCCCAGAGGGTTGGGGGCATTTTGCATGCAAAATGCCACCCCTGGCAACACAAGCCTCCCCCAGCTGTCAGTGGTAGAGATTAGAGCACCTACTTGAGGAGGCCATGAAATGGCCCCCCCAAGTGGGAGCAGGCTGAGCCTTGGTGGGGGGTGGGAGGAGGGGTGGGAGAAGGGCCCCTGAGGGTAAGGGGGCATTTTGCATGCAAAATGCCACCCCTGGCAAAGGAAGCCTGCCTCTTCATTTTTTCCCCATAGGAAATAATGAAGAAAGATGAGCAGCAGCATGCTAACAATATGCTGCTCCTTCGCTTTCTTATGGGAGGATGGGGGGACCTGCTTTGGGGGGTCATAACATGGCCCCCCAAAGTCCAATCTGTCTGAAACTTGGGTGGTTTGTAGAGAAGGGTTAGCGGAAGGTCCCCACCAATTCTGGGCTTATTCGGTGGGAAAATGCCTCCTCCAGGCGTCCTGGAAGACGGAGGCATTTTCCCATAGAAAAAAGCCGAAAGAATGCCGAAATAATGCCGAAAGAATCCCGAAAGCCGAAAGCCGAAAGAGATTCTTGTTTCGGCTTTCGGCTTTAACGATAGAGAATCTTCTTTCGGCTTTCTACTTTCGGCTATAGCCGAAAATTTTTGGCTTGCACACCCCTATATGAGACTCAACATCCATGGTAGCCAAAATAGTGTTACCTGGAAGATTGTCAACAGATTGTATTTCTCTCACAAAGTCGGTGGTATCTGGCACATAACTGGGGGCATTGATGGCATAGGGGCTGAGAATGGAGTCCATGTATTCAAATATCCCAATGGTGATAGTGCCTATGACTAGACATGGGCACGAACCAAAAAAAAATTAATGAACCAGCAGTTCACGGTTCGGTGCCGACGACGATCCCAAGATCGCGAACCACAATGAACATTTTCTGTTGCCGAACCAGTTCGTGGTTCGCAGTTCGTTGGGCACGGAACAGCCCCTGTGGCACTTAGAGAGCCCATATTCCCAGGGAGTGTTTTGCAAGCTCTCCTACACCCATTGCCCAAGTTTGGACAAGATTGCAAAAGGGATCTTGGAGTTATACCCTCTCCAATCCAAGGCCCCCAGGAAACTCCCACAAAAATCCAAGCTGAATTATACTCTTAGTCTCTCTCCCCAAAGGCTAGCAAGTGGCAAGCAAGAGCTCTGTCCCACTCCATTGCTCGCAGAAAGTGAAACCCAGCCTGGGAGCCCACGGCTATTTATAAGAACAGGTCTCATTGAGCAATGTAGGAGGTCTGTGTTTGGCCATCAGAGCTGCTTATCAGGGTTTGCAGGGATGAGATTGGAGTGCCCATGGCTACAGAACACCCCCTTCCCCCTCCCTTCCCTGGGTGTCTTCTCCCAACTTGTAACCACTTTGCAGCTCCGTGGTTGGAAGGAAGACCTGCCGATCAAGGTAAGCTGGGCTTCCATTCGGGTTTCCAGGGTGACAGAAGGAGCGCAGACAGAGTTCAGGTATTCCCATGGCTCCGTTGCCAGGGGAAATGATTGCTGGCGCCTGACTGTCTGGCTTCCCGAACCACCGCCGATCGCACCAAACCAGGTGTCTCCCAAACTCTGGTTCGTTGGCCGTGGACAATCATGAACTGCTGGATCGTGATCGCGCGATCGCCAATTTCGTGGGTTTTTGAAGTTCATAATGCGGTTTGTGCCCATCTCTACCTATGACCAAGACAATAGGATGTCCATGGCTGCACTTGCCAGACTTGTGTATTTTGGGCAGAAGATAGAAAGTGCCTGGTCAAAGTTCCTGTGGTATGTGATGTCCATGTATATTTCTTCCTGTATGTAGTAGGTAATTCCTTAAAAATCATGTTTAATTCTCTTTGGTATTCCTCAATGAGGTCTGGTGTTATTTTTTTGTAGAAAGTCGTACTGTGAGTGGTCTTTTGGCCTCCAGAATGTAGTCATATTTGTCCTCTTCTATCAGCTTCTTTAAACATGGTATCTAGATTGATTCTGAGGCTGCTTGTTGCAATTGTTTCAGTGAGGGTGAGGTTGTGTTTTGGGTGATGATGTTTCTTAATCATGTTAGTTTGGGCTCAGTGGCAAAAGCTTTCTACTTAGAGATCGAATGTGGCATTGAGACCATCAGAGTGATGGGGGGGGGTCCATCTAGGGTCTTTCTTCCTGTAATGTTGAATGAGTAGCAATTAGTGGTTGATGCGTCGCCCATTGGAAGGCTGAAGAAATGATAATTGGTCAGCAATAGATTGTGAATTGTGTTGTGGAGATGCTGCCTGTCCATTCATATTCTGTTCTGAGACTCGATGAAAGTACTCCTTCAGATGCAAATGGCAAAAAAAGCCTTCCAAGTCATCACAGAACTGTATTGTCTCTGTAGATTTCGTGGGGCACAAGGAAGATCCTCATGAAAGAACATATTCCTCTGCGGGCCTGAGAGTACACTGTGAAAGGTTGACAATATTGCTGGAGGAATTGTTGTTATAGCCTGTAGCATGTGTGAGGCCGGACAGTTTCTTATCTTTCTATTTCTTCAGGGAGACATTGTGAATTGTAGATGGCTTTCTATCTTTCACAAAAATAATCTTGGTTGCCTTCTTCTGTATTTGTATTTATTTGTATGCTGTTATCTACCCTGAGCCCATTCACAGGGAGGGCAAATTATAAATTTAATACATAATAAATAATATTTTCCCCAGCTCTGCAATTTAGATGGGCTTCCTCACTTGCAGCCTGAAGTGATCAAGTCTAGAAAGGGTTCTCTCTAGAGATGGGCACAAACCGGGAAAATTCCAAACCGTGCGGTTCATGGTTCATCACATTTCACAAACCATGAACTTGTCCCAGTTCGTGAACTGGTTCATTCGGTTCATGAAAACCATCACTTCCAGGTCAGCAGAAGGTCTGCAGAGAGCCCTTCCCCCAAATTGCCTAGGAAACTGATTGATCGGCACCAGGCTGTCTGCAGTGAAATGAGTTCCCACGAACCACCAGTTCGCGAAACATGAACTGGCTCGGTTCATGATGAATTTCAGTTCTTAGTTCAGTTCACGCCCGCCTCTAGTTCTATCACATGAGGTCACTAAACACCAATGAGCCCTAGGGCGCTGCAACTCTTCTCTCCAGTGCTCATTTACATTCTTTTGTACAAAGTTTTCCATACAATATATCAAAGGAGTGTGTTTGTGTGTGTGTGTGTGTGTGTGTGTGTGTGTGTGTGTGTGTGTGTGTGTGTGTGTGTGTTGGACGGGAGTGGGGAGAAGCAGCAAACTTTACCCCTGAATGTTAGTGTAAAAGTATGAAGTGGTTCTAGATGCATACAAATATACATATTGAGAGGATGCTGGAAAAGTGGAGGAGAGAGGCCTGTACAAGTAGCACCTGTCTTGAAATAGGCCCATTCAAGTTGAGGTGGGGGTAGGGTTGCCAACAGGCCTGAAAAAAACTGTCTTGTCTGTTTAACAGAAGCTTAATGGGATGTTATTTACTTCCTTGCTGTGAAAAGCTTCAACTGTCTATTTTCACATATTGAGCCTTTATTAAAGCAACAGCACATTTCTGCCTGTGAGCAGTCCAGCTTGAAACTTATCACCATGACACTGCTTCCGCCTCTTGGTATATTCAGTTACATGAAAGGAACTCAAGGCCTCCGTGTGGGCCAAGTATTTGCTTACATTCAGTGGAATCTGTAGTCTGTTACCTTGGTGGCCTTCTTCTGGTAGAGGTTGTAGATTCCTTTAGGCCACCAGTTCTGTGACATGAAGATCAAATAAGGAAATATATTGTCAAGAAATTATTCTGAGCTTGGCAGTGTTGTCTTAAAAGCATTAGGAACTCAAGCTTGCTGGCATATTATGAAAGAAATAGGCTGAATCCACTTGTGATTCCGGTTCCCTCAACATACAATTCACTTCGTGGAGCCTGTTAGCACGAGTTCAGTCAGGAGTGTTGAGTTCCTGAAGCCTTTATATTTATTTATTTTGAAAATCTCAGGCAAGGGCTTCAAGTCAGACCTGAGTGAGAAGACTTAATCCTCCTAAATGGAGTGAAACCTCCCCTGCAGATAAAAGACTTGTCGAGCTTCTTCCAAAAGGAGATGGTGACATGCCTCCACCCTTATCCTTCTCCCTTAGGGAACTGTGGCCCTGCAGGAGGACAGAACCGGGAAGATCAAAGGAAAGCGTTGAATTTCTGCTTCCTTCCAATCAGCAGCTTAAACCCATCATTACTGAAGAGAAATGCTGCTAGAAATGAGCTATGAGGGGGAAAGGCTCCCAAACTAGCAGACGGCAAAGGTAGAGCTATTTCACTTTGTGAGAAAGTCAGCTTTGGGAAGGATCTTTGACTCTTCATCCTCCAGCAGCCAGCTAGACACCAGGTGCCTCTGTAGTATTCCTTCAGTTTCTTAATCGACTTGGGGATCTCTTTGTGTTTCTTTAGAATAGCTTTTGCCTCTCACAGGTAAATCATAAATTGGATTTCTCACAAACCTGAGCCTCTCTGTTTCTCCTGAACTGAGATATGGAGTTGGCCAGCACACAACAGGATGAGGTGGGAGAATTTGTTGCCTCTATTGATGAAGATTTATATATTTTTAAAAATGTTTATGTGGATCTAAAACACTCTCCCTGCAAATAGAAAACGAGCACAATGAAGACTGAACAAATGTATTTGCTCTGCCACCTGTAGTTACTATCACCTCATTCTATTACATGTATAGAGTAGGCCTAAAATTTATTCATCTACATAATACACAGAATGAGATAGTACATTGAGATCGTGGAATTTTGAACTGTACCAGACTGCAGTTTTGAATGTGTGTGTGTTATGTCTTGTTGGCTGTTAGGTCTGCTAGGGTGATTCGGTTTCGTTTTCCCGGCCATGTTGGACGCTCCTCTCCGCAGGTCCAGGAGGAAGCACCTGAGCAGCCTGACCGGGTGGTTGGCCCGCGAGGGTTAACCCCCAGGACTCCCAGTGAGGGGGTCAGGGTCCGGAGCGCCACGGGAAGAGCCCCCTGAAGTCGATGCAGGGGGTAAATTGCCCGTTTGCTCCTACGGAGGCCGGCAGACTTGCGCAGCACATCGCGTGCTGCCGGGCCATGGAGAACTCATACTAGAAACAATCGTGGAATAACCTGGCTTTTCCTGATGTAACACTTCCAGAAATATAGGTCCTAAGACCAACGGGAAAACAATTATTTATCAATCATATATTACATATACATAATCATTATTTTAATATAGCATATTACAATATTGCAGCCAATTTTTATCTTCGTTTTACAAGTTTCAGCATATAATTTATATTACATATATCATTCAAGAATCCTCCCCAGGAGGATCAAGGGGTGCAGTGGCAAATTAATGACTTGTACTGTATCAAAGTCCTTTCAGGAGCTAGTTAAACAAGTTCATGGTTTGTTCCAAGATGAAAAGTGGAACCTTCAATGGTGCCCGGAACTAAGGCCGGCAATTTCCAACTAGTTCTTCGTCCCCACGGACTTCCTCAGGAGCAACCATTTACAACTACATAAAAATGAATAAATATTACATAAATTCATTTTAGCTCATTTATATATTCTCTAATAGTACATTGATTGATTATTTTATATTTTATATATTACACATTACCAATAGTCTTGCTAAAACATCTACATGTGCTCACCCATCCAAAGTCATTTAACAGGCACACCGTCAGTTCACCCAATGACGTGGAAAACTCCTAAATGATGCAGTTCCTAGCGTTCACATTTTTGTACAAAAAAAGATTTACAATACAGGGAGGTACCAATAACATCCATGATCTCATCACAAATCGGTGACACCTGCAAGTTACAACCTCAATTTCTCAGTATATCCTGAAATAACTTACAACCTGTAATGACAAAATGCCTATACGGGTTACTAAAGACAATGTGGATTCCATTCTACAAAGGCACTACACTCAAACCAGAAAGCTTTTCAGTGGTAATTCATTATTAAGTCCCCGTGGTGATAAGGTTTTTAGCATATGAATCCACCTCGCCTCCTTTCTCAATAGAGTTAGTTGCGAGTCAGATTTTTTGGTGGTAGTAAAGAGTCCTGCTACTTTTATCTCCTCTGCCTTATGTTTCTCATCTAAAAAATGTTGTGTTAAAGGGGCTTCCTTCACCCCATTACGTATTCTGGATTGATAATATGTATTTTCTTTCAGGTGGAGCTGCTGCAAAGAAGCCCACAATGCCCGACAGACTGTGCCGGCTGAGTTCCACTGTTTCGTGTTTCCCACGACATCAGAGGCAACATTTAACCACTTTTAACCACAATCCAATGGACGCCGTGTGAGACTCAATACACTAATTGACTGTCTTGACTGTGGCATGTTGGAAGTATGAATTAATTTCTGTTTAAGGTGGTTAAATGTTGCCCCTGATGACGTGGGAAACACGGAACAGCAGAAAATGCGTATTATCAATCTTGATTGACTTTATTCAAATACTTGGAATCTCTGGACTTACCTGTTGGATGTCTTCCTGTTGGATTTCTTGTATCATATATGTTAGTCAGCTGCACATGACTCTGGTGCACCTGTCTTTGTATTCTTACCTGACTCATGTTACTGATTGGATTGACTATTTATGAGAGTTGTACTCCATTATAGTATTTTTGATGCATTTTGTGATTACTTTGTCCCTACTGGTGTGTTTTCACTTTGCTTAGTTGAACAGTAGAAAGCAGATTGGCCTGGGTAAGTCATGCATTTGCATGGTAGCAAATCCACCAATGGCTGCTGCTGAGCCTGACTCCAATGACTCCTCCCTGTAAACGGCATGCCCCCCTCCCCCCGATAGAAAGCAAAGCTTGAAAGTTGGCAATGTTGTATGATTGCCTAGCAATGGTCACTGAAGGCATCCATTTCTTAAAGCTACAGGTGCTGCTTCTATTATTTTGGGGTGGTTTAACCCTTCCCTGATTTTTAAAGATATTTTCCTGCAAATCTGGGGTGATTTCAGGTTGGTAAAATGATCTGTTCTGTCTGTTCATGGCTCCAGATGCTGGATTTAAGTATCCACGACTTTGGCCATGCTGAGAATAGATATATTGATGATTATTTATTTGTGAGACTCATTAAATACCAAAAGATTAGCAGACCATACCAAATTCTGACAATTCAGAGAGACTTTTCTATAGATTATTTCTATAGATTTCTATATAATTATAGATTATTTCATTTCTATAGATTATTTTATAAAGAACAATGCTGCAGATGGTCAAGAGTGATATAAATGGGCTGGAATAAAATTGAGGAGTTTGGACCACCAGGAAGAGATCAGCAGTACTTACTTGCATGTGATTTTGAGTACCTACATTACTGTCTGTACTTGGACACTAATGGTCGTATATAGTTTTGGCAACCGGTTTGTATCTTGCCTGTGAGGGTTTAGGAGACTGTAAGAAACAGGCTGAGCCATATACATCCAACTATGAGAGAAGCACAGCTAAGTGCTGCTCTCTAATCTATTTTGCCAGGTTTGCCTAATCGGAAGTCCCAAGCATAGAACATCTAGCTAGCAGAGCAGACAGCTTCTTATTAATAATGGAAAAGGATAATAAGCCTTTCCATTCACAAAATATTGCTCATTGAGAGGAAATGTACCCCACGGTGCTTTACAAAGAGTGCTCCAAATTCATCCCTGGTGCCATCACCCTCTAGATTACACAATGGAATTAGGCACCTGGCCCAGTAGGACCACTTAATGCAGCCACTCCATGAGGTTGCATAAGACCTGACACTAAAATAAATTTTAGCATCAGCTATATCAATGCACACTCTGTATCCTAACAGTCCTAGCTACTAGCATGTAACTAGGGGGAAGAGTGATTTGAAGGAAATATTGACCAATAGTACTGTTTCATTGTTGTTGTTGTTTTAAAAAAAATCAGATCTGTTTCCTTCCAAGGCAGTAACACTGGTCAGTAAAAATGTAAAGTCGTCCTGTCAGCTCTTTGGGTTTGCCACGAATCCATTTTCTAGGCCATAATGGTGAAGGAATTTCTTCCCATTGTCCTATTGGACCTACAGATTTAATCAACATATAGTCATCTACATTTTTCATTCTCCTCTGGGAAGACGAAGAGCTAGGTTGATAACCTGACTGGATGATGGGGGATTGAAGCCATTACCCCAACCAATAGCAGTAGTACTGGCTTGCCCAATATGTCATGTGACTAATGTTTGTTTATTTCGGTAACTTTAAGTGCAAAACCCACTGTAAAAAGGGGAGGATCCTATTTGCAGGAGTGTATGTTGTTGCATTCTCCCTGACCTGAATGGCCCAGGCTAACCTGATCTCATCAGATCTCAGAATCAGGGTAGGCCCTGATTAGCACTTGAACGGGAGAGTACCAAGGAAGTCCACGGTTGTTCTGTAGAGAAAGACAATGGCAAACAACCTGTTTGTTTCTTGCCTTGAAAACCCTAAGGAGTTACCACAAGTTGGCTGCAACTTGACAGCACTGTACAGACACATATGTAGTATTCAATTAATTGTTTGTGCTCTCTCTCTCTCTCTCTCTCTCTCTCTCTCTTTTCAAAATATACAGTCAACAAACTGTTGTATGGAATTCTGATGTCATGGCTAGCATAAATTATCATCAATGTATTTACTTAATATTTCATCCTACTTTCCCATCTAAAACAAAGACAAACTCAAAAAGTATCATAAATAGACATGGGCACGGACAGAAAAAAAAATCCAAACATGGTGTTTGTTGTTCGTTGCCATCCATGAACAACGAACAATGAACATTGACGAACATGACCTGTTCATGAACATGTTCATTGTTCATTGTTCGTGGGCGCCAGCAGGCTCTCCTCCAGCCATACAACTCCCGGAAACCCTACCTGAGTAGGCAGCAGGAAATGTACCAATAATAAATAATACTAATAATACCAATACTGTACCAATAATAAATAATACCAATAATGTACCAATAATAAATAATAGCTTGTCCCCAGAGCCTGGCAGCAGCTCTGGAACCTGAAGGGGTAGATCCCTACCACACCACTCCCAGAAACTGTACCTGAGCAGGCAGCAGGAAATGTACCAATAATAAATAATAGCTTGGCCCCAGAGCCTGGCAGCAGCTCTGGAACCTGAAGGGGTAGATCCCTACCACACCACTCCCAGAAACTGTACCTGAGCAGGCAGCAGGAAATGTACCAATAATAAATAATAGCTTAGCCCAGAGCCTGGCAGCAGCCCTGGAACTTGAAGGGGTAGATCCCTATCCTACCACACACAAAGAAAATTCAAGCTCCAATACACTTTCCCTGTCTCTCTCTCAAAATGCCAACAGCAACTGTTTCTCCCTCACTGTCTGCAAAACCGGAGCTGGGAGCCCCCCTCCCCCCTGCTCTTTGCTTCCTTGTAACAAATTTGGAGCTCCACACTTGAAAGGAAGACCTGCCTATCAAGCTAAATTGGGCTTAGATTGGGGTTTCCAGGGCAACAGCAGGAGTTCAGACAGAGTTCAGGCAGTCCCTGCCTCCGGTTGCCAAGGGAATTGATTGCAGGTGCCAGACTGTCTGGCTTGACAAACAGCAACAAACAATTCTTGCAACCACTACCTGTTCATTTAGAATGGGGCCTCATGAACAGCTTGTTCGCAAACAGCTGATTGGGCTGTCCGTGGCTTTTTGTAGTTCGTATTGCTGTTTGTGCCCATCTCTAATCATAAATAAACAAAATCAAGCAGCCTCATCCACAAATTTAGGCTCGATATAATACTATCATTGTGCTATAGCACTTATTTAGAATGGGATTGGCTTGCCCAAATAATATAATCCAGTAATAAATGACTGTGAATGAGTGCAATAACCAATACTGTGTGAATGCAGCCTCATGGCAAAAGGAAAAGTTTTAACCTGAGACCTAGAAGAATATATTTGTTCCCTTCCAAATATGTATGCTGTAAACCACCTCAAGCAGCAGACATGGTGAAGAGGCAGCATATAAGCTGTATATGTTGGATAAATAACTAAAATAAATAAAATATCTGGGGAAGGTATTCCATAAGTGGTATGTTACCTCTGAATAGGCTCTCTGAGGTTGCCACCTATGTGACTTCTGAAGCTGACAGATGGGCCTCTGAGGTAAACCTAAAGGATTCATAAGATTTACGCTGGAAAAGTTGACCCTTCGATGATCCTACTGGCTATCTATTTCTATCTATTTCTTTAGGGGCTTCCTGGGTGAAAGTAACTAAATTTTTTTTCCAGTACTGTCTCTCTTGGGAATCTCAAAGCAGAAGATGGGAGGCACATCAGCCTTTTAAATAAAAAAAAACCCCAAACTAGTGTTCTGTACTGGACTTCACTGGCTTAATTTCACTCTGGTTGTGGGGGGGAGAGGCTCATAGCTTACAAGTCATTTCCCACTGTGTTACTTCTGGGGGAATGCCACAGTCATTCAGTCTGATTAGACCTAACTTCTGACCCACAGAGACTGCATTTTTTCCCTCCCCCTCCCTGCAGTCACATAATGAGACATTCCTGTATGAGCAACCTTTTAACTTTCTTTGCTATAGATAATATTTGCTTTCCAATTGGCTGGATTGACTTCATGTTTTCAGAGCATGTGTGTTTATGGTGCAGAGTGCTAAAACAAACTGAGTCATCCTCAGCTGCTAAGTTCCGACATATACTTTAGATAAGTAAACCTAAGTGGCGGAACAGAGGGAGGGAGGAGTGATGCTGGCGCAGGCATCCCACCCATCAGAGAAATGATCATTTTCCATCAAGTAGTTTACCATTAAACCCAGCTGGTGCCAATCTGGCCAGTCCATTTCTCCCAGCAAAGCTAACAAAGCACTTATTTGTTATCCAGGGAACTACCTCTAATAGACTTCCAGTGAAATAATATTTGCTTTCCAAACCCACTTTGAATCCCACTCATTTTTTAAAAAGATTGCCTCTGGCTGTCTCTGCTGGTCTAATCTAATAGTTTCTAGTTTGTACAAGCAATGCGCTTTCAGCCAACTATATAAATAACTTAAAGAAAAGAAGACACTTTTACAGAGCGCACTGCCGGGTGCTACAGAACATGACAGATTAGCAAATGACGCCTCAGCCCAGCTCATCTGGGAACCTCTGTCAGTTGAATATGAGCAATTACAATATTGTATTTGGTCTGAAAGGGTTGTCTGTCTTGGTACAAAAAAAAAGGCTAACAAGAAAAATAATTCCTGACTGCTTTGTCCTGTGCATGAAATTAATATAAGAATCTCTCTCTCTCTCTCTCTCTCTCTCTCTCTCTCTCTTTCTTTTAGCCCCCCCCCAATTTCTACCTCAGCAGCAGGAAAGCTAGTGAAAAGGAGGAATGGAGAACTGCAAGAAAAAGGAAGCGAAAGAGTTGTTTGCTTTCTTTTTCCACTTTCAGCTTGATTAAAATAAAGCCAAGAAAGAATAATATTGGGAAAGGGGACTCCCTGATGCTAGGGAGGGAACATTGTATCATTATATCAAAGGACTCTTTAATGCCACCCCCCACTTTCACACCAGCAGTGCCGTATTTGTCTTAAATTAATATTGCCTTCATCCACTGGAACATCCTGACTTATTCTAGCTCACCTGCTAAGGTCACTCCATGTCTTATGTGTTCAAAGAGTTACACAGTATGTACTCAAGTCATTTCCATTGTTAACAAAAGTTTGGTGTAGATGAAAATTTAGGTGCCTGCATTCCACAGAGTTTAATGGCTTAGTTGTTTTGGGATCTCATTCTAACTAAACTCTGAATCAGTATGTAAATGGGCATCATGTCATAATTCTAGTTGCAGGAATCTACATTTCTCTGCTTTTAATCTAGAATGCTTCAAGTAACAGAAACTTAAGGAGACAGGAAGTGTAAGTCATTTGAACATCCTATTCCCAAACCAGGGTTCATCTCTGTTGAGGAAAATAATCACTCAATCCAGGTTAAAAGAAGCTACAACGCTTTATTTAAGCAGGTCCTGTTCTACCAAAATGGGGATCTACACTTATGGCGCAGTTATCTTGCATAAGTTGCTTTGGTTTAGCACATCTTGTTAAAACATTATTGATTCATTCATAGTAAAATAAATTTCATTGGCAGCATATAATTTTGATGCTTGCTTGCTTACTTTGTCATAAGCAAGGCACAGATAGAGAAAAACAGCAGCACGATACTTGCTTATCTTTAACTTTCTCTTACTGTTGTTTATGTTATTCAGCTGTCCCATATTATTCAATAGTACTTACTCCCAAGAAAGCGTTTTTCAGATTGTAGCCTATAATTAAAGACTGCACGTTCTTCCTTCCAAATGCCGATAAGCAGAAAGGGTCTCCCCTTGTGAGGACTCTATTGGCGAGGAGACAATGCCATTTCACGGGTAGTGATGGGTAAAAATGATGCACTCATGCACCTTGTGTTCATTCCCTCTTCCCACAAACAGAGTTAATTAATAACACAAGGACTCTCTCCTCTTGGGATCTGGTCAGTCCTGTTAAGAAAAATAAGATGCTGCTGTGCAAGCCCAGTGCCTAGTGCTGCTGCTGCCACTCAGACATTTTCAGCTTGTTTTTTTCTATTTCGCATACCCCTATTGAGTATCTTTCTCTGCAGGACATGTACAACTCATTTTTTCCATTGGTTCTGGCTCCATTCTTCTTTGGTTTATCCTCTGATTTCCACACACTTTTTTTTTTTACCTTCACTCATTTTCCCCCTAGTTTTTTTGAGACCATTTTTACCTTGCCTTTTCTGGAAGCTGATTTTGGGTGGACATTTTCCTCATGTATGTTTCCCTCAGTTTTTTTTTTTACCTGCCCACTCCCACTCGCTTGCAACTCACTTTTGGTTATTGGACATTTGTCATTGTCAAACTTCCACCTCCCTCCCTTTCTTTCCTCCCTCTCTTGGTTTTCAATCTTTTTTAAAAATCATGATTTTCATATTTCTATATTGATATACTGTAGTAATAACAAATACTCCAAGTTCTCTGAATCCCCAGCGTTCATTTTAAAAAAGTAAGTTTCTAGCCTCTTCCATTGCAATTTTTTTCCTTATATAATGGTATATCATTATTTTAAAAAAAAAAAGTGAAAGCCCTGGAGGCCCAGGGGAGTGGGGTGGTCACTTCCAGTGCCAGGAAAAGTGGCATGGTTTGAAAGAGATATAGCCACTGCTTCTCTGAGCTCCATCCCCACAGAGGTTTGTTTGACCCACTGGTGCCTGCCTCTGCCTCCTTGCTTCGGGTCTGCCCAGATCTGCCTTGCTTTTGGGTCTGCTTTGGGTCTGCCCTCCTTGCTTTTGGGTCTGCCTCCTTGCTTTGGGTTTGCCCCACTGGTGCCTGCCTCTGCCTTCTTGCTTTGGGTCTGTCCAGTTTGGACAATGGGGAGGGGAAACTTAAGAACGGGTGGCAGGGTTGCCTCCCTTTTAGGCTTCCCCATGCAAAAACTGGCGATGTGTTCATTTTCAATTTTTTTTTCAAAAAAACTTCCCTTATATTAACATATAAATATAAGCAAGCATGCACAAAAAATAAAAAAGTGTGTGGGGAGGTGCTATGAAGCTACCGACGACACCATCAATGACGACAGCACTCTTGTTTGAAAATCTTGATTATTTACAGCATGTGAGGAAGAAAATAAACCAGCTCCACAACTATAAAAATGCAGGCTAGGGGACAGATTTTTGAAAGTACCGTACCCAAACGTATTCCAGTGTTTGTAGATCGACTGCTAAGAAAATAAGCAATAAGTGGAGCATGCAGAAAAGCCCTAATGTTGGAATGTTTCATTGAATGTATTTGCTCCATGATGCTATTTAAGAAAGCATACAGTTAAAAAATGATGCAATAAAAAACTTTTGGTTTTAAGCCTATCAACATCTTATGCTACCTAGCTGACCTATAGTGGAGCACAAGGAGGCATGAGCTTTTCCTAGGATCCTCAAGTGGGAATGGGGAAACCAGTTTGGCCTGGGGAACTAAACTCTTTTTCCTTTCCCCATTGTACCTTGCTGAGCTCAGCTAATATCAGATTTTTTTCCTTCCAGTATGGCTAATTTCTGGTAGCAGAATATGGACTGTAGATGATATGCATCAAACCGTGTCAGCTTGTCAAACTTTATTACAGCCCACAAGCCATACAGAAGCAGAACAAACAACTTTAACTAATGAATTATCCTAAAATCATAGACTTCGAACAGTGGAACTGAGGTAGGTCCTATGGCAGAGTAAGCAACCCCTCACTACTCTTGTCTTGTTTAAAAATAGACATGTGATAGGTGGGCTATTGCCAATTGGAGACCACCATGGCTGCAGTACTTTTAAATACTGTAAAGATGTCAAAAAGACTGTTCAGACCCTGAACTGGCTGTTCTCTCTTGCATAAAGAAGTGATGTGATGGATGGATTGATTGATTGATGAAGACATTTATGTTGTGCCTTTCTCCATGCCTGCAATGTATACTCCTTTCAAAGCTCTGGTGAATAAAATAGCTTTACAGCTCCCCACTCACCTCTTTGGAGAGCCCATTCCATGAACTGAAAACGACCACAGAGAAAGCACAGGCCCTTCGTTGCTGTTCCTAATCTTTCTTACATCTTCTTTGTGTGTGTGTTTTTACTGGGCAAGGAAGCATTAACTTTTTTCTTCACCTGCCCCACTTCTGAAAGGCAGACTGCCTGTATTGCTGGAGCAAGGAGGCAAAATAGAGCCTCTGGCTCTGTTTTGTGTCTTTAAGTCCTGCTAGCATGCTAAGAGTTTGCATCTTTGTCCTTCTGAAGACAGCTTTCCTATCCCTGGGGGTTAAGGAGGCAATAATGTAGCCTGAAAATGAACATCTGCCTCTGCCCCACTATTCTTGCCCCACTGTCTTGCATCATGTGCAAACAAAACTTTTGTTTTGCCAGTAGGGAGTGGATGCAGCCCCAGAGAATGAAATAGCTTGCGAGAACCTTGTTTATATAAAATCAGAAAGTTTTCTCAAAGCCATTGAGGTGGCATATTATTTGACAGAATGTGGAAATGTCCTGCACAGAAATGCTAATCAAGATTCAAGACTCTTATTTGGCAGAAAGGCTGGGCAACTGTTCTCATTGGATGACACTCTCAGGTGGGTGTCTGCTAATTGAATCTTTGCTGTCAGAGACCTCCATCCTCCCATTGTCTAGGAAACTGAAACCAGACAGTGAGGCATCAGAATAAACCATCAAAATAGAAGAATTCTGACAACTCTTGAATGTTATAAGTAATTCAGTTTAAAAGTTTAAAAGACTCAAAACAAACAAAAAACAAATCTGTTCAAATCAAGACTTACAATTTAGGAACTTGTTGGTTCTCAGGATTACATGTGCTTTGGCACATGTTTGGAAAGCATAATTCCCACTGTCAACCTCTTTCCAAATTGCTTGCCACAGTCACCTTTAAAAAAAAAAAGATGAAAGTGATGCTGTAACAACATTACACCATTACACTATTTCTAGTGTAATTTTGCCATCTCCGCTCTCTGGCCACAACATCTAACCACCTGAACAGCTTGGTCGAAAGACGTATAATGCACAGAGCACGAGTGCTCTGGTATCATGTCATTCACAGAGCCACCCCTGGGGTAAGACAGGTGGTGAATTAACCTAAATTCACCAGCCGCCTTCTTAGGTACCACACCGAGGGGAGAAACCCGCAAATTAGGCACGGGAGGGGGGGGAAAGGGCCCCAAACCCTGCCTTCCACACATCCTTTAGCTATTTTAGCCCGTACCACTTCCTCCATGCCAAACATGGAACGCAGATTGGATGACATGAAGGGAGTTCTAGGCCCCTGAAACGGAATACGGAAACCAAACGAGAAACCTTCTAACAGAAACTGGGTGTCCGCCTGTCTAGGGTAAACCGCCAACATGGCTTCAAGTACCCTCACTTTTATTGGGCTGGGGCCCTTTTCCAGGCCCCTGCTGCCCCCCGGGGCCTCCACCTTTCTTTCTGAATGGCTTCTGTCTCTTACAGGCACTAAGAGCGTGCGGTCCCCTACATATTGGGCATTCATGGCCATAACGACAGTTCTTCCGGCTACAGGCACCCCGCGAGGCAAACTCGAAGCAAAGCAGTCAGAGCTGAACCGACTGCCCCACAAAGGTGCGGGGGCCAGAAGCACTAGAGGAAGATCCCAATGAACCAGGTGAAGCCCGTTGCACGATGTGCCCACTATCTGAATGATCCCCCACACTGGTTTTTGCCGGGGTCATCAGCTACAACCATAAGTGCTGATGAACTTGATCCCACGGCAGCGCAGGATTAAGGGCTGCCCTCATCCTGAACTCTTTGTCATATTGCAGCCAAGCTGCACCAGCGAAGTCAGAGTGTGCTCTGTATATGATGTCCATATACTGAAAGAGCGGGGCAGCCCTCCATGGCTGCACCCTTGCAATAACACCCGCATAGATTAAGAAACCTGGCAGCCAATTGGCCCAGGTCCTATCTATCTTACGGCGCCTAAAGCGCTCCTTATCCCTATCCTTAAGGTCTTCTTTATCCTTCTTCTCCAGCTCCCTGAAGAGAAGGGTAAAGACATCGACATACTCCCTGCATAAAATCTTCTCCCGTGTTTCAGGAGTGAGGTGATCACCAAGGGGCATGACGACATCACCCACCGGCAGGGCCCTATAAGGCACTGTACCATAATTAGACCAAGGGACTCCGAGATAAGCACCCCATGGTGGAATAAGTCCCATCCCCACCTGGAAGAAACCCAACCAGGGGAAACAGGCATCTGCACTGGCGTTGACGACTGGCCCCTATGGTGCCAGTCAGCAGACAGCCCGACACCTGCAGACCCCCCAGAGGAGCCCACCTGCGTGAATGGAGTGTGTTGTGTAGCCTGATTCACCTGGCCCCAGGGCCAAGCCCCAGCTTGCTGAGGCCAGGAAAACTTACCATCCGTATCTGGGGGCTGCACCACTAGGGCCACTTGCCCTGCATCGGCTGACCAGTTTCCTTCAGACTCAGATGCTGCTGGGTTGACAGTTTCTTCCTCACTGACCTGACCACTGACTGAAGTTGACGGAGCCGAGGCACCAGCATCAGAAGTCCCCTACAAAGCGGCTAAACGAGAAAGGATATCATTAATTGATATAGACTTGGAAGCCGCCCGAACTGGTCTTTTGCTTGCAGACCCAGCTGCCAGGGCAGCTGATGACCTAGCCTGCTCCAACGCCACAATTCTGTCTAAAATATCTCGCCTGACCAAACCCCCATCCTCCTCATCTGAGGACAGGGCCACTGCAAGCCACTTAGAGGGGCATGCAGCAGGCTGTTTGCCCTTGGAGGTGCCAACCCCCTTCTTAGGACCCATCCTGCTAGAATTACACCCTGAACCTTCACAAGTAGCGATAGGCAGGAGTCCCCAATAAAGTACACCCAGATGCCAAAATTACCACCCAAAAAGAAATGAGGTGACAGCTGGGCAGATAGGCCCCCCTACGAGAAATAATGGCAAATGGAGTGCTGATTAGCAGCCCAACTACTTAACCACTACACTCCAACTACCAAGGTAAGGAGATGCCAAGCAGTCCAGTATTAACCACAAATGGTTAATACCCATTTTAAAGACAAATGGGTAAGTAGGAAACAAACCCAGTTCCCCTGCAATCACTAACCAACAAAATGGCCGCCGTCCCTTAGCACCCAAAATGGCCGCCACACCTTAGAGTCAAGCAATTGCCAGGGCTACCAGCACGCAGCAAGGTGTAGAAAAACTCCCACGGTTACCTACACCGGCTTCTAAATGGTCATCCCAACACCCCAACTCGGGAGGGGAATTGGGGGGGCAGGCAATGCCACTAGCAGTAGGGGGAGGCTTAGGCCAGCAGCCCCCATAACAAGGGGCAATCCGTTGCCCAAGCTGAAGCTTCAAGACGCTCCGATCCAGTTGCCCAGCCCTGCACCTAAATCCCCGCGGCGCCAGTGAACACCGGCGGTGAAAAGCGGTGCGGCGAAGAGCCACCCAGGCGCCGCTTGCAGAGCGCACTGTGCACCCAGCCCTGCTCCCAAAAACCCTGTGCTGTTAAAAGCCACTAAAAAGCGAGCCGCGGCACGGCTGACAGTCCCACACTGACGCGAGCTCCGACAGCGGAATGTGGAGCGAGGCCCGCGCCCGCAAAGCCTACCGCCTGGCTTGTCCCTGCTTCAAAGGGGAGGCACCGGCAAGCAGGGAAACCACAGGCAAGCAGGAGCCTGAAAGGCTCTGAGCCGCGGGTAAACCTGAGGCTGAAAAGAACGGAGGGAAAGGCCCTCCTCCAAGCTGACCAGCTGAGCTCTGCAACCCCAAGGGAGAGACGCTGCGATTGCCGTCGACAGAGGCCTCGTGCACGGGAAGCAGACAACACGTCTTGCTTCAACCGAGCACGAGGCAAGACTGAGCTTTGGGGGCAGAGAGGCAGCTAATGCCTTGAAACTCCACCCTCAGCAGCTAAGCCCCATATGAAGGGCTGAACTCCCTGCCTCCATCCTTCCAGGGAGCCAAAGTGCTGCCACCAGCCTAAGTGGCTTATGCCACTGGCTGGGATGGCAGGAAAGCACCAATTTCAATATATATATTTTAAAGACTGTCGATGGCAAGCATTTCAGAGGTTGACAACTGGATCAGCAACAACTAAAACTCCAACAATCTGACTGTGTAAAATAAGTGGCTACTGCACAGGCAAAACTTTGGCAAGCTGATTTAATCAGGCGCTTACTTTGATTCTAATCAAAGGAGTTGAGCAAAGTAAGTTCACTGGATTATCATGTTTATATCAAATTTTGCAGCATGCCTAATTTGGATTTGGAACAGTTACTTGTTGGGTATTGTTTACACCATCTATCACACCCACACAAATTTTGGCAATTCAACCATTGAGGGTGTGATCTTAGATAGCAGCTCAGTTTTCAATAGGTTAAAAAAAAAACATTGGGAAAAATCAAATATTTTATAAGTTGCATTTTGTCATTGATACATGCAAAGAAGTGATACGGCACAAACATATCGACTTTTTGGTGGTTATGAAGGATAATTATGACTTTAAAAATCTCTTTAAAAGAAATTCTTTAAAAAAGAAATATTCTTTAAAAGAAAAAATCAATTCTAGGCATTCTATTATTTGAATAAAGCTTTTCACCCCAGAGCAAACTCACTACATACAACTTTCTTTTCTTCTTACAAATGTAGGACCCAGCAGAAAACTTGGACAGGAGCTTTCAGCAAATTTAAAAGTATAAATGAGATGTTATTTCTGCACCAGAGGAGCTGTTCTCCATGTTCTTATGCAAGTCCAGAGCTGTGTGTCTTATATGTTCCATACTGAGGCGCAGGTTAAGAGCTCAGAGGCCCCCTATTGTTTCTGGATCTGCTCAGCTCCTCTGGAGCTTTGTGTAAACTGAAGGCTTTGTTCTCAGACCTTCCTGAATGAAATCAGTCTACTCTCTCTAAACTAAGGCCTGCAGGCAAAAAGACTGGACATTAACCTCTTCTGTACCATACCTTGTATATCTGATAACCTTGAAACTTTTCAGCTGCACTACACTGTACACTGGGAACACTCCTAAATATTATTTCATGGCTCCATGTGGTGTGAAGTGTTGACTGCTTGCTTTTTGAGTTTGGGGATAAAATCCAGAAGGTCTTGAATGAAAAAAAAGAGAAACAAATCCAGCTCCCTGTCAACTGACTGATTAGTTAAGTACTCAGCACGTCACAGACAGGTACACTTGCCTTGGCCACAGGCACAGACTTTCTTATATCTCTGAGCTTGACAACATTCCCTGCCACTTCCATTGGAAACTGAAACCAAGCAGGGTCTCTTTTGCTTTTCTGTGCCTCCCTCATGCTACAAAAGATACCAAGATGCATCAACTTTGCATCTGCAGGGAGTGCTGATTTGAAAGCAATGGCTTCCATCATAACGGGGCACTTGGCTTGGAACTTCTCCAACATTTTGTGATTGGTCTTGCCCCATAGCAGCCATTTTGTGGGGTCAGCAATGACTGTTTCTCAAAATTCAGAAGTGCTCACAGGATCAATGCGGTATGATGTGTGGTGTCCCTATAATGTTGTCTGATACGTTCCCTTCATTTGAGGTTTTCCCTTCATGTAATATCAGATGTTGAAACATACATATCACAGGAAAACATGAAAAAGTCCTTTATTTCTGCTGCTGTAGCACCTATACACTGCTGTCTTCACCAGCCGTCTAGTTTTGCAAGCCTTACTACAATCTTAAGCATGGTTATGCCTTTCAAAGCCCATTGACTTTACCAAACTTAGGTGTAACTCTGCTTAGGATTTCATTGCTATTTTTACCAAGCAGTGGGCCAGCACAAGAATTTCCACATTGAAAATAATGATACTGTCTTGTATTAGTAATAATATACATGCTGTTCTTTTTTTGACTTCAGTGGGAGTTGCAGAGGGATAAATCAGCAAAGAATTTGCCCTACAGACCATTTCATATAGAAGCTGTGAATCCATTACACAGTCTATTTATAAACATGAAATTGAGATCAATGTAACCAGATTAGTTACATTTCATGTTCAAACATAGATGATGCCGTGGGGTTCCCATGCAGCTGAAATTAATGTGTGCAACCCCTTTACTAATGGAGTTCTCTCTGTTTATCTCAGCAATGAAATCAGCCCACTATATTTTGAGATATATGTCTTAATATTTAATAATGCTGGCCCCTTGTGCTGTTAGCAAGTGGTTGAAGCTCTGGATGTACCTTAAGAACTTTAATTGAAACATATGGAGAGAAGGGACTATAATATAGAGTGGCAGCTTCCCAACTTTTAAATTCAGGAATATTTATTTGTTTGCTTGTTTACAGACATTGCCAAATTATATATATATATATATATCAGTTGGCAAAGTCGTCTTTCTCCCACTTTCATCTTAGTCTTGCTTCATTTTCATTTCTGTATAGATTAAAAGATACAGTGTTGCATTCATTCAGGTGCTTGGTCTGCTGTCTGCTGAGTTATTTATCTATCTGGAGCGTTTTGTGCTACTTCGGGCATAATGTCCACAATACAGCTTTCAAACAATTTTAAAAATATGCAATACATGCAGTTCTCTCTATATAAAGACAAGTGACTGACTCATCAACGCCCAGCCCAAAGCCCTGTACTTAGAAAGATGAAATTTGGGGAGAACATTCCTTTCATGATGTAAATACTAAGAAGGGATTTTAAGGAATTCACCCCCTAAGCGGTAAAAATGGGTAAAATGTTTTCCCATAGGGATACAGCTTCCCTGTGTGGATGGCAGGCTGCTGCCTGCTCCCGCTCCCCACCAACTGCCAATTTGGCCAGTCTTCCCTAACTAGGACAGTCTTTCAAGGTCACTTGCATATGCAGGCTGATTGGGGCTTACAACATTCCACATCTCATCATCCCCCTACCCCCAAGACAGTTGGAACACAGAAGTCATGTGCGTATGTGGCCTGATTGGTCCTCATCCCCCACATTCTAAACAGTATGCAGTTGCTATTGGGTGTCATTGAATGTGCCCTGAGGTAAAATGCACCTCCCAGTCTTCCCCTAAAAGTTCACTAGGGTTGCTAATCTACATTTCGAAATTCACTTCATCATTTTTGACATCAACACACTTCACTTCAAACACCTTTGTAAAGCTCAGGTACTATGCTATTATACTACAAAACCAACTCAAAAAAACAACAACCACAAACCAAAAAATGTTACAGACCCATAAATATTATAACTGGATTTAAAGTAGTTAAATACCATAGCGAAGCATGGGTATTAAGCTAGTCTACAATAAACCAGTGCATATTACTAAAAAACTAAAATCAGGAAGGTAATAATGTGATTCTAATCCATCAATCATATCAAACAAAATTTAAAAATAGCAAAATTGAGCAAATGATGGAAATTTAAGAATGAACCAAAATA
The DNA here is from genome assembly GCF_028583425.1 of Eublepharis macularius. Classification (NCBI taxonomy): domain Eukaryota; kingdom Metazoa; phylum Chordata; class Lepidosauria; order Squamata; family Eublepharidae; genus Eublepharis; species Eublepharis macularius. The sequence continues at coordinate 141,029,423 of NC_072794.1, forward strand.
TCAGCATAATGAAAATGAAACGGACCCCAAGACCTACCTGAAGAAATAGTTTTTGTTTTTCTACAAATGAGCCTCGCAAAGGATATAGTTTTAGGTGGGTGGACGTGTTGGTCTGCAGTAGATGAGCAAGATTCATGTCTTGTAGCACCTTATAAAACAACAATATTTCTAGGATATAAGCTTTTGGGAGTTAAAGCTCCCTTCGTCGAATACCTTTGACTCTTGAAAGTTTCTATTCTGGAAATTTTGCTGGTCTTTAAGGTGCTACTGGACTCAAATCTTGCTGTTCCACTAGGGAGTAAATTCAGTGGTCTTGGCACTATCACCAGGAAGACCCTGTTGTGTATTCTGATAGTGGAAAAACATGGAACAGCTTCTGTCCAGGTGATTTGAATGTGCAGAAGGCTTATGCTGGAAGACAGTCAATGGGAGCCAGTTTGGTGTAGTGGTTAAGAGCGTGGGACTCTAATCTGGAGGGCCGGGTTTGATTCCCCACTCCTCCACCTGAAGCCAGCTGGGTGATCTTGGGCTAGTCACAGTTCTCTGGAGCTCTCTCAGCCCCACCCACCTCACAGGGTGTTTTGTTGTGGGGATAATAATAACATACTTTGTAAACTGCTCTGATGGGCATTAAGTTGTCCTGAAGGACAGTATATAAATCAAATGTTGTTGTTGTTATTATTATTACCAAGATCTGAAACCATTTATGGCTTTAAATGTCAAGTCCAGCACTTTGAACTGTGCCCCATAATATACTGGAAAGAATCAAAGCTGTTCCAAACTGCCATTTCCAAACTGCCATTAATAGATCAATTTGGAACTATTTGAAGTTTCTGATAATTTTTCAAACATTTCTGCAATCTAGGTATCATTAGAGTGCATTTTCACTCTGCTTTGGTTCCTCCCCGTTTCAAGTATTTGACTTGGGCATGGACAGAGGCACTTCAGAGTAGACATGGGCACGAGTCGAAATACGAAGCAAATTTCATCATGAAACAGGCTGTTTCGTGTGTTGCGAAACAGCATTTTGTGGGGCCATGGTTATCACGAAAGTATCACGAAATTCATGACTTTTTGGCGTGTTTCATTAGCTTCGTGAATGATCCATAATTGCTACATGTGTCCCTGAATAAGTTCAGCTAACAGATACAGGTCTATCCCAGGAAGTGTATTGTTGCTGTCTTTTTAAAATTTAATTTATAGATTTGTATTTTGTAATCTGCTTTAGGTCCCCATTAGGGAGAAAAGCATTTAAAAATACTTATGTTAATTAAAAAAAAAAGCATGAAATATATATGGGCTCTGTGTACTACAGGAATGATTCAGTGCATCAAGGTTGTTTTTAACCCTTCTAAGATGTTAGCAAGATTGTGCTAGGAACTGTAGCTGCCCAAGACAGTTTTGAATTGTTTTTATCTGACAGCTGGTAAAACAGGTTTTTCATTTTCTCCAGGAAGACAAGAGAGTCCAAGTATAAGCAGCTGTTTCCTGGTCAAGGTTGAAATTCTTGACCCATAGCAGGTATATTATGCACATTCGACGAAGACAAGAAAGTGTAGGTAAAAGGTAAAGGTAGTCCCCTGTGCAAACACCGAGTCATTACTAACCTATGGGGAGGGAGACGTCACATCACGACGTTTTCTTGGCAGACTTTTTACGGGGTGGTTTGCCATTGCCTTCCCCAGTCATCTACACTTTACCCTCAGGAAACTGGGTACTCATTTTCCCAACCTCAGAAGAATGGAAGGCTGAGTCAACCTTGAGCCGGCTACCTGAATCCGGCTTCTGCCAGCATCGAACTCAGGTCGTGAGCAGAGGTTGGGCTGCAGTACTGCAGCTTATCACTCTGCACCACGGGGCTCTTACATGCCACGGGTCTCTTACACAAGAAAGTCTAACCACGTTTAATTAATACCAATTCAGTTGAAAAGGTACTGAAGAACCATATGGCTGCAAACACTGTGAGAGTAGCCATTTTTTCATAACTAACCAGTTTTGCTCTCTAGCATGAACTGCCCGAAGAAATTGATCACAAAGAGACACTGAGAAAACTATTTTTGATTCTAGCTTATGTATCAGATGTGACTAAGTGGTAGAATGTATTTCTCATGCAACAAGGTCCCTGGCTCAGTTTCCAAAATCTCTAGATAAAGGATATATGGAACATGTATTGGGAAAGATTATTCTCTGCTTGAGATACTAAAGGTGCTACCAATCACAGCAGATCATACTGAGAGATCATGCTGAGAGATGGCTTTGACATTTAGGGCAATGTTTAGATGCCCAGTGTATGAACAAGAATAGAAATACTAGAGCAACACATCCTTCGGTTTCCTGTTTGATTTAGGAAATCCATCAAGCTTCACCTGATTTGCCTGCTAGGTGGGTCAGTCCTACTCCACCCCCCACTAGGGGTGTGCAATTCGGGTATATGATACCCGAAAAAAACCCGAAACAACCTGTTTCGGGTTGTTTTGGGTTTTCCTGAAACGTTTCGGGTAATCCGAAACAGTGATTTCTGAAACGTTTCGGGTTGTTTCGGGTTTTTCAATGGGAAAATGCCTCCGTCTTCCCGGACACCTGGGGGAGGCATTTTCCAACCGAATCAAGCCAAAATTGGTGGGGACCTTCCTCTAACTACTCTCTAACAACCCCCCAAGTTTCAGACCGATTGGACTTTGTGGGGCCATGTTAGGTCCCCCCAAAACAGGTCCCCCTATCCTCACCTAAGAAAGGGAAAAGTGAGCATCTTTTTAGCTTGCTGCTGCTAATCTTCTTCATTATTTCTTATGGGGAAAAAATGAAGAGGCAGGCTTGTCTTGCCAGGGGTGGCATTTTGCATGCAAAATGCCCCCCAACCCTCAGAGGCCCTTCTCCCAACTTTCCTCCCACCTCCCACCAAGGCTCAGCCTGCTCCCACTTGGGGGGGGGGGCATTTCATGGCCTCCCCAAGTAGGTGCTCTTTTCTCTACCACTGACAGCTGGGGGAGGCTTGTCTTGCCAGGGGTGGCATTTGGCATGCAAAATACCCCCCAGCCCTCAGGGGCCCTTCTCCCACCCCTCCTCCCACCCCCCACCAAGGCTCAGCCTGCTCCCACTTGGGGGGGCCATTTTATGGCCTCCCCAAGTAGGTGCTCTCAGCCCCCAAAGTCCACCCCCTACAGCCCCACACAAACCCAATTCCCCCCCAGCTGCCACACACAGACCCAAATCCCCACATTAGCCCCTCACAGACCCAAATCCACCCCCAGCAGCCCCACACCCATAACCCCAGGAACAGGCTGGCAAAGGCCAGCCCTCTCCCTTTGTTCCCTATGCTGGGAACTTCTAAACTCTCTTTCCCTGGGCAATTCTGCACAGCCCAGGGGTGCCACAATGGTGGGCACACCTCTGAGTGCCAGCTGGTCCCTGTGAAAGAGCACCTGAACCACAGACACCCTCCCTCAAATTCCCCCACCACCTACAGAGATGGCTGGCCGGCCAGCCCCATTGTTCCCTATGATGGGAACCAACTGCACAACAAAGAATAAAACATGAACAACACAAAATAAAGTTTTTAAAAAATTATTTTCTCCCTTTCAAAGTACAAGTAGGCAAAGCATTATGACACATTACACCAGCAATCCCCCACACAGAAAAATTAACACAACTCACTTAACATTAGAGAATCACAAAACACGATTCCTGTCAAAAACACTTTATTTCTTGAACAGCTTTAGGTTACACAGCAGGGGGGAACACCAAAGGGCATGGCAGCAGTATCTTACACAAAAATAACACAACTCACTTCACATTAAAGAATCACCCCAAAAATTGCTGTCAAAAGCACTTTATTTCTTTAACTGCTTTAGGTTACATGGTAGGAAGGCACAACAGGGCATGAAAGCAGTGTACTACACAAAAATAACAACTCACTTCACATCAGAGAATCACAAAAACACAATTGCTGTCAAAAACAGTGAAGTGGGTTGTAATCGGTCTGAAACTTGGGGGGTTGTTAGAGAGGAGTTAGTGGATGGTCCCCGCCAATTTTGGGTTGATTCGGTGGGAAAATGCCTCCCCCAGGCGTCCGGGAAGACGGAGGTATTTTTCCATTGAAAAAACCCGAAAGAAACCCGAAACAACCCGAAATAAACCCGAAACGCTAAACCCGAAACGGCTAGCCGTTTCGGGTTTTGCTGTTTCTGAAACAGATTATTGTTTCGGGTAAACAATATCATGAGTGGTGTCCATCATGATTGGTGGTTCACACTGTAAATTTGGTAGTGTAAGGGCACTGCCATGTAGCATAGCTGCTACACCAATGTTTAGAAATCTTAGAAACTATTTAGCCAGTTCAGCCTCGCATATCATAGTATCCTTGAGGGTTTATATTCTGCTCTTCATTTAGGAGGTTGTTGCCATGTATGCACTGAAAAAAATGGTTATGAAGGAAAGATGGTACATTGCTAAACAGCTGGAACTTGACCAGTTAAAGTCTTGGGACTTTTGCCAGTGACAGAGAGAGCAGGAATGAGTGCAGGTATCATTGGGAACTTTCACAATTATTGGACAAGATGAATCAAGTTGTTCTCTGCAACAGCAAAACGTCAGAGGAGCAGTTCACACAGGAATACCTCCCGTACATCATGCCATTACTTTCAGAGGGTGGCCCTGAGGAAGTGCATCACTATCATGAATATATTACAGTTCCTCTTGTGCCACTCATTGAAAAAGCAGCCGTAAATCACTCAGACCAACTATAATGAGAACATTTCACTCAGTGCTTTGGTTGCAAGATGGTTATTGACATGTATATAGTAAAAGGGTAAGATTTTATGTGGGAAAGACAAAGGATTTTCTAAATGCAAGCTCTTGGGTTCATTATTCAGAGATCCTACTGTATTTTCAAGACAACCCAGAAAGGGAAGTTGGAGTAGGCTGATGAAGTGTGTAGATGACACCAAACTAGGAAACATGATTAATGCAAGCGAATCTTGATAGTTATGCAGAATAAATATTCATGTATTCTTTAAGCATTGATTGTAAAAGTTAATTGAGTAAGCTGGAGTAATGGAATATAAGGGCATGACATGAAAATTCCAAAGTATCAAGTATAAAATTTCCCATTCGGGCGTAGGGCTGATTCCACACATGTTGGATAATACACTTTCAATGCACTTTAGCTATCGCTTGGAAGTGGATTTTTTGTTTCATACTCGAAAAATTCAGTTCCAAATGATCTCTAAAGAGGATTGGAAGTGCATTATCCAACATGTGTGGAATCAGCTTAGAATAGAGTTGCCAGCATTCTCCCCCCCCTCCCCCCGAAATAAGGCATACTTGAGAAGAGTTCTAGAACACCTTAAGGAATGTTGAAGGAAGTGAATATGATTAGCAAAAATATAATTATATGATTAGTAAAATGTCTTAAAGTGATGGTTTGCACAGCATAGGTTCCCCCCTCCCTTCTTCTTTCTGGAGCTTCCACACCAGGAAACAACAAAGGGAGAGATCTTGGGATATTGGTTAATCACAAGATTACAAGCTGCTAATGTGTGGCTGTTGCAAAAGGGTGAATGTAATTCTTTGATACATTATAGGAGACCTTTTTATAATGACTAATGACATATTGGTACCCTTCGCATAGTAGGCCATGTCTTGGACTATTGTATCCAGCTAATTAGAAGAGTCCAATAGAAGGTGAATAGTTCAATATTGTGGCAGATCTCAGCTATTTGGCCCCTTAGTGCAAAATCTCAGACTGCAAAGTTTACTAACAGTGCAATTTTAGGCCATGTTACACCCTTCTAAGCCAATGATGTTGATGGGTTTAGACTAGTATAACTTTTCTTCGATTGCCCTGTAAGCGTGCTAAATTGAAATGATCATATACACAACATACTGTGCCAGTTGTTCAGCATGTTCTAGTGGTTCTTCATGAAAAACCCTTCAGAGATGCCAGGGACTTTCAAACTATGCGAAATTGTAGCCCCTTTTAAGTTAAGAGTTTTTCCATATAATGGATTCCATCTGAAGGAACCTCATTACACTCAGCTCTTTCACCATGTTGCTCAGTTACCACCAGCTTAACTTCTAAATACATGTACACTGTTCCACTTCTTTTAAACACTTTCCATTTCCATGCCTCTTCTCTGTTTCTATCCTAAAGTTTCTTGTTTTCCAGCAGTCGGACTACCAACTCTGCACTTTGGAAACTGCAAATTGTCTGCTTCATCCTACTTATCCCCTACTTTTCTCCACAATGAAGACCCAATGCAGCTTACATTGTTCTTCTCTCCTGCAGTTTATCCTCACAACATCCCTGTGAGGTAGATTAAACTGAGAGACAGTGACTGGCCCAAGGTCAACAAGTCAGATCCTAGACCAACACTCTAACCATTACATGATGCTAGTTCTCTTATGGTTTCATGTTGTTCCAGTTGTCCAGTTTGCTTCTGCCAACTGGGAGAACCACAGTACTTTGCCCCTGTCTCCACTGTCTCCATAATGTCTAATAAGACAGATGCTTCAGTAGCATAGTTCATGATGTGTCTAAGTACTTCATGAGCAATAGTTTTTTTAAAAAAAATTCTTTATATAAAAATGTACCCTAGCCAAAACAAAACCTATACAGGACATTCATTCATCTTGAACAAAAGCCAAATTTGAAGGGTGTGAAGTCAGAGAAGGAAGAGGAAGAAGGAGACATTGTGATTTCTTGTTTGCATATGCCCTTCTGGGTCTGCCCCACCCTAGCAGCATCTCTCCTCATTTCTGAGACTCCTTCTTTCTCAGTCCCACTCTAATCCCCTGTTGAACAGTTATTTCAAAAGAGCGACTTGGGGGCACACCAACCCTCCTCCTGTGTGCCTAAAGCTGACAAAGTTGTGTATCCTGGCATCAGTACAACAGAAGCCTCACCTTGGCCTAAAGCAGTGTCACACCCAGATAGGAAAAGCGGCCAAAGAGGGGCCTGTCTGAAGCACTGTGAAACAACTGCTTGTGACTCGGAGTAGCAGATAGCTCTAAGAGGAGGGAGTATCCTGTCCAGGATTACTTTGCAGCCATATAGCTTCTGTGGTTGCTGTCCAATTTGTTCTCCTTTCAAAAAGGTTTTCATATCAAATCAAAAAATAGATACGCCAACAACCTTGCACAAGAAGAGGATTGGAGTGGGGGTAGAGCTTTAAGGAGAGAGATCTGCCTTTAAAAGGTTAGCACCTTTCTTGCTTAATAGTTCAGATTTGTAATTCATCCCCCTCCCAAAGGCTCAGAGCCAAGCTACAAGTGACGCCTTACACAGGTTGGACACTTGTCAGCTTACTTCAAGTTTTGATGGGAAATGTAGGCATCCTGGTTTTACAGCTTGGCTCTCCATTACAGCTGCAAATGAACATTTAAAAAATTACTTTAAAATTGGAAATTATAAAATAGCTTAATTAAAATATTACAATAAAAACCCCTTTGACTGAAATTACTGAGGGCCAAGCTACACGTGACGAATGACACTTGAACGGCAAGTGTATTTCTCCCTGTTCACTTGCCCTCCACTCAATCCACTTGCCATTCAAGTGTCATTCGTCATGTGTAGCTTGGCCCCAAGAGGGAAGGGATGAGAGAAAATTTCATTTTCCAGAGGTGGGGGTGGAACTAGAATGAAGCTAGGATTTTGAAAAGGAATATGGAATATGCAGGTAGTATATAAACTCTAAAAAGAAAGGAATGGAGATTTGGAAGGGGTACATGGGAAGGCATGGTATCATCCCTAAAAGAGGAGAAAAGTGGACACAGATCTAGGGTAGACAGTATCAGACCCTCACTTGAGGAAACTAGAAGGGTGTGGAGACACCATTCTAAGAACTAAATAGAAAGTAGACCTCAGAATTGGTGGTTTGTTAAGTCCTAAAGTGGCTTTTGAGGGCAGGGAGAGCAATTTCTTCATCAGGGTAATATACATTGTGTAAAGCTGTAGAAGAAAACTAAAAACACAGATGCTAAAACATACCACTGCAAAAATATATCTAAACCTATTTTATATATATGATCAAATTTCTAAAAAAAATATTAAATGTACACACTCAAATTTAATGATTTTAGACAAAAGATTGGACTCTTGTAATAATACCAATGTATACAATTGTTTCATTTGCTTCTGTTTGTTTTATATTATTTGTATAGAGTTGATCATATGTATAAATCATTTAGATCTATATATTGCAGTGATGGCTTTCAGTATCTCTGATTTGGGTTCTGTACAATGTGTTGTTCCATTGTGATTGTTATATACAATAAAACTATCATGCCTCTTGAGGCAGTCCTTGGTTTTAACATGAGAAACTCGCTTTAAAGAGTTTGAAAGGGTTTTTATAGCCTTTTGGAACAAATGTTAACCCTTCATGAGCATAATCTTTTTTGTCCCCTCAATATTTTGGGATGATCAGTGAACTGCCTTTTTAAGCACTTTTTAAAGGTTTGCATCTTTTTCTTGCTCTTCATCAAAGGCACCCAAATAATCAGAATTTCCTATACACATTCATAAGCACAAGACAATAAGTGCTGCAGCATTTCTGAAAAAATAACTAGGCTCTAACTTTATCAAAGCTCCATATGAGGGTATATTTAAAATAAGTTATACCGTAAATAAATATAGAAAAGAGCCAGTTTGAGAGCCAGTTTGGTGTAGTGGTTAAGAGTGCAGGACTCTAATCTGGAGAGCTGAGTTTGATTCCCCACTCCTCCACTTGAAGCTAGCTGGGTCACTTTGGGTCAGTCACAGCTTCTAGGAGCTCTCTCAACCCCACCCACCTCACAGAGTGTTTTGTTGTGGGGATAATAATGACATACTTTGTAAACCGCTCTGAGTGGGCATTAAGTTGTCCTGAAGGGTGGTATATACATCGAATGTTGTTGTTGTTGTTATTAAAAATGCTGCGGGGGCAAGCCTGTCATACAGCACCAAGACCTGAGGGAATAGGGTAGAAGACATTTTAATGGTAATTTTAAGGCATCTTAAAGCAAAGTTGTTGATCTAACTTATGGTTGCAAACTTGGGGTTAGGAAATTCTTGGATATTTAGGCATGAAACCTTGATATGGCTGGGTTTGAGGAGGGAAAGGTCATCAGAAGGGTATAAAGGCATAGAGGCCACCCTCCAAAGCAGCCATTTTCTTCAGGGGAACTGGTCTTTGTTGTCTGGAGATCAGCTGTAATTTCAAGAGATCTCCAGGCCCCACTTGGAGATTGCAAACCTATCTGAAAATAGTAAAGAGTCCAGTAGCACCTTTAAGACTAACAACTTTACTGTAGCATAAGCTTTCGAGAACCACAGTTCTCTTCGTCATATGCATCCTATCTAACTCTTACTCGTATTCTGTACTTAAAGAAAGTCAGTATAATCTATATAAGAACTATATGTACATTAACCAGCTTAGTTTACAGACTCTAAACTAACCCCAGTGGCTGAGGATTACATCTGCCATTTCCTTAGAAAGGAACAAAGTGGGATAGCTTATATACTAATAGCCAAGTGGTCCTGATCTGAAATCTAAAAAAAAATAATAATAAATAAGGGAGGTGGGTTATAAAAACCCCCAAAGGAGGTCTATACCTTTAACCAGTTGTCCTCAGTGGCTGTTGTTAGGCAACCATAACAGTATAGACACTATTCCAGGCTAGGTAGTGACCACTGGGTGATTTCATACCACCATGACTCATCCTGACATAGCTGTTTGCTACTACTCAAAAGCAGCCCCCTCCCAACAAAAGTGGTTAGAGTTTCAAAGGAGGATCTAGGAGATCCGGTTCGCATCACCACTCTACTATGGAAGCTCACTGGGTGAGCTTGGGCCAGTGACACACTTTTAGCCTAAGCTATTGCTCAGAGTTGTTGTGAGTGTAATTTGGCAGCAAGAATGATATAAACTGCTTTGGGGCCCCATTGTTTCATTTGGCATACCCCCAATAATTGATCATCCTTCTCACTTGTGCTGCATTTGCAAGATCACATGTTTTTATTTTATCATATAAATATTTTAAATGCCATTTTAATGTTTTAAATGTTTAAATATCTGGATGTTCACCACTGTGGAGACCCTATTTGGGTGGAAAGCTGGCATAGAAAAGTTTTAAATAAATAAATAAATAAATAAAATAAGACGGGAGAAGACGGAAAAAAGCAATGGGAGAATAGGGCAGCTGGAAGAGGGAGTTGTCAGAAGCTGGAGGAGAAAACAAAGACCAGCGAGGGAATTTCCTCATGCATTTTTCACAGGTTCCTACTTATAAATAGAGATGGGCATGAACCGAAATATGAACCAAAATTAAGCATGAACCAGGCCAGTTCGTGGTTCACGAACCATGGTTCATCAGATCCCATTTCTGATGAACCACCATGAACTTTTAGACTGGTTCATTTGGTTCGTTTTTTGGTTCGTCACAGCCTGGTGCCAATTAATCAGTTTTCTAGGCAACAGGGGATGGACTTCCTGCAGACCTTCTGCTGACCTGGAAGTGACCTTCTGCTGACCCGGAAGTGACAATTTTCTGATCTGGATTTGACATTTTCATGAACCAAACGAACTGGTTCGTGAACCAGGGGCAGGTCCATGAAAGTTCGTGGTTCATGAAATTTGATGAACCATGAACCGCATGGTTCGGATTTTTTTAGGTTCGTGCCTGTCTCTACTTATAAATACATAAAAGGCAGTGTGATGTTGCCATCAAACCTTTGTTATGGCATATCTGATTTCTCTCTCCACTCTCCCTTGTTGCTAAGACCACCTCCTTACTATCAGTTGCATGGTGAATTTCTGTCCCAACAGAAGACAGGATCAGGTAACCCCACTTTAATCTCATCATATTCACAGGACACAAACGGCAGCCTCCGAGAGAAAACAAACCTCTCCAGTCATCAGGCCTTCAATCAGTAATTAATCAGAGTATGTGCACAAATGAAATATCTCTTCTTATTACTTAGCCTTAGAAAAGGGCAAAGCCTAACTTAGCCATTGACACCAAGAGGTTCTCAGTTCAGAATGTTCTAATTGACAATGTGGTAACCAAGACTGGGTTCAGTGCACTTCCTCTCTAGTTTCTTATTTCAGTTCTGTATCAGATCCTTGCTAGTTTTCAGATTTCTGCCATTTACCCTGTAGTATTGTTTATTGAATGCCCCAGCTGTTGATCGAATTGAAAAACACTGTGTAATCCGCCTTGCATCTCAGTAAATAAATAATGTAAATAAATAAATAAATATTAGGAAATATTCTCACGAAATGCTCTTTCTCATTTTCAGACTGTCAAAGAGCATTCCTGTTCACTAATTTTCCAGGCAAGAATCTTTTCCTTTTGAACTTGAATTCCTGACCAGAGCGTGGCCCCAAATTTGTACTTGCATTCCTGTATCTTGCATCTGAAGCAGGGCTCCCAAGAACTACCATAGGCTCACAGACAAAGATTCCTTCTCCCTGCAAAGGAGAGGTGTCAAACATATGAAGCTGTATTACATCTGAGTCAGAGCACTGGTCCAGTAAGGTGAGTATCATCTACTCTCACTGGCAGCAGCACTCCAGGATCTCAGGCTACACTATCCTCTTGCATTCTCCTGATATTCACAGTGGTCACGATGTTATCTGAGCAGGGGCAACACATACATTTTGCATGCATGTACAGTTTTAATACATGTGTCAGGCTATGGATGACAGGATATAGCAGACAGATCCCTGGACCACTGCAGCAAGACACAGGTTCTTGGTTAAATGGTTTTTATTCAGAAATCAGATCATTTCCATATATATGTCCATAGGACTACTCAGAAGCAAGGTAAGCATCTAAGCAGCAAGAGTAGAACTTGATAGGAATGACATCATGTGAGAGAGACTTCTCTTTTAACATTCAAGTCTGCTCTTTTCCTCCCTCCCAATCATAAACAAGATTTTGCCACTTTCCTTGTGTGAGAACGTTTCACATATTTGTAATATCAAGTTGAGTCATTAGGAAGCAAGACATAGCAAAGTCTGAGAGGGAGTACAAGGTCAGAAACACTGGAAGCTGTTACAGTCCACTAAACACCTGTGAAAGCCTATGAAAGAAATAGTTATGACACTGGTAAAATGACATAGAGTTACAGCAGAATACATTGGTTCAGCACAAAATGATCATTAAAATTGGCATGGATGGGGCTCAGACATGACAACATGCCGACCAGTAAAATCGAGCAGTCAATTTGTGCATAGGGAGACTGCACTAACATGCAAAATATGTGTGTTTTTCCTGTTTAGACATTACAGCAACTGTACATATTAGGAGTATAGCAGGCAATACAATACACTTGTTGACGGAGTTTCAAATATATGTGGATGTAGTGTCTGAAAACTTCTATGATATGTGCATGCTCTTGGAATATTAGTGTCTTAACAAGGACATTTTAAATGTCTATTGGACATTTTTGTTGTATATTTGACATGATGTTGACTGCTGGAGTTTGTTATTTAGCCCTCTCAGTAAACTTATCTTTGACTTTGCTGTACATAAGACACTCAGTTCTTCTTCCAAACTTATTCAAGAAGCTTCATCACTTCATCAGCTCTGTGATCTGCTCTGAGTCTCCTTGTGGGGAGTGCAGACTATAAATATAATTAAATAAATAAATTAATCACTTTGTTGCAGCTTGTTGGTTTTTTTCTAGCGAAGTATGAATTTGAGACCAAATTGGAAAGTCATGGCCATGTTTGCACAGTCCCATATCAAAAGCACACGATTCTCTGACCACACATAGAAACAATCAGTAAGGAAACACAAAACTAACTGAAAAAGGCAGTGGGAGGAGGGTTATTTGCATTACTGATAATTCCACAATACATCTGCCAAGGATATTCCTGTATCATCTAATACACACCTGGGCAGATGTGTGGAACCAAGAAGTAAGGCAAATAGTTCTCCCCCAGGGCCTTCCTTGGCTATTTGCAGTGCATGGGGGGAGAGGAGGGGATGAAGACACTCCTCCTGCCTCTACATGTGCACTGGAGATGTCTTGCTTCCCCTCCTGTTTTAAAGGAAAGTGTGATGGACTCAGCTTCAGATTTCCAGTCAGTGAGCTATGATTGACATGTTTCCTCCCCCCAATGGGGCTAGCCTGAAATGGCAATTGGGGATGGAATGTTGGGGAAGCTGTAAATTGGAGTTGGAGAGTAAACAAGAGAGTGAAAGGGAGTTGGAGCCTGGCTTTTGACCAGAGAGGGTCAGCCAGAGAATCCTCTGTGTGAGGAAGAAATGTTTGTGAGGCACTGTTAGTCCTCGGACTAAAGTGGGAAAAACCAGCACTAACTCCTACTTAGACTCAAGAGATCTGGGGATTATAGAGGGCCAAAGAAGTGGGTAGAGAGGAGTCTTCCCTTCAGTGCCAAGAACAGCATTATAGCTCATAACGATAATGCCTGCCCAGTATCTAGGAAGGGTTTGTTTCAGTGGAGCACCCTTAAGTCTGGAGGAGGGGAAGTCATGCTGTGTTTGAATATATAAAGTGTAACATCTATGAAGCAGTGTCAACCTCTGAAAGAAGCCAGCAACCTAGTGTTATTCCAAGTGTTTTGTGCCTCACAGCAGTGAAGTTGCTGTATAAAAACCTTTCTGTTACTTAAGTTCAAACACCTGCCTACCTGCCTTTTGACTTTACCTACTGTAAATAAACCTTCAGTTGCGTTTTGAACCTCCCCAAGACTTGTGTGCCAGTTTCTGCTAAAGGGAAACACAAACCCCTGATCTGTCTCCTACCAAGACTTGGCTGGGTAACCATTTTTAATATTTCTTAAGGGTGGGACAAGAAGGAAAGTTGAAGCTTAACATCAACCACAATACCAGAGGCTTCCCAGGTCAGTATACAGCTTCATAGGCTTAAAGAGGAGAAGTTTTACCTCAGGGTAGGGGAAGGTCAGCCTAAGCTGAGTTGGACGTGGGTTTGTGGCAGTAAGCTAAGTAACATGAGGTGGGTTAAGCTTTCATCCAAAACAAACGGGAGTTTGTGTAACTTGTAAGGAGGCCCCCTGAACTTTGTTCTGCATATTGTAACATAGGACAACAGAAAGCATTTCCCTTGCACTTGCACTGTTTTATGGTTAGTAAATTATGATCATGATGGTACAGCGTAGTTTGCAAGGCCCAACGTTCCTTGAAGAAAATATTCCAGAGGTTTGGATGGTTAGGATAGACCGGAACGCTGAGCAAGAGTTAGCACAGACAATGAGGTTCCCTGCAATGGAGTTGTGTATGCAGAAAAACAATTAACTTTAGAAAGGGTTGCAGTTTCTCACAGAGCGTGAGAGCCACTGGCATTACTGAGGGGCTTTTAATGAAGCACAATGAGAGTATGCTGAACAGTCCACATGTAGCTTGTTACTAACATCCAGCGAGGCAGCCTGTTTGCGTGTGTGTAGGCACTGAGGGTTCTAAGGGAACTCTTGGCTCGGAAAGGCATGCAAAGGAGAAACTGCAGTAAAAGCAACATGTGGTCTTTAGCTCACTGCTTTACCTCAAATGAACCTTCATTAAAATACTCTAAGCCTGTTGTTTCCACACACTCCAGTTTTAAAAGACTACTGTTATGCTCTCTAAACGTGTTATAGTAGCATGATTTTCAAAGACGGTGATTTGAAAATATCACTCTTCCAATTGCTGCTGGGTTAGTATGACATAAACTCTCTCTGTTTGTGAGTGTTTTGGACAGACCTGCTGTGCATTCTTCCTAAGTCTCTTGGCCTGCCAAACATCTGACATACGTGAATAGGTAGCTAAAATGAATATCAAAATGATACATTCTCCTTGACTTGCAAGGAAATTGTTCCATATGGAAAAAGGACCATTTTGGGATCTTCACTAAGAATAACAGCCAAGTTCATGCATATGGTTAGCATGACTTTAGATTTCTCCATATTTCACAGAGTATAGTATTTGGATGAAAAGCAAATGAAACCCCAGAGACTTGAAAGTCAAATAAGGAAGATTAAAACCAGTTCTAAAGTTATTATACAAGAGGAAAGTCAAAACTTATCTGTATGTCACATTTTCTCTCACCCTTCCCCCAAGGCTTTTTTTCACCATTTTACTGTCACATTTATCCTGTGAGGTAGGTTAGGCTTTGAAGAGTGACTGGCCCAAAGTTTACAGTGAGCCAGTCTGGTGTAGTGGTTAAGAACAGCAGTACTCTAATATGGAGAACAAGGTTGAAATCTCCACTCCTCCACTTGAAGTCAGCTGGGTGACCTTGGGCTTGGGTCAGTTACAGTTTCCCGAGATCTCTCAGCCCCATCCACCTCACAGGGTGATTGTTGTGGGGATGCTGCCATTAAGAAAAGAGTGCTGCTATTTTAATATCTTTGTACAATGTTTTTAAATGTTTTATATGAAATGTTTTAAATGTTTTAATGTTGTTATCTGCCCTGAGCCTGCTTGCGGGGAGGGAGGAATATAAATACGATAAAATAAATTAAATTAAATAAATAAATATAACACACTTTGTAAACCGTTCTGAGTGGGTGTTATGTTGTCCTGAAGGGTGATAAATAAATTGAATGTGTTATTATTACCCTGTAAGCTTCATGGAGAGCTAGGATTTAAAACTTGGATCTCCCCCAGTCATAATCTAAGATCATAATTACTACACCTACTGGCTCTACAGCTAGGGGTGTGCATCCCAAAAAGATTTGGGTTTCCTGCTTTGGGTTTCCTTGAAGCGGGGGAAAAAATTGGAAATACCAGCAAGCCGCTTCAGAATTCTGGTATTTACTTGCTTTGTTATGCTCCATAAAGATTCAGAGCATACTGAAGTGAGGGGAAGCAACCTCCCACCCCCACTTCTCACCTCCTGGGGCAACCCCTCCACCCCCTACCTCCACCCACTTACCTAGCTAGCAGGAAGAGGGGGAGGGGGATCAGCTGGGTGTTGGGACACCACCACTGTGGAAGCGGGGCTGGGATGGTCCGGAGCCAGCTCCTCTGCCACCACTGTGGCCTGTACTAGGCTGGGACGGCTCAGAGCTGGCTCCTCTGCTGGCATCATGGCCTGTGCAAGGCCGTGATGGCCTGGAGCCAGCTCCTCTGCCACTATACACCACCTCCTCTGGGCCTGCAGGGCAGTGGGGAGGGCTGGAGCCACCGCTGACGCTGCCTCCACCACCAGTGGCAGGGCCAAGGTAAGTGGGGGTGGTTGGCTGGGGCTGGGGGTTGAGTGGATGTTTAAAGGGCCCTGCCACTGGAAACGGGCCCCTTAAACTCTTCTCTGAAGCTTTCTGAAGCATTACGAATGCTTCGGAAAGCTTTGATTTGGAAATCCTGAATCTTTATGGATCGGGTCCAATTCGGGTATTTTACCCGAATCGAAAAACCTGAAGCGCACATCCCTATCTACAGCCAAGGAAAGATTCTGGCCGATTTTATACATTCACCAGGAAACTGACAGTTTTCATCCAGGTGTGCCACTATCTTCCTCCTGTTCGTATGTGTGCTGTCTACTCTTCTTACAGAAAGGATATACATATATGACCACTGAAAATTTGTATCTGAAGAAGTGAGCTGTGGCTCATGAAAGCTTATACCCTATCACAAATTTTGTTATCCTTATAGGTGCTACTGGACTCTTGCTCTTTTCTGCTTACAGACAAACACAGCTACCCATCCTGATCTAAAATTATATCAAACATTCAGTAAAAAAGAAGAGACAGTTAAAGACAACATCAGCTTGCCAGGGGAATAGCATGGATAATTATTTTTAAATAAATTAAACAGTCTTAGTCTCTACCCTCTGAAAGGACCAAACTAGATGTTGTCACAGAACCCCATCTGAAACAGATACTGGTTGAACAAGGGAAGCAAGCCTGATAATTGCTTAATTTTCATATTGGCAAAACATGTTTTTCTCAGATACGTTCTTGCTGTTCCATTCTTGGAAAGAAATGAGTTACAATGGTCTGATGGATGACCAGAATAATCTCAAAAACTTATTTTGAAGAAGTACAAATATATTCCATGAGGATGACCTTCTGTAGCTCTGAGAGAAACTCATGACATTCCGTAGGGAAGTGACAAATCAGAGGATTTTGGTATGGTCATGTGGGTTTCATGTAAATGAGCCTATATTAAGTAGCCACACCCCAAAGACCCCTGAATCTCTGACTTTGGTTGTGTGATATTATTTAAACTTTCTGAAAGCTTTGAGATTTTTAAAATTGTATTTTATCTTTTAGATCTAAGTGGTTAGAGTCTCTCTTTACAATCTGGGAGATCTAGGTTCATATCTTCACTCTGCCATGAAAGCTTGCTGGGTGACTTTGGGTTTAACTCTCAGTCTAACCTATCTCACAGGGTTGTTGTGAGGATAAAAAAGAGGAGAGGAGAGCAATGTAAGCCATATTATATGCCCAATGGAGAGAATGGTGGGATATAAATAAACAAATAATGCAGAAAACATGGTTTTCACTTGATACCTGGAAAATAAATAACCTTATGACTTATCTTCAATCAGAAGGTTTCAGCCCGTACGAAAGAGGTTATGGGAGAGAACAATCCTTTTAATACAGCTCTGTGGCTTATTGTTTAGATCATTGAAATAGCCCCAAAGACTCTCAGTTTCCATGTGTCTATTTTGAAAGGAATGCCCTCCCTCCCAATAAAAAGATATACTCTGTGACAATTCTACATGAACAATCCATAATCTTCCACAGTTTTTGAAATCTAAGTAGCATCCCCAGGTGGCTGCTTTGAAAGGCTGGGGAAAGCTTATGAGTGGTAGGAGACAGATTCAAGTTCTTGAAATGGTAATTCCTCCTGCACATTTAAGCAATTGCTGATTTAGAAGGATATTTAAATCATGCAAGAGGGATGGGATAAAAAAGCATTCAAGGCCCCCTCCCAACCAACCAAGTTCCAATTTTCAAAACAGCTGCCTAGAGTTGCTAATTAGCTTTCCCAAAAACTAGAGAAGATCCTAATCCTAGCTCTGTCCTATCTGATCTAGTTTGATCCTAAAGAAGACATTAACAATGTCAGCTGACAAAGGGGCCAAGCTCTCTAGGCTGGCTTTCACTGATCAACCTGAAAGTTTATGAGTTATGGGTAGACATGGGCATGATCCAAAAAAAAATACCGATCAAGCTGATCGTGGATCTGCGCTGGTGATGACCCCAGATCACTGATTCACTCCGAACAAGTCCCATTTCCGATCTGGGATCGGGGAGGCCAAAGTGGAGGGGCGCCCCCACACACACACTTAGAGCAGAGGGGGGGAAATGTTTTTAACCCAGCAACAAGCCACCTCCCCTCAGGGAGGGGACGTTTTCACACACACACACACACACACACACACACACACACACACACACACACACACACACTTAGAGCAGGGGGGGAGTTTTTGACCCATCCCTGCCTCTCCAAATAGAGAGAGAGAGAGACAACCTGTCAACAAGTTTCAGACAGCTTTTTTTAAAAAAAGCAGGGATAGAATCCTCCATTCCTCCCCACCTTATTTTAAAAGCAAGCAGCCAGTCTTCCAAAAGCATATTTTAAACAGGAAGAAAGTAAAACCAGGATCCACACAGATCCTCGTGGATCCTATGGTTTTTTAAATAGGAAAAACACAAATGAAACATCAAACCACATATCAACTTCTTGCAAAAAGGATGCAGGCACTGGGCTGAGAAGCCAGGAGGAGAGAGATATCTCTTTTCAGTGTTAACTCTTTCAATGCACTGAATGAACTCAGAGGAGAGGAGCGCAAAACAGCTTCAGTTGACAGCTGCTCTCAAAGCCAGGGGTTTTTGTTTTCATTCAGTGCGTTGAAAGAGTTAACACTGAGAAGAGATCTCTTCTCAGTGTTAACTCTTTCAACGCACTGAATGAACTCAGGAGGAGAGGAGCACAAAACAGCTTCTGCTGAAAGCCACTCTCAAAGCCAGGGGTTTTTGTTTTCTCTCTCTCTTAACCCCTTCTTCTTCCAATCACTTTGCATATATTTTTCTCAGGAAGCCACCTTTTCACTCACAACTGTTTGCTTTTCCTCGCTAGGGGAAATATTATCAAGTTTCTTGCCTTAAATTTCTTTTGCTAAAAAGTTAACCTCCGTGTGCAGTAAACCTCTGTGTGCTGCATGAAACCTCTGTGAAAGAAGGAGGGCAAACAGAGCTCAGGCATTCCCCTGCCTTCATTGCCAGGGGAATAGATTGTTGGCGCCTGAATGTCTAGCTTCC
This sequence comes from Eublepharis macularius, assembly GCF_028583425.1. Classification (NCBI taxonomy): domain Eukaryota; kingdom Metazoa; phylum Chordata; class Lepidosauria; order Squamata; family Eublepharidae; genus Eublepharis; species Eublepharis macularius. The sequence continues at coordinate 141,048,640 of NC_072794.1, forward strand.
TGATCCTATCACGATCGCCCCGGTCAAACCCAGGTCCAGCCCCCTCCCGACCGCTGGATCGTTAGCCGTGGAAGACAACTATCCACCAGGTCACGACCGGGCGATTGCCATTATCATGTTTTGTTTTTTTTTTAATCGTAATGCAGATCATGCCCATCTCTAGTTATGGGTTCAGCTCAGAGATGGTTATCTTCATATCCCCAAACATATATCTTGTACCAGTCAAAAAGGTAGATTCAAACTTAACCAAAATAACATGATTAGAAAGATGGGCTCCTTCAACAGCTTCAGCTCCGCCTCTTTATAGAAGTGTGTGACTTTCAAGTTGAAATGAAATGAAACTTTATCTGCAAAATTGCTAGCGGCAAGCAGATGATGACTCAGCTTTAAGCTGAGAAACAACCATGATTTACTCACCTATTCAATGCCTAGAACAGCTCCAGTAGATGAGATGCAATAGCTGTTCAAAGAGTGCTGTCATGGCATAGTCTTTTAAAATGATCTGTGCTACAATTCATTGGCTTCAGGACAAACTGGAGCCCCTTGCTTGACCAGTCTCCTTTTTTGCTCCATCCACCTCAGTTCCTCCTTAAACCATGGAGACCTGTACCAAGAAAGCTACCATATGAAGTAATAGATCCGAGAACTGTTTATAATGAACAACAATGTTTAACTTATAAAGAGATAATGTCGATAGAACACAGAATACCAAAAATAAAGTCACAAGAAGAGTTATCTCCTCACTGTGGATGGTTTCAATATAGGCAAATTAGGGATCTTTATAACTCGGACTGTCTAAAGGGAGGAATAAGACTAAAACACTCGGAGTTAGAAGTGATTTTACAAGAAGGCAAAAAGGACATTTCAAAAATATACAAAATACTCTTAAAATGGTATACGGAAGACGAGACACTCAAAGTCCAGATGGTGAAATGGGCAATAAACTTTCATAAAGAAATAACAATGGAATCATGGGAATACTTGTGGAAAAATACCTTGAAGATTTCAACTTGTACCAACATTAAAGAGAATGTATACAAAATGATGTATAGGTGGTATTTAACGCCTAAGAAGATTGCGCTTGGAAATGCAAATATGTCAGATAAATGCTGGAAATGTAAAAAGCATGAAGGATCATTTTATCATATGTGGTGGACTTGTGAGGTAGCTAAGCAATACTGGGGAGATATAATAGAAATAATTAATGAGGTTTTGCAAACCCAAATAAATAAGAACCCAGAGTTGTTGCTACTGAACTTGGGAATGGAAGACGTTCCAAGGCAGCACAGAACACTGTTATTTTACATGACTACAGCAGCAAGACTTTTGTATGCGCAGAAATGGAAAATGCAAGAAATACCAACTATAGAAGATTGGATTTACAAATTGCTGTACATGGCTGAGATGGACAAAATGACAAGAAAACTTAAAGACCTTGATCCAGGAGAATATATTGCAGACTGGGAGAAACTGAAACAATATTTAGGAAAAAAATGGGATGTGAAAGGAGGATTGTGGCAGTTTGAGAATTATTAATATGTGACTTTATAAAGGGGAGAGAGAAGTAACTTTACCATTAATGGGGAAACTTAGCTATTAATTAATCTAAGCTAACATTAGTAATAAGGAGATTGTATTAAAAATAGATAGTTTAAATAGTGAAATGTAGATTGATATATTAGAAAATTGGAGATATAGAAGAATTTGAACATGCTTAGAATAAGTGATATAACATATATAGGATTTAGAAAAATTATGGTTAAGAGTAATTTGAGTAATAAGAGGGGTTAGGGGTTGGAAAGCTGTTGGAAGTCAGTAAGGAGGGGGGGAGAAAGGGTGGGGGCTGATATAATTTAGATAAGACGGGGAATTTGTGTATTGAACAATATTGAATGTACTCACCAATAATTTTTTTTTTAAAAGAGACCTGTACCAAGAAAGCAATGGAGAGGAATGGAAGAAAGGAACTATTCTAGTTATTGTCAGCAGAATTTGAGTCCAGTGGCAACTTAAGAGACCGAAAATATTTTCAGGGTGTAAGGTTTTGAGTCAGAACTCCCTTCTTCAGATACCTTTGACTTTCAAAAGCTTATACCCTGAAAAATTTTGATGGCTCTAAGGTGCTAGTGGACTTAGAACCTGCTGTCCTACTGCAGACCAAAATGTCTACTTACCTGAAATTATTGTCATGTGAGTAAACATCAAGGCTATTGGACATATAAGCCAAAGAGTTACAATGAAATCCTAAGCAAAATTACCTCCTTTTAAGTCCATCGAATTCAACAGGCTGAAAAGGGGGTAACACTGCTTAGTGGTACAATGTCAGTTGGTTCTGTGAGTTACTAAGTGAGGACTAGAGATGGGCATGAACCACATTACGAACCTCAAAACCCCACGAAAATGGCAATCGCACGATTGTGACCCGGCGGTTCGTGATTCTCCACAGCCAACGAACCAGCGGTTGGGAGAGGCCAGGTTTGTTGCGTTCGGGTGCAGTTCGGGAAGCCAGACACTCAGGCGCCAGCAATCTATTCCCCTGGCAATGGAGCCAGGGGAATGCCTGAGCTCTTTTTGCCCTCCTTCTGTCACCCTGGAAACCCGAATGGAAGCCCAGCTTTCCTTGATCAGCAGGGCTTCCTTCCAACCACGGAGCTGCAAAGCAGTTACAAGTTGGGAGAAGACACCCAGGAGAGGGAGGGGGAAGGAGGTGTTCTGTAGCCACGGGCACTCCAATCTCATCCCTGCAAACCCTGATAGGCAGCTCTGACGGCCAAACACAGACCACCTGTGTTGCTGAATGGGACCCATGCTTATAAATAGCTGGGGTCTCCCAGGCTGGATTTCACTTTCTGTGAGCAGTGGAGTGGGACAGAGCTCTTGCTTGCCACTTGCTAGCCTTTGGGGAGAGAGACTGAGAGAGTACAATTGAGCTTGGCTTTGGGGGATAGGGATCTATCTCCTCTGGTTCCAGGGCTGCTGCCTGGCTCTGGGGCCAAGCTCAGTGGGTACCTCGGCTGAGGGCTCACATTGATTATTGATCAGGGCCAGATCTGTTCAGGTCTGTGGGAGTGGTGGGCTAGAGCTCTAGTCCCTCCTTCCTTCTGGTGCCAGGGCTGCTGCCAGGCCCTGGGGCCAAGCTCAGTGGGTACCTCGGCTGAGGGCTAACATTAGTGCCTGATCTGTTCAGGTCTGTGGGAGTGGTGGGCTAGGGCTCTAGTCTCTCCCTCCCTCTGGTGCCAGGGCTGCTGCCAGGCCTTGGGGCCTAGCTAGGTGGGCACCTGGGCTGAGGGCTCACCAAATGATTCGTATTATTATCACAATCCTAATAATTTTACTTATGATTCTTATTATTACTATTAATATTCTTAGTCACTGTACCTGTTCTGCCCAGGCATCTTGGTGTGCTGGGCTATGGCTGTAGCCCCAGCCTCTGGGTCCAGTGCTGCTGCCAGGCCCTAGGGCCAAGCTCAGTGGGCACCTCAACTGAGGGCTCACACAGTGTTATTACTGCCTGTTCTGTTCAGATCCTTTTTGGCCTGGTGGGTGGGCACATGGGGGGTGCTGCCGGCGAGTGGCAAGACTCCCACCCCCTGGGGGGGGGTGGCTCAACGCCACTTCCCCGTGTCTGCCAGGCCTGGTGGCTGCCGTCATCACCCACATTCCTGCCTGCACAGGGAATACCAGTGCGCTCTTCTTTGGCCTGGAGGGCGGGAACATAGGGGGTACAACCAGTGAGCAGTCAGACCCCCCACCCCATGAGGGGAGGCAGCTCAACGCCACCTCCCCATGTCCGCCAGGTCCGGCCGCCGCCAGCACCCACTGTTCCTGCCTGCGCAGGGAATACCAGCACACTCCAGTTTGGCCTGGTGCGCGGGCACATGGCGGGGGTGCCGCCAGCAAGTGGCCAGACCCCCTGCCTCCTCCCCGTGCCCACCAGGCCTGGCAGCTGCCGGCATCACCCACCATTCCTGTATTGCTGGCGGTCACGGGGAGATGGCGATGAGCCGCCTCCCCTCAGGAGGCGGGGGGTCTGGCCGCTCGCTAGCAGCACCCCCCATGTGCCCGCCCGTCAGGCCAAAAAGGAGCCCACCACACCCACAGATCTGAACAGAACAGAAGGAGTGCACTGGTATTCCTGGAGTGGGTGGGAACACCAGCGTGCTCCGCTTTGGCCTCCACGAACCACGAACCATGAACTGGGTCGGCAACGGAAGATGTTCGTTGCGGTTCACTAATACGGGATCGTCGTCTGCACCGAACCACGATCCGCTGGTTCGTTAATTTATTTTGTTTCGTGCTCATGTCTAGTGAGGACTGTCCTACTAACTGGACTACAGTGTCATTTGGCTCCATGAGTTTCAAAGAATCATAGAGTTGGAAAGGATTTTACAGACCATCTAGTGTAACCCTCTGCCCGAACAGACTAAAGCTTCTCCGACATATATTTGTCCAGTCACTCCTTGAATGCTGCCACTGAGGAGGAATCCTCCACATCCCTAGGTACCCAATTCCACTTCTGAATTACTCTTAACATGAAGAAGTTTTTCCTAATGTCCAGTTGGTACCTTCCCTTCTGTAGTGTAAACCCATTGTTTTGAGTCCCATCCTCTGCTGCAAACAGGAACGGTTCCCTTCCCTCCCCTAAGTGACATCCTTTTAAATACTTAAGAGAGCAATCATATCTCCCCCTCAACTTCCTCTTCTCCAAACTGAACATTCCCAGGTCCCTAAGTCTTTCCTTGTAGGGCTTGGTCTCCAGGCTCCTGATCATCTTGGTTACTCTCCTTTGCACCCATTCCAATTCGTCCACATCCTTTTTGAAATGAGGCCTCCAGAACTGCACACAATATTCCAGGTGGGGCCTGACCAGTGTGGTATATATGGGACAATGACATCCTGTCATTTGGATTTTATGTCTTTGTTGATACACCCCAAGATTGTATTTGCCTTTTTTTTGCTGCTGAATCACACTGACTGCACATATTTAGCTTCCCATCCACCTATACACCAAAATCTTGTTCACACACACTGCTAGTCAGAAGTGTATACCCCATCCAATATACATGGTTTGCATTTTTGTTATCCAGGTGCAGAGCCCGGCACTTATCCTTGTTAAATAGCACCTTATTCAAATCTGTCCACTTTCCAAGTCTGTTCAGATCTTGTTGAATTCTATCCCTATCATGAAGGGTGTTTGCTACTCCTCCCAGTTTGGTGTCACCTGCAAATTTAATGAGTAATCCCTTCACACCTCATTCAGATCATTTATAACAATATTGAAAAGCACTTGGCTGAGAACCAAGCCCTGTGGTACTCTAGTGGACACCTCCCTCCAATCAGATGTGATGCCATTATCAACTACTCTTTGTGTGTGGTTATCCAACCAGTTCTCTATCCATCTAATCATTCTAGAGTCAGGTCCACAATCCTTCAGTTTACCTATCAGAACAGAATGAGGAACCTTAACCAGATAATATCTGGATATTATCCTGAACTTGAAATCCAGATGATATCTGTTCCAGAATCTTCCCTGGGACAGAGGTCAGACTGATGGCTTGTAGTTCTGAAGATCATCATTTTCCCCTTTCTTGAAGATTGGGATGACATTTGCCCTCGTCCCATCTTCCAGCACATCACCTGTCCTCCAAGAGACCTGGAAGATGGTCGACAAAGGGTCTGCGAGTTCTTTGGGAGTTCTTTAAGCACTTTTAGGTGCAACTTACCTGGCCCAGGGGATTTGTTCACATCCAGTGCAGCAAGGTGCTTCTCTACAACTTCTCTGTCCATGTCAACTAGTAGCCCTGGTGCCATGCCTCGCCTACTACCATCTCGAGGTGGGCCTCTTTTCTCCTTCAAGGAAAAAAACTGAGGCAAAATAGGCATTGAGCCTTTCTTTCTCTCTGTCCTTTGTCAGAATTTCTACATTTTCACCCAGCTTGGGGGTATTGCCCCTTTTACCTTCCATTTGCTCTTCACATATCTGAAGAAAGTCTTTATGTTGTGGCGAGACCCTCTGGCCAATCTCAGCTCATTCTGAGCTTTGGCTTCTCTGATGGCTGCCCTAGATGCATTTCCTTCTCTCCTTCTTTAGATGCATTTCCTTCCCTTCATTTCTTGAATATCTCCTTTTTCTTCCTTAGTTCATTACAGAGCTCTCTGTTCATTCACATTGGCTTCTTAGATCCTCTACTGCATTTCCAACTTACTAGAATGGTGATGGCTTGAGCCTGTAAGAGTTTCTTTCTAGGTGAGGTCTGCCCTGTTAACTGGTCTAACACAACAATGATGACAAAGTGATTTTAGAAGGTGACAAGTGGAGACTCATAAGAATTGTGAAAGGATTTCTTCTCTCCCCCAGCCCAATTGACTCCAGCTTTGCTGTGGTGGTGAAGGTGAAGTTGGGCGGGTTGCGTGGGGGGAGTCTTTCAGGTCTCAGCTTTCTCCCTCTTGCTCAGATGCCCTGTAGCTTTGCAGCAGTGGCAGCAAAATTCCTGGCCACTCCACGGCTTCACCAATGGGGCAGCAATCACTACTTGGACTGCCTGTGGGGTGTCCCCCCACCCTTCCTCTCACACACCTGCTGAGAAAAGTTCTCTATGCATGCACACTGAACTAGATTCAGTTTTTTGGCTTTTTTGTAAACCCCTATCCCACTTTTCTTTGGGGAGGTTCAGATTTTTCTGCAAGCACTGGTAGTCCTCCAAGTTTGGAGAAAAATCTATCTTGTTTCAAGGGGGTCCCAATCCACAGGTTTAAGTATCCCCAAATCAGGTCTACTTGACAATTACAATATACAAGAGGGGAACCTGCAAGGACTTGCGGGGGGGGGATCTCATTTTTTCCTTCCTCATCATGTCCACTTTCCCTTTCCTGCCACTCATAGCCTCTCCCCCTTTTCCTGCTTCTTTCTGTCCTTCCCACCCTACTTTGTCTAACCTCCTGACTTCACCCTATATCATAGGGCTGTCAGGAGATAGGAAGGGCAGAGGGTGCAGGGGTGCAACACTTACCCTTGTATTCCCCATGTGTGGACTTGGCCCTGGTACAAAGTGTGCATATTCTCCTCCCCCCCCACCTCCGCCACATCATTTTTGAAATATTCTCATGCTTCTCACCATGTCAGTTCTTAAAAAATTCACCTGTTTAGGGTGTAAATCAGCCTGGCACAATTCAAATCTCTTGCCCCTTCCCCCCACCAGGTGGCTGACAACCGTAGTTTGGCATTTGGCAACCCTACTGTACCCCCTTCCCCATATTCAGTACACTTTCCCTCTTCCTAACAGCTTCCACGTGCTCACCTTTCCCTATGTTCTTCTCTCCTTCAAACTCACTAAACAACTTCCCTTTTATCTGCCACCTTTTTCATCATATTTATTGATTAATTCATTTGCATACTGCCTTTCTCCACAATGGGGACCCAAAGCAGCTTGCATTATTCTCCTTGCCTCCATATTATCCTCACAACAATCCTGAGAGGCAGGTTAAGCTGAGAGTATGTGACTGGATCAAAGTCACCCAGCAAGCTTTCACAGCAGAATGGTGATTCAAACCTGGGTTTCCCAGATCCTACTCTGAAACTCTAACCACTACACTTCGTTGGCATGGGGGGGGGGCTGTTGTTGAACAATAACAAACAACCAGGCCCTGGTGAATCATGCAAGCCATGAGGTACTATCAAGTCATCTGGTGGTTGCTTCTAGGCCTGGCCTCACTGGGGCCCTCAATACAGCCCTGGAATGACCCTGCCCTCTCCCTCCCTTTTCTGAAAGCAACCAAGACTTCTGTTATCATTTGGGGTTTTTTAAACACCCCCAAGGTTTTTTTTTGGGGGGGGGGTTAGGGGCATTTTTCAGGTGTTTACAAAGATCCGACTTGTCCATTCATGGCTCCAGTCTCCTGATTTAAGTATCTACAAATCAGGGCCACTTGGCTATTATATATGTATATATATATATATATATATCAGGTATAGGTAAACCCATATATAATATGGGACATAATGAATTCTCAAGCCTTTTTAAATTCAGGTGTTGGAATACATGTCAAAGTAACCAAGAACAAAAAATCTGAGTACCAGAACACAAGATCTAAGGACAACTCAGCAAGGTGACTCTGCAGTGCAGTTCAGTGGCGACTGTACAGAACTCCCATTCTATCCAAGGTCTCCAACATCTGACATACAGATTCCAGTTTAGGCATGTGCACTGTTTTTTTGTTTTTATTTTCATTGCAAAAGCTTTGTTCATTTTTGTTATAATGTTATTATTACATGTGTTCACTTTCATTATTCCATTCATTTTTGTTTATATTGGTGTAAATGGAAAACACACTTCCAGCTGTAAAATCATAGTTTTCTATCCAACTTGGATGACATTTTGAGAGATTGTACCCCTTGCTAAAGGGAATCATCCCTGCCAAATTTCAGCAAAATGGGAAAACGAGGCCAAGTTTTATAGACAACATTCTTGCATGGCTGAGAAGTCAGAAGCAGACATTTGGCACCCCAATAAAATAGGCAGTACAGAGTGGGCACAAGGAAGCATTTGGAGACTGCAAAAGACAAGCAGTGCCTTATATTTGGCAAACCAAGAAGGTAGGCAGTATTACAAAAAAGGTAAATGGAGGTGTCTGTTTACAAAATGGCAGGCAGAGTTGGAGCTTGCATTTGACGTCCCATGAAGAAAGGAAGCAGGCATTGGAGCAGAAGCTGACACCAGGAACCCCGAGGACAATGAGCAGCATATCATCATGGGGAGATACTTACATGTGGAAGAGGAAGGAGACAATTATCAGTATGACTTAGTAGGGTGGAGGCAGGTATTTGGAAACCAAAGGAAGATGGAACCAAGCTTCACTTCCCAAGCAACCAAACCAGTAGCAACTGAGGGTAACCTTGTAGACAGAAACATCAATCATACAATTATAGGATCCGTTTGCCATAAATATTTGGAAAGCTTCATTGTCAGATCAGATCTGTCCTCTCCTGTCATCCTCCTGCTTTCCTATAGCATTCTAACATTGCAGTCTTGGGAGAGGAGGGGAAACACCCTGGGAGCCAATTAGGAGTTGGCTTCTAGCATATCCCAGATATACACCAACAAAATCCCCCCCTATGCTAGCACAGCAGTCTACTGCCACTCCACCTGGGTCCTCCGCTGATGCCTGGTCATGGTGGCTGCGTGAGGGGAAAACCCAGGCATAAGTCCCTTTGCTGGTGGGCTGGGGGTCAGGGTGCAACTTAGTGGGTTCTCTAAGCCATTTTGACCTCAGGGACTCCCCCAACAGTGGGGGAAAGTTATGCCACAAAAAATAATGGTGTAGTCCAGAGGTGCCCATTGTATGAGAAAAGTCAATCCCTCTCCCACATCCAGCCCCACTCAAGGCCTGGCAGAGCATACGATGACAACTACTTTGGGAACTAATCTACTTGCACCCCATAGTGCCTGAGCTGCCTTCCCTATACCCAATCAGTTCCCTGGGCACCTTACCTAACCTCCTCACAGGGCGCCCATGACCCCAGGTAAGTAGGGGGGTGGCTGGAGGGAGGCCACAGCCTGAGCAAGACCTGGCCTCTAACTACACATGTGTCTGTTTCCCTTTCAGGCAAGTCGAGATCTGTTAGGAAGGTCATGGAGCATAGCTGTTCCAGTCCCCGGTGATCCTTCCCGGCTGCCACCTGAGTCTTGCCCATAGAGGCATTCCCCAGGCAGCCTGTAATCTGACCCCGCTCCTGAGAAGGCAGTATGAAGAATGGCCCTCATGGTTCCAATCACTGCACAAACAGATACAGCTCCCATCTCAGCAAAGGGAAGTTGGTGACCCAAGGCCAGACATCCTCATCACTGTTGGCAGTTCCATAAAGTCTGTGTTGAACAACTAGCTACTCTTTGCTTTTTTGCTCACCCATGGCTGATAGTAGCCACCACCAACTCCCCCTAAGGCAGCTTCATGGCACATCCCTGGGGATTGTCCCCAGCCTTTGGCTGCCAGGAAAGCAATGGCCCAGAGGATCCACCAGGCACCTCCACCCCATTGGGTGGCTGGGCCCCTGTACAGAGCAAGAGGGTGTTGATCTTGTGTGGGCTGCCTCTGCTTGCTCCTCCTGTCTCACCCAGCCCCCCTCACATGGTGGGGAGGCAAATGGGGTGGGATGAGGGCTCTCACCCATGGGCGGAGGGAGGGCCATCAGCCTTTCTTAGCATCAGTGGGGCCTGAGATGCCAGGCAGATGGCCATGGCAGCCTGGAGGGCAAGGATGATCTGCAGAAGGGAGGGTGGGCCAGTCCACACACAGCACATTCACACCCACAAGGGGGAACTTCCTACCCACAGAGGGTTCTTCTCTTCACCAATGAAAGTGGGAGTCTGGACAGGTAGCTGACTGTCATTCCCCTATTCTGACTGGGACTGTTAACCCAAGGAGTACCAAAGAAAAAGAAGCAATGGGGGTGTGTGGCCTCCCTGGATCGGTGTTTCCATGTGGAATACCAGTCTGGGGAGCAGGGAACATGCATGGGGTGGTGGAATAATGCTGAGCTAGATGAGCCACCCATTTTTGACCTCCCTGCCCACCATCTCTGGGGGACTTTTGGGTCTTGGCAAGCAGCCCTTCCACCCCAGTTCCAAGATGCCAGCCAGCAGCTGGGGTGGGGGGGTGTCCCAAGCTGAACACTGCAGCCACTGGAGCAAGGTTTCTGCAAGCACCACCCTGGCAGAGCATGACTGAGAGCAGTTCTCACTAGGATGGTTCATATGCACAGAGAGGTCCTTTGTTTGGGAGGAGGATTGGGGGCAGGGAGCAGACCATCCTCTTGCACCCACATGCTCACGGCCAAGCAGAGAAGGCTAGCCCTGTCCACCAGGCCACACAATCCTGGCACAGGAAGGTGTCATGGGTCTGCAGGTGCTGTGGCCCCCTGCATGGCAAGAGTTTAGCTACTTGGGCTACGTGGGGCAGCTAGGCACCCCCAGCAGAGCCTGGGGTGTTGCAGGCCTGTGACCTGCCCAGAGAGTTGTGGAACTGTGGCTCCTGCCAATGGATGGCTTCCCCCTGGCTGGACACCCCAATGGGGTGCCATGAAAATAGGGGCATTTGGTCCCCAGCTGTCTGCTCTCCAGTGTGGGGGGGTGGAGGGGGGAATGGAGGGCACTCTCTACAGCAGCCTTGCCGCACCTTCCCAGGCTTGGTCACTGGTGTAGCTCTCATGCCAGAGGTACATGGATTTGCAGGGGCCGGTGGCATGATGGGCCTCAGGATTGCACTGCCCATGTTCTCAACCAAATTGTCAGTCCTTAGTGAACCAATTGATATGAATGGAAATGTTTGATGGTATGTCATTTGCTGTTGTTGTCCTAATGAATATAATAAGTGGAATTTTCGTAAAAATCATTGACATTTCATATCAAACAAGGTTGTTGTTGTTGTTGTTGTTGTTGTTATTGTTGTTATTAAATTCATATCATGCCCTCCCCGCAAGTGGGTTCTGGGTGGGTTATAATAATAGGTAAAATATACAGGATATATTAAATATACAGGTCCCCCCGCAAATAGGGGACCATCAGGGAGACTCATTTGTTGGATTTAATGTTTGCCTCAACCATATGTCTGGTGGAACATTTCTGTCTTGCAAGATCTTTGTGAGCCTGAGTGTCCTCCAACAGAGAGTTCCACCAGGTCAGAGCCAGGACCTGCTCTAGCTCTGGTCAAGGCCAGTCGAGCATCCCTGGGGCCAGGGACCACCAGTAGGTGTTTATCTGCTGACCTCAGCACCCTCCGGGGTGCATGCGAGGAGAGATGGTCCCTCAAGTATGCTGGTCCCAGTCCATTTAGGGCTTTGTAGGTTAAAACCAAAACCTTGAACCTGATCTGGAACTCCATGGGGAGCCAGTGTAGCTGCTGCAATATTGGAGTTATGTGTGACCTGTATTGTGTGCCCATCAGGTCACGTGCAGCAGCATTCTGGACCCACTGCAATTTCTGGGTCAGACCCAAAGGAAGCTCTGCATAGAGTGAGTTACAGTCTGGAGGTGACCATTGCATGGTTCACTGTCCTTAGGTCATGGGTTGAGAAATGGGGGCAAGCTGCTTGGCCTGCTGGGGTAGAAAAAAGGCAGACTGGGCAATTGCTGTGACCTGGGCCTCCATTAATAGATAGGAGTCCAGAGTCATGCTGAGACTCCTGACCGATGAAACGGGCACAAGTGGTGCTCCATCAAAGGCTGGAAGCCAGATCCACCCCCTCCAAAGCCCCACGGTTCAAGTACAGGACCTCCATCTTCATAGGATTCAACTTCAGTCTACTCTGCTTCCCCCATCCAGACATGGCTTCCAAAGCTCTAATTAGGACTTCAGGGGCAGAATCGGGCTGGCTGTCCATCAACAGATACAACTGGATGTCATCTGCACTGACCCTGCTTGCGGGGAGGGTGGGATATAAATATAATAAATAATAATAATAATACTGGTAACAACCAAGTCCGAAACTCTGTACCAGCTGGGCAAGGGGGTGCATATACAGATTGAACAACAAAGGGGAGAGTATTGTCCCCTGGGGGACACCACACACCAGTGGTTGGTGTGCTGATAACATCTCCCCAAGTGCCACCCTCTATCCCAGACCGTGGAGAAAAGAGACAAGTCACTGCAAGGCAGTCCCTCAAATCCCCACAATGGCAAGGCAGTGGGTCAACAGTTCATAGTCAACCATGTTGAATGCTGGCTGATAGATCCAACAACACCAGCCGCACTAACCTGCCTTGATCCAGATGCCTACAGAGATCATCTGTGAGGGTGACCAGCACTGACTCAAGTCCTGTGGCCCGGAAGGAAGCTGTACTGGAATAGGTCCAGGACTGATGCATACTGGACATGTTACATAAAGCCATGTTGCCTTCTTTATAATAGATTTCATTTATTATTATTTATTTATTTTATTCATTTTACTTCATTTACGGCCCACCTTTTCCCCCAATGGAGATCCAACGTGGCTTATGTCATTTCCCATTTCTCCATTTTATCCTCATAACAACCCTGTGAAGTAGGCTAGGTTGACAGGGTGTGACTGGCCCAAGGTCACCCAGTGAGCTTCAGTGGCAGAGCCAGGATTTGAACCTGGATCTCCCAGATCCCAGTCTGGCACTTTAACCACTACACCAGGCTCACTGTCACCATTCTTCCAAATCTGTTCTTTTCTGGGTACTTTAAACTTAGTGGGCTTGTGGGCTTGTCCAGAGGCTGTCTGAGCCTTTAGCTTGTAGCTCTTAGCTTGCAGCCCTATGTGATCCATGCTGCCAAATCTGCATTCACGAGAGCTGAAGTCTGCCCATCATGTGCTAGAAGACGGCCACAAGTGCCTGTCTACATATCTCTGTTTAAACCATTTTTTTTTAAAAATGTATACCACATTGAGTCCCCAGAATAAGAGGAAATCAGAACATTTAAATCCATTTTACAGGAGATTCATAATTGGATTTTCTAGTTCTAAATTTCTGAGTGACCCTGAATTTTACTCGAACCATAGCACTGGATGAGGAGTACTGTAACCCCATGCTTTCCCCCAAATTAGGCTGCCCCGTCCCAATTGGCTATCATCCCTGCAGAGGAAATGTCCAGATACCTGTAGGGCTAACATCAATCTGGAAGGGTAAATTTAGATTGAGAAAATAACATGTAGAAAATGGTTAAACATTCCTTCCCCCAGCATTCTCCAATCAAATTTGGAGCCCCCTGTGGCTACTTTTAAGTGCAATGAAAACATCAGGAGATTTGATTATAGATCTCTTGTATAATGTGTTGGTTGGCTCTTAGTGAGATAAGCAAGCCAATGGCCTCATCCAGAATAAGATGATGGATGGTTGATGCTTTGTTTACCATTGACCTTGCATTCACTGTTATATAAAACTAGGGATTATCAATAACCTCACATTTAAAACCAAATTCTTTCAGGCTCATTAAGGGCTACTAGATTGTCTTTATTCTTGTTCTGTCTCATTTAGCCTATTTCTTTCTGTTAATGCATGTAGCAATTCATTACTTTACACTAGCCATAGGGCCCAGAGGTTAATTCAGTTTTCCTTTCCAAAGTGATTCTTTGTACAAATGCATGGCTGTAGATCCTCCCACAGAGGAAAGAACTATTTTAAAGTAGCCGGCAGCCTTTACCATTCAGAAGATATTCCAACTTAAAATACTAACCTCAAAAAATCCCCATCACCACTACAAAATAAAATTGGCTGGTTAACTTTCACTAGCTTTACAGAATGTTTGATTCACATGTTTTTATAATATAAAACATGACATTGCTCTTAGAACTCATAATTGGAAATCCAGATGTAGACTTTCTCTGGGGCTGTAGCAGAAGCATTGTTGCTAAAAGAAAGAGAGATACGGCTGGTATTAGGATGATGCATAAGGAAGGTCCATATTTTGTGAGAAGATTAGACACATTTTATGATTAATGAAGTCTACATTTCAGTAACAGGAATCTTGCCTGCTTGTGATATGCCTTATGCAAATCAGTTATGCATAAAGGTTTAAGCACAGAAATGTCAATCCAATCTGGATAATGTGTAGGCAAAAACTGGAATGTTGATGGGTTTATGGAAACATCAGGCCAAGGAATTCATGGCAGTCCCAAATACACTTGCCATTTAGGTTGGTGCAGGAATTCTGTGAATCTTCAAACTTTACCCTACTTTTCATTAGGGTTAAAGTAGATTTGTATCTCTCTATTCTCTTTAAAAATTCCAGAAATCCACCATGTGCTGACTTTTTAATCCTCCTAAAATTTGGTTCAATTATACAAATTTCTAAAATTAACCAGAACACGCACTTTGTTGCAATGTTCATTTGTACCTATCTCTCCCTCTGTATTACCAATCTTCACTGAAAAAAACTGCAAAAACATATTGTTGAGACAGTAAATATATTTGCATCATGATTTTTGTGGGGTTTTCTTAATAAGTTCTTCTGTGATCTCTTTTTTGCAGTGTCTGATTAATGTACACAAGTAGGGTTACCAGGTGCCCATCTATAGCAGGTGAATTCATGTTCCCGCCTTCCATTGCCTTCACTTGACCCAGTGAGCAATGGGAGAAAAACTAGTGGGACATATCACTGAAGCTGTGACATCATAGCCCCCTTCTGATGGTCTAAAGTTTGACCCAATCTCTATGGTATATGGACCATAGAAATTGGAAAAATTCCTAGAGCTTTATAAAGGGAAGGAGTGATGTCACTTCTGGGTGATCACTCAAAAATGATATCATAGTATCAGTGATGCTTCACCCTACCAGACTCTGTGCCCAACTGCTCCCAGGAATTGAGGGTGTGGGCTTGGCAACCCTTATCCCTGGAGCTAAATAAAGGGAAGGGAAAAATGCAAATGAACGGAAGGATCTGGGAAAACTACAAAGGAACTGAAAGCACATGGAGATCAGCCAAGGCTCAATGGCAGGGCATACACCTTGCATTTAGAAGTTCCCACTCAATTCCCATCATCTCCAGTTAAAGGATCGGGCAATGATTTGAAAGTTCTTCACTTGAGGCTCTGAAGAGCTTCTGCCAATCAAAGCAGACAATACTAAGTAGACATGCCAGACCAATGTTCCTATAAAGCAATCTATGTGCTCAATGCTGCATCAAATAGCATCTCCACAGCACTCTGTTCAAAATTCAGAATAAAAAAAACAGAGCCATGGAGGTTTCCTTATGTGTCAGATCCAGTTCTTAAACAAGATGAGTTAATTTACGGCTCTATACTGGAATGAACAAAATTATCTACACTTTTCAATCATGCAGTAGCTAAGGACATTTAAAAAGCATTGAAAGTGCAAGTAAGTAAAATATTTGTTTATTTAGATTAAAATTCCCTATGTGCTTGTCTAAAGACAAACGAGATCCCCTGAAAAAGCCTTCTTGACAAAAATCATAGGGAATTTTAATCTGAATAAACAAATATTTTTCCTACTAGCACCATTGGCTTTTTTTGCTTGCTTTTTTATCTCTGTGATTGCTGCAGCCCTCTTTTTCTCCTTTATATCTAAAGATAGCCACGCTTAACCCCTTTGCACATGCCCTTCATTGCACATTAGAAAGTGAAGGAATGCAGTGGCTACTACGATACATATGCAAAGCTGGCCTAATTTCAGCCAGCTGCACATGCTTCACTGTGGCCTCACAGCAGATTGTGGAATAGTTATTATTACAAATTATCAATATTATTATTACAAAATATTACCAGGGCAGAGCAATTTTGTACCTGCAGCTTCAGAAAAAATCTTGCAAGATGAAGTTGGGAAGAAATATCTTGCTATCCACTGATTTATTAAAATGATCTATTTCCCTCTCTATCCTAGGGGGTTGTGCATACCATTTTATCCATGCAACATCCATGTGAGGTTTATCTCTGATTTTCCCCCATTTGGGGGTGGGGTGGGGCTTGGGCCACACTAAAATCCACTTATTTTTTAGTGGTACAAGTGTCAGATTAGGATCAAGGATTGAAATTGGTGTCCCTGCCCCTGTATTGCAGTCCCTTCTTGCAGCACTGCATTCTTCTGCCTTTTTCTGCTATATGGGTAAGAGAAAAGACTTCACCTGGTGACCAACTTTTTAAAGGTGTGGCTCTTCAAATAGGAAGAGAGGCAGCCATTCATACAAGTGTCCTAATTTTCACTACTGCCTTGCAATCAGAGCTGAGCCAGAACACTCAAGGGATTGCGAAGGCTGCACAAGCTTTAGGGGGATAAAATTTGGAGAGGTTACACCAAGCTTGGTTCTTCTTAACAACTTCAGTTATAGCACAGTTAGTTCCTTTTCTTGCAAGAAATTCTTCCCTGACTTATGCCCTTTGAGCTGGCTCAAGAGCAGTCTACCTCTTTCTGATATGGATGCCAACTTCAGCTTGGGATTTTGGGGGGCGGGGATGGCGGAAGTACCTGGGAAAGGAAGCGTTTGAGAATGGGAGGGAGATTGGAATAGTAGGGTTGTTAGCTCTAAGCTGTGAAATCCTTGGATTCTGGGGAAGGTGGGATTTGGGGAGGGGAGGGACCTCAATGGGGTACAATGCCACAGAGTCCACCCTGCCAAAGCTGCCATTTTTTTCTAGAGGAACTGATCACTATAGTCTGGCAAAGGCAAGTAGTTGTAATTCTGGAGAACAGCAGGCCCCACCTTGACTTTAGAAACTCTGCTTTCTAAATCCTTTGCTCACTCCTCTTAAACTGATTCTTCTCCAGGACTTAGACAAATCCCACAAAAATGCTTTTCACCTTCATGTAATGTGATTTGAGTTTTTTAAAATCATATTTTGATTCAGAAAACAAGATTTGCCAAAAAATCAGTTCAGTTTTCTCTTCTCCGTATGTTCATCTGAAATGGGTGTCTGTATCAAGGATGGGGCATTGGCCAAAGTCCATGGACTGGCAAAGGTCCCACATCTGACCAAAAATGCTTATCATATCTGTTCTCCCTGGAATAGCAGATTCTTTCAGAAGCCCCTGTAATGTTTTGAGGGATTTTGAGGGCAACCTTCCATTGTATACCTTTGTATTTAAAGGAATATGATATGCGCGTGCACACACACACACACACACACACGTGTGTATTTACCACTCCCTACTACAGAACAGTGTCTATACATACATATATTGGTGGGAAGGGGGGTGGTGCTACAACTGGAAGGCATCTTGCCAGCGGCTCCCAAAACCTGGGCAGAGGCATACTTTTTATCTCTCTTATGGACACCACAATGCAAGGACTAGTGGGGGTAAATTTAAGAGAGCCTGGTGGTTACCCTGAGGGAGGGGCCTGGGCCTGGGCAGTATGTGATTTGCTTGCCAGCAATGTTTGGTTTGGGTGTTATGAGGGAAGGAATCTTTGTCTGGTGCCCTATGGTGACTGCTGGTAAGGCTACTGGCTACATTTTCAACTTGAGCCCCAATTATTTTGGAGAAGTTCCACTTGGAAGCCAAGCTCTGGAAGAAAAGAAGGAGTGAGGAGAAGCCAATTGAACTGAACAGAAGCCTTGTAAAAGCTGCCACAGTCAGAGGAAACAGTAGCAAGAGCTTATATAAAAAAAGCAGGGAGGGGAAAGGAGAGCAGGAAAGTAACAGTAAAAAAATTAATTAAAAACAATAACACTGTGATATGATGCCGCAAGCGAAACCAAAGTGGGCTATTTTGTTTGTTCCTGTGGAAAAATGATGAACTCCAGATTGAGAGAGTCTTTCGACCCTTTTTAAGACTGGTATTTGAAAGTGGACTGGCTTTTCACAGCAGTGCATTGCTACAAAATTCAATAACCCTTAACCATGGTGGAAAAATGCCATGTGCCAACAGCTATTTTCCACAATTTTATTCAAAAATATCTGAAAGAAATGCAGAAAATTGATTTGTAGCTCTGGCAGGAATACAGAGAACTAGTAGCATGAAGCTGTGGGCCAATAATTTATGTTTCAAATATCACTGCGCACTTTGCCTATATAATTTCAAGGGAGAATAATAATAATTAAAAGTGCACGCACTCACCAGTCATTTCTTATGAGGGAAAATGCTGAATGGAGTCAGCAGAGGGATTTTTCTTCTGGTGCTTAACATTTCCAGTGGCGTTTTCAAGAATTAAATACATAATTGTCTCTGCCTCATCTAAAACTATCCCGAGGTGAATTTCAGCATGTGCAGAGAAAATGCGTCACCCACAATTGCCAGGCAGACACACCAAGCTGAAACGTGGCAACTGCTTCACAACACAATGGGGATAGTACACAGTATGTAATAGATACCTTCAGTGAAACTTGAGTGCTTGGACAGGGAATCCTTTTGAAAAATATGGTTTTTTGAATGTAACTGTGAGAAAACACACTGGTGATGCAAGAATATCTGGAGCTTATCTCTTGTAGGATCTAGGTGAATGGGTGAATTAAAGTGGAAGTAAAATAAGTATAAATCTTCAGTGCTCAAGGAACTCACATGTGTATCTGTTGGACAGATCCTTTGCTTCAGATAAAAAAGGTGCAAATGATTTCAATACTTTCAATATTGTAAGACATTTCAATCCAACTCCAAATCCAAATCAGCGTTACAACATTGATCTCCCTTCTCTATTTTATCATCATACCAACAACCCTACGAAGTAGGTTTGGCTGAGATTCAGTGATTGATCCAAAGTTATTCAATGACTTTCCATAGCAGAGTGGAGCTGGGCCTCCCCTATCTTAGTTCAATTTCTAACCACTATACCACATAACTAAAGTCACACTTTCACTCTCTGGAGGAATATATGAGTGTACATATTACAACTCCTTGTAATATGTCTTTACAGTTTGTATGCCACTTGCTATAGTTACTGAGTAACCAGGTCAAATTTGTTTTTAAAAGTTATGTTTCTGTCCCTTATTTTAGGCACATTCTCCTGCTACATTTTATGTGGTGTTTTTATACAAATTTTTTCCAAAATGCTTTCTAGCTAAACACTTCTGCTAAGTTAAATAATAAACCAATATTGGCTCCTGTTGATGTTAATATGGACAATACTGAACAGGGCTTCATATTTCTTCCTGGATTACTATAAGCAAGGCATTCACTGGAACAAGGCTGCTTTGTATGTATACATATATCCCAATTACGTTCAAGAGAAATTTGTGGGCATTTTTTCTTTCATTTTGGCTGTGTCAACAATTCAGTTTGGGAAGCCAGAAAACAGTTCTACCATGTGATCTTGTGGTTGTACAGAATCCCAGACCCCATTGGAATTAGGGCTAATTCTCCAGTTCAAAGAATCTCAGCAGTAGAAGTTTGGCTGATGCAAGTTGCATTCGCAGAGCCATTCCTTCTGTCCCACCTCAGTGGAGATTGGTGCCAGAGGGCCAAGCTACAAGTGATGAATGACACTTGAACAGCAAGTGGATTGAGCAGAGGGCTAGTGAACAGGGAGAAATACACTTGCTGTTCAAGTGTCATTTGTCACTTGTAGCTTGGCCCAGAGTCAGCTCACTGTGCAGTCCAAAGCAATCTATTCAAAGTGAATTACATCATTCTACTCTCCTTTACGTTTATCTTCACAACAATCGTGTGAGGTAGGTTAGGTTGAGAGTGTGTGACTGGTACAAAGTCACACAGGAAGCTTTTGTGGTAGAGCGGATATTTGAAACTGGGTCTCCCAGATCCTATTCTGATATTCTAACCAGTGCCATCACTCCACATCAGCTCATAATTATATTATGATAATATGCAATCTTCTAAGGTTATTTGAAATAGTCTGTCAGGGATGAAATAACTTTATGGAGGAGCACAGAACTTTAGAGCCATCTTTCTCCAAATATATTACATTGGTAAATTTCAAAAGACTTTGTTTTTTTTCACTGAATTCTAAATGGGATTCTTAAATTACAGATTCAGGGAAAATATATTATTTACTTCCTCCCGTTGTGCAAATAATCAGTTCTACAAAAATCCCCTGAGCTTGTAGCAATGCAGTCACCTTGGCAGAGGTCATGATCAAACAGATTATATAGACAAGCATTTCTGAGGATAAACAAGCCAGAGATTCAGAGAGATCTGAGGGGCAATTTTTAAAAATTGGAAGAAAAATAAGGTGTAACCTGTAAAACCTGTAAAATTTTAGTGATGAAAATGGGGCTAATCAATGTATATTTGTAATACTCCTATTCTCACCCTGAAATCATTGCTTGAGCACTTGTGCTTATCTGGGATGCAGAAAGCATCACAAAAATCAAACTTAACCTTATTTGAAATGCTCCTCTTTGCTTTTTTGTCAACTCAAAACTCTCTCCTGATCACTTTGAAAGTTCGGTTGCAAGTCGTATTGCAAGTAGATCTACATTTGTAAAGCAGCAGCATTTGGCATGGCAGCCAGGTAACGGCTGCTCACATATACTCGATGCCAAGGCCCTAGGTCATTATGGGATATATCCTTTTATAAAAACTACTGAGTTAGATTATTTGTGCTGTGTTTACACCTGTACAGTTGGCAGGCAGCATTCCTTCCTCATCCCCTCATCCCTTTTTTCACTGCCAAGACCTTTTACTGTCTTTTTTGCTGATTTTGTTCCCAAAAGTGATCACCAGATTCAGAAGCTATGACAAGCCTAATAGCTGGTGAATTTTAAACTGCATCCATGCTTACTTTTCAAGGTATTGGAATGCATCTTGAAGTAAATGTCTACCAATGCAAAGGGTGTGATATTTTCCCATTCCTTTTTCACTGCAGGGTCCCCTGAGGAGTGGCATTTGGGTGAACATATTGGGCAGTAGGAACGGGGAGACAAGAATATCCCGTTCTGCGGGCAGAAATGCCTTCTGTTAGTGGAGATTTGGTGGTGCAATGGTTAAACTGTCAGACTAGAGTCTAGGAGACCCAAGTTCAAATCCTCACTCGACCATGAAAGCTTGCTGGATCACCTTGGGCCAGTCACACACTCTCAGCTTTGTCAGACTGTGGCTTGCTAAAAGTTGCAATCCAGACTACCCCTTGCAATGAGACAATAGTCCATCGATTTCAAAAGGTTTACTGAATATAAACAACCATTATAGTCCACAATCCAAGATACAAGGATCTTGGCTGATATTGAAGCATTGTTACAAATGACAGGCAAAAGCTGAGGTACAGAATAGCAACACCCTGCAGGCCCCATCCCTCCCCCACAGTTCTCAAAACAATCCGCCCGAGGGTGAGAAAGTGAAAGTTTCCCAAGGCTGGAATGGCTGTAGACATAACATTCCTCTTCTCCCTGTGATCTTCCAGTGAACTGCTTGCCACCTGCAAAAGAAGCACTTAAAATACTGACAGGGTTAAAATGGAGTCTCTTTGGTTTCAACATACAGAAAACACAGTCAGAACCTGACAAGCTTAATCCATCTCACATGGTTGTTATGATGACAAAATAGCGGCAAGGACAAGTGTAAGCTGCTTTGAGACCCCGTTGGAGGAAAAGATGGGGTGTAAATGAAGTAAATAAATAAGTACATAAATAAATTTACTGCCGAATTCAAGCCTATGTTTCCAATGATCAGACTGTAAATGCTTTACGAGAGACAGAGAGACCAAAGCTGAAATGCTCAGGGCCCAAAGAAGTGTTCCTTTGCCCGTCTCCCCTCAAGGCTTTATGAAACATATCCAGTGCATGTATAATCTCATTCCCACTTCTGTTCTGTTGCATGGGGGATTAGTGAATAAATCAGGCCTGTTTTTTTAATATATCATTTCATTGATTGGATCCCAGCTCTGTTATATAAATTCAATACTTTAAAGTAAAATGACTGTATATTTTAAAAAATCTGTTTCGACATGCATAGGGAGCAGTAATCTCATTACAATTTGTCATTAATGATCACTTGGCAATCGGCTGCAGGCATCTCTTACAGAACGTTTTTTTCCACAGCAGGAAAAGGAGGATGCAGGCTGAGCTAGCTAGAAGGAGCAGGTGTTGTGGCGATGCTCCCTATGGAGACTATTTCAATACCCAGATGTCATTAGCACTGTGAAATAGTACATTGTAGTACAGTAAGTGCGTCACATTGCACTGCTTGCTATAGCACTCTGGAGCATCCGGCAATAGATCATTGCAGGATCCTGTCAGCAAAGGTTGTTTTGAAGGAGGGAGGGGCCAGTCAATAACAGTACAGTATGAAATTGCTCAGCTAGCCGTAGCTGCAGCGACTATTTAAAAAAAAAAACTTCAAAGAGTAACCATTTTAAGAGAATGGTTTTATCTTATAGTTATATGCACTGTACAAGGCTACTTTTCTGTTTTATCCTCCTCCAATAGCATTGCACACACAACACTGCACACAAGTTGCACACAGCTTGAAGATTGTTTAAGTCTATGCCCCTGTTCAGAAACCAGCAATGAGCTGATCATTTTGAGGCCACAATGGAGATGATGGGCTAAAGATCTCCCCTGACCTCCAAAGTCAACTGCAAGCAAATCTCTTCGCCACAGCCTGTACATATTTCAATTGTCTAGGGCTTGGCAATTGGGGGACCAGATTCAGCCTTATAGCTGCGTGTTGTTCAAGATAAGTCACCCGCGATGTGGCAGTTCTACCAAAAATGGCATCTCTTATTCAGTTATCTCAGTTATCTCCTTCACTGTGACCTGTAAGGCCATCTACACTGTGCCATGTGATCTTCACAGTACTGGTTTCACCTCTCCTTATTAGCTGTTGCTGACAGAATAGAATGGGAAGGAAAGATATATACATTTCATTTTTAAAGGGTTATTTTGGCCAAGAGCATTGTCAATGAAGAAGGGGGGCCGCACCAAGCAAAAATAACGATGAAGACACAATTGGTGTAGAAGGAGGGAATCTTTAATAATTGTACAACCCCTGTGCATTTCAAGTGCAGCTTCATCAGGGGAATCTTCCAGATTCTTTTTAGTTCCATTCCCATATATACACTTTAGCTGAGTCAAGAGCATTATTATAATTTAACCTTTTATTTACCTTATCTTTTTACGTACTTAGCAGATTCTCTTCTTCTTCTATTACTACTACTACTACTACTACTACTACTACTACTACTACTACAGGTAGGTTTGCCAACCTCCAGGTGGGGACTGGAAATCTCCTGGAATTTCAACTGATCTCCAGATGATAGATATCACTTCTCCTGGAGAAAATGGATGCTCTTAACCACTGCACCAAACTGGTATAGGTGACATACTTTAATTTTTTTTTAAATATAGTTCCAGGATCTATTTGGAAGCACCATTTTAGGAGAGGCATTTGTCCTTCACTTTCACACTAGATGGCACGTGCATCTAACACAATGCAAAGTCCTCATGATGATACAATGACTTTGTATCAGATGCACGCAAGCCTAATTCTGATAGCAACTGTTGCCCCTGTGGCAAGAGGGCTTTAGCCTCCCCTTCTCTCCAAACACACACTGTTTTTTGCATCCTAAAATGACACCAAGGTGGGGCTATTGTTCCAGTGGGAAAGTTTCATTACTTATGTGGCTGCATGTAATATGTTTGGTGCAGTGGTTAAGACTGCGGGACTCTAATCTGGAGAGCCGGGTTTGATTCCCCACTCCCCCACTTGAAGCCAGCTGTGTGACCTTGGGCTAGTCCCAGTTCTCTGGAGCTCTCTCAGCCCCACCCACCTCACAAAGTGTTTTGTTGTGGGGATAATAATGACATACTTTGTAAACTGCTCTGAGTGGGTGTTAAGTCATCCTGAAGGGCAGTATATAAATCGAATGTTATTATTATATATTATTATGTGCAGTGGAGCACATAGCATGTTCCTGGAGCCATTTCAAGATGCAGAATGGTGCAGAGGACAAAGTCACTTCCTACCACATACCATGGTGGCAATTGAAACTGGACCCACAGTTATCTGGGAGGCACCGAAATGCCATCCCACATCTGATAGAAAGTCCTTGCAGTGACCATTTGGACCTAATATTGTGTGATTTGATCCTAAATTCGTGCCTGGCTGCAACTATAGATGTACATATAAAACCAATTATGCTTTTCTTTGAAAGTGTGTAGATTTAATTGTCTGAACTATTAAACGATTAAAGTTTAAATGACAGAAGACATTAACAATGAAATCCTAAGCAGAGTTCCTCCAATCTAAGCCCATTGATTTCAGTAGGTTTAGAATGGGGTGACTCTGCTTAGGATTTCACTGTAATTGTATGTCCTAGTCTCTGCCTTTCTTCTCTTCCACACACACACATGTAATTTGTATAAGGAGACAAAAGAATAGTTTGTTTTTCTGAGCAAGAAGCAATATGGAAAGAATGAGAGACAGACCATCCAAATAAGATACGACCATTTTACCTTGATAAGTCCAAACTCTCAGAGCTGACCTAAAGATTGTTTTTTCCACAGCCATGCCAAGAGATCTAGATTACATTCCTGCTCTGCTCCTTTGCTTGTGTGGCTCAGGGTAACACACTGATCCCAGCCAGTGATGCTGCTGACCCATCAGCCTGATTAAGGCGCTTTCATGCAAGTCCCATATGAGAGTCCAACTTTCGTCTTCCCAACAGTTTTCTTGAATGGGAGGCATTAAAATGAACAGCTAGGACTGCACCAAATGTTCATCTCATGAACACATGAAGCTGCCCTAAACCAACTGAGATCATTGATCCATCAAGGCCAGTATTGTCTATTCAGCCTGGCAGCGGCTCTCCCCAAGGCTTCAGAGAGAGGTCTCTTTCCTCACCTACTTCATCATCATTCATCTTTCCCAACACCTGTGCTTGTACAATGGGGAAACCCTTCTGCCCCCTTTTAAACCTTCCTGAAAACTTACCAAAATACAAAAAAAATGAGTAAGTGCTTATATTGTAAATGTATGGGGCGGGGGTGAGAATGTTCACAAAAGCATATTACCCCACCTCCATGCTCAGTACTAATGAGAGTGAGGGAACAGTGGTGAAGGTTCCCTGTGTATGAGGAGAGACTGGACATATCGTGCTTTCTTCACTGCTCATGCTTCAAGAGACTCAACACTGTATGAATGGATGCAGAGAGCGGCTTTCAATAAAACTTTTATAAAGCTTCAAGTAAGGTGTGTTCTGTGATGGATGGACCTGACTGCTGCTCTGACTGAGCAGGCATAACAGATACATTCTTTAGGCAAAACTCTTCTGTCTCCTGTACTCAATTGAGAAAACTCTAAAGTAGTGAAAAAAATATATTAAAAGCTGAAAATTCCATCCAGTGGACAGGAGTTTTCCAAGGCCTGTTTGGCTTGGCCTGTTTCTGCCATTCCTTTCTTTCTTTGGAAGTGTGAAGCTGGTTGGTTGCTGGTGTTTGTTCTGTGGTCGATGCTAACTGTTCCATCTGTGTAAACTCTGTCCTGCCAGCCTAGGAGTTTTAACAACACTTTCCCTTCAGTTGGCTCAAAAAGAAAATGCAAGCCTAACTTAAGTGGCACTTTGAAACTCTGCAAATATATAGATAACTCACAAGCTAAACTAAGAGCCAGAAGGTCAAATTTGATTTTACTCTGACTTCTCTGTTATTTCTATTGTGTCTCTAGTCTTGCAGAATTATCTTCTAATAGTCAACAGGGAAAATGAATCGTGAAGAATCCTCTAGATCTTTCTATAACATGTGATGCCAGTGATCATAAGTGAATGCAATGGTAATGCATCACATTGATAACATAATCCAGTAAGTACACTTGGTTAAAATCCTTAGTTCTGAATTCACTGGGAAGTCTTGGTGCAATCTCAGGCTTCTGCAAAATGGAAATAACAATATTCTGTCTCACAGTACTAATATATGGATACATGGAATAATTATTGCAACTTTTAAAAGCAATGTTACTGAAGTAATTAATGACAATGATCTTATTTGTAGGGCCCACTAACCAGTTTGCTAGGCCAGAGATCCCCAATATGTGTACACTTTTGGAATTCTGAAAACAGTCAGTGGGTGCCATCTCAAAATCATTGGGGGGAGAGGAAGAGCCAACCACAAAATGGCTACCAAGGCAGCTTCAGCCCACCACAAAATGTTGGCAAGTTACAAGCAAAGCATCATCCTCAAATGGAGTGAGGTGTTTTCAAACTGGTGCTCCTTGAAAACTGAAAGATGATATCTCCTGGGATCTTTTGAAACACCTGCTGCTCCAGTGAGATGGAGGAAAGCCAGTACTGTTGTTTTTTGGGTTTTTTTGCTTTGGGGAAGTATTAAATATTGAGCTTTGTGCTCAAGTGATGTCAGCCAGGCAGTGACTTCAGCTCATGATAGTAACTTTATTTGCAAAAGAACAACGTGGCTCCCAAGGGAGCCAGATATATACACCTCCAACTCCACCCCATTTCCGTAACCCCAATAAGAACACAGGCACTAGGATCCTTCATTTGCATGCACTAAACAAAAGGTAACATGTTTACACAACCACGATTGGCTCCTATCCAGGGAAAACAATTGGTTGCTGATAACCCTAATTCCCAATAGGATTGGCTACCTGAGGAGTCCTGTTTTCCTTGAAGCTAGCCCAATACATAACAGGAAGAATGAAGTGGGCATCAGGAATAAGGTTGCCAGATCCCCTTACCCTTCCAGTGGGAGGGGGAAGACCCAGCACTCACCTTTCCCTTGTACTTTTGCTTCCCCGTGTACATGCGCAAAGCATATGCATACTCCCAGGTTGGTACAATGATGTCACTTTCAGGAAGTGATATCATCGCATAGGCCCAGGAGCATGCACATGCTTTGCAATGGGCCAATTTTGGAGTGATGGAGTGACGTTGTTCTGCTGCCCTGTGAGCACATCCAGGAGGCCTGTTTCACCTCCTTTCCGCCTCCACTGGCCAGGTGAGTGGTAGTCGTGGGGAGATTGGGAGCAGGGGATCCTCTGCCCCCACTGGAGGACCTGGGATCCCTAATCAGGAATTATCATTAGTATCATGGTGCCCATGGATTCCATGATGGGGATCACTCTCTTAACTGTTCTTGAGGAGCTTTCATTTGTCCTTGACAAGGAGGCCAAATAATGCAGTAATATGCATTTGCTTATCTACTTTGAGATAACAATGTCTCCCTATTTTATTTTTACTTTTACAATAAATGTCAGGTTCAACAAGAAGCTATACCACACATAACAGTCATGAAATAATATTCATACAGGTGTTGTACAAGCTCAGATATCAGTACATAAAGTGCACAGTGCTCCAAGTGCTATATTCTTATTGCAGCAGATATTAAAGTGTGAATGCTTTATAGCACCATGTGTACACTAGTCCTTCCATCCAAAGTCAAGCTCGCCTTGTATTCCGACTGGGGTATAGTCTGTAAGTTCGTTCCAATAAACTGTGTAAGTCACAGATTACAAGTAAACCCTTGGTGTATTCTCTTGGTGTACATTGATAATTCTGTGACATCAGTTTTCTAACGGAAGGTCCAGATCCACATTGAATCCGTTTCATAAAACTCTTTTTCAAAGAACACAGTTGATATACTCACTCATAAATACATGCAGCTACCACTCCAAACTAATCATTAACTTTTCAATTATCCGCCATTTAACTTTGAAAAGTTAATGATTAGTTTGGAGTGGTAGCTGCATGTATTTATGAGTGAATCCATTATGAAACGGATTCAATGTGGATCTGGACCTTCCGTTAGAAAACTGATGTCACAGAATTATCAATGTACACCAAGAGAATACACCAAGGGTTTACTTGTAATCTGTGACTTACACAGTTTATTGGAACGAACTTACAGACTATACCCAATTCCAGTCGGAATACAAGGCGAGCTTGACTTTGGATGGAAGGACTAGTGTACACATGGTGCTATAAAGCATTCGCACTTTAATATCTGCTGCAATAAGAATATAGCACTTGGAGCACTGTGCACTTTATGTATTGATATCTGAGCTTGTACAACGCCTATATGAATATTATTTCATGACTGTTATGTGTGGTATAGCTTCTTGTTGAACCTGACATTTAATGTAAAAGTAAAAATAAAATAGGGAGACGTTGTTACACGGGAGACTAGTTTTTGTTGGCATTGATACTTACCGTGTTGCTCTGTATATTTGCTGATTATCTACTTTGAGAGACATTTCCCATGCATTTTCAGTGACCATCTTATTACTTTCCCACCTCTACCACCACATCCTTCCCCAATTAGTAACAGAAACCACTAGAGTAAGATTTACTGTGAACAAGTTGCTATTAGTACTATGATGATTTCATCCAATCCAGTGTCTAGCAACTACAAAATAATTGTTTTCCTGTGAGAGTTGTAGGGTGGGAGCCATAGCACAATGACAATGCTGGCCTCAAAATAGCCACTCATACATTTTATTTATCTATTTAAATCTTTTCTCTCTCTCCTTTCCCTGGACACAGGCTCAAGGTGACTAACAATTTATTCAGTGAAACTACAGTAAACAACAATAAAAGCATTACACATTAAAACCATCAACTGATCACAACTCAAATCACACTAAAAGCCCTAGCAAACAGAACATTTTCTAATATTTGCTACTAAACACTTTCAAAGTATGAGCCCTCAACAGATTAATTTCTACCCAAGGGCATTTGTATTCTCCATACCTCTGGGCCTCCTGACGATCCTTCCTTGGTTAATCTGGCTATTCCATAAATATATGAATGTGTTCCTTGAGTGTGAAACAAGTTGGCAACCAGCCTTTAAAATTAGCAACGGTCCTTAAAATATAGATATTTCACAATATGTCATAAAATCTGTAATATATAGACCTCATCAGGTCATTTACAAAGCTCTCTGAAAGAAGAGGAACACAATGAAATGCCAAATAAATCGAATGAGATCTGTTTGCTATGGTTTTCTTCCAGGAGAGAAGAGCTCCATTAAGGCTGCAATCAGTGGCAGTAGACAGAAGACAGTGAATAGAAAGTCCTTGGCAGTGGCTTCTTCCAGTTGGTGCTTAAGTTGCTTTTAGCTACAATTACAAACTCAATTAGAAAGTCATTTCAGCACTAATGAAACAACAAATGGCTGAGATTTAATGCACTTAGCAGGCCATTAGCCCAGTACTGAAAATACAGTTTCATCACCAAACCAACTGGTGGGGTAGTTAAGGAAGGGCAGAAATCAAAAGCCACAGGTGACCAAAGTGTCGATATTCTCTTACATAGTACAAATCACAACCAGCTTATAATTGGTATACAACTTTTAGCAAATGTTTGTAGGCCAAAAACCCATGAGGACCAAGGACCAGGTGACTCCCATCTTCTATTCAGTGTAGAACACAGCTGTGGTATGGTAAATAGTTGCAGCACACAGGGGTGGTCAGGGTTGGAAATGCAGAGGTAAAATTTTGTTGATATTACAGAATACACCTTGTGTATTAGGCAAAATAGTATCCTTGAAGCTTATTTTCATATATTCTTGGTTCTTAACATTGAGAGATATTTTTCTTAGTAATTTAGGTAGAACAACAATGTTTCTTTAGGATGTTTCCTATGACACTTCAGGTTTTATGAAGTTGGTGCACCTAACTTGCTCCTTTCTTAAAACTAGAGAATATATTTCTCCTGAGTAGTCTAAAACTGTTTACCCTTCATAACAGTCCTCCTCAGAGCCAACCCCCCTTCAAAACCAGGCATGAATTAATCTTCTTATCCTCAGAAGATATAATCCTTTTTCTTTTTGGCTTGAAAGGGAGTCTCGTCCCACTACCCAATTACTCTCTAGTGTTTGCATAAAGTGTAAGTCAGCTTATGCTGACACTTAGATTTTGAATTCTTAGATAGAATTCTTTCTTGGGACAGTAATACTACAGTTAAGCAAAGGAGTCTTCTCCCTTCATTTTAAAGCTGAACCTGTCTGACTATTCTTGTCAGACTCCCTGACTCCAAATCCTGTCATAAACCACTGCCTTCAGACTGGGTCTAACTGACCAATCACAAGCTGTCACTCAAGCTCTCCAGTCTATGGAACAGTCAACCCTTCCCCTCCAGCTCTGATTTTGCTGCAGTCCGGAAACCTGTTGTTAAATGCAATCTGTCACAACATCACTTCCAGTCTTGGAGATGACATCACTGCTAAACCCTTTTCGTTTTTCTCCTGCTGGCCTGTGAAGACGTACTGAGGATCCATGCAGGCAATGTTGTGAGATTGGGCCTCCTAGATTCTGACTACTCCATAATAGGAGAGGGAGTCTCTGGTATTTCTTGATTGCAGGAGAATCATTTGCTGCAACAACTCCCCAAATAGGCTCATTTCCTGCATCAATAATACAAGATGGTCTGGAGCTACCTCAAGTTATAATTGAATGTGCAGCTGAATTACCCAGTCCTGTATCATCTGTTGTATATTGGTACTGTTACTTTAAGATCACCTTGTAGAAGTTCTCTAGAAAGTAGAGGCTCAGGTCTTGTGACCAATGCTAGGGGAGGAGCTAGAATTGCTGGGGCCTAGTTGTGGACTGTTCTGTTTGTTTGTTCTTGTTCCAATAAACACAGTTCTTGTGATCACTACTGCCTCCACTTTTAATTCCTTCCACTTCAAGGGATATGGCATGATTCAATTGTGCCTTCTCTTAGTCTGATAACCAGTGATTACCCACAATATAACTGTTTACCAGAGAAAACAAATTGGCTTTCCTAACTAATGCCCCCTCAACCTCCCGGCGGGGGACAGGGGCCTGGCACTTACCTTTGGGGAGAGGGGGGTGAGCGTGTGCCCATTTTGCAGCACCTCAAAATGGGCCCAATCCTCAGCAGAATGGGCCAATTTTTGGCGCTGCGGAGCGCAGGAGTGTTCCTGCGCTCCACAGTGGCTCAAAAATGGGCCCAATCTGCGCCGAAATGGGCTTGTTTTGGGTGCTGTGGAGCACAGGAACATTCCTGCGCTCCACAGTGCCTCAAAACGGGCCCAATCCATGGCAGAACGGGCCTGTTTTGGGTGCTGCTGAGTGCAGGAGCGTTCCTGTGCTCTGCAGCGCCTCAAAACAGGCCCGATCTGTGCCAAAACAAGCCCGTTTTGGGGCTCTGCGAAGCACAGGAGCACTCCTGCGCTCTGCAGCTGCTGAAAATGGGCTCGGTTTGCCATGGATCGGGCCCGTTTTGAGTCTGCAGAGCACAGGAGCATTCCTGTGCTCCACAGCAGCCTTGATCTGGGTGAAAACGGGCCTGATCCCGGCGGCTGTGGTGCACAGGAGCGCGCCGTGCCACGGGGGAGTGTGCAAAGAAGGTGTGTGCCCCCCCCCCGCTGCTCATGTAAGTGGGGGTAGGGTGTGGGGAGTGGGGGTGGGGGATCCCCAGCCCCCAATGGGGTTGAGGACCCCCCGCCCAGTTTGTTGAACTTGAACAAAGAGAAGGCTGACCCAGAGGCCTAAATGACAAATAGTCTCTGACACTGTAGCTCCTGACAGGGAGTTTGTCT
Organism: Eublepharis macularius; assembly: GCF_028583425.1. Lineage (NCBI taxonomy): Eukaryota > Metazoa > Chordata > Lepidosauria > Squamata > Eublepharidae > Eublepharis > Eublepharis macularius. The sequence goes on from NC_072794.1 coordinate 141,080,517, forward strand.
ATGAAAAACAGATAATCTGGGAAGAAGAAAGATCCTATATAGGCACCTATTCCCAGGACAGTTCCTGCAATACTTCTGGTAATTTTAGGCTCTCAGCCTACACAAGTGAAACTCAGACTCTCCCCTTCCACACTTCTCTCTACAGCAAAGCATGTGCTAGCTTAACACATGTATAACCTTGGAGCTGCATGAAGAATCAGACAATGACAAGGATATCTGAGGCAAAGATGCAAAAAGGCATTATTATCTGTACAAATAAAAGGACAGATTTCACACATCCCTAATTTCTAGATATTTCACATCTCGATTTTGGCAGAGCAAACATGACAGAAAAATTTGAACAATGTCAATAGAGTGTTTGAATCTGGTAAATGAGCATTCCACCTCTGGATCCCCCCCAAAAGTGGTTTGAAAAGAGCCAGGAAAGAGTCTACTCTACACTACCCTTTAACAACCAATTAAGATAACCCACTCCCATAGACTGATGGATCTGACTGGTTTTCAGATTGCATTAGAATATTTTCTTGTTCATATGGTTGGTCAGGACTCCAATTTGATACCCTGTTGACCTCTGGAATGAGGGAATGACCCAGGCAATTGACACGGCACTCTTTCAAGTCTAAGTTCCTGAGCATCCCCTAGGCTTACTAACGGGCTGTGGACAATGAAAAGACAATGAAAAGACAAGCTTGAGCGACAGAGGAGAAAGAAATGGGATGAAACCAACACACACTAGAGCTCATTTAAAGCCTACACCATAGTGATGATGGCAGTGAAGAAACAATATTTTTATTTTGCCATTTCATCCACATAGTATAGACCTGCAGAGCACTTCTGGGTGGTTAGGAGACTATTGGGTTCTGGCCAACAGGTGGAGATAGACTGTTCTGCAACCCACTGCAGTCATTTTGATATCATAAATCATGATATCCCTCTGGACCACCTTTTGGGGCTGGGGCTGGTGGTCACAGTTTTACAGTGGCTTCCATCCTACCTTGAAGGTAGGTTTCAAGGTATGGTGTTGGAGAACTGCTGGTCCACCCCTTGGCCTCTGGCCTATGGGGTTCCACAGGGTTCTATCTTGTCCCCCATGCTTTTCTACACCTGGGAGTGGTTAACCAGAGATTTTGGCTAAGTTATTACCAATATGTGGATAACATTTAGCTCCATCTCATGCATCTAGCATATCCCAGGGAGGCTGTGGAAACTGTAAACAGATACCCAGAGGCAGTTTTGGAATGTATGAGGGCTAACAAGCTGAAACTTAATCCCTCCAAAACAGAGGTGCTATTTGTAGAAGAAAGGCCTACTGAGGGAAATGGGGGCCTTTCTCCCCCACAATCTTCATGAAACTTGACGGTCAGAGGGCATACTCCTAACTGTCCTTTAAAGCAACCCCCCCCCCCTGCAAGTTTCAAGGAAATTGAAACTGGGGAAGCCATGATCTATGTGTTTCTGCAATTGCTTTCAGTTTCTTGCTGCAATAGGAACAAATGGGGTGGCTGGGGGCACCTTCTTTGGGGGGGCATAAAATGGCTCCCAAAGGTTAAAACCCACCACATTTGCAGGGGACCTACTCCTAACTGTCCTCTAAAGACCCCCACAAGTTTCAGGGAGATTAGATCCGGGAGAAGCCATAATATATGTGTTTCTGCAGTTGCTGTCAGTTTTTCACCACAATAGGAACAAATGGGGTAACTGGGGGATACCTTCTTTGGGGGGGCATAAAATGGCTCCCCAAGGTCCAATATCCTTGAAACTGGAGGGGGGGTCTTTAGAGGGCAGTTAGCAGTAGGTACCCTGAAAAATTTATAGATTTATTTTGCGAAATGCCACTCCCATCCCCCTGGATAGCCCTATAGCTTTCCCCTTAGGGAATAATAGAGATCAAAGGTGTCTGGGGACAAACAGGCAGGAAAGAGTTGATTCCAGCTGATAGCAAGAAACACAGCTGCAGCTTCTGAAGTGGAAATTCCCCACCCCTCCTTTGCATAGGTGCCTCCCCTTCCTGGCGGGCCAAGCTGCAAGATCTCAGCAGAGGTGTGAAACTCCCATTTTTAGCCCCCTCTCCCAAGAAACCTGGTGGTTTTTTCCCCCTGATACATCCAATGCAGTAAACAAGTCTCCCTCTCAGAAAAGCTGCAGAGGAAGGTTTGAACATGCACAAAGAGAAGGTGTATCATGAGATATCATCCCATGGGAGGAATGGGGAAGAAACCCATGTCTGGGAGGAATGGGGAAGAAACCCATGCCAATCCAAGCACAGGGATCGAGTACAATCTGGCCATGCTGGTGAGTGTACAGGAAAGCAACGGGGAAACACGTGTAAGTGCATTCATGTGTCATGTGTGAGTACTTGGTCTCGTGTAGTTTGGCTCTTGGGTCTCCTGTTGGATAAACAGGTGACAGTGGTGGCCAGGGTTGCCTTCCACCAGCTCTGGATGGTGAGCCAGATGTGGCCCTACCTGGAGCAGGAGGAATGATTTTGCCACTGTGGTGTATGCTCTTGTATCATCTAGATTAGATGACCTTGAAGATGGTTTGGAAGTTGCAGTTGGTTCAGAATGCTGCAGAGTTGGTACAGAATGTTGGCTGTAGTGGGTCTCAGAAATCTTATCAATCCAGTCTTGTTCCATCAATACTGGCTCCCAATTTGCTTCTGGGACAAATTCAAGGTGCCTTTTAAAGTCTTGTATAGCTTGGGGACAGCGTATTTTAAGGACAGCCTTCTCCAATATGATCATACCCATCTGGTTGTCTTCAGAGACCTTGCCTCAAGGGTCCTGCCATCAAAGACTGGATGGGTGGCAACCAAAAAAAGGACTTCTTTAGTCATGGCTCTCAAACTTTGGAACTCCCTCCCTAACAAGATTTTTCTTTCCCCCTCTGTCATTGTCTTCTAACTAAAGGTGAAGACTTTTTTGTTTGAATTAGCTTACTTATTTTGTTTAGTGTAAACTCTTATTGTATTATTAAATATTTTACGTATACATTTAACATGTGGTTTTAATATTTTAAGCATGTTAATACCTTGAGGTTAGCCACCCAAGGGATCCTATTTGTGTTGGAAAGGCAGCACAGAAATATTTTTTTCACTGTGTTTTATTTACATTATTAATTATCCACCTCTCTCACTGAGATTCAAGGCAGATTACACAGTGTAAGTCTATATGATCAACAGCTGGGACATTCAATAAATACAAAACTATAGGGTATAGATTGCAGAAATATGAAAAGAAGCAGAAATCCAGTGCAGAATTAAAACAATGCTTAAACAAAAGACAAGCAATTTGACTTGACATATTACACAATGTAGAAAGTACCCAATAGGAGCGTGCTTGCAGCAACAAACAGTACACAGTAGTAAAATCTACAGTCTCTTTCCTCTGAACTATTTCCTTATAGCACAGCCCTATGACTTGTGTAGAAAAGCCTTCCTAAATAATTCAGATTTGCATAGCTTGTGGGAAAACGGGAGAGTGGGAGCTTTCCTGACCTCTTCAGGCAGGCCCTTCCATAAGGTGGGGTCCACACCAGAGAATATGCATGTATGGGCAGCTGCTGATTTTGCTCATTTGCAGGTACCTGCAGAAGGCCCAGACGCTTAACCAAGTCTGCAAGGTCAACTAAACCCCATCAAAAGTGGAGAGTGCAATGTCCTTCAGTATCACTGCCTTCTCAACCACTGTCCCTTCCGTTTTGTTTGGGTTTAGTTTCAATATATTTGCTTTCATCCATTTGGTTGTCAGGAAAACACTGTCAGGAAAACAGAAAACAAGCTGTCAGGAAAACATTCAAGGCCTCTACTGCTTCACCAGGAAATTTGGATAGAGAGACATAGACCTGGAAGTCATCTACATATTGAAGGCATCCATTTCCATAGCTACAAATGAATTCCCCTAAAGGTTTTACATAGAAGTTGAATACTATGGGGGCTAAGATTGTACTCTGTGGAACCCTGCAAGATAATTCCTATAGTGAAGATAGCTGGTTTCCAAGAGTAACCCTGTGTGTATGCATATGTAGTATATAATGTGTATATATTATTATAAGTATATTTGGTAATAATATAATATAATATAATATAATATAATATAATATAATATAATATAATATAATATAATATAATATAATATAATATGACTTGATGTTAGATACCTTGGGGACTGTATTTTGGTGGAAAGGCAGAAATAAAAAAAATTCAATTATTTTTAATTCCCACTTCTTGAGGGAGGTCTATCTCATACCATCATTCCCAGAGGTGATGTGCTTCAGAGGGACCACCGACCTATACACTACATTCTGTCTTTATCTCTGAAATGGTTTTTATTTTACATGAGCTTGTTGCTTTATTCCCATGTTGAAATCTCTCTCTGAATGTCATATCAGCCTAATGGAAACACTAATATATGTAAAATACTTTAACCATGGATAGGGGAAAAAAAACTCTCTCCACAATTTGTTGCTTTATAGGCATTGGTCATGTTGCATGCTGGAAGCCTGGGTTCATTTTGCCTATACACCTAGTTTCAGATTCAATTAGAAATCCTTCCAGCTGCCTGAAAACTTGGGGGAGGGAGATTCAGTCTGAGTTCTATTGATGACTATGGCTGCATTAATTCAAATGGGGAATTTCCATCCTATGTAAAAAATCATCATGACAATCTATTTGGTAGAAGAGATTTGATGAGAGTTTGTCTTATTTCTAATAACTTGGTAGTCTTTGAAGCAAAAAAAAAAATCATCACACGCACACACACATGCACACAACTGGAAAAGATGGAAAAATATTGCAATGCTATATTATAACAGTTTCCTCTTAATCTACAAGAATCAATACGTTTATTCCAACAGCTTATTATTAGCACAGTGGGTGGCAAACTACGTAACTTCCAGAATTTATATTATGATTATGGGAGCAGTTTTCTGAGTACTGAGGTTTGCTCTGCACCAGAAATGCAGATCGGTATCCAACTATGCAGTTCTTCCAATGGAACAGCATTGCCATTTTGTAAGTGGGAGAGGAGAATTTCCATCAATTCCCCCTCCATCTTCAGACCCTCACTTTGCCTTCTATGCTAGTGGAGATGGAGGGAAGGAGTGAAAATTCTGTTCCCTGAAGCCATCAGTCAAATAACTGCAGCTTTTCTACCGTACACAAGGACTTGTACACATACAGAAAAGACATGATCCCTGCCCAGAGACTTTATAATCTGTATGAGATAACAAGTGAGGGCCTGCAAGGACTTGCAGGGGCTACTTCACTTTCCCATATTATTTCTTCTTTCTCTCTTTTCCTGGCAATCTTCATATGCTCACCTTTCCCTATGTCCCTATCTCCCGTAAACCCACTAAACAACTTACATTTACCTGGCCCCCTTCATCTTCTATATTTATTAATTTTCTCCACAATGGGGATCCAAAGCAGTTTATGTTTTTCTCCTTGCCGCCATAATATTTGCACAATTACCCTGAGAGATAGGATAGGCAGAGAGTGAGTGAATGGATCAAAGTCACCCAGTGAGCTTTCACAACAGAATGGTGATTTGAACTTGGGTCTCCCAGATCCTACTCTGAAATTCTAACCACTACACAACACTGGCTGTTGTTGAGGGTAGTGGTGGTGTTGAACAGTAGTAAACAGCTACTGAGTCTCACAAGTCATATGGTATCAAGTCATCTAGTTGTTGCTTCTGGGCCTATCCCTATTATTCCCCCTTCAAAGGCTAAAATAGCCCTGTAAAGGGCTTTGTCCCCTGCCTTTTGCTGACAGAAACCAAGCCTGGAATAGTAACTAAACTGTTACGGTAGCCTAGCAGCAGTCACTGAGAGCATTTGGTTCTTAAAGTGATATGGGTTTTTAAACCCACATCCCAATGTATTTTTTGAGATTTTAGATTTTTCTGCAAACCTGGGGCATTTTTCAGCTGTCTTGTCTGTTCATGGCCACTGGCTCCAGATTTAAGTACCCAAAGATAAAGGCCATTTGGATATGAACATATAAAATGCAGAAATGAGATTGAGGAAACTCCAGATAATAATTTATTGGGTTAGATTCCATGAATGGTCATGGGACTGATTTTCTCATGCCTTCCTCTTAACTACTCACCCCTTAGACTTCCCCCCAGCCAACAGTGGTGGTCAAGGGAGTCCTATAGACAAAATATCATGAGGCACAGGTGGCTCTTTCAAGAAGGGGGAAATCAGCTCAAATCAACTCCTAATCCTAGAGCAAGCTTCCCAGGGTTGCAAGATAGAGGAAGGGCAATGTCACCTGATTCCTCTCCGAGTTGCAGTGCCTGTGCTTAATGATAAAACTCCTCTGACCACCAGAGTGGGTTTTTTGGAGTCGGGGGGGGGGTGTATTCTGAGGCAAGGGAAAGGCAAGGAAATATCTACCACTATGACTGTCTTCCACAGTAGTAATAGTAGTAGTAGTAGTAGTAGTAGTAGTAGTAGTAGTAGCAGCAGCAGCAGGAGGAGCAGCAGCAGCAGTAGTAGCAGTATATTTTTTAGCAACATCAACATTATATTTGAATTCCACTTTTGTTCCAAAGTGCTGAGGGTAACATGCAAGAAATCATCTAACTGTATGTTCACAATAAACTTGTAAAGTTGGTCAGGCACAGTGGTTACTGTTGGACCAAAGCCAGGAGACTTTGGTTCAAATCCTCCCTCTATCATAAAGCTCACTGGGTGACTTTGAGCCACTTACTTTCCTGATGAGTTTGTTGTGAGGGTAAAATGGAAGATGTGAGAACTAGAGGCAGGCACGAACCAAAATACGAACTGGTCCAGTTCATGGTTTGCAAACTGGCAGTTCGTGGGAGCTCCTTTCTCATGAACTGTGACTAATTTTAGCCCAGTTTGTTTGGTTCATGTTTCAATTCATTGCTGTAGATAGTCTGGCAACAATCAATCAGTTTCCTAGGCAATGGAAGGTGGGCTCTCTGCAGACCTTCTGCTGACCTGGAAGTGACGTTTCCACGAACTGAACAAACCAGTTCACGAACCAGGGCAAGTTCATGAAAGTTCATGGTTCATACAAAGCTCTTCATGACCTTGGCCCAACAGACCTATGGGACTGCCACCCTTCCTATGTCCCTCCATGGCAATTTCGTTCATCTGAACAGGGTCTCTTGCAGGTGCCAGCCTGCACATGGGCAAAATCAACCGCAGCCCATACACGGGCCTTCTCTGTAGTGGCCCCTACCCTATGGAACAGCCTGCCTGAGGAGGTCAGGAGATCTCCCATGCTCTTGGCTATCCATAAACAATGCAAAACTGAATTATTCAAAAAGGCATTTTTACTCAGATAGGAGGGCAGTATTGTAGGGAGGGGGTCTCGGATGTTTCACCAATGAGTTGGGAACCATGGGCTCCACTATTATGTTGCTTTACATATTATCTGTTGCATTGAATATGTACTGGTATATAATGCTTGTGCTTCATGTTGTCTAATGTCAATCCTCAAATTGATTATGTTCTGTTTCAGCAATCCTTCAACCCTGTACTGGATCCTTGCTAATGCTATGTCTCTGTAAACTTGTATTCATCTACCCAATGACATTGTTTTATGGAAATGTCCTTGACTCTGTATGGAAATGCCTACCCTTGTCCTTGCTACTGATTGTACTGATCTCACACTATGTAATCTGCCTTGAGTCTCAGTGAGAAAGGTGGACTATAAAATAAATAAATAAATAAATAAATAAATAAATAAATAAATAAATAAATGGTTGTGAAACGCGATGAACCACGAACCACACGGTTCGGAATTTTCTGGTTCATGCCCATCTTTTGTGAGAACCATGTAAATTGTCCATAAGTCCTTGGAGCAAGGGTTCATGGAGTGGTTCATGGTTCATCACGTTTCACAAACCATTCATATCATAGAAGACAGGTGAAGGTCATACAAGAGGATGGGATTTAAACTCTCCTCTGCCTGGTCTAAGTCTGACATCCTGTTTAACTCACCATACTAACTAGATTGACAGTTAGAAATGGAGGTAGTATTGGGAAGCATCAAGTGAAAATGGAAGAACAGATTTTGATGATGCTTGGATGGTTCTAAAGTTTTCCTTAAAAGTTAGTCCTGAAGAAGGATCTGAAGGAGGGGACATAACACACACCCCATGACCACTTTCTCTTCCTTGGCATTTCCAAAAGAAAAGCATGTTATGAACTCTTTGACTGGCCTTCAGTACACAATAAATCATTTTGTTTCTTCTCTGGTGAACATGAACCTGAGGGTTGTTTTTCCTATCGTGTTTGGTTTGTCTCTGGAGAGAATACTGTAAAATGTGATTGCTGATCCCATCTCCATCTCACCACTGCTAATTAAACACCTTCAGTTCACTTCTCTTTCTTTTATTTTGGCTTCTTCCAAGAGGATATTATTTTTAGCTCCAGAGGGTTAAAGGGGAAGAAATTGTGCCAGATTTGGGTTGTTAGGAGGTGGGGGAAAGGAAGAAACTCGGAGGGGGATCCACTCTGATTAAAATTCCATCCCACAATAAAACACAGAACACTAGTTCATGGGCTCAGGGTAGATTATGCCACTGAGTTGGGACTCACTTTCCAAATTCATTTAACAGATAACATGGCTGAGAGTCACATTAAATGAAGACTTAAGAATGTATTTAAGATCTAATCAAGAAATGCATATAAATAAATCCCTGTATATTCTGTTCAAGGTACCGCCTGTTGTTTGGCTGGCTAAGAGCTCACTTAAAGTACTTTCTTTTTAGCAGGCTGATTCCCCTCCCCCTCACCTAAGCATGGTAATAAATGGCCTACTAGCACAATCCCGATTAGTGGGCCAGAAGGTTAATCTCTAGGTCTCTATCTGATAAAGTCCATATCCAGGCATCGTGCTCCACTGCCTATTGATAAACTTGGAGATTGCTGGTTATTTAGTGTTGCCATTGGATTGAGGTGTACAGTCTGCAGTCCTAGTTCAAATGATGTTATCAATCTAAGTCAGCTTTGCTCTTTTCTTATTCCATTTTGCTCAGTCTTTCTCTCCCTCCCTCCCTCCCTTTCTGTGTTCCAGTGATTAAAGATGCAGGATCCCTAGCCATTTCCTGACAGTGCAGAACACTGACTGAGGCAAGGCAAGTCTGTCATGTTAGACAGACTGGAGGAGAAGAAAAGGGAGAGAGAAACTCTCACACAGACAGCAAAGCCCTTTAGTCTTAATTCACATAGGGCTTGTGAATATGTGTGTGTGTGGGGGGGGGGATTCCTGAAAGGAAGCCTCATTTTATTGCACAGCTTTTCTAGTAGCTAATAGACTTCTTGTCTCCGTAACCCATAAGGAGAGGGGTGAATTGTTACAGAGCTGCATCTCAACAGATGATTGAAGAATATTCAGCAATTTTATCCATAAATCTTATGCCTGACCTTATTTCAAATGGAAAAAGTACTAGCAGATCAACAGAAAGGTCTGCGTTCCCGTCGGTTCCACTGCAAATTCCACTGTTAGGCCCAGAAGGCGTTTGTCTTCCTTTAATTGATTTGGCTATGTGACTGCTTTACATTTTTTTTAACTTGATAAATGATCTTGAAGGAATACCTCTCTGCCATATTCAGGGTGAAAATCAGACCATTAGAACATATTGGGTTGCCATCTCTGAACTGGGAAAATTCCCAGAGCCAGGAGAAGGCAAGGTTTGGGGAGGGAAGAAACATCAATGGCATATAATGTCATAGAGGCCGCCCTACAAATCATCCATTTTCTCCAAGAGAAGTGATATCTGTCATCTGGAAATCAGTTGTAATTCCAGGAAATTTCCAGTCCCCTGCCTATAGTAGAGCTAGTTTGATGTACTGGTTAAGAGTGGCAGGACTTTAATCTGGAGAATTGGGTATGATTCCCCACTCCTCCACTTGAAGCCAGCTGGGTGACCTTGGGTCAATCACAGCTCTCTCAGGGCTCTCTCAGTCCCACCCACCTCACAGGGTGTTTTGTTGTGGGGATAATAGTAACATACTTTGTAACTCACTCTAAGTGGGTGTTAAGTTGTCCTAAAGGGTGGTATATAAATTGAATGTTATTATTTATAGAGTTAATTTTTATAAAATGTGACGGAGAATTAGCTGTAGCGTCTGTCACATCCCCACTCCTCCTCTTGAAGCCAGCTGGGTGACCTTGGGTCTGTCACAGCTTCTTGGAACTCTCTCAGCTCCACTCACCTCACAGGGTGACTGTCATGAGAATAATGATAACTTATTTTGTAAACCGCTCTGTCATTAAGTTGTCCTGAAGGGCAGTATATAAATCGAATATTGTTGTTATTAATGGTCTGGTTTGATTTGACCTATCTAGCTGTCCAAGTGAATTTCTCCTTTCTCCTCATTGCCTTCCTGAAGCTGCAGTGTATACTTGGTAGAAGAAGACAGCCATCCTAGAGCAGGATACTGTATTGATCTCTGATGGAGGGTATGTAATATTTTTACTCCCTTTTCTAGAACTTCTAGAGAAGCTCATATATAATCCATGTCAGTATTTGTGGCATTTGTATTCAGCTACATGTTAACATAGCAAATGAATATGAATTTTATACTGTCTGAATGGATTTTCTGCTGCTTGTTTTATGATTCAAATTGAACTGGATGGGCCAGCCAATTGTTACTATGTTCCCAAGGATCAGCACAGTCCATCCTGCCTCAGACTCACAACTGCGATTCAGTGGTAGAGGCTGAATACATACCATGTTCAGTTCTTGGCACTTTCAGCAAAGTCTTCCACCACCTCAGTTTCCACACTGTGGTAGTAGTCATTTACTGCCTGCCACATCTCATTAGCCACCATTAGCTGAGAATCCCACCTCAGAAAAGGCTGTTGGTGTCCCTAAGGACAGATCTTCATTCGTGGTTCCTTCACTACAGATGGGCACATTTTGCTACTGCTTGCTTGTGAGTTTTCCATCAGTACTCCCACATTATGAAATGGGCTTCTTAATTAGTATGGAAAGCCCCATTATCTTTTCAGAGTGCCTGCAAGACTCTTTGTGAGGGGTTTGGGTTGGAAGTTGGAACTTCTATACTGATGGCTCAGTTGCTTATTGACTGCTGTATTGCTATAGCTGAAACTGGCTGAATTTATCGACTTATTTTTAAGTCTTAAGTTTGCCACAAACTTATTTATTTATTTTCTTCTCTTGTAGGCCACCTGAACTTTATGGAAGGACAGGATAAAAATACATAAAAGCAAGTAAAATAAAAGTGACATACTCAATTTCAAAAGACGATATCATTTGAAGGTACCTTCATGTGGTAAGATTTGGTGTTTGTCATGCCCAGTGAACTATAATCTTCAGTGAGTTTTCTGTCATGTACTACATTCTAGATAGTGCCATGGGAGGGTGCTTTCAAAGAAATTGCTTACCACATGGAATGAAGGTTAGAAAGCCACATCACCATAATGTTACCACAACAATAACAACACGAGAAAACTGGCTATAATACAGCGAGGCATTTGAAACTGAAGGACGGGTCTCCCAATGTTGGTATTTTCTCCCCCCCCCCTCTAATAACTAACTAGGAGTTCATCTCTTTAACTTTATTTTCACTTCTATCACTGGGGAAATGTTGCGGTCTTCCATGTTTACACAGCTAAAACATTACAAAGTGCTATTTGGAGCAGACAGTTAGCCTATAAGCCCAAGCTGGAAATGATCAGCACTGAAGCCACATTTAATAATGGTGATCCATACTATAACCTTGCTATTTGAAAGAAAACATGTTTTAAAGATGTTCTGCTCTCACTTCAAGCCTCTGCACATTCTGTATATGCATCATCAAAGTGATGGGTTTCCTAGAGCACTGCCAATCTGGGAAGCAAAATACTAAAACTTATTTAAAAACAATGACTCTTGCTCATGTATTGTTTATTTGGTGTAGGGGTTTATTTTTATTATTGTTGTTATTATTATGGTTCATGCTTAGCATGACATCTTCCATCTGAGAAATTCATTAGCGCTGGAAAGATGGAAGGGAAATATATTTGCTTTCTTTAGACAGCGAGGGGCCAGAAGAAATAAAATTTGACACACAAAAAAGACGAAACTGCAAGAAACTTGAGCACGTGCTTCCTTCTATAAAGTCTCCTGCAGAAGTTTTATACTTCTGTGTAACTTGTGGGGCTAAAGCTTTGGGCTACATCCACAGAGAGATTCATCTAGTCTTAGATAGAGGCACATGAGGCACTCAAGTCAAAATGCTAGTGTTAGACAAACCCCCCTGTGCTCAATTTTTTTGGAACTGCTCTTTATCAGCATCTTACATAAATCCCTAGGAAAACCATTGTCTGAGAGTTCTAAATTGGTATGGAATATTTTGCCACATGTATATTTTTGCAATGTTGTTTGGGAATTATACTGCACAGAGATGTAGCCGTGAAATAGAGATGATCATGAACCAGAAAAAAACCCGAACCATGTGGTTCATGGTTCATCACGATTCATGAACTATGAACTTTCACGAACCTGCTCCGGTTCACTAATCGGTTCGTTTTGGTTCGTGAAAATGTCACTTCTGGGTCAGCAGAAGGTCACTACCAGGTCAGAAGAAGGTCACCGCAGGGTCAGCAAAAGGTCTGCAGGAAGTCCATCCTCTGCTGCCTAGGAAACTGATTGATTGGTGCCAGACTGTCTGCAATGATGAACTGAAAAACGAACCAAATGAACCAGCCTAAAGTTTGTGGCGGTTCATAAGAAATGGGATCTAACGAACCACTGTTTCATAAACCACAAACCAGCCTGGCTCGTCACAAATTTTGGTTCGTATTTCAGTTTGTGCCCATCTCTACTGTGAAATATTGTCTAAGCTATATGTATGATGCTTTCATGAGGCTGATTAGACTGCAGGAAGAGCTGGGCCTGTGCTCAGTAAATGGCAGTGTTGTTTTAAAAATAAGGAGAGAAGGACAGCTTTTTATTGAAACAGAGCAAGTAAAAAAATCAAGGATTATGTGCTAGAGGTAGCAACCACTCTCAGCTTCCTGGTTGTGGAATGCTGACTGTGCAGGTACAAAAGTTGAGTATCACCCTGAAATTATGCAATTATAAATGGAGTAAGAAGTTCAGGTTGAAGATGTAATCAAAATGAGTATTATTAGCAGCTGAAATTTGTATTATGAGCCTTTTATGTGAGCACTTCATCAGCATCACTGCATAAGGAAGCTGAGTAAAGCATCTGTTACTTCACACAGAACCCAAAACAGCAACAGCAAGAAGAAAAAGTCTATGCAACAGCAGCAGCAGCTTTTATTCAAAATGCTTAAAACAGACCCATAAAGTAAGTCAATATTATTATTATTCCCTGTCGCAGATGGAGTAATGAGGGTGAAAGTGAATTACTTACCCTAAGCTATCAATAATTGCTTAGCAAAAGTGAACTTTGAATGGAGACTTCCAGATCCCAGCTGCTTCTCTTAGCCACTGTACTACATCTCAACAAAGCACGGGTTGTGCATGAGTGTTGGAGCCCACCTTGGAAGCCCACTTGGAAAGGTATGATGTCTGCATAGGAAAACCCCACTCAGCCCCCAGGACTGCCTCTTTTTCATAACTAGTTGTGAGTGTCAATTATGAACAACTTTCAGTGTGCGTGAGTCCACAGGCAACTAGGCACGAATTTGATTACACCCATTTTAAGAGTTGTTGTAGGTCTGTCTGAGTGGTACTTATTTTGCACAAATAAAACCTTAGAGAATCCCCTTGAAATCACTCAAAGCAATTAGTATGTTATCTGTTTATCTTCCCATTCCAGATTTAGTGAATGGGGAGGCTTGAAGAAAGAAAATGAGAGACCACTTTCATCATACAAATATTTGACCACTGCCAAAATATTATAAAAGCCATCACTTTATAGTCCTAATTTGTCTTTGAAGAGCTGATCTATACACATCAGAATCTGGGCATTCCTAAGCCAATTTTTTACCCCAAATTAGCTGTTTTGGGTCAGCTCAGGGATACCAAAATGATGCAAAACATTCTTGAAATGGCAGGAATAATGATTTTTTTTCCTTGTAATTTTGAGATTGTGTAGGGGTTTGGGGGATGTGCAGGGGTGGGGAAGGAAAGAGAGAAAGCTGGCCCAGGAAACAACTAATAGCTGATGGTCAGGTAGACTAGGTCTCCAACCATGGCCCCAAATTTACTATGCTGGAATAGACTCTGCTAGAGGCTTCTCTTTTCTACTGATATCAGAGGCAACAGATTGTTCCCCCTCAGCTGAAAAATGGGAGGGGGGGCTGGTGGGCTCTGGGACTCCCATGCGGCATGGCTGTCACAGTAGTTATTTCCTCTCCTGCCACCAGGGTATATTTATTTATTTTATTTTTTTTATAATATTTTTTATTTTTCAATATCTAACATACAAAACTACTACATACATACATAACCTACAAGACAGTAACTACAAAAGACTACAATAGCACAAGGGATGGGAAAGAAGGGAGAAAAAAGAGAAAGGGAAGGAGGGGTGGAAAAAAGGGGAAGGTGACCTACAAACACTAAACACTACATTTCAATGCTTTCCCTTCATACTGCCATAGTAAAAAATAGCTTAATAAAATAGTGACGGAGTGGTTGATCATACAAATTACAAATTACAGTTCAAATTAACTTTTTCCCTCCCCTGGGCCTCGGGCGCAATTCCCTCTGCGCAGCTACCGCCGGAGCGCTCATTGCCTCCCCCCTCCCTTCAGGCTTCGAATCCTCTTCTCTTTGCCTGGTGTCTGGTCCAAATTCTGAATTTTTATCCACAAAATCCCTTAGCTGATCTTCCGAATTAATCTTGTAAGCTTTATCTTTATAACTAAACCTGATTCCTTCCGGGAGTAGCCATTTGTACTTTATATCCCGTTCCCTCAAAAGAGCTGCCAACATCTTGTACTTAAATCTTTTCTTCCGCACTAAAAATGGAACGTCCTTCAATATCTTGACTTTATTTCCCAGAAAGTCCAATTCCGCATTGTATGAATTATATAGGATACTGTCCCGGACCCTCCTAGATGAAAACTCGATAACAATCTCGCGAGGCAGCTGCCGCTTCGTTGCATATTTTGAAGATGCCCGACGGACTCCCAAAATGGCGCTTTTCACTTCTTCTTTAGTTGCCCTCGTGGGTGTCGCTAAATGTTCCGAGGCGAGATCCCATAAATCCTCTTTTTCCTCCTCTTTAACATTCTGGAGACGCAAAATGGTTTGTGTTCGCTCCACTTGCAATCCGATCAGCTGATTTTCCACCAACTTTAATTCCCTGTTCGCTGCTCTCGTAAGTGACGCACTTTCCCGGGCAGACTTCTCTGCCCCCCCCGCTGCTTCTTTAATGGCTTTCACATCGCTTTCAATTAAGCCCACCCTTTGATCTGTTTCATTCAGCTTGTCAACAAAGGGTTTTATGGCTTCCATAACCGCTCTTTTAACCAGTTCCTCAAGCGTCTCGCCCCTCTGCAAGGCCGCCGTAACTGACTTGCCAAGAGAAGGACTCTGCTTTTTCACTGCCATTTTAGGGGGGGGGGGGAACCGCCAATCTTCCGAGACTCTATGAGGGGGGAAAAATCCGAGTCTTCTAACCTTCAGACCCCACCACTCCTCACATGCGCTTGTAGTAACAGAAGGGATTCGCTTACTTGCAGGCTTTCGCCTAATCCTGCTCCTTGCCGTTTTCCATAGCCCGGCAGCACACTGGGTGCCGCGCTCGTCTGCCGGCCTCCATAGGGACAAACGGGCGATTTACCCCCTGCCTCGATCTGTCAGAGGGCTCTTCCCGCCGCGTCCCGGACTCAGACTCCCTGCCTGAGAGTCTGGGGGCTAACCTTTGCAGATCAGCCGCCCGGCCAGGCGGCTCGGCCGCTTCCTCTCGGACCTGCCGAGAGGAGCGTCCGACATGGCTGCGAAAACGAAACCGAATCGGTATATTTATTTTTTTCAATTGGCCATTGAATAGAGTTATATTGATAAAACTGAATAGCAATATTTGTATCAGGTTCTTTGAATGCTCAATATTTTAAAAAATCTCTAGCACCTTCCATGTGGAGAGATGAAGGAAAAGGTGTATCTCCAAAGTCAATTTAATATATATATATATATATATATATATATATATTTCAAGTGCTCAACCCTAACAAACATGTTAATTTTTAGGATATGCATCTGTATTTTTGAGAGGAAAAGAAGACCCTTAAGGAAAGACCTGAAGAAAAAAGACAGGAAAAATATTAAGATTGAAGCAACAGTACTCTGGGATGTATTGTCGAAGGCTTTCACGGCCGGAGAACGATGGTTGTTGTGGGTTTTCCGGGCTGTATTGCCGTGGTCTTGGCATTGTAGTTCCTGACGTTTCGCCAGCAGCTGTGGCTAGCATCTTCAGAGGTGTAGCACCAAAAGACAGAGATCTCTCAGTGTCCCAGTGTACTCTGGGACTTCTGTCCTCCTTGTTCTGCGCACAAGGCAGTGGAGATCCTGCCAGTAAAGCAAGCCACCTTTCAACATTTGTCAAAGCCTGTGCCCTGCTGAGAAAGATGCTGATCAGTGAACGTATGAAAGGGCAAAAATGAAAGGAGCAGATACACATTTCTCACTTCAAACATGCACTTCAGATTTCTTCTCCCCATATTACTCTGTTTGCATTGCCAGCCAGGAATGGGAAAATTTGGACTGTCCTGTAACATGAGTTGGTTTGATTTGGTTCACTGATCCGCTGAAGTTTGAATTATAGACCGTTGTGCATAAACCACTTCAGGTGCAAAAGGAGGCAGTTGTGATTGATGCCAGCAACTCACTGAGCTGGGGTGAAAACTGTTTGCAAAGCTCAATGTGGCATGAAGTATAAGCTCTTCCAGTTACAAGGTGCTAGTTTGCACAACTCTGACATATAGGCAGTACTTGCAGTCCGTTGACCCATAATAAGGATTTCCCCTCCTCTTGCCTTAACCCTTCAAAGTGGGGCACTTGTCTTATTAAGGAACACATATACAATCCAATGCCAATAGTAGAGGTGGGATGGCTCAGATGAGATACTTTCTTTCCCCTTTATTGTTGGTGTTCTACATATAAATAATCATCATGAATTTAGGCGTGGTTTAGGATAAAACTAGGTGAGCCACTGGGGACTGGATTCTACTAGCATTTTGGAAATATTAGCAAAAGCTGTGGTTGGATCCTGTCATTATATTGGAAATATTCTCGGAAGCTGGGCAGCAGGCCAATTGGGCCTTGGGCTGTGTGGTGGAGTGGGTTTTGCTCTTCCGAACACTTGCTTTCATCGATCAAAATGGGCACATACGGCACTATTATTACCCCTCAAAGGTAAAAAAAAGAGAAGCATCCCATCTTCTGCCCATTCTTTTATGGCCAATAACAGCATAGGATTACCCCTGTGGCTGTCCCTATTGAAATGTATTCTGTATGAAGACTGTCTGAAAGCTTCTGCAGGCTCAAAATGCAATTTCTAAACAGCTGATAGGTACTAGATATAGCAGTCATATCCAGGAGCAGTGCAGCCACCTGCCCTGGACTCAGTGCTGCCACACACACCCCACCAGAGCTCCAACCCATCCAAGGCCCCACCGTAACTGTGTCCCACTCACCCAATGCAACAGATGGGGATGCCAGGCCCACTTACACCCCCCCCCCAAGTGGGATGGCAGGGGACCCAGTGCTTAACTTTCTGGTATCCCTTGATTTCCCTTGCATGTGCATATAGCGTGCACATGTCCCTGCACCTATGTGATTATATCACTTCTGGGAAGTGACATCATCATGCAGGCACGGGAACACACATTTGCTTCTCAGCCTGTTTGGGGCCAAAATTGGCCTGCTGAGAAGTGCAGGAGCACTTTCAGGGATGGCGGGATGACATTACTCCCAGAGGCGATGTCATTGCACCGGCCTGGGAGCATGCCTGGAGTAGCGTTCTTCTACCATTCCTCCCCCACCGGCCAGGTGAATAGAGGTTGGGGGGGAGGATGTGAGTGGGGAGTCCCCCGCCTCCAGCAGGGGAATGGCGTCCATAGCAGCAGATGAAGCTGGATGTAAGTGAGGGACAGGACAGCAGCAGAAGCCAACAGTCAGTGGAAGACTCCAAGATGGAGGGTTCTTCACCACTCCAATTCAGCACAACCAAGCTGCCTAGGAAGAAGGGAATTGGGGGCAAGCAATGGCCATGTGAACGGCTGGAGCTGACTCCTCACGCAATCGTTCCTGGCAGGGGAACTGTGCTACCTGACCCTGGAGCAGTCAGGCAACCTGGGCATGAAGCAACCATGCCACCTGGTCTTGCAGCAGCATTTGAGCAGCCAGGGCCCCCTTCGACTGGCTGAGGATGCCAGCAGTATCCTGCAGCTTAGCTTGGCTCAGGATGTTTCAGCCATGACCTTCTTCCTCTGGCCCTCAGGCAGGGTGCAGAGACATCAGGCTGGAAAGGGCCTGATGATATCAGGCTGGAAAGGGCTGAGCTTTTTTGATTTTTGAAGAATTCTCCGGGGGAGGGGGGGTTGATTCTGAGAATTTTCTGAAAATACTTGAAATACCCAGCTCCTTCTGAATTGAGATGTATGGAGGGGTAAACCAGTGTGGTAGACTCTGGGAGCCCCAGGTTCAACTCCTAGTTCTGCCACTGAAGCTCACTGGGCGACCTTGGGCCCAGTCACATATTCTCATCATAACCTTCCTCACAGGGTTGTTCTGAGGATAAAATAACAGAACCATATGGTTGGAAAGGACCTCCAGGGTCATCTAGTCCAATGCCCTGGCCAATGCAGGAAATTCACAACGACCTCCCTCTCCACATCCCCAGTGACCCCTGCCCCATGCCCAGAAGATGACAAAACACTGTCAGGATCCCTAGCCAAACTGGCTTGGAGAAAATTGCTTCCTGACCCTAAAGTAGCGATTGACATTACCCTGAGCATGTAAGTAAGTGTCGGAACTAAACACTGGTGTAATCCTTCCTGCCTTCCCTCTCACAATCTGCCTAGGTTCACAGAATCAGCATTGCTGTCAGATGGCCATCTACCCTCTGCTTAAAAACCTCCAAAGAAGGAGAGCCCACCACCTTCTGAGAAAGCCTGTTCCACTGAGGGACTGTTCTAACTGTCAGGAAGTTCTTCCTAATGTTTAGCTGAAAACTCTTTTGATTTAATTTCTGAACCATTGGTTCTGGTCCAACCTTCTAGGGCAAAGGAAAACAACTTCATGCCATTCAAGTACTTGAAGATGGTTATCATATCACCTCTCAGTCATCTCCTTTCCAGGCTAAACATGCCAAGCTCCTTCAACCATTCCACATAGGACTTGGTCTCCAGACCCCTCACCATCTTCGTTGACCTCCTCTGGACACATTCCAGCTTGTCTATATCCTTCTTAAAGTGTGGAGTCCAAAACTAAACAAATACTCTAGGTGAGGTCTAACCAGAGCAGAGTAGAGCAATACCATCAATTCGCATGATCTGGACACTATACTTCTGTTGATATATCCCAAAATCACATTTGCCTTTTTAGATAGTTAAAGGAAACTTGAGCACCCAACAGGCTTAAGCCATCTGTGGTGACAAGGACCTAGGATCTATAGGCAAATATATATATATATATATATCTCACTCTGTCAACACATACAAATGATAATATGAAATGCTTCTTTGAGAGGCATGGGTGTGTTGCAGATATAGGAGGTGAGGCATTGTAATTCTCCATGTGGAACAAGTCAAAGAACTTTACAACATTCCAGGTGGAAAGAGATTCTGAAGTCTCCAGCACAAGCCATATGAAAATGAATAGGAGTCACTGTTGGTCTTGTGCAACTCTAAGAAAAGTTACACTAATGTTCCTGGTAAATTGTGTCCACTGTATACATAATCCACAAAAGTCATCATGCACAAAAAGACAGATTTCTGAATAGACGGGGATTTTGAGAAGCCAAAGAGTGACTATCAATCTGTGAATGCACTCAGCCTGATGGGTTTGCCCTGGCAAACAAAATGGTCTCTTGACTCTGCCAACATTGCTATAAACAGTTTGTTTACATAGATTTTTATGTTTTTAACAGTATGTTAAATTAAGTTGATCTAATTATAACAATTGACTCTTATGATTCTGAACACAGGTAACATGGAATGTTGAAAGTAATCAAAATTGCACACAGTGAAAGGCAGCCAACGATTTTGATCTCCCCCCCCCTTCTAAAGAGAGAAGTAGCAATACTTTCTTTGTATATATAAGAATTATAGCGGCTATCAAAGACTGAACTTTCCAGTCAACACTGATGCTGGTGGGAAAACTGTCTTTGAGGGAAAGTTGTTTGTTATTACTGAAATTATCCTTAAGGACCCCCATAAACCTCAGATCCCCCAAAACATTGTATCAAAGCAATTGTTTTATACCATGTCTTAATGAGAAATCAAGAGCATATTATTTATTTAGAAATGTGTATGCCATCTCTCCAGAGATCTGCTTCAGGTTGTTCACAAAGAAAAATGATAAAAACAATTATCAGCATTAAAACAAAACAATAAAACAAGCCAGAGGCAGCAAAACAGCATAAAACATCATTTGGCAGCCTAAGGCAATATCCATAAAATCCTCAAACTAAAGGCAGGTCATAAAGCCAGCTAGATGAGATAGAGCCAACCAGTTAAAGGCCTGGGTAAAAAGTACATTTTGACTTGGTGCCCTGATCTTCCTAATCTTAATACAGTACCCTAATAATTACCACACCAGCTCTCAACAGCAATAAGCCAAATAGAAATTCATAAATTACATACAGGCCAGCATAATTTTTAATAGTGATCAGAGCCCCAATCCCTTTGCTTCTGTTTTTGTCTGTATTCTATAGCTCCTTGCTGAATAGCTTAATGAAGACTTAAGCACTTCGTCTCAGCAGCAGTGATGTAAAACGGCTGCTTATTGCCTGTTCCATCTCGCTGACTTTTATTGTGATACTTAAACCAAAATGGTGAACTATTACACTTCATAGCCTGCAAATAAAAGTAGAATGGTAAAAAGCAGAGGCTGTAACCTCCGATCCAGCCAAAATGGCCCCTAATGTCTCAGGCTCATAATCTTGAAACAATTTTACACGGTTCACAAGGGTCCAGAAACAGAGTCACACTTGAGCTATGATTCCCTTTAATTGAAACAATGAAGTACTTTTCATTCATTCTTCTTTCACTGGAAAATACTGGTTCAGATTCCTAATGACACAGAGACATTATGGATTCAAGGAAATGAAATATGCTGAGTAGCCTTCTAATATGACCGTACTAAATGGTACTTGTCTATCCTGTTTCCTGGGGGTGGTAGGCACAAGGACTATGGGTGGGTTGGAAGGAGACAGGGACACTAGTTTGTAGCATCCAAAGTTGAACTATAGTTTTGGAATGGGTATGCACAAAAGTCTGATATTTATTGGCATATGGTATGTCTGGTTTAGGTAACTTATTGTGAACCAGAAGAATTGGGGAGGGGAGACAGATATTCCAAAATAGATGATCATATGGTGACCACTGGTATTTTTCTTTGTTGCATACTTCCTTTCTTCCTCAAAGCATCTCTTTGCCCAGCAGTCAGTCCTGACTCTGAGTCCTCCTGACTTTCCTCCATCTCATTGGAACGGGAGATGCTTCAGAAGACATAAGGAGATCTATAGGGTCTGCTGTACTCCTCATGGCAGCCATTTTGTGACAGCATTACTTGACATGAGGAAAACCAGCATTTATGCTTGTAGAGCTCTGGAGTGGTGGCTCTAAAAGCATGAAGAGAACTAGATTAGTTGTGGTACTGTCCCTTTAGGAGAACTTCATTTCCTCAGCCTGGCTACAAGTATTAAAAGCAGACTGGTTGGCTTGCAAGTTTCTCAGCCCCTGTCTAACTTGGTGGACTGCTGCACTGACAGCCAATATTTTCAGGAAAGAAGCGCACTAATGCTGCACTATCCAAATGAGATGGATCCCTCCATTTTTTTAAAAAACTTTTCTTGAAAAATTGGTTCTACCTGTAGTTGCACTGGAATTTGGATTTTGCTGCATGGGTGGAAGATTTGATGACATATCCAATTACTCTCAAAACTCAGCTTGTGAGTCACACAGATTAACTATGACAGAGGAAAGGTGTTCCTCCACTGAAATAGTTACTTCCTTATTCACAGAAATTCTGGTACATGGCAGCCATTGGAACTGTGACAGTGTACGTTTCTAGCATACACATAACCTAACTTCTGGAAATTGTTGATTGTGCATGTTTTGATGTATTTTGGGAAGGAATGTTTGTGACAGGCAGAGAAAAAAGATGGTGATTCTGAGCCTTACCAAATTTACAGTGCAACCATAAATAAATTGACCTCAATAGAAGGTGTAACTGTTTGGGATTGCACAGCCAGTGCACCAACCCTCAGAGACTCTTATACAGTACATTTCATTCACAACTAGAATTAATGGATACACCCACTTTTAGGTCCTTTTTGCACTTACGGTTTAAACTGCCATTTATGAGCATTTGCCTCGATCGCAGTGGCTTTGGCATGGTACTCCCACGTTCCACACTATCCAAGGTAGTTTCAATTTGGCATCGAGTTTTTCATTTTAGACTGGCTCAGGGCTTTGCAATTCATGTCATACTTTTTGAAAAACATTGAGCATGTGTAGTAACATTACAATGTTGGAACTTCCCCCCACCCCCATGCTTTTGCTGATTGGGCTGTCCCCTGCCCACTGGAGAGGCAATTGGTGGCAGAGATTTGGGGAAAATATGTACCACTCTCATTTATTTTTTTAAAAAGCCAAGCCAGGAAAGGGTTAAAATGCTGGTGTTTCTTTCCGTCCCTGCTACTTTGATTTGCAAATGGCTGTGCATTTTTTTTACAGTGGCAGAAGACACTGGGAGGCAGAGAAAAGCAATCATTTAACCCCTACCTGGCATTTAAAGCCAGGAGAAATGAGGAGTAACATTACAACATTTTCCTAGCTTTGAAAAAAAAATAGAGTGTACTCATACCACTGAGGGAGGAAGGAAAAAGCAGCCATTTAACCCTTTCCTGATTTTGAAAGCCAGCAGAAAATAAGCAGCAAGGTTAGGAATCGTTCCTGGTTTTGGAAAAAAAAATAAGAGAGTACATGCATACCCAGGAGGAAGGAAGCCAACGGAGAAGCAGCCTTATGACCCTTACCTTGGTTTATTGAAAAAAATGGTATAAAAGGAGTTCAGAGAGCTGAGGAGGGTGGGAGTGGTTAATTCGGCACAGACCAATCAGCTCCCGGGAAAAAGGAGAGGGGGAGAAGAGAAGCAGAAGGGGAATATAGAGTTCACACTGACATTAATTGTGCCAGCCGCGACTCGGCTTCAAAATAAACATTACGGTATGTCTGCAGTGGGGGAAATTGGAGATACTGCCGACAAGCATCAGTACTGCCTCCCATGACTACCTTGCAAGTGTGAAACTCCTGCAAACGTGGGAAGCAGAACAGATACTGAAACGCAAGTGTGAAAAGGACCTTAGAGCCAAAACACACGAGAAGAAATACCTAGGCTGTTTCCAGACGGCTTACCTGGCTCCGGAACGTTGCACCATCTTGCGGGGAAAACGCGAAATATCGCGTTTTCTCACGCAAGTCTTGCGCGACGTCGCATGACGTTTGGCAAAACTCGCGCAAGAAAACGCGATATTTCGCGTTTTCCCCGCAAGATGGCGCAACGTTCTGGAGCCAGGTAAGCCGTCTGGAAATGGCCCTAGATTCAGCACGTGTTCTCTTACCTCAGGGTTTGCCGGGATCTGTAGGCGTCCTGGAAGCTTAAAGTTTAGCATTTACAGAGCAGCAGGAAGGGAAATACAGGCACCTGTATTTCCCTTCCCCTTCCTGCTGCTCTGTAAATGCTAAACTTTAAGCTGCCAAGACACCTACACTTCCCAACAAACCTTGAGGTAAGAGAACAAGTTTAGCATTTACAGAGCAGCAGGAAGGGGAAGGGAAATACAGGCGCCTGTATTTCCCTTCCTGCTGCTCTGTAAATGCTAAACTTTAAGCTTCCAGGACACCTAAAGATCCCGGCAAACCTTGAGGTAAGAGAACACGTGCTGAATCTAGGTATTTCTTCTCGTGTGTTTTGGCTTTTAGTCTGACATGTTCATGCATAAGGAAGGGCAGGGTCTAATTTTTAAATCAGAGGTTTCAGTGGGAAAGTGGAGGTAACCCCTCTCCCCTTTCCCTACCTTTCCACATTTCTACACATTTCTCCCAGCCCAGATTTCCATAGTAAATAGAAGTGAGTCATGCTAGAAAACTGCTAAGGGCAATGCACATTGAGGTGGATGGTCAGCTTCCCTAGCCACTCACCCTTTTCGATGTAAAAATTGAAGCCTCTTCCAATTTGGACATGAATTGGGCAGACATGTCAATAAACAAACATGACTGTCAGTCTTGCTCACAGGCAACTTTATGTAGATACTTACACCTAGCCTTTTCTCCTGAATGGGGAGCCAAAGTGGCTTACGCTATCATTCTCCCTTTCTCCATTTTAACCTCACAGCAATCCCATTAGGTAGTTTTTGCTGAAAGATGGTGACTAGAGATGGGCACAAATCAAATTATGACCCAAAAAACCTCACAAACCAGGCCAATTCATGGTTCGCGAACCAGTGGTTCGTGGAAGCTCGTTTCCACGAACTTCCACGAACTGGTCTACTAGTTTGTTTGGGTCGTATTAAAGGGGCAGTTTAAATGGCCATTTCCCTGGGGCCATATAAACTTTCTCTGCTGCTTGCAAGCAGCAGGTCCCTTTAAACTATCAGCAAGCAGGTGGCGAGGGGGGGATCCCCACTCTGCCACCTGCCAGCCGATCGTCTAATGGAACCTGCCACTTGCAAGGCAGGAAAGGGCCTTTTAAACTGTCAAATGCCCTTTTCCCTGCCGCTGCTAAGTGGCCAGAAAGGGGCATTTAAACCCCACGCACCACAAACCACAAACCACAAACTGGTTCATAAACTTGCCCCAGTTCATGCCAGTTTGTGGTTCCTGGTTCGTGAAAACCCATGAACCACGAACCTCATGGTTCGATTTTTTTTTCTGGTTCATGCCCATCTCTAACGGTGACTGACCCAAGGTCACCCAGTGAGCTTCCATGACACAGTAGAGATTCAAACTCAGGTCTCCCATATGCTAGTTCAGTGTTTTTCAACCATTTTTTTCCATGGAGGAACCCCTAAATCAACTTTTCAAATCCTGAGGAACTGCTACCTATGAAAATATTTACTGGCCAGAAAAATAGTAGGATTTGAGTCCAGTGGCACCTTAGAGACCAACAAGATTTTCAGGGTATAAACTTTTGAGAGCCAAACCTTCCTTTTTCAAATACAAGGCAGAAAAAGTTGATAGTGGGAAACACAATTCAATTACTGATAAATTATTGTCAGGAAATTTTACTTGTAATGTATATAAATCTGTATATGTCAGTTTAGATTACCTTAATAACTGCAAAGTTTTGAAAGATATTTGAGTTTTTTCATGGTATTTAAACATTTTTATTTATTTATTCCACAATTTCTCATGCAACCTCTGATGATGTTCTGCAGAACCTGAGAATTCCACAGGATTCTGGTTGGGAAACACTGTGCTAGTCTGAGAATCAAGACTACTGCACTACAGTAGGGTTGAGTTTCCTGCCATGGGAAGATATTAGAACTCCCTTCAGCGTGCAGATGTGATGGAAAATCTAGATTATGTTCAACTCAGGACTGACATGACCTGCAGGGATCAATTAAACTGTAGGAATGCATCTGGTCCCCCTAAACTCTAGATATTTGTGTGAATGTTTCTTAGATCACAGTCATTGTCCTAAATCATTACACAAATCTGTTTGCTTGATCAGAACTGATCAGGAGGCCTTTTGAAAACAAAACAAACCCCTAAATAGTCACAGCAATATGTACAAGACCTGCCTGATTATATAATGAAGTTAAATCAACATCAGCTTTGGCTTTCTAGGAAATGGAATTAAAAGTAATATTACTAGATTGGGTTTGCAGAGTATCTCTGCCTTTCTGCTATAAACTGTATTCACTCACCACTGGGAGACCTGCCTTGCAGAACAACTCTGGCTTAAAGCCAACAGAGTTGAGCTTCCGCTCTTGAAATCCACTCTCTGTCTCTTTCACAGTAATGAGCACTTTAATCTATCAAGAGAATGCAGAGCATCTTGGCTCAGATTTCCCCCCCAATCTGTGCACGCTCTCTCTCTCTCTCTCTCTCTCTCTCTCTCTCAGGTTAATTTATCTGATTACATGCAATGTTCCGCAGCCGTGTTAAGGTACCAGCCGAGTTTCCACTTGGAGACTTGGCGGAAAGATTACCATTAAAACGTGACTTCCATCCACTTCTCTGAAATTACTATTGATTGCCAAAGAAAAATATTTGTGCTGTGAAGCTGGGAGCTATGATGTTGAACCATATTAACATAATGTTAGCATAGCTATGGGTGTTTAGCGGCATGCAATCAGATTTGAAATGAACGTTGATTATAGATTGAGATTAATGTTCACATATTCATGGGAACACAATGAAAAAGGAGCAATTTCCTTTCTACTACAGATCAATGGTTTCCCCATTCAATTATAGAGCTGTAATAATTGCATTGTGCAGAAATATTTCTTAATGGCCTATTTCGTTCCTTCTCCCTATGTGTATAGTGTGGGCACACGTATGTTTTTTAATCTTTTGTTAGCCATACCTGCTGAAGTCTGTAGACAAAAATTCTTCAATCAATGGCACAGTTGTTAATGCTTCAACCAAGTAAATATGCCCCCCCTCCCCAGTATGTCTATGCACTGTACTGGCATATGTACCTCATATACTACCAAACCACTTCATCTCTTTCTCAAGACCTACTGACACAATCATCTTGGTGCATGGAAGCTGTGAGGAAAGGCTCTGTTTATTGCCTCCCAGGCTATCCTGTGAGGCTACTATCAAATATATAGTTTCCAGCATGTGCTGCAAACTGAGATCTTTCCTGTGCCTTCCAGAACATGCTGTAAGCAAATCTGAGAGCTTTCCCACTGGCCACAGACACTCCACATTCTTGTGACTGATGTCTTCTCACACAAGTGCATGTTTGCACACATACTTACAATACCAGGAGTAATGTTCATATCTTTTTTCCATCTCTAGAGGAATAAATATGGGAACTATTACATTTGAAAGAAAGTGGAAAAGAAGCCATGTGAAGTTTGCAAGAGAAGTTCACGCTGACAGGAATCTTGTCCCCCCTCCCCCTCCCCAAACTCAACAAAGTGGGACCTTCCTGCAAAACTCATGTTGTGTTATCCTCTGTACTGTCTGTGGGCATGTTTACAGGATGACATTTCCATGGAAGGCAAATGATATCTAATAATAATTGGTGGAGAGTGTCCTCAAGTCATAGCTGACTTATGGTGACCCTAGTGGGGTTTTCATGGCAAGAGACCAACAGAGGTGGTTTGTCATTGCTGCCTTTGCAACCCTGGTCTTCATTGAAGGTCTCCCATCCAATTACTAACCAAACCGGACCCTGCTTAGCTTCTGAGATCCAAGAGATCAGGCTCACCTGGGCTATCCAGGTCAGGGCATCTAATAATAATTAGCATTTATATTTATCACTTCCGAGTGTTCAGAGCACTTTACACATGTTGGATTGTATCTTACAATCTGCAAGCAGAACAGAGATCGCTTTGTGAGCTCTGCTTCACTCACAGATCTTGTAGGAGCCAAGCCATACTATTTTCAAGTAATGTGCAGAATACATTACAATTTTACTCACATTTATCCCTACAAAAGCTTTACAATACATGCAAGTTCCTGTAATAATTTCCCTAAAGCTTCATAAGCAAGTGAGGATTTGGAGGCTTTTATCTCCAGGAAATTAGCACACTATATACTACTATACTTATGTAATATAAGCAATCAGCTTATAAATGAATAAGATATCTGCTGAATACAACATGAAAAAGGAAATGGTAACTTCTGTACATTCTTCCTTTCCATAGAAAAAGGGTATTTTTTACCAGTGTAACTAGAGAGACCAGTGTTGTAATAGTCGATGGTCACTTCTCTACTTACATTGGTAAAAATACCCTTCTACAGAAAGGAAGAATGTGCTGAGTCACCATTTCCTTTTTGATGCTGTATATTCAGTTTATTCACGAGCAATGAACAAACATAACCCACAAAATCAGTGTTAAAACTGACTCCTTCCTGGCACTTTCACTTCTGCATGGACAGCTGTTCTTTGCTTCTTGAGTTTCAGAGTTAGTCATTGATCCAGTATTTCTCAAGCTTTTGTACTCAGATTTCTCATCTAAACCTCCATTCCAAACCAGTGCCGGCCTTCTGTTTGGTAGATGAGTGTGCTGGCCGCTTCCATCCCTTTGCTGTGCACAATAATCCTTTGATCTGGAGCAAAGAGGTAGTCAATATTCTTCCAGCTGAAATGTTCTCTTCTTGACTCCACTCTCACACACCCACTCCAATGAATATTGAATTGCATAAAAGTGTCTGCACTTCAGAGACTAGAATAGTGATACTCACTCAGTGACTTGGAGCCATATGTAGCTATTGGACATACTTCCTGAGGCTCTTTTGAGCACTGTTTCTCAATGCTGGACCAGCCCAATGTTCCTCAAACTTGGTGAAACCATTGCACATTAGGGCTTATGGATCGTAGGTGGTTTGCATTTTGAAACAGCCACCACTGTAGAGACAAGATGTTGGGTAAGCTCCAATCCCCCTTGAGCTACAGGCCTTGTGCCAGGGATGTAAGTAAAGGGCCTATATTTTTCAACTACTCTCCTCCCGCCACTTCACAGTTGCACTCATATCTCAGCACCCAGGTGGATACCAGGAGAAGAGCAAGCTGGTCATGGAGAATAGAATAAGACCATTACCACAGTAATCACCCAAGAAAAGAGCACTTAGACACAGAAGGTAGTGGTGGTGTTACTCTCCTTTCTTCAGGGCCAGCTGTCTGTCATAGATGCATGCTTGGCATATTGTGGAGTCATCCAATGGTTTATGAGTGGCCTCAGCCCTAATAGCACACATTTTGTGATGGATCCCATTATGCATGGCAGCCATTTTACTATAACAGCCAGAACCTGTTTTCAGAATTCCCCAAAGTGTCCAGAAATTTTAAAAAATTGGGGCTTCTCAACCTACAGATTAATTACAGAAATCTTAGATGGTACATGTAGACCAATTGGTACTTGTGGACTAAGAAGCCCAAACACTTTTTGAGAGGTAAAAAACGTCAGAAATATGTGTTGGCAGAGGGTTTTGTTTGCTTGTGGCAAAAAGGCTGACAAAAAACAACCACCTGCCAAAGTTGTCAGGGCAACTTGTCAAAAGGGTCTGAAAGTACCCTAAAAAGGCTAAAAAGTAGGTTCATTCATTCATTCATTCATTCATTCATTCAGTCAGTCGGTCAGTCAGTCGGTCAGTCAGTCAGTCAGTCATGTCCTGTTTTCCTCCCCAGTGGGGACCCAAAGCTGCTTACATCAGTCTTTTCTCCTCCATTTTATCCTCACAATAACCCCATGAGGTAGGTTAGGCTGAGCGAGAGCAACTGACACCCGGACACCTAATGAATTTGCATGGCAGAGTGGGGATTTCAACCTGGATTCTCTCAGATCCTAGTCCAACACTTTAACCACTATGACACACTACACCATAATAGATTCTTCTAAGGTACAGATTCCCAATGTGGTGCCCACATGGTGTCTGCCCACCAACATCTTTTCTTGTGTCTACCAAGTATTTTTAGAAAGTGGGTGGGGCCAGATAAGGCTTACGGCAAGCAGGGCTTCTGATTGGCTTTGCAGATTTTTATAAACATTGCTTTGGCACCAGTTGACACTGAGGGCCAAGCTACAAGTGACGAATGACACTTGAACGTCAAGTGGATTGAGCGGAGGGCAAGTGAACAGGGAGAAATACACTTGCCATTCAAGTGTCATTCGTCACTTGTAGCTTGGCCCTCAGGCTCTGCATGACTTAAGGTAAGCTCTGTGTAAGCAAGAAAATATTTTAAAGTAATATGTTCATTTTAAAAAGCGTCCTGTCAAGCTGAGCATCTGCCTGAAATACTGTAGAGTTACTATTAGAGTTATATATAACTCACATTTTGTGGGTGGCTCCATCTCCTACTGCAGCCATTTTGTGCTTGTGCCTACCACTCTGTGTCAGAATTCCAAAGGTGCCCACAGGTTCAAAAAGGCTGGGGACCCCTGTACTAAGATTTAATATTGTCAAATACAACATTTTCAAATTCTGATAAATACCTAAATGTGTGGACCGTATCTAATTCTGATTTAAATTAGCATGTATACCAATTTACACAACTATTTTGAACTGTGGCTACTATAGGGTTATATCCAGCTATGCGTGACAGGAAAGGAAAATGTTCTTAGCACAATTTCACTTTACCAAGCAGTAGTGTTTCATTCTGAACACAATGCAAAATACTGATTCTTACATTTAAGATCTTAAATGACTTGGAGCAAGGATTGTTGAAGGATTGTCTCCGCCCAGCTTTATAAATCACATTTATATATCAGCAAACATGCAATTCTGATATATCATCAAATACATTCTGGTTTAGGAAATTAGTCCTTTATACTTGATTAAGTACTGGATGGAAAACTTTTCTGAATTTGGTTGCATGGGGGGGAGGTGACTAAAATCATCATGAACAATTAGCTGTACAAAGTAGAGTTATACATTACTCAATAGTTAATTTTCTGTAGATTTACAGAATGGTGTCTAATTCAACCCCACACTTAACCTTGGAAGTGGAAGAGCATATGGCATGACCTTCAACTCCTAATGGTCTAGCAGTATGATCATGCAGGGTCATAGGTAACAGTGAAGAGGTCAGAGGTCAAACAAAACACCTTATTGCAAATATAGGGGAAATTGCCTTTTCGGTAGCTTATGCCATGACCTTTACTCATATTTCTCTATGAGGAGTTCCCATCTAGCATTTCTTACATTCATATATTCAGAAGTCCAAAATTACATAGAAGGTTTTTAAAAAAAATCCTTAGCTTGAGTTATGTAAGATCTTTCTTTTCTTATTTTTGTGAGGTAATCTGGATATAGACATGAGCCATATTTATGGAGGGTTGAAACATAGACAGTTCTCAGACAATGCAGTTTTAATCAATCTTTTGTACATTTCTAAATCTGAAGCATCAAACTAAATTTAAATTTTAAAGTTGCAATTATGTAAGTGTATCATCACCTTAGATGGCTGTTTCTTATTGTACTCCAGGGATGGGAACTGTTATAAAATTGATATTGATACTGTTTGTGGAACAAATAGTTGTCATACTAAGCATGTGGTTAAAGCAGGAAAATGCTCCAACATAGTTTATGAATTATCCAGTACAGTACACTAATATAACTCAAAAATTATTTCCAAAATCCATAAACAGGTTACTACCACTGGAATTTTAACACATGAAGCATCTGGGGGCCACAACGACACCACAGCCCAGGGTCTTGTCAAGAGGCTATTGTGATTAGAAAAGTTTGGGTAGTATTGTGATAGTTGAAGTCAACAGAGCATAAAATGGTAGTTTGGATAATTAACTTGAACTAGAGTGGTACAAGAGTTCAAAAGAATAGGACAAGTTGGTTGCTTTGGTAATTAGAATCTTATCCTCTAAATGCACAAAAGAAGTCAATCAAAAGGGCAGGACTAGTCTTGTGACAAGATGTCAATACAATAGTATTTAAAAAAGAAGAAAAGGCACTGGGTTGAATCCAGCCAGCTTTTCCACTCAATTCTCTTTCTTATTACTGTACCTTTCACACATGACTTTTGTCCATGCAGGCCCCATGATACTCAGCACAGCCTTTTTGATGGTCAAAGGGCCCTTTCTCCTATTTTCTGGTTGAATCCAATCATGTATGAAGAGAGAGCAGCGGGGGGACCGGGGAGACATGACTGAAATAAGCTTTTCAGCAGAAGGTAAAGTGAATTGATGCAACAGAGAATCTTGTCAAAAGAATCTTGGCTGGTGCAACTTTGTTGCTTAGTTTGTTCAGTATATATTTTATCTCACCCTTCCTCCAAAGATCTTAGAGTGGTATACATCATTATTCATTTTATCCTGAGACTTCCGGTTTGGGATCCATGGAGGTCTAACGCAGCTCCAATAGTGGAGCTGACCGGGCTGCCGTTTCCAGCGGCTGGTGGGGCAAATTCAGCCCGCGGCCACCTGCTCCCAGGCGGGGAACAGGCAAAGAACGCTCAAGTACCTCAGGGCACGTCGATCTCGGGCGAGGGGGGGTTCTGCGCTAAGGATTCTCTCTCGTCCCTTGAGGTCCCACCCTAAGACAGGTCGGCATAAATCTCTGCGGCAGATCCGGGGCCAGTGCGACTGGCATAAGATCTTCATGCCCAAGCTTCAGCAGGGGAAATTAATTTCGGAAGAAAATTTGGAATCGAAGCAGTGATTACAACCCAGAAAGACGTGTGAAAAGGTAAAAATCACTATCTCTCAAACCGGGACAGACTGTTTAAAGTAATGAGGCTTTAAAGTGAACTTTTAAACTGCAACAGTTGGACTATATTGAGAAAAAGATTCGGCAAGAATCTGATTAGAAAAAGGACTAAGTTAAAGAAAGTTATTGAAGAAAATAGATAATTGTTTACCATACCTGTAGTTATAAAGTGATAGCAAGCTGTGAGAAAACTTCTACCATCGCGAGAGCTGCAGTGGAGAGTCAGCAAACAGGAAGTGCGTAACAGCGATAGAGGTGCCTGTGAGAGAAGGTCCCCATTGAAGAACAGGAAGAAGGGAATCGCCATTTTTGAAAAGGGAAGGGCATTGACTTCAACAGGAGCGGAAGTAGGACATCTTGGATTATAAAAAGACTATAGAAAAACCATAGAGAAAAGACGCCCGACATTTTGGATTTTGTAAGTGTCTCTTGTTTATTTTAAGAACCGGGACATTTAAATTATTTCAAAGGGACATTAATTTAGACGCCACGGAGCTAAGGAAACGTGCAGACTCGTGGGAGCGAGGTAAATCAAGCCCCACGATGTCGAAGAAAGAATGGCAAACAGCTATTGAGAATTTGGACAAAAAATTCCTGGAAATGTTAAAGGAACTGAAGGAGACAAAACAGGAGTTGGTGAGAGAAGTTAAAGATGTTAAAGAGACAGTAAAAAACGAATTGGCAGAGGTGAAGAAGGGAATGGAAACAATACAAACCGATTTACAGGCAGCGCAGCAGAAAGTTAATGTTGTGGAAAAAGCGATGGAGAATCTTACAGAGACGCAACGAACAGATATGAGAGTGATAAGGGGGAGAATGGCGGTTGCGGAGAGTAAATATATGGAGAAACAGCTGAGGTTTCGAGGTCTGCCGGAAATAGAGACAAAGACAGCACAAGAACAGGTGACTGAAGTGTTAGCTGAATACCTGGGAAAGGAGGAGGAGGAAGTTGTGGCTATCCTGGATGTTGTGTACCGAATAAACTCCAGATTCGCGGCCCAGAGGAAATTACCAAGGGACGTGATTGTGCAATTCACGACAAGGAATATAAGAGAAATGATAGTGAGTAAACAGTTTCAAGATCCATTGGTAGTCGATGGCAAGACGATTATCATCATGAAGGAGCTACCCAGATCGGTGTTGCTTGATCGGAAAAAATATAAAGTGCTTGTGCAGAATTTGAAGGATATGAAAATAAGATATAGATGGGAATTACCGGAAGGGATATCTTTTGAATTTGGAGGAATGAAAAAGCGCATCAGATCTGAATTTGAGATGGAAAAGTTTATGAGGGACAATGAAAAGGACTTACCAACAACAAGGCTATGAATATGGAGTGTAAAGTTTTATCTTGGAATGTAAATGGACTTAATTCACCCAAAAAGAGAAAAAGTACTTTCCACAGGCTAGTAAAACAAAAATGTGACATTGTATGTTTGCAAGAGACCCATATCAGAAATCAGGATGTAAAATATCTTAAAGTGAGTAAGTTGGGCATTGATTTTGTAGCGGCCTCAAAAAAGAAAAAAAAGGGAGTGGTACTATATATTAAAGAGGAGCTACAGCCAAAATTAATGATTAGAGATGTGGAAGCCAGATTTATAGCAGTGGAATGTACATGGAATTTAAAAAAAGTGTTGGTTATCGGAATTTATGCACCAAACGGTGCCAAAGAAAGTTTCTTTGAGGATTTAAGGAAGCAACTAGATGAACTTACATATGATCAGATAATCCTTGCAGGAGACTTCAATGGAATTACAAATTTGGAACAGGACAAAAAATCAGTAACTGCACAAAAGAAAAGAGGACTTTTGCCAAAGACGTTCTTTGCATTAGTGCAGCAGGAAACTTTGGAAGATGTATGGAGAACGCGGAATCCCATAAGTAGACAGTATACATTTTTCTCCGCAAGACACTCTACTCTATCACGTATTGATATGATCTGGGCCTCAAAGGATTTAGTGCTTTGGACTAAGGATGTTGAAATAATGCCCATGGTAGGCTCAGATCATAATCCAATTATGTGGAAGTTCGGGAAAAGAAATAAGAGGAAAGGATGGAGAATAAATGAGGATTTGCTACAGGAGGGAGAAAATATGGAGATGCTGAGAAGGGAAACTAAGTTCTTCATACAACATAATATGAATCGAGAAGTACCAACCAATAAGGTTTGGGATGCATATAAAGCAGTGATTAGAGGCATACTAATGGATTTAAATGGAAGAGCACGAAAGAAACGAGAGGAGAAGAGACAGGAGATTATGGAGAAAATAAAAGCCAAAGAAATACGACTAAAGAAAAGACCAGGTAAGAAGAAAATCTATCAGGATATTAAAATTTTACAAGAGCAGTTGACGGCAATGAACAATAGAGAATTGGAATGGAATTTGAAAAGAATGAATCAAAAGTTGTTTGAAGGTGCAAATAAACCTGGGAAATATTTGGCATGGCAACTGAAGAAGAGAAAAGAAAAAAAGATAATAAATAAAATATGGGAGGACAATAAAGTGCATCTGGAACAGACTGCCATTAGTAGAGCCTTTTACAAATTTTACGCCAAATTGTATGGGAAAAAATAAGTGAAAAAAGACTCGATAGCGACATATTTGGGAAAAGTAAAACTCCCAATAATCTCGGAAGACTGGAGAGTTAAATTAAATAGTGAAATAACAGAGGAAGAAATAAAGAAAGCAATACAGTCAACAAACTTGGGAAAAGCGCCAGGGCCTGATGGACTTACAGCAAAATTTTATAAGGTAATGGCCAATGAGCTGGCGCCATTTCTAAAAGAGGTGATCAATGGGGTTTTGAGAGACCAAAAAACTCCAGATACTTGGAGTGAAGCTAATATATCATTGATCCCTAAAGAGGGACAGGACTTGACAAATGTTAAAAATTACAGACCTATTTCTTTACTTAATAATGATTACAAGATCTTTGCGAAGATCTTGGCAGAGAGGCTAAAGGGATGGCTAACTGAGGCTATTGGGGAAGAACAAGCAGGTTTTCTTCCAAACAGACAAATTAGAGACAATTTAAGGACAGTTATAAATGCTATTGAATACTATGACAGGCGTTGTGATAAAGAGGTTGGGTTCTTCTTTGTAGATGCTGAAAAAGCGTTTGACAATTTGAACTGGGACTTTATGTTTGCAACTATGGAACAGCTACAAATGGGAGAAAGATTCATAAGAGCAGTCAAAGAAATTTACAGAGACCAAAGTGCAGCAATTGTGGTGAATGATGAGGTGACTAAGAAACTGACTATAGGGAAAGGTACAAGACAAGGTTGTCCGTTGTCTCCACTGTTGTTTATTTTGGTATTGGAAATACTGATGACACAGATCCGAGAAGATGATGCAATCCGTGGAATAAAGATAAAGGACTTTTCCTATAAGGTCAGAGCATTTGCAGATGACATAATGTTAATTGTGGAAGATCCAATTGAAAACATGCCTAAGGTAATAGATAAAATCAAAGAGTTTGGAAACTTGGCAGGTTTTTTTGTAAACAAAAAGAAGTCAAAGATATTGTGTAAAAATATGACTAAACAAAAACAACAGCAACTTATGGAAATAACAGACTGTGAAGTAACAAGTAAGGTAAAATATTTGGGAATCGAACTGACTGCAAAAAACATAGATCTATTTAAGAATAATTATGAGAAATTATGGACTCAAATAGAGCAGGACTTGATTAAGTGGAATAGATTGAAGTTGTCATGGTTGGGAAGAATTGCAGCAGTTAAGATGAATGTTTTGCCAAGAGTGATGTTTTTGTTACAGACAATACCAATTATTCGGGACTCTAAACAATTTGAAAAATGGCAAAGGAAAATATCGGAGTTTGTGTGGGCAGGCAGGAAACCTAGGGTGAAAATGAAAGTGTTGCAGGATGCAAAAGAAAGGGGTGGAATGCAACTGCCCAACCTGAGACTTTACTATGATGCAATCTGTCTGGTATGGCTGAAAGATTGGATGACACTGGAAAATCGCAAATTGCTGGCCTTAGAGGGATATAAAAAACTGTTTGGATGGCATGCATATTTATGGTATGACAAAGTGAAAGCAGATTCTATGTTTCTACACCATTATATTCGGAGAAGCCTCTTCACAGTTTGGAAGAAATATAAAGATTACCTACAGGAAGGAACTCCCTCCTGGGTGGTTCCATATGAAGTAATTGATCCAAGAACGGTCGATAATAAGCAACAGTGTTTAACGTATAAGGAGATAACTCAAACAGAACTTTCTAAAGCTAGAATAAAGACACAACAAGAGTTGTCCCCAAACTATGATTGGTTTCAATATAGACAAATCAGAGATCTTTATTATTCGGACTGTGCGAAGGGAGGAATAAGAATGGAGAATTCAGAATTAGAGAAAGTAATTCTACAAGGAGATAAAAAAGAAATTTCAAAGGTCTACAAAGTGTTGTTAAAATGGTATACTGAGGATGAGGTAGTTAAAGTGCAAATGGTGAAGTGGGCTATAAACTTTAATAAAGAAATAACAATGGAGGCGTGGGAATACTTGTGGAAAAATACGTTGAAGATTACGACATGCACTAATATTAAAGAGAATGTTTATAAAATGATGTAT
Source organism: Eublepharis macularius (assembly GCF_028583425.1). Taxonomy (NCBI): domain Eukaryota; kingdom Metazoa; phylum Chordata; class Lepidosauria; order Squamata; family Eublepharidae; genus Eublepharis; species Eublepharis macularius. The sequence continues at coordinate 141,117,657 of NC_072794.1, forward strand.
CGTTGGTATCTGACACCAAAGAAGATAGCGCTAGGGAATTTGAACATGTCTAACAAATGTTGGAAATGTAGAAAACATGAGGGTTCTTTGTACCATATGTGGTGGACTTGTGAGGTAGCTAGGTAGTACTGGGGGGAAATAATAAAAGTAATGAGTGAGATTTTACAATTTCAAGTGAATAAGAACCCAGAACTCCTGCTACTGAACTTGGGAATGCAAGACATGCCAGCACAATACAGGACATTGTTATTCTATATGACAGCAGCAGCTAGACTTTTGTACGCGCAGAAGTGGAAAGTACAAGAGGTGCCAACCATTGAGGATTGGATCTACAAATTGCTGTACATGGCGGAGATGGATAAAATGACAAGAAAATTGAGAGACCTTGACCCAGGGCAGTTTAACAAGGACTGGGAGAAGCTGAAACAATATCTGGTGAAAAAATGGGAGGTGGGTGGAGAACTGTGGCAGTTTGAAAATTACTGAAATATAATGGAAGAAGAGGGAAGTGACTATCCCGAGGGGGGGAGAGTTGACTGAATAATTCTAAGCAAATACCATATTGGATTATTATATAGAGTATTAGTAGTGCTATTATTATAAGAAATGTAAGGATAAAAGCTAAACTAAATATCTTTCTGACGTAAATAATAGTTGCAAAAGGGTGAATGGATACATATCAGCAGGTGAAATGTGGAAATAATAGATTGACTTATGTTAAACGAATATATGAATGGATTACTCTAGTTAAATAGCTCTATAATGGAGAAATTAGATAATTATATTGGATATGATATGTAAAAGGAAGTAAGGAGCAACATATATAGAATATAAGTCAAATTGATTGATTTATTATGAATATCTGTAAAGTTTATAGAAGCACTAGAAAATATGTATAAGGTGGGGCAAATTGCTTGTCCCATATTGAAGAGAGTAGAAAGAGTAAAATAGAGTATAGGTGATCAGAATGAATATTATTGAAAGGAATCAGAAATAGCACAAATATGATAGATAAGCTTAGAAGAATTTGAAAGTATATTATAATAAATATAGTAAAATTCATATGAGTAAAGGGAAAATAGATGGGGGGTTGGAAAACTGTTGGAAGTCAACAAAAGGGGGGGAATGGGAGGGGGTTAGAATTGGAAATTTAAAGGAATGTGAGTGTAAATGATATGATATGATATATTTCTAATCCAATAAAAATTTTTACAAAAAAAAAATTATTCATTTTATCCTCTCAAAAACTCTCTGAGGTAGGATAGACTAAGAGACATCAAGTAGTTTAAGATCATTTAGGATGTTCACTAGGGTTCCCAGGGGCCTGCTGGGAGATTTGCCCTCACCTGCTGATTTATCAGCAGACAAGATTTGCCCCCTTGTCTGCTGATTCACCAGCAATTGGTGATGGGGCAGGAGGTGGCAAGCCCTTGGAGGTCGCCCACTACTGGCAGGCAACCTGAGAACACATGCAGTGCGCATGCTCCCAGGGGGCATGGCAAAGTCACGTCTGGAAGTGACATTGTTGCACCAGCCTTGGGAGCATTCCTGCACTTTGTTTGGGGCTGGTTTGGTCCCTAAATGGGTTGAATCTGCCCCAGTACAATGGTATCACTTCCGGAAGTCATGTCATGAACAAGAACCATGCAACCAACACAAAGTAAGTGACAGGTCCCCCCTTTCTGCTAGGAGGGGATAGGGATCTGGCAACTCAAATGCCCACCCCCATCTTTTGCCCCACAGCTTGGCTCACCTGGCCAGCGGAGGGATACAAGTGGGGAGGCAGAATGGGAGCCACTGGAGCATGTGGCAAAATGGCACATGTGACCATTCCAGAGGCTCCACTTCTGGTAGAGAATTGAAAGCTACTGTTAAGCAGTCAGACTTGCCACCACCAGGGCTCATTTCAAGGGGGAATGCACAGGAACGCAGTTCCGGCAGTTCCCCAAAGAGGTCACATGTCAAGTGGCCCCGCCTACCTGTCTCTCGGCCATTTTGGACCCATTTTGGCCTGGATCGGGGCCAAAACAGCTCGGATTGGGCCTCTGACAGATGGTGGATCACTCTCCTGCTCATCAGTGGCCCAATCTTGACCATTTTGGGCCCCTTTTCAGCCATTTTTAGACCTCTTTTGTCATTTTGGGCCCAATTTTGTCCCTGAATGGCCAGGATTGGGTCCAAAACAGCCAGAATAGGTGATGTCAGGGGGTGTGGCATATGCAAATCAGTTATACTAATGTCACACTTCCGTTGATGACAAGAGCACACTTCCGTTGATGGCATATGCTAATAAGTTATGCTAATGAGTTATACTAATGACTTCCTCCAGCTCTTTTTCTACAAAGTGACCCCTGGCCACCACAATATTAGAAGGCTTGTGAATGTAGTTATGCCAGAAACCTCTCCTCTTACTATGTTTTGAGTATTAAAACTACTGTCCAAACAGGCAGAAACATGGAAGCCAGGAGGTGGGACGTGCAAACATGAGGAATGACAGGTGAGGCCAGCTCCCCCCTCCCGTGCCTTGGAGGCGTGCTAAGGATCCTGATACAATAGGGCCTTCCTGGAGTTCCTGAATTAATTAATGCAACACACTCTATCAGTCTCCCCTTAACCACTTTCCTATTATAAGGCGATTCAGGGAGCTGATAGCCTCACCCATCCATACTTCGCAGATGGTCAATCATTATTGATAACTTTAGCTCCACCTGGGAAAACCTAATCAAACCTTCCTAGTTCATTGTCACACCTCGGAGACAGTTTGCCGGTTCATGGTCCCACTTTGGAAACAGTTCATCAGCTCTTTGTCTCATCCCAGAGAAAACTTCTCAGTCCTTTGTCCCACCTCAGGAACATCCATTTAGGGCCAAGCTACACATGACGAATGACACTTGAACAGCAAGTGTATTTCTCCCTGTTCACTTGCCCTCCACTCAATCCACTTGCCATTCAAGTGTCATTCGTCATGTGTAGCTTGGCCCTAAGTCTTTGTTTTGGGAGCAGAAGATGCAATCTTGCCTCTGGGTAGGATCTACAGTATAATTGGACTGCCGCTCTGCCATAGCTGTGTGCATGCTCTTGGATCCGGCATCCACCCTCGAACAAGCTCTTCCACCTTGACACACAGGTCGCTCAACACTCTCTCTCCCAAATGCCCTCTTCTGGATGGTAAATATCACTGGATCCCTTAAACTCTATCCAGCTTTCTCCACTGCTTTCCAGTTAGCTCTGAGTGTGTGCTGTCTATGTTTTGTGTGCTGTTGATCTTTGTTATTTCCAATAAAAAACCCCTTTTTGGTTGAAATTAGCCTTTTTTGCCACTGCATCACACTGACTGCTCATAGTTAGTTTACAGTCCACTCTTACCCCAAGATCCCTTTCACATAGACTACTGCTCAGAAGTGTATCCCCCCATCCATTATTTGTACTTCCCATTTTTGTGGCCCAGATGTAATACTATGCACTTGTCTTTGTTGAATTGAATCCTATTAACAGCTGCCCACTTCTCCAGAGTATTCAGGTCTTGTTGAATTTTAATTCTGTCTTCTTGGGTGTTTGCTACTCCTCCCAATTTGGTATCATCAGCAAATGTAATGAGCAGCCCTTCCACTCCTTCATCTAGATCATTGATAAAAATATTGAAAAGTACTGGGCCCAAAACCGAGCCCTGTGGCACCCCACTGGACACCTCCCTCCAATCTGATGAAACGCCGTTGGCTGTTTTGGACCCAATCCTGGCCATTCAGGACCGAAATTGGGCCCAAAATAGCAAAAAGGGGCCGAAAATGGCCAAAAAGGGGCCCAAAATGGTCAAGATCGGGTTGTTGCTAAACAGGAGAGTGATTCACCACCCGTCAGAGGCCCGATCCGGACCATTTCGGCCCCAATCCAGGACGAAACAGGCCCAAAATGGCCAAGAGTCAGGTGGGCGGGGCCACCTGACATGTGACCTCTTTGAGGAACTGCCGGAACTGCGTTCCTGTGCGTTCCCCCTCGAAATGAGCCCTGGTCACTTCCCTCTAAGGTCCCCACCACCTTCATCTCATTTACCAATTCTTCCCTGTTGGTTAATATTAAGTCTAGTATGGCCGAGCCCCTTGTAGCTTCCTCCACCTTTTGAAAAGGAAGTTATCAGCCAGGCAGATCAGGAAATTGCGTGATTCATGATGCTTTGCTGAGCCTGTCTCCCAGCACACATCAGGGAAGTTGAAGTCACCCATAATTACAATGTTCTGATGTCTGGATACTCTACCAAACTGTTCAAAGTGGGCAGCATCTGTTTCTTCTCGCTGGTCAGGTGGTCTGTAGCAGACTCCAACAATAATACCCTTTGTTTTCAACTGGAAGTGATGTCATCAGAGCCTCCAGAGCATGTACATATGTGAGGAACGTGGATTAGGGGCCCCGCCTACCTACTGACCTCCTGTCCCCTGCTTTTCAGGTAAGTGGGCCTAGCCACCCTACATCTCATGGTGGAATAGAGATTTGAAAAAACGTGGGTCTCAGTGATCTGAGGGCCAAGCTACAAGTGACAAATGACACTTGAATAGCAAGTGTATTTCTCCCTGTTCACTTGCACTCCACTCAATCCACTTGCCGTTCAAATGTCATTTGTCACTTGTAGCTTGGCCCTCAGTCCAATGCCATAGTCATTATACAACACTGGCTTTCACCTTGCCATGAAGGGAGAGAAAGTAAATGTACTAAAATTCCTTTCTCTCCACAGCTAATCAGAGTGTAGCAAGCCTTGATCTCTTACATATCTACTCACCCTAATGAAAGGCATGTGTCAGAAAGTATGAAATTAAATAAAATTATGCTTGAATAGAGTAAAGCAGAGTCTGTTTGCATAAGGGCATCTGATCATTATCACAGCCTGAAGCAGAAATTGGTTCTAATCATTAATAGCTTACAGTACAATCCTATGCAAAGTTACTCCAGTCTGTGCTGAGAAATCAATGGTTTAGACTGGACAAACTCTACATTAGATTGTGTTGTCAATCACTTCTGTCCTTTAACATTTGGAAGACAAGTTAAGGAAACATCTTGAGCCTGATTATGGGAAACTTATGCCAAGCAGAGCACAGAGCATATGTGTTATCATATCGTGTCACACTGAGGAATAATAATCTGATTTGTCTATGGATTTGAGGAAACAAATGGTCAATCACTGTGGTTTTTCATTAAGTCAGTAAGATGATTTTTTAAAAAAAATTAAAGTTTTGCAAGCTTTTGAGCATCACTGAGCTCTAGGGTTACCAGTCCTCAGCCCCGGTGCCAGGTTTTCTGGTATCTGAGGCTGGGGGGCAGCTTCTGTGCTGTTGCTGCCCCCCCTCTGCGCACATGAAAAGCACATGTGCACGCACACACCTTGACTGCGTGATGATGTCACAAGGCAGGCAGCTGGGATGGCGTGTGTGTGTCCTCTCAGCCGTCCCGCTCAATTGCTCCGTGCGCCACCCCGGCAGCCTGCTGCACCTGGCCCACAGCTGCTCTGCCCGGCTGGGAGTGCATGTTGGTGGTGGCGGCGGTGGCACCACAGGGCAGCTGAATGGGAGGGCTGGGAGGGTGCAACAGCTGTGGGCCAGGTGTGGCAGGTGGCCGTGGCAGCACGTGGGTGGCTTCCCAGCCCTCCAGTGCTGCCATTGCTAGCTCTGCAGCACACGCCCCCACCCCTGGTGCCCCCTCCGGCACCTCAGCACTCAAGGCAACTGCTGGACCTGCCTCTATGGATGCGCCGGCCCTGCAGGTCCTCTTACCCTCCCAGCAGGAGGGGGGGCAGCATTCACCTTTGTTCCACCCTGGGAGGCCCCCTCTTCTGCCTATGGCTTTCTGGACTTTCATCCTGTTTCTGATTTCAAGCAGTTTGTTCAGGCTTAGTTTATTCTGGCCTTCACTTGCTTAGAGTTGCCAAACCCCGCCCCCCCCCCCCCAACAATGTGCTGCACAGTACCAAGGAAGTATGTTCCAGCACAACCCATCCTGCTATAGAATGAAGGAAGGGCTGTTGTGGGAGTGGCCCTTCATTGTATGATGCCTCAAGTACTCATCAATTTGCCTGAGCTATATTGAGCAACTTGCCCTATCCACATCATCACTAGTTACAGCTGAACCATAGGACACCTACTTATATCTGACAAAGGGAGCATGAATCTTGAAAGCTTATAGCCTGGAATAGGGATGTGCGTTTCGGCATTCAGAATGCCGAAAGAATGCCGAAACAAAAGTGTTTCGGATTCTTTCGGGGAATGCCGAAACGTTTCGGGTAGCCGAAAGAAAAAAGCCGAAACGTTTCGGGATTCTTTCGGCTTTCTTTTGGCTTTTCTATGGGAAAATGCCTCCGTCTTCCAGGACGCCTGGAGGAGGCATTTTCCCACCGAATAAGCCCAAAATTGGTGGGGACCTTCCTCTAACCCTTCTCTAACAACCACCCAAGTTTCAGACAGATTGAACTTTGGGGGGCCATGTTATGACCCCCCAAAGCAGGTCCCCCCATCCTCCCATAAGAAAGCGAAGGAGCAGCATATTGTTAGCATGCTGCTGCTGATCTTTCTTCATTATTTCCTATGGGGAAAAAATGAAGAGGCAGGCTTCCTTTGCCAGGGGTGGCATTTTGCATGCAAAATGCCCCCCAGCCCTCAGGGGCCCTTCTCCCACCCCTCCTCCCACCTCCGACCAAGGCTCAGCCTGCTCCCACTTGGGGGGGCCATTTCATGGCCTCCCCAAGTAGGTGCTCTAATCTCTACCACTGACAGCTGGGGGAGGCTTGTGTTGCCAGGGGTGGCATTTTGCATGCAAAATGCCCCCCAACCCCCTGGGGCCCTTCTCCCACCCCTCCTCCCACCCCCACCAAGGCTCAGCCTGCTCCCACTTGGGGGGGGCATTTCATGGCCTCCCCAAGTAGGTGCTCTGCTCTCATCTCTACCACTGACAGCTGGGGGAGGCTTGTGTTGCCAGGGGTGGCATTTTGCATGCAAAATGCCCCCCAGCCCTCTGGGGCCCTTCTCCCACCCTTCCTCCCACCCCCCACCAAGGCTCAGACTGCTCCCACTTGGGGGGGCCATTTCATGGCCTCCCCAAGTAGGTCCTCTCAGCCCCTAAAGTCCACCCCTTACAGCCCCACACAAACCCAATTCCCCCCCAGCTGCCACACACAGACCCAAATCCCCACATTAGCCCCTCACAGACCCAAATCCACCCCCACCTGCCCCACACCCATAACCCCAGGAACAGGCTGGCAAAGGCCAGCCCTCTCCCTTTGTTCCCTATGCTGGGAACTTCTAAACTCTCTTTCCCTGGGCAATTCTGCACAGCCCAGGGGTGCCACAATGGTGGGCACACTTCTGAGTGCCAGCTGGTCCCTGTGAAAGAGCACCTGAACCACAGACACCCTCCCTCAAATTCCCCCACCACCTACAGAGATGGCTGGCCAGCCAGCCCCATTGTTCCCTATGATGGGAACCAACTGCACAACAAAGAATAAAACAAGAACAACACAAAATAAAGTTTTAAAAAAATTATATTCTCCCTTCCAAAGTACAAGTAGGCAAAGCATTATGACACATTACACCAGCAGTCCCCCACACAGAAAAATTAAAACAAAACTCACTTAACATCAGAGAATCACAAAGCATGATTCCTGTCAAAAACACTTTATTTCTTGAACAGCTTTAGGTTACACAGCAGGGGGGAACACCAAAGGGCATGGCAGCACTATCTTACACAAAAATAACACAACTCACTTCACATCAGAGAATCACAAAGCACAATTCCTGTCAAAAACACTTTATTTCTTGAACAGCTTTAGGTTACACAGCAGGGGGGAACACCAAAGGGCATGGCAGCACTATCTTACACAAAAATAACACAACTCACTTAACATCAGAGAATCACAAAAACACAATTCCTGGCAAAAACACTTTATTTCTTGAACAGCTTTAGGTTACACAGTAGGAGGGCACAACAGGGCATGATAGCAATGTACTACAAAAAATAATACAACCCACTTCACCGTTTTTGACAGCAATTGTGTTTGTGTGATTCTCTGATGTGAAGTGAGTTGTGTTATTTTTGTGTAGTACACTGCTTTCCTGCTCTGTGGTGCCTTCCTACTGTGTAACCTAAAGCAGTTACAGAAATAAAGTGCTTTTGACAGCAATTTTTTGGGGTGATTCTTTAATGTGAAGTGAGTTGTGTTATTTTTGTGTAAGATGGTGCTGCCATGCCCTTTGGTGTTCCCCCCTGCTGTGTAACCTAAAGCTGTTCAAGAAATAAAGTGTTTTTGACAGGAATCATGCTTTGTGATTCTCTGATGTTAAGTGAGTTTTGTTTTAATTTTTCTGTGTGGGGGACTGCTGGTGTAATGTGTCATAATGCTTTGCCTCTTCATTTTTTCCCCATAGGAAATAATGAAGAAAGATCAGCAGCAGCATGCTAACAATATGCTGCTCCTTCGAATGCCGAAAGAATGCCGAAAGAATCCTGAAAGCCGAAAGCCGAAAGAGATTCTTGTTTCGGCTTTCGGCTTTAACGATAGAGAATCTTCTTTCGGCTTTCTACTTTCGGCTATAGCCGAAAATTTTTGGCTTGCACACCCCTAGCCTGGAAACTCTTGTTGGCCTTTAAAGTGGTTCTGGACTTGAACCTTGCTCATCTACTGCAGCAGACCAACACAGCTACCCACCTGAAACTAAATTAATAAACAGTTACAGAACCCACGCAATTCATGCTGAGGGTATGTTTCTGCAATTGCTAGAATCTTGAATTATATGTGTGTGGCTAACACTAACCCTCCAGATGATGGATTAGATCCGGACTGTTTTCTGCTTCTACTAGGCACTTTCAGAGAAAATTCCACATTTTCACAGAAAATTCCTGCCTCCACCTTCCCAATGCAGCCAACCAGCCTCTCCGAAATGCTGCTCCTGGGGACATGGAACCCTTAAGAACAGCATGGAAGCCAGATCATGATTCTGCAACAGGAAGGCAAAAGTGATGGAAACAAGTCCAGATCAAGGGGGACAGGGGGGTAGCCTGCCCCTGGTGCTGCCAAAGAGAGGGCACCAGGCGCGGCTGCCAGCTGCCGGAAGCACACCACAGCTTGCCATGCGGGAGGCTGAGTGCAGGGTTTGGAGGCCGTCGCCTGCCCTGCCGATGGGGTGGCTGGCTTGCCGCGTGCGCAGGACCTCCCAGCCCTGCGCTCAGCCACCTGCATGGCAAGCCAGCTACCCCAGTGCATGCCCACACCACCGCCAGCTCCACAGCACACCGGGCGCAGGGGCAGGCAGCTTGCAGAGCGGGCGGCTTGCAGTGCAGGTGGCATGCCTCCCGCCCCTGCGTGATGATGTCACGGAAGTAATATCATCACACAGCACCGGGAGCGCGTGAGTGCTGCATGCACACATGGAGGCCAGAGCAAAGGTTGCACCGGGCACTGGCAACCCTAGATCCAGCCCTGGGTGGAAATAACTCCACCCCTTAGCAGAAAATTTAGTCTGGACCGCACATGGTAACATTGGTTTGCCTGTTATAAAAGTTTTTTTTTTAAGTAAAAAAGACCCTTTAGTAAAACCTCCTGCTGACCACTGCCCATTATATCATAATTGTCTATTCTAACTTCTAATTTATGAATCACCTACCCACTTGATAAATGGGGTTACATTTGCTTTAAAAGGATGGCGGCACAGATCCAGCCTTCCTGTAATGAGCCTTCCTCCAGCAGAAGGAGCCATCTTCCATTTGAAGTGGTTCTCCTCCAACAGAAGAACTACTTAAGTTGGAGGAAGGCTTGAAACTTTGCTCCATGGTAGGATCCTTTTAGAAGATTTGTCCTTATTTAAAAATGACCACTTGCTTTCTTTAATGAGGTTCCTTTATTTCTGTACTCTACCACAGGAAGAAAGACGTACAAAAAAAAATCTTAGCCACATATCATCAAGATAAGCAAGAAGTCAAAAGCCTTGCCTCTGTTAGATGCAAGTCGGTGTGCAGTTAAGTGCTACTCACATCTGGCATGAGTCCTCTTTGAAAACTCTCATTGTACAAATAATTAATAAGGTTTAGATTTCAGTTTTCAGATCTGCCAGCATCGGCTTTGTAATCCATCATTTTTAGGAATGCCAGGCCTGCACTTGGATTCCTCAGGAACTGTTTTGGGGTGGGGCTTGGGAAGGGAAAGTGTTGTTGGTGTTTTGATGTCACTTCTGGGTGAAGGCCTAGAAGTAATGTCACTGCCTCCCTCCTGCGCAGGGCTTTAAGACTCCCTAAAATTCTATGGCAAACACAATATTTAGTCATTTTCTAAAGCATCAGGAGGGGGCAAATTACATCATTTCACTCAGAATTGATGTCCAAACATCAGTGTCAATGTCCCCCCCCCCCCATTTTCCTCCTGCTGCTCACTGGAGCAGGGATGGGCAACGAAGGGCAGGGACAGAAGTTCCCTCACCTTCACCAGGAACCTGGCAACACTAATCACGCTGTTTTGCTTGACTGATAAATCTTCTAGGATGCACTGGTATAGCCATTTAGGTTCTTTTTGATTCTGTATATATTGTCATTGTCTTCAAAGTCAGTTAACTTCATTTTCATCACTTTCTTTCCTAATTCTTTTCTTTCCTTGACCATTTACACCATTTTTATACAGAGACATGAACAACTTCCTATAACAAGTTGATATTTTTGTTGGACCTGCCCAGTAGCTGTGTCTACAGGGCTTCTTTCCTAAATTGCTTCATATGATATGAGTTCATGAGCACATGAAGGAATCCAAACAAAGCAGCTCTTTGTGATGGCAAACAACACTGATATTCAAAATGGCACCCATGATCCACTCTCCTAACATTCTGCAAATGATACAAAACAAAATTATTCAAAAAGCCTTTTTACTCAGGAGGGCTGTATTGTAAGGAGTGGGTCTCGGATGCTATGAGTTAGGAACCATAGATTTCACCACTAAGTTGTACTGAATTCCTGCTAATGCGGTGTCTTTGTGGACTTGTATCTATTTACCCTATGGCATTGTTTATGGAAATGTTCTTGATACTGTATGGACATGTTCTTGATATTGACTGTACTAATCTCACACTGTGTAATCCATTTTGAGTCTCAGTGAGAACGGTGGACTATAAATGACATACAATAAATAAATAAATAAATAAATAAATAAATATTTCTTTGATTAGTGATTGTATCTGCTGCTTCTCCACAGACCTGCTTGAAGAGGCTCGACTAAAACAATGCAAAAAAAAATGAAACAGGGCATTAAATACATCATAAAACAAACACTGAGTAGTCTAATATTAAATTCATAAAACATGCCTCAGGCTCAAAACATACCATAAACAGCTAAAAAAATATATGAAATCCATGACTTCAAAGCCAAAGTAAAAAGAAATGTTTTGTCCTGGTACCTAAAGAACAATAAGGTAGTTTCCAACCAAGCCTTGAAAGGGAGGGCATTCCAAAGGTTGCTGCCTGGTGCCTTCCTAAACTGCAAAGTTGAAAGCACAGCGAGCAGGGCTTGAAAAGGAGCTCTAAACTGGAGGCCTAGTGAGAGCTTTGGCAACTGTGGCTGGATGGATAAAGCAGAGCCGGCTGAAGCTGAACCCAGTAAAGACGGAGGTCCTGTACTTGGGTCGGGGATTGCCAGATTTGGGAATCCAACAATACACAGGAGGCTCTCCTGGTTGAACCATGTACAAAACTAGAAAGGATATCCCTTGCCAGGAAAAACACACACTAATAATTCATTTTTGTATAGTTTTATAAATATAATTGTATCACATTTAAAGTGACTGAGTATTAATATAAGGTGCTCAATTCAATAAATATAATAAATAAATGCATACAGTAAATATTTCAGAAATACAATGACACAATTCACAATTCACAAATCACACCGCACCCCCCCCCCCCAAGTGGCCTTTCAAACAAACTTGGAGGTATCAAAAGAATGATGCTGGAAGGAAAATCCAACAGGTAAGTCCCTTAGCTGTAAAGATTCTTATGTCTCTTTCCTTTTTTCTTTTTGCAGATGATCTGGTGGACGGTGAAGATCCAAGCCCGAACTGGGCTTGGAACTTTCTGGTCACAGAAAGACCTTGTGTTTTCTAGGTTGTTGGGATAAATAATAAACAATGTGGATAAGTTGTTTGAAGGAATGTACATTGGAGACACGATGCTCTTACTGTTTTTCAATTTTTAATTATTTATTATGGCGAGAATTTTTTGTGCTTTTAGTAAATGCTGCAGTGGACAATATCCTTGCCCCTGAAAAAGTCCTTTGGATGAAATCTGTGTTATTAATAGCTAGCCCCAGTTTGGGCTTGGAACTTTCTGGTCACCGTCCACCAGAGTATCTGCAAAAAGAAATAAAATAAATCAAATAAAAAGTAAACAAAGAGGTGTCCTTCAAGAACCCCAACTCTAAGCCATTTAGGGCCTTAAGAGTAAAAAGCAGCTCTTTTGAATTGTGTCTAGAATCAAAGCAGCAGCCAATCTTTCAGCACAAGGGTTAATATAATCTGTCTGTACTATAGCAGAAAGATTATGCTCTGCTACCCAGGAAAACTGGAACTGTCCTATCAAGTACTTGCTCTTGGATTTTCTCTCCAACATCTTATTCTCTCCCTCAACACCATGGATCAATTTTAGAAAACTCTGAACAACATATTAATAGCTCATTGTACCAAGCAGTTGATTGTGCTTGGAGCTGTCTATGGGAAGCTTTCATGATCCCTGCATTTCATCCGTAGAGATATTTCTGTTTGTGCCTGTTTGACATGGTTTTTAAACTGTTTTCCTCTGAAAGCGAAGATATCCCCAATGCATTCTGACAACTTATTTAACATACCATTAATCTTTTCCCTCCTTCAAATCTCATTCCCTCTGATGCCCCAGCAGCTCTGAATATGACATTCTTCTCATTAACAATCTGTTAAAAGGAGAAAGAAAGCAAAGTCCTTTTTTAAAAAATCTTAATGCCATTTGCTTTGTTTCTTCTGAATGATTTTGAATTTCATGCTTGGTCCAAAATATCTCTTGACTATTGTACGTGTCACATTTTTTCTCATTTGCTCATCTGAACGGGGCCTTCTTCACGTGCCACCTTGCACATGGGCAAAATCAACAACTGCCCATATACATGCATTGTCTGTGGTGGCCTCCAACTTATGGAATGGCCTGCCTGAAGAGGTCAGGAAAGCTCCCTCTCTCCTGGCTTTCTGCAAACTATGCAACACTAAATTATGCAGGGGGGCTTTTTAAAATAGGTATTAGTGCTGTGCTGTAAGGAAATGGCTCAGAGAGATTGTCTGGAAAACTCTACTATTGTGTACTTTCTGTTGCTGTAAGTATTCTCCTACTTGGTACTTTCCATGTTGTTTAACATGTCATATCAAATTGCTTATATTTTCTTTCATCATCGTTTTCAGCTCTGATTCAGCTTTAGTTTTTTTCAATTTTTTGCTATCCATACTCTATTGTTTATTGAACATCCCAGCCATTAATGGTATTGACTTACTATGACCGTTTTCACACTGCTTACCGGCCATGGAACATTGCACCAAGCTCCCAAAACGACAGCGTCTTCCTGGCGCAATTTTGCATGAGAACTACCATTCTCACGTGAAATCGCACCAGGAAGATGCTGTCGTTCCGGGAACTCGGCGTGATGTTCCGTGACCAGTAAGCAGTGTGAAAATGGCTAATGTGTAATTCATTTTGAGTCTTAGTGAGGAAGGCAGACCCCCACCCACCCACATACACATTTTTTTTTAAAAAAAATGCCTGAACATATCAGCACACTCTTTGTGGCTTCATCCTGTGTGAGAAAATTGCTGTCTGCTGTCAAAGTCTTCTACAAGAAACCAAGTGACTCATTAAGTACTGTTAAAATACTTTATCTGAGGATCAAACTAGGATGAAATGCTGAGATTTCTCTGTCTGGAGTCCTCAGCATTTTGTCTTTGTAAAGAACTGCTGTGCGGGAATCCAATTTGGTTCAAGTATTTGGGGCATAGTGGGAGAGAAACAGAATGTTGTCCTCAATGAGCATGCCAACTTTAATTTTGTTGTCCCTGTGACAAAGGGAAATGTTGTATTTTGCATTTTCTTCTTTATTAAAAAAATAGGTGCTTAGGCATACCCAGAACATGTATCCTAAATTTCATTCCAACATTTTAATGTTCATTGGACTTAGTGCATGACCAACAAGAACAAAACTTGCAAATAGAATACCAAACACTTGGATTAACAAATCGTGTCTCTTCCCTTGACCAATTTTCAGTTTACCCCAAAATGGGTTCTTCAACAAAAGGTCTAAGAAATTTCCATTCAGTTTTTGGAATAAATACTATTGAAGTTTCAAAATATTCGTTACAAATAGCTTATAACAAGGACTGTTTCTTTTCTATGATATATGGAAATACAAAGTTATTGATGAAGATTTGGCTTGCCATTTGCCTACTGATGGAGGGTAAACTGCTGCCTTCAATTCTAATATCCCACCTTCAAGAAACTGAGGAACAGGGGAAAAAGTGGGCAGAAAAATGGCCTCCATGATGATGTTCAAGGAATTTCTCTATGCTTCTATGATCTTTATCATAGAAATGAAGGGACATTTCTAATGTGTTATCCAGAAATGATGTCACATCTTCCTCAAACTTGATCTACCCTAGTCACAGCTAGAGATGGGCATGAACGGGGGGGGGGGGAATGAACACAATGTTCGTTGTTTGTTGCCATCCACGAACAGGGATTCACAAACATCGACGGACATGACATGTTCACAAACATGTTCATAGTTGGAGGTTCGTGGGAGCCAGAACGGCCCCCTTGGGACTTAGATGAACTTGAACCGGGAAAAGGAGAGTCCATGGGTCTCCCCCTTTCATGTCAATTTCTCTTCACAGTGGCAAAAACTGGACTGTCTGCTGGAAGCTACTTTGATGGGTTACAAACTGACCTTCCCAATGTCCAATACCCACCAAATTTGTAGGGGACATAGTCCTCATTGTCCTCTGAAGACCCCCCCCCAAGTTTCAGAGAGATTGCACCCCGGGAAAGGCATGATCCATGGGTCTCCCCCTTTCATGGCATGTTCTCTTCACAGTGGCAAAAACTGGACTGTCTGCTGGAAGCTACTTTGAGGGGTTACAAGCCGGAAGGAGTTCAGACAGAGTTCAGACAGTCCATGTCTATCTTGCCAGGGGAACTGATTGAAAGGTGCCAGACTGTCTGGCTTTACAAACAGCTGACGAACTCCATGAAGAGGGCTTGGAACGAACACATGTTTGCCGGGAAATGGGGCCTCAGGAACAGCTTGCTCGCAAACAGCGGATTGGGCTGTTCGTGGTTTTTTTTTGTTCATATTGCTGTTCGTGCCCACCTATAGTCATGATGACCCTCATAGTAATAGTAATAGCATTTGATTTATATACCACCCTTCAGGACAACATTCATTCAGAATGATTTACAAAGTGTGTTATTATTATCCCCACAACAATCACCCTGTGAGCTGGGTGTGGCAGCGAGAGTTCCAATAAGCTGTGACTAACCCAAGGTCACCCAGCTGGCTTCAAGAGGAGGAGTAGGGAATCAAACCCAGTTCTCCAGAGTAGCACAGAGAGAGGGTACTTTCCTTTCCTCATCAGCAATTTTTCCTCTCCAAAGTACACTGCCCAAAGTGTTTTTCTTCTATGGTATTCCAAACATACAATTCTACGAATCTAGTTTCAGTTTTAGCCTTTCTACAGGATTTTGAAACATACAAAAACTTATGTAACCTATTCGTTAGAGGTAAATGCAAGATAAACATACAAATCATGAGCATTAATCCCCTACATCAAACTTTCTGAAGAAAAACCTTGCAATTGCCTATCCCCAAGCCTAAATTCTGCAAGGTCAGTCTTATTAAGCATATGGCATATGTAGTTGATCCAGTATCTATGTACCCAGACCTAATCCCCAAACACTTCAATCCTAGTTTTCCCCAGCACCACTTCCTACTGGGACTGAAGGGAGCTGTAGTTTTTGCAGCCTCTCAAACTGAGTTGGAACAAGACAACAACAAATTTCACCAGCTCCAGCAATCCAGTAAATTATGAGCATGTGCCAGCAGAGGCCACCACCCAACAGCATAAATGCAAATGTAATCTAAATGCTGATTGGTTTATTGTTAACAAATCATCAATTCAAACACATGGGCTGCTTGACTTAAGATAAAAAGGACACTGCAAATAGGATAAATTCTATTTTCGAACATGTTATTTGCAAGGGCTTGGATCCACAGCAACATTTCAGTGACCACAAAAATTCGCTCTCCTCCTGCCTCCTCAGCCTGAAATGGCCCCCAAGAAAAGGATTTCCAAACAATTTTTGGGCTGTTACAGAAAGGGGGAGGCAAGAAAGTCATGCTCCATGAGCCGAGGAAACACTGTTTAAGATCCAAGTCAAGTACTGGCGCATGAATCATGGAGTCACAAATTTAAGCACATGATTCAGCTTGTTTCCTTCTTCTGGGAATGTTGATATGTTTGTTGCTAATAGGAGGGCAAGGTCTCCCAACGTAGCACAAGACTTCCTAGCCTGGATCCCCATTCCACACCTCTGCTTTTACAAGGTGGTGGTGGGGGGGAATGGGGAGGGATTTATAATCATGCTGACAGAAGACATCACTTCCAGTGTGAAAACAAAAGTGATGTTATATCACATCAGTGTCCAGAGGAGCTAGCCGGGTTAGTCTGTAGTTGCAAAATAGTAAAGAGTCCAGTAGCACCTTTAAGACTAACCAACTTTATTGTAGCATAAGCTTTCGAGAACTACATCTCTCTTCGTCAGATGCATCTGATAAAGAGAGCTGTAGTTCTCAAAAGCTTATACTACAATAAAGTTGGTTAGTCTTAAAGGTTCTACTGGACTCTTTACCATTCCACATCAGTGTGATGGCCTAGGGTTCACCCAAAACTAAGGATGCCAGCCTCCAGTTGAGGCCTGAAGATAGCCTGGAATTAAAATTGATCTCCAAACTACAGAGTTCAGTTTCCCTGGAGGAAATGGTTGCTTTGTAGAATGGACTCTCTGGTATTATACCTTGTTGAGTAGGCTTGCCAACTCCCAACGGGGGCCTGGAGTTCTCCCAGTAAAATCCCTCCCCAGGTTCGCTCCTCCACAGCCACTGCCTCCACATGTATTGAGCGGACTGCTGAGGTACCTCTCTTCAGCAAACCCTGCCCCCTCCATCTCAACCCCTAAACCTCCAGGAAGTTCCTAACCCAGAGTTGGCAATCCTACCCAAAACTCTGTGGTTTAACCACTTGTTCCCACCTCCTGAAATCTCCCAATGGGGTACCAGCTAGGGCTGGTAACCCTAGTTTCTAAAGAAGATCCAGCTTCCTGACTGAGAGACACAAGATGACCCCTAGCTCCCATTAAAAATCTCCTCATCCAGCCAATTTCCCTCCAAAAGGCATGTTTAATTCCACTTTCTTCATGAAAAGCAGGACAGAGATGGAATGAAAATGGCAGCCGAAGCTCCATCTGCATGCATCACTTTTTGTAGAGTTAATAGGAACAGTGTGCCAAGGGGATCAAGGGCAGCGCGTGGCCTTGTGTCTTAAGTGCTTCAGGTGGTAGAGAGGCCTTCTCTAGTTCAGAAGCCCCATTAAGGGACAAGGAGAGTGCACTGGCATAAAACTCAGTTGCATTCCATCCGTGTTCTCCCCTCTCAGCTCATACATTATGCTAACAGTATTAATAAGGATTAATGTAGGCTTGAAAGAATTATAACACTGGCCAATATGTCATCCCTTCAAGAAAGCTGTGTCTTACATTTGTCATATTAAAAAAAAAAACTCTTCTCTGCAAAGTCAAAATTTCTCTCAGAAGATATCTCAAGTTTAAGAGGGAAGTAGGTGGAGAACCCCCAAAGAGAAGAAAAAGGGGAGGGGTAAATTCTCTGTATCGCTGCAGGAACTCCTGCTGTGAGAGCTTATGCAGACAACCAGTCTTATTTTTAAATATACTTCTGTATATTTCAGCAAGGTTAAGCCTTGTTGAAAAACTAGAGACCCCTCCTACGACGCATTCTCAAGAGATCATTAAAGAAAGACGAGATACCCCAAATCTGTGGTAGGCTGTGCCACCATTTTATTCACACAGTGGCAACATGGCAGCTTTTTACCCTGTTCCAAAATCTGTTTGTGGTTACTTCAAGTTTGCTTTAATGAATTTAAGCCTACTGGTCTCATAATATACCTCAAATGTAAAATTATGTGAGGGATACCTACCTAGCATTTATATACAGTTTGCTTGAAATAAGTTTTTACTAATATTCTGAGCTGCTTTGAATCCGTCTAGAATAACGGTGGCATTATTTTTTTTAAAAAAAGATCATATATTCCATGTTCAAAGCTATCACATACATGTCCTTCTTAAAAAAAACTCTAGGTAGGTCAGCATTGTTCTTCCCATAGTAGGCCACCTAAAATTCATAGTGGATAATTGCAAAGTTCTCAGAGGAGGCAAAGATCCAGAGGAGTTAGCTGTGTTAGTCTGCAGTAGCAAAATAGCAAAGAGTCCAGTAGCACATTTAAAAATAACCAACTTTATTGTAGCATAAGCTTTCAAGAGTCACAGCTCTCTTTGTCAGATGCAAAGGAGACAAAGAAATCAGTGGCTAACCAA
Organism: Eublepharis macularius; assembly: GCF_028583425.1. Lineage (NCBI taxonomy): Eukaryota > Metazoa > Chordata > Lepidosauria > Squamata > Eublepharidae > Eublepharis > Eublepharis macularius. The sequence continues at coordinate 141,136,341 of NC_072794.1, forward strand.
GGACTACACCCTGACTATCATCCAATGATTAAATAGCCAATGCATTCTGTAGACTCCCTCAAGTCCAAAGCTGAAGTTCAAATTCAGAAATGGCACTTTAAACAGTCTCCATGGGCCACTGTCTCTCACAATGCATGCATATAAGAAATCACTTATTTCAAATTGTCCCACATCAAAATCTCCCTGCGCAGAGAAAACTGTATTTATTTATTTTATTTTATTTTTCTATTTTATTTTCTATCTCTTTGGTTTGTGCTTTTTGCATGACACTGGAAAGAAGACTTTGACGCACATTTTGGAGACTTCTATGTGGACCCCTAACCTGCATTTACCTAGTACAATGTAATATTATTGCATTAGCATTTTCCCCACCTCCTGCAATGGGCAACCAATGAAGAGAAGCGTGGGGCTGAGAAATGTGATGATGTCATATAGACCTTTATATCCCTACTACTGCAACTAACAGTGCAGTCCTAAACAGAGTTTCACCCTTCTGTCCATGGAAATGGGAATCCTACTTGCAAGTCACATTACTGGACAGAATGAACATTCAATTTAAACACCGGATCTGTTCTGATTTCTAATCCTCATTAGCACCATTCATAAATAAGCAAAATATCATTGGGCAGGGGAGTGGGCGCCTGCAATATCAGCAGAAATCACTGCCCCCTCTTCCACCAATGGAATGCTGCTCTGTTGGAAGAACAACTACATACATGCTAGCGAGACTCCAAGAACGACATATAGGGAATGCCACCATAATCACCATTAAAAGGCCATCACAGAACTTGGACAATTACCATAAAGGCCCCGCTCCTGGTTGCTAAGTATTTCAGCCCAGGTAGGGTCTGATCAGAGAAACAGGGTTTTATATGGAAAGAGGGTTATTTATTCTGAGCTAACAAGTAATTTGGAAAATGGCCAAGTTCAGATAAGTTTGTCCAACTTTCAACTACCCCGTTCTTGCACTTGGGTCTTTGCCTTTTTTTTTTCCAGCTGATTGACAGGTTGTCACAAGGAGATGGCCTATTTCATCACCACCCTTTCATTTGTAATCTACATGTACAGACTGCTACATATATTATTCCTTTCTAGATCCCAAGGGAGAGGTTTTTTTTAATACATTCATCATTAAAGAGAACAAGCCAGCCATGAAATGCAGAAGCAGTTTTTGTTTTTGTTTTTAAAAGAAATACCCAGCTCCACTTCTATGGATTCTAATTTTGATTTTTTTAATGTTAAGAAAGATCATCCACTGTGGAACAAGGTCAGTGCAATGGCAGCAGCCCAGCCTGTAGAGAGCTCCCGTATGCCCAGCTATTAATCATCCCATTTCTCGAAATGTACCAACCAAACTAGCTCTGGAAATATCATTAACAAGTAGCAAAGTGTTAAATTGCCGGGAATGTCCAGAATAATAGAGGAAAGGAAAAGGAAAAAAAAATAGGAAAGAAGAAAGTTTTAGATTTTTCAAACTCTAGCCAGATGGAATTAGGGCAATTGTTCTCTTGCAAATGCTGTGGAGATTAATGAGGTCTTTGGGCACAGCTAGGAGAAAATAGAAATATAAAGGATTGCAGTTTCCAAAAATACAGCTGCCACAATACCAGAGGGATAGATCAGTTTGAGTGTTTAATCTTATACCTCTATCTTGCACAGCAGTTCTTTCACATTATTAACATTTCAGAATACCACTCTGAAAATCCTTAAGCCAGCCTCTGTTTTACAAACCCCTCTTCTCTGCTAATGGAGGTGACAGGTTCACTTTTGGCATAAGCTTCGGTTTCTCTCTGTGCTATACTTCACAGCAGCTTTGTTTACACAGTCAGAACTCAGAGTCTGGTATTCCTCCCAAGGCTGTTATTCAGGCTATCCTATTTATTATATGAGCAGAGAATTGCGGGGGACTTAATATGTATTTTTGTTAACTATTTTGGGGACCATCACCAGTCACTTAGGCCCAGATCATGTATTTGCCATAGCTTGGGTTCAGTAAAGTGGAAGAGGGACCCCCTCCTTTTTTCTCTTTTTCTCCCCCATAGAGTTAACAGCTACACTGAACCAAGTACAGCACAAAAAATGCCCAGCCACCTACAGTGTCATCCTAAGCAGAGTTATTCCATTCTAAATCGGTTGAAATCAAGGTGCTTAAAAGGGCATAATTCTGTTTAGGATGGGACTGCTGGAGGCCCAATTAATGTTCTTATTCCCACTTCCAAAGGAAGCATTCACATGGAGTGCCCGTTTCAGATTCGGCATTGTGTCTTGGAGGGGCAGGCTGAACTCACCATGAGAACTGAATGAGGAGGACTGAAGCTAGTCTTCCTTACTTAGTGAGGCTCACACATTTCCAGAAATGAATGGAAAATCAGAGGTTTCCTCACAACCAGCAGAAATGTCCAGAACTTAGTTGTCAAGCAAATGTGTCTATGGACATTTTTGTGTCTACAAAGTGCTGGCAGGATAAAAATGGGATCTTTTATGATCCCAAACATTTGCCTGCTTTCAAAGAACACTTTCCCTCAGTAGGTAAGAACTTCTTTCACATCCCACTTAGCTCCCTTAAGTACCTTGCTGTGGTCACAGATTTAGAGAAGACAAACCCAAGCAGGTCTATGGTTGTTGTGGGCTTTCCGGGCTGTATTGCCGTGGTCTTGGCATTGTAGTTCCTACAAGCAGGTCTACTCAAAATAAGTGTTATTTTATTCATTGGGGATTACTCCAGGGAAAGTGTTCTTAGGAATGCAGCCTTAGGGTGTTGTTTGTTTTCCAGGATCATTTAAGCATGGTAATGGTGAAAATATCAGGGAGAGGGGGGAAATAACAACAACAACAACAACTGCACTTATCGACCACTCTTCTAAAGAGATTAGTGGCCCACTCAAAGCAGTGAACAAAGTCAGTGTTATTTCCCCACAATACAGCTAAGGAGCTTGGGCTGAGAGGAGTGGCTTACCCAAGGCCGCCAGCTGAGCTCATGGCAGTTGAACCAGCACACTACTGATTCACAACCAGCCGCTTAACCATTTGTGGTGTCCTAGGCCAAGATGGAGAAGCTGCCTCCCAGCACTGTGAAAAAAGCCACAATCCACCCTCCTCACCCCATGCTGTGGGGAGACAGGAGGCAGTCACATACCCTCTGTGCCTAGAGTCACATGGCAAGGAGGCAAGATTCCACTGACCACCCTCCTCTTTCCCTGAGCCAGAGGGACATAGCACAACCTGCTTGCCAGGAGAAGGCAGACAGAAGAGGGTCCACCCTTGCCCCGGTGACAGAGGAAAGCAGGGAATGAGCAAGCTCCCCATATATGTTATTTTTTTATGTTTGCTTTGTTTATACCCTACCTTCCTCCCCAATGGGAACCCAAAGTAGCTTCCATCATTCTGCTCTCCTCCACTTTATCATCACAACATCCCTGTGCAGTAGATTTGGCAGAGAGTGTGCATGATTGGCCCAAATTATTGATTGATTGATTTGATTTTCCCTGGTGTCCCCACAAATGGGCTCAGGGCGGCTAACAACATTCATAAAACACAGTGAATTAATCACAAAACCATAAAAACAATAATAATCTTTAAAAAGTCATTAAAATAGTCCAGGCACAGGCTATTTAAATAAATATTTGGGAGTCCGTAAATGGGCATAGTAGATGGCCGAGGGCAGCCCCAGAAAAAGTGGTGGTCTTAGATAGAAGAAGGAGGACACCCGCTGGCACTCAGCCAAAGGCCTGGCAGAACATCTCCGTTTTACAGGCCCTGCAGAACTGTAACAGGTCCCGCAGGGCCTGAATCTCCAGCAGGAGAGCGTTCCACCAGGCTGGGGCCAGGGCAGAAAAAGCTCTGGCCCTAGTTGAGGCCAGATGGATGTCCTTTGGGCCGGGGACCACCAGGAGTTGCTTGTCTGCAGAACGCAATGCCCTGCAGGGGATGTAATGGAAGAGGTGGTCCTACAGGGATGCAGGTCCCAGTCCATGAAGGGATTTAAACACCAAGGTTAACACCTTGAACCGGATCCATAACTCCACTGGGAGCCAGTGCAGCTGGCACAGCACAGGATGAATGTGCACTCGGATTGGCGTTCCAGTAAGGATGCGTGCCGCTGCGTTCTGGACCAGCAAGCTTCCATGCAAAAGTGGGGATTTAAACCAAGGTCTCCCAGATCTTATTCCAACTGTTTAGCTACTACACCACTCTAGATCTTCGGGCACCACATTAGACAAGAGGGCACCTCCTGGGGCTGCTGCTTGTTGTAACAGATCATGACACTGAGGGCATGAGGGGTGATGACAGGTCTGCAGGACGTCCAGCTGCCTCTGGCATCTTAGGCCTTTGCCTCAGTCCATCTAGTGGCCCTTTGATGAGTGAGTCAGATGGGAAGGGAGAAGCAGCATGGTATAATCCAACTTATATTTGGATGGCTTTGAACCCATCACAGATCTTAACAGGATCTTGATGTCTATGAAAACCACTACTTGTGCGTTTGATCCTTGTCCATCCTGGCAGTTAACATCAAGTAAGGACCACATAAGTGAACCACTGAGGTCTATTGTAAATCAATCACTAACTCAGGGCAGCTTTCCCCGGCAGCTCAAACAGGTAGTTATCCATACACTACTTTAAAAACCATCCCTAGACAAAAATGATGTGGCCAATTATCGCCCAATCTCTAATCTGCCCTTTCTGAGCAAAGTGATTAAGAGAGCAGTAGCTGACCAACTCCAGACCTTCTTGGATAACTCTAGTGCTCTGGACCCTTTCCATTCAGGTTTCCGACCAGGGCATGGGACAGAGACAGCACTAGTAGCGTTAGTGGATGATTTCCGTCTGAATATAGACAAAGGCCATGCCTCCATATTGCTTTTATTGGATCTATCTGCAGCCTTTGACATAGTAGACTATGCCATCCTGTTGAGGTGTTTAGAAACACAAGTGGGCATCAAAGGATGTGCCCTGGACTGGTTTAAATCGTTTCTCTTGGAGCAGACTCGGCCGTTGGAGATCAACTATCTCCAGAATGGGAACTATCTTGCGGGGTTCCGCAGGGTGCAATCTTATCTCCCATGTTATTCAACCTCTACGTAAAACCTTTAAGAGAGCTCATCCGCAGCTATGGAGTTGGATGTCATCAATATGCAGATGACACCCAACTCTATATCTCACTATCCAGGTCCCCATAGGATGCAGTAGAAATCTTAGGTTGCTGCCTGACAGCCGTGGTGAAATGGTTGAAAAACAACATATTGAAATTGAACCCAGACAAGACCGAAGTGATACTTGTTGGGAAAGCAGAGATCTTGAAGAACATTGTACTCCCCACTTTCGATGGAGTTCGTCTGACCCTTGCAGACTCAGTTAAGAGCCTAGGGGTTATACTGGCCCAGCGTTATTACCAGAAAAACAAGTTAAGGCAGAGGCAAAAAATGCTTTCTACAACCTCACTCTAGCCTGGAAGATGGCTTCTTATCTTGATACAGCTGACCTAGCCACTTCGATCCATGCTATGGTAACATCAAGGCTTGACTATTGTAATGGTCTCCCATCTAAGTTAACTAGGAGGCTCCAATTAGTGCAAAATGCTGCATCTCGATTGTTATTAGGAGCGAGCAGGAGCATGAACATCACTGCCATCCTACAGTCACTCCATTGGCTACCCATCAGTTACCGTGCTCAGTTCAAGGTATTAGGTACATACAAAGTTCTTCATGGCTTTGGTCCGGCATACCTATGGGACCGCCTCCCTCCCTATGTTCCTCCACGGCAGCTTTGCTCATCTGAACGGAGTCTCCTGCAGGTCAGGCTGCACACAGGTGATATCAGCAGAAGCCTGTACATGACCTTTCTCTGTGGTTGCCCCTATCCTGTGGAAAGACCTGCCTGAGGAAGTCAGAAGAGCCCCCACTCTCCTGGCTTTTCATAAACGATGCAAAACCGAACTATTCAAAAAGGCTTTTTACTCAAATGGGAGGGCTGTATTGTAGGGATGGCGTCTCAGATGCTTTGCTAATGAGTTAGAGACCACAGACTTCATCACTATGTTGCCTTACATATTATCTGCTGCTTTAAATATGTACTTCTATCTACCACTAGTGCTCCATGTTGTCTAATGTTAGTTCTAGAACTGATTATGTTCTGATTCAGTATTTTTTCTACTCTGTATTAGACTCTTGCTAATAGTACGTCTTTTAAACTTGTATCTATTTACTCTATGGTATTGTTTATGAAATGTCCTTGATACTGTATTTTATTTGTTTGTTTGTTTGTTTGTTTGTTTGTTTACGTCATTTATAGTCTGCCTTTCTCACTGAGACTCAAGGTGAATTACACAGTATGGGATTAGTACCATCAGTATCAAGTACATTCAATACAGTTTGTACTAATCTCATACTGTGTAATCCGCCTTGAGTCTCAGTGAGAAAGGCGGACTATAAATGACGTAAATAAATAAATAAAAATAATAGTGAGAATGTCAGACTATGCCTGAAATGAGCCAGGTTTAAATTTCCACTTGGTTAGGAAGTGCCCACACAGTTATTGTGATAATAAAACAGGGAGGAGAACGGCGTATCCCTGAAGTCTGGGATTAAAATTTCATAGTTGGGTGATCTAGAGTGTGATCATTTTGAGAGTACCAGTCACTTTTTTAAAACAGAATTTTTCATATTCTAAAAACTGGCTTTCATGTAATGGTCCACACTAGTGGAACTTACTCCATGGCTAAAGGGCCACATGTGGCTTTTTCACACGCCACCTCCAGCTCTTCTTCTCATGCTGGTGTCTGGGGTTTTGGTTTGCTTCTCCAATGGCCTGCCCAGAACTAATCTCATGCTACAGATCATATAGTGAACTTTTGTTTTGCTGCACTGAGAATTTATTTGGTTACAAATGACATATTTAAGATAAATAGTTATATATAATATTATTGGATGTGTGTGGTTGGCATGGGGCATACAGTAGTCATGTCTTTTTGGGTTGATGGTAATTACAAATATGACTTTCTGTTAGGGTTGCCAGGTCTGGGTTGGGAAATTTCTGGAGGCTTGGCATTGAAACATGGGGAAAACAAGGTTTAGGGAAGGGAGGGGCCTCAGCAAGGCATAATGCCATAGAGTACCCTCTCCAAAGCAGCCATTTTCTCTGGGGGAACTGATCTCTGTCATCTGGAGATCATTTATAATTCTGGGAGATTGCCAGGCCCCACTTGGAGGTTGTAACCAAGTCCAAGTATCGTGATATCCTAACAAAATAAAGTATTAACAAGCATATACAAAATCAATTATTTGTTATTATTTCATAATATTAACCAATTGCCTTCAGTTCATCAGGGTACACGCAATCTTCACCTTCAGACCTATACATAAAGTGCTAGTGCATAGAGTACAATTGATGATAATTCCTATGAACACTATTAATACATCACTCAAAAGGCTATTTAAAGCAGTTTATAACAAAGTCATAAAGTTCATAGGATCATAGCCAAGTATAGATCCGACTGTGCAGGATGGAATGAACCATCTAACGGACAGACCGATTCACTTGAAAGAGCCTGTCTCCATTCTTTGTCAAAGATGGTTAGTGAGTTGACGTCAGTTTCATTATTCCAAAAGCATCCTATTTAAACACCGATATCCCGGACATCAGATAAAGCTCCTTAGGAAGGCTAAGGTATTCTGGGATGAGATGGTGTACACTTACTGCCCTCATTCTGGATACTACTTTGAATAGAATGTGTCCTTGGCAAATGTATGAAGTGGACCATAATTTCTATACTGGAGTGAGGAGTTTTATAAGGAATTTTTCAAGTAAGTAGTAACAATTCTGTCAAACTTAGTACCTCATCACTGATTATACAAAAGTGACTCAGGAGCCCCTGATCTTTTCCAACTTTCACCAGCATCTGACTCAACCTTTTAACTTGTAAACAAATAAGAAAAAAGGAGGTAGGTGGTTTTAAGGATAAAGGAACACATGGAACGGCCTTATAAAGAGTGAAACCAGAGATATATCAAGGTCAGTACTGTCAACTTTGAATAGCAGCAGCTCTCATCTTTCACATCACCTGGGCTTTCTAAATGGAGATTCCAGAAAATGAACCTGGGACCTTCTGCATCCAAAGGAGATGTTCTGACACTGGGCCATACTCTGTCGAGATCCTTCCTTGGACAGTGATCACCACTGAAGGCAAGAAATCCCAAAGTCATGTTTGAGTGCTTCTTAAACATAATTTGAAACTGTCTAGTTTCTCAGAAAAGAGTTTTCCTATGCTGGATCAAACCAAACTGCCACGGTCTCTATAAATGTCATGCTTTTGTCCTGAACAATGGTACTAGGATGATTGCAAGGACAACGTGATGGAGCCTCAGAAGTGCCACAGACTCCTGCTGCCTTGTTACTGGTGCATGCTGCATGTTGGCCACTAGGATTGCCAACCTTGTGGTGGGACCTCGAGTTCTCCCAGAATTATAACTGATCTCTGGACTATAGAGATCCGTTTCTCCTGGAGAAAATAACATCTTTAGAAGAGGGACAGTGTTGCATCACATCCCTGCTGAGCTCATCTCGCCTGTCCCCAAACCCCAACCTTCCCAGGCTCCACCTGAAATCACTATGAATTTTCCAATTGAGAATTGGCAATCTTCTTGGCCACCCATGAGTTTGAATATAAACAAAGTCCAAGGTACAGAGGAGACAGTAGTCTTTGGAGACACAGCACCAAGGTTGAGGAATAAGGAAACTTACTATGAAGTTTAGCAGCAGTGGGAGGAGGTTCAAAGATGAAGCAAAGTTCTAGGCATAGAGCTGGAGCAGATCAGCTTGTGTCCAGGGAAAGACCAGCAAGACAGAACAGGCTTATTGTGCAAAAAAAAAAAAAAAATCCCCATGGCTTGTTACTACATAGAACAGAGAGAGAAAATGATTTATACTACTCAGTCCCCCCACAGCCTGGCAAGAGTGATTCACTTCCTGTTGGAAGAAGGTTCAAGCTGGGCCAACAAAGCAGAAAGGGTGGTGCTCAGATGAGCTTGTTTTCACCATGGTCCACCTGCGGCTGTAAACTGCTATGTTTTCCTCCAGTAAAGTTTTAGGTTTAATTACCCTCCTCCTCTAAGAGAAGATTGATCCATAAATTTATGGGATGACTGATTAGAGCCAGCTTAGTCTTAGCCAGCTAGTAGTACCAGGATATACGTAGGCAGATAGATTCTTGCTATCATGGGCCAAGAAGAATACATGGCTGCTGAATGCCTCCTTATTTGAGCCCAGTTTTCCCTTACAGAACACCATTTGTAGAATATTGCATTGAAATGGGAAAACCTGAAACATTTGGGAAAATATGGTTTTTATGGATGGGTGAATTTTTCCTCGTAGGGCTCAGTCTGGTGCAACAGAAGCTAACTTGGAAACAGAAATTTTGGGGTCAAAATACAAGAAATGAGAAATTTAAAATAATTCTTAGTGGTTTTACAGAAATACTGTATTCATAAACATGAATTCTTTTTTTTGGTATATATGCAACAAAAAAATACCTTGGCTGCCAAACAGATGAACAAGCATGGAGTTTATAGAAAATGTGCAGTATTTGATATGCCATTACAGTTTGCAATACTCCTCATTAAATCGGAATCCTGGAGAAGCTCAGTCTGTAACATGCAAATTCAATTTAAAGCAGATGCATAAAATAAGGTTGATGTAAAGAAGCACTATGAGAAAGCCAGGGGAGCTTCAGAGCCTCGAGGGGAAAGACGCTGCACTATGCCTGAGCTTGTCTGACAAAGCTACAGGAAACTTAATCTCCTCGGGACCAAAGTGCTGTTTCTCTGGATCTGGGATAAAATTCTAAGACAGGCTCCAATCTCATTCCATATATGCAATCTCATGAGTCACGAAAAAAGAATTTCTTTTATTTCTGAAATGTCATCTGTATCATGGTAACCTGTCCCCTCTTGATACCCACCATTCAACCTTGCAATCTTTACAGAGTGGTAGCAATGCAGATGCTTTCCTAACACATTCAGCATGTCTGTTCCACAATGTGTGGGAAATTACGAAAAATGCCCACAAATTCTGCTATTGCAGGAGGGAATGGTAATCAATCCCTGGTAAGCAGAATGGAGTTGCCGCACAGGGGCATGCTGGGAGAGACAGTCCTGCAAGCATTTGGGTCCCGGATCATGAAGCACTTTTTTTGGTAAGTATATTGAACTGAACCAAAACACATAGGGGTGAGCTGTGGCTCAACAGTAAAGCATCTGCTTTGCATGCAGAAGGTCCCAGAGTCAACCCCTGGCATCTGCAGCTAAAAGGATTAGGAGGGAGGTGATTTTTATTTAATTATTTATTTGCTTCATTTATAACCTGCCTTCCTGCCCAATGGGAACCCAAGGCAGCTTACATTGTTCCCCTCATCTCCATTTCATCATCATAACAACCCTGTGAGATAGATTAGGCTGAGAATGTGTCACTGGCCCAAAGTCACCCAGCAAGCTTCCATGGCAGAGTGTTGATTCAGACCTGGGTCTTCCAGATCTTAGTCTGACACTCTAGCCATGACAGTACACTGGCCCTCAGAGATGTGAAAGACCTCTACCCAAGACCCTGGACAGCCGCTGCTGCTCTGAGCAGACAATAATGACTTTGCTGGGCCAATGGTTTGATTAAGTATAAGGCAGCTTCAAGTGTTCATAGAGAGCCAATGTAATGTTTTCAACATAGATGCAATTGGTGCATGTTGACTTTCTCCTGATAGTACAGCAGCTGCCACATTTTGTAGCGACTGAAGTTTCCAAATTACCTGCAAAGGCAGCCCCACGTACAGTGCATCACAGTAGTCCAGTCGCAAGGTCACTGCCTTACTGGAGCATCAATCAATGTGGCCAGATCAGCTGAGTCCAGAAAGGGTCCAACAGAATTTCTACACTAATCAGATAGTGACGAACACATTCAATTAAGCAGGGGAAACAAAACACCATCTAAGACAACAGCTTCACCAACCAACATTTAAACTGAAAGGGTGATCTACCCATGTACAGAAATACTTACATTCTGAGCTATGGGACGGCCTTCTCAGGGAAATTATATTTGTTTTGCAATTCAAACTTAATAAGCTATGCAAATTCATATTCTCAACCTGGAGAATTTTCAGAAATAGCATTAGCTACGTAAGTGAGATTCACAATCGAACATTAGTCGGATTTTAGACTATATCGTGTTAAATGTTGCTTCACATACAAGGACCCTCTTGAAGTTTTTGTACATTTCAACTAGCGATCCCATGCTGGGAACAACCCTGCTCATTTAAACATGACTTGTCTATGGTCTGTGATGTTACATTTTGTTACACTGGGCTCAACTGTAAATTGCAGTGTCTGGCTTCATGCAATCAAATGCGTGCCAGTATTGTTTCCAATGGGCTGCATTTTTCTGATGTTTAGAACAATGAAATTGCAGGGTAGGGCACTAGAATTGGCTGCAATCACTACTGTATAATTGGGCAGGCCCTCCTTTGTTGTAAGCAGCTGTGCCATTACATGTAGAATCATGTAGATCTGGCATAGTCTTGGTCGGGGTGGACATGGTGTGCTTATGGAGGTGGTGCCCTACAGACAAATTATTTCAGCCACCATTGAGCCAGCAATCTTGATGCAATGCTGGTGCCTTATAGCATGTCATTGCAAAGAGTGCACTTGCTAAATTTTCCAAGCATGGATTGCTTCTCTAGTGACATCAGTGTAAGTGAGCTTATATAATTGTTCTTCAAAAGATGAAAGCAGGACAATGAAATAAGGAACACTTCACACCTACAATTTGTTTTCAATACCAAAATAACCTCCATCTGTGAAAAGATGTCTGTTTTGTATTACTTCAAGTGCAACAAGAGTGATTTCACCTGTGCAAGACTATGTATTACAAAGCCATTTCATGTATTACAGAACCAGTATGGGGTAGTACTAGTTAGACTAGGATCTTGGAGACCCAGGTTCAAATCCCCATTGAGGCTGAGACTGTGTGACTCACTGGCCCATGATCATCCAGCAAGCTTCCATGGCAGAGTGGGGAACTGAACCTGGCTTGCCCAGATCGTAGTCTAGCTATAGCCATTACACAGCCTAAAGTAGGATAGGATACCACCCTTCTTCCAAGAATCTTATGTTGGCATATACTGTTCTTCTCTCTTCCCATCCCTGGATCTTTTGGGATACTATAGCAGTAAATCATTAGAATGGATAGCTCGTTAGCTAATCCACCAAGACTGGTTTTAATGTTTTTCCCACGCTTTCAGTTGTTACTGTTTTTTATGTAGGTTTCAACTTGACCTTGTTCAATTCAGTGAACAATTGCAGTAGGCATAAAAGCCAGCAACAGAAATGGGTTCACCTCTCAATGTCAGAAACACTTTCAACCTCAGATTAAAAGGCTCATGTTACCAGCTCACAAAACTATGTTGTTTTAAGCCTCCATTTGGCAATTCTCTGGTGCTGAAGAACTGAGAGATAGATACTATACACTGGAGCAAAATACTCCAACAGCTGTTTCCTTCACTAGGAGTTTATTTAAGTAAATTGTTTCATGCAATTTAGACCTCATTCATATATATTTCAAGAACTTACATGCTTCTGTTGTTTGGACTGCCCATTTTTTCTGTCTGATACTCCTTTGCATTTGTCCAAAAACATCATTCCAATGATCAGCTCAATTTAGAAAAAAAGCAAAAGCAGTTGATATATTAATGTTTTGGGGGAGGGGGCAGAAAGTGCTGGTTATAGTAAACATGAAACACTAACATCCCAAACTCACACATAATTCAAAGCAGAAGGCAAGGTACCTTCCTCCAGATGAGCATGTCTTTTTCCTTCAGAAGTTAACTCCTCATGAAGTGGAAGGAAGTTATTGGATGCAGTCCATCAGTCAAATCAGTGCTAGGACTTTGGTGGGATCCACAATTGTCATGTCCACATAGAAAAATCCAGAAGGTCAATGGTAGTACAATGATAGTGGAGAAACAATGGTTGCATCAGTAGGTGCAAGAATTTATTGAGGTTGTTGGGATCTCAATAACTTTAGTACAATAACATTGCAACATCCAGTGGCCCAGACTTGCTGTTTCTACAGCTGCATTTTTGAGTCATATATCATATAGTAAACAGGCATGAGAGTGTTACACCAAGGGTCAATGTAATAGTTGGGCTTGCCACTACCAGACATATTGAAGCCATTTTACAATCAGTTCACCAAACAAACTATAATATGAATGTGGGGAAAATCATTATATAACAAGCATGGTGTCATATGAATCAGCCTTCACTTTCATATATTGCCACAGGGGCAACATAACATATACAAAAGGCATCATGCATGTACCAAGGATTCTTTTGTATTGCTGCAGCAGACCTAAGAGGCAGCCCACAACACCATATTTTGCAACCTACCTTGGCCCTGCTCCCACTTTAGACCTGTTAAAATCAATGGCTAACAGTACAATCCTAAGCAGAGTTATGCCAATCTAAGTCCATTGATTTTAATGGGCTTAAACTGGGGGATTGAACTGTTAGTAAATATTTTAAGTTTCATTGGTTTTCACAGGTTTAGGCATATCTTCATTCTTCTAAATTGGATCCTCTGTGAGAAGATTTACAGTACAGTCCTATCCAGAGCTATACTCTTTTGGGCCCATTGACTTCAATGGATTTAGAAGGATGTAACTGCTTAGGAATGCACTGTTAGTGGTTTAGCTCTAGAAATGACTGTGATGGAAAATATATATTACTTTAAGGGGCGGGTGGATCTACAGCTGAAGAATGTTAGCATTTGTCAAAGGCCCTGATTCCCACAAACCAAACATAGGGAACCCACTCATTGACTGCCAGCATAGTGGAATGCCTAGGAGTGTAAGTTTGTCAAGTTGCAGATGGTTTATGATGACCTCATAGAGTTTTCAAGGCAAGAGACACTCAGGCGTGGTTTGCCATTGCCTGTCTCTGCATAGCAACCCTGGACTTCCTTTCTTGATGGTCTTCCGTCCAAATACTGGCCAAGTTTAAGTCAATTTAGCTTCTGAAGTCTGATGAACTCAGGCTACCTGGGCCATCAAGGTCAGGGTAGCCCTCAGGATACCAGATTCAAATTGCCTCTCATAATAAATGTGTACCAGTCTTGGTTTTTTCCTCCTGGGTGAGGACAAAATAGAAGATGATCCACCAGCATGAGGAAGGAAAAAATATAAAATGCCCTAAATAACTAAGACCCATTTTAATCATACACTTATATACCAAATTAACTGCTATCCTAAGAACACTTTCTTAGGGGTAAACTCCATCGAATAACATATACCCTTCATAGGATTACTCCCACATTCTTATGGTTGTAGTGTCTTAAAGAATAGACTAATGTGCAACAAATATAATCCATGTATCTTCAGTATTCTTATTCTTTACAATCAGAGTCTTAGTAAAATCAGATTTACTGGATACTTTATAATCCTACATTTATGCTGTCTTGTTTTCTGACAATAAGCTCCTGCACTCTTTGACCTGTCTCCATTGGCCTTCTGTCTGAACTTGTGTGTGCAGCAGGAGTGGCTGACATTAGTAATAATAATGTGGCACAGCAGTACAAGATATCAATCTCCCAATGGTAATTAAATTATTCAGATTTACACAGGCAGTCGCCACATACTTTGGATTCTCAAACTTGCTGCCAAGATCTCTGGGTGGATTCAAGCTGCTTTGGAAGAAAGTGGCTGTCCCAGGCAGAAGAAAGCCCAGTGGATGTCTGGATCCTGTGAGTCAAAAGGATGCCAGACTCTGTCTCGAAGATAGGGAGTTGGATGACACAATGCCTCATACCGGTGTTCAGGCAGGGAACAATGCTCTTGCACAAGCTGAGGGATTCCTGGATGTGGCATCCATCTTGAGAACATCTTTCAACAGAAGAATTCTTTAACCAGAATAAACGAAATTAATATGTAGCCTTTATCACTCCAAAGGGACTTTGCACGACCAACTCAGAGTACGTGCTTGAGTGGATAGCTTGGCCTTGAGCCACATCGGCACCTTCCAGTCACCCTGGAATTCGCTGGCAGATAACCACTCTCTGGAAACTCTTCTGCAGTCCTGTCCCCACAGGTCTGGCAGGGTGCGTTCTAAAACCCAAAACAGATGGAGTGCTTCTCTATAGGACCTTTTTAGCATTGGGAAGTTGAAGTAGAGCTGACAACACTGGGTTGGGAATTTCATGAAGATATGGGAGCAGTGCCTGGGGAGGGAATGGGATAGTACTTAGCATCTCCAAAAGCTGACATTTCCTCCTGGGAAACTGATCTCTGTAGTCCAGAGGTGAGTTCCAGGAGAACACCTGTGCCCATCTTGAGGATAGTAAGCCTTAAATCAAAGGCATAGATCTGACCAGTTTAAGAATGTAATCCTGTAAGTTTTCCTCTGTAGTTCTTCTCTGATGACTGGGAATTGGCTGAGGCATTTGAAGTATTTCTGTCCAGATAGTCTTTCATGCAGCCTGTAATGTAACTGGCCATTGTCTATAAGTTCTTTATTTCATTACACTTCAAGGAACAACTTACCCGTGGTTCTAATCACTAGTACTGCTGCCAACCTCCAGATGGGGCCTGGAGTTCTCCCAGAATTAAAACTGATCTCAAGCCTATAAAGATCTGTTCTCCTGGAGAAAATAGCTGTTTCAGAGGGTGGATTCCATAAGGGGATTGCCAACATCCAGGTGGTGGCTGGGGATCTCCTGGAATTACAATTGATTTCCAGGCTACAGAGATCAGTTCCCCTGGAGAAAATGTCTGCTGTGGAGCATGACCTTGACATTATACCCCATTAAGGTCCCTCCCTCCCTCCCTTAACCTCTCCGCTCCCCAGGCTTTAATCCATAAATCTCCAGGAATTTCCCAAAGGGAGCTGGCAACCCTAACTATATGGCATCCATCCCTGCTGAGCACCCTCCCCTCCCCAAACTCTGCCCTTCCCAGGCCCCTCTCCCAAATCTTCAGAAATTTCCCAACCCAGAGTTGGCAGCCATAGTCACCAGTGGAATGAGACCAGTTTAGCTGTAGCAACAGAACTGCATCATATACCTTCCATCCATTTTTGCGGTCTTTTTCTTTGTAATATATTTAACTGCTTTTCAGTCTGTTGCTTTATATAGCATTAGGAGGATATGTGCAAAGGGGGCTTCTCAGTTGCCATCCTTTACATATTGCTTTCTTTGTCCCACAATGGCTTTATGCAGCTCTTCATGCATTTCTAGACTTTCTCTTCTCATGATTATGAGCTGTTACATAGCTTGGGTGTTTTGTTTTGTTTCAAGTATTTCTCAATAGGCACTAGCAGCTGTGTATGACTTCAGATGTGCCATGCAAAAATACTTCTTAAGTAGATTTCAAAATAGCCAGGGTTGAACCAGGTCAGAAACAAATACATCCCCTGTCCCCCATCAACTAACAAACCCAAATGATGAAATAAGTGAACACAGACAAAATCTCATTTAGTAAATTATAAAATGATGGGGGTGGGGGGGTGGGGGATGCAAGGACTTCATTTTCTTCCTCCTCTATCTCCTGCCCTGGCTGCAGCTTCAACTTTTACTGGCAACTGGCTCTGGATTCTCCGCTTCATGTCTGATAGGTCACCAGCTCCTCTTCTTCCTAGTTCTGGCTTTCTCCCTCCCTCTTCATTGGTTCCACCTCTGTTTACTTCCACCTTGGCTTTGTCTTGTCTCTCCCCACTGCCAGTTCAACTGGTTCCAGCTTCCCCTCCTCTTGTTGCCCCTTCCAGCTCCCCTCTCCCTCCTAGAAGTGGCCTCCATTGTTCCCATGGTAATGGTGCCATTTTGAGTTGCTATGGCATCCTGGAATGCCTCAAATGCTGGGGAGGATTTTTCCCAAAACTACTTTTTAAAATGACATTTTTCTACAAACTTGTAGGTTCCTTTGGGTTTGCAGAAACCTAAATTTCAGGGCCTATAGGCCTCAGTCGTCATCTTATATGCATGGAGGGCAGCATTAAGCTATCAGATATTGAGATAATGCTCTGGCTGAAAGATGAGAAGGAAGCTAGCAAGTGAATTAGACTGCAATCCAAACTAGAGATGAAATGATGCCCCCATTTTTTTAAAAAAACATTCTGCTCAGATAATTTTGATGATTAGTATTCACTGAATATTTTCTGAGTGAGTGACTATTTGATATTCAGCATCAATATCATTTATTATTTCCCAGTAGCTGTCACATCTGGCAGTATTTCACAGGTGACATGCAGTATCAATCAGATGGTAGTTGATAGCTGACATGCAGAAGCAATTGGCCACTGACAAGATCTGACTTCTGACCTGTGTCAGCTGTTGGTATTTAACAAAACAGAGCTGATTTAATCACTCAGGAAGCAACTTTTGATGAAATGTGAAACTCAATAGGTCAAATTTTGAACTGTGATGTCAAGTTTTGAAAAATAATAAAACCACCATCTGAATGGGGAAACATGAAAATTCACCATTGATATGGGGGTGGGGATCAGCTGTAGAGCAACTCCCTCCCACCAAAATTGATGACATTGTGATATAGCCAGTGTGGTATAGTGTTTAAAGTGTCAGACTAAGAACTGGGAGACCCAGGTTCGAATCCCCAGTCTGCTATGTCAGCTTGCAGGGTGACCTTGGGCCAGTCACACACACTCAGCATAACCTCCCTCACAGGGTTGTTGTGAGGATAAAATGGAGGAGAGGAGAACAATGTAAGCTGCTTTGAGGAGAAAGGTGGGGGTATAAATGGAGTAAATGAATAAACAGTACTAGTTTAAATGTGGCAGCAGCTTCCATTAGGAGAAAAAATGTGACATGAAGTACTAATCAGATAGGACACAGAAGAAGTTATGGTTTACACAAGGTGTTTAGAATAGCTTCAGGTTGCAACCATTACTACCTGCTCTCTTGCAGACACACAATGAATTACGCCAGTGTACATTACACATTTACTGAGTCTCATATGTAGATGATTCAAAGAAGACAATGATAGCAATAGTGATTGCATTTCTGTCCCACCCTTCCTCTAAGCACCAGAGGGAGCTTTGCAATAACCCTGTGAAGTAAGCGAGACTATAAGGTAATGGCATGCCCTTGGCAACCCCATGATCTTCACAACTGAGCAGTGATTTAAAACTGGGTTTCAGCCACTTTATGACATTCAGATTTCATACCACAAAATCCTAAAATTTTCATTCATGCATGAGAAGCACCCAAATGCAATCATTCTTCTTACTCTTCTATAATTACAGTTAGTTTGTGTTGTGCAGAAGCCCTAAAAGTATTAACCTATTGTTAGATCTGCTTAGTCATGTGTCTACATGAAGCTTGCCAACTCTCGAAAGTGAATCTGCCTGCTTGTTAAGATCAGCATCAGAGGCCCATGTTCTAAGATAGCTGGAAACCAGCGATGGTACAAATTTGGTAAAGGCAGGACTCACGTTGGGTGAACCAGTGAGATCAACATTCCATTTGCCCTTGAGCTAATGTGTAAAAGCTTGAAAGTATAAGAAAATTCCCTGTTCATTCAAAGTGCCCAGCTATTCCATGTGTTTTCCAAGTCCCTCCAGACAAGACACGCTTACCCGTTAACATACTGTTAAACCTCCCACAATATAGATTCCTAATATGCTGCAAACATAGAGACTAAAAGAAAGTAAGGCTTATGAGAGCACTGTATTTTACAGTTTCCCTAACAGAGTCCCTAACATAACACATATCTATGCAACATAGTATAAAGAAATCAAATATTTAGCATTCAGCATCTAATGCAAAACACTGAGGCTGAGGGCCAAGCTACACATGACGAATGACACTTGAACGGCAAGTGTATTTCTCCCTGTTCACTTGCCCTCCACTCAATCCACTTGCCATTCAAGTGTCATTCGTCATGTGTAGCTTGGCCCTGAGTCTCTCTGATTCAAAGATAATGAGTGAATCTGAAGCAGAGAAGCCCAAACCAGTGCAGAACAGCTCTCTCAATAAAGCAAGCCATGTTACAGGAGAAAAGCATTGAATCCATAACAAAGTATTCAAAACCCACACAAAACAGCCAGCCCCTCAATACAGAGAGCCAAGCCACTTAGAGCATAGACAACTTAAAACCCAAAGGAAGAGAGAGAGAGAAAGAATGACTCATTGTGGGCAGGAAGTTAGCTTTGTTATCTAATTTACACACTTGTGGTCTAATTCGGTTATCATTTCAGAGGTAGAACCTCATGCCCCTGCCCGCTGGTAAAGTATTAAAGGTCCTGTTCTATCACGCTCTGACCTACTGCTGTTAAGAAGCCAATGACGGGGCCTTTTCTGTCACGGTGCCTCTGCTATGAAATGCCCTCACCCACTTGCTTTTTATCTTGCTTGCATAGGTTCAGATGCTAAGTGAAACCTTTTTTATTTGCCAGGACATCCCGTTAATTGCTTTGTCATTATTGTACCCTCGTCCTCTGCTTTTCTGCTTAATTTTAAAAGGAGTTAGCATTCTGTAGTGCTTATGGCAAACCTCCACTCTGCCATGAAGGCTGCAGAATTACCTTGGGCTAGTAACTCTTTCTCAGCTTAAACTGCCTCTTAGGGTTCTTGTGAGGACAAAATGGCGGAAGAGAAAATGATGAATGCTGCCCTCAGCTCTTTAGAGAAAGAGCAGGATAACAATGTACCGAATAGACACGTGTGTGTTTTATCCATTGCTCCTTTTAAGTGGGTTTATTTCATATTCTATGTTTCTATTTGTATTCAGCTATGTTTTGATGCTTGATTGTAGTGGTTTTCATTTTACAAATGTTGTTTATTTTTGGGAATAATCTGATTTTGTGAATAATGCCCTTTTGAGGTTTTCTGGGAAGCTAAGAAATACTTTAAATAATATGGAGCTTTTGTAAACAGAATTAGACTAATTAAGCCAGATAGTGCAGTATTCCTGCAATTTTTTCCTTAAACAAGTGTCACAACACAAACAGAAAGAATGAGAAGTGTCATTTCCTCTCTCGGAAAAAAAAAAAAAACCTCTCAGAAATTTCACTGGTCTTCTTATTGAAAAAACAAATTTTCCTCAATATTTTGACTCAAGTTTTCTAGAAAATTGAGCAACAACCTACAAATATGCAGAAGTCCCCTGAAGAATTAAGCATCCCCTTCCCTAACATTTTTAGATGTCTTGTCCAAGTCTCTACTTTTGCATTAACATTGTCTTGAGGACTGTAGCTTTGGTGAAGATGGTTTAAAAGGCCGTAATTTTGAAAGCCCTCCTCTCCCCCTGCTTCAGTTTCCAGTTTTTTGCTTGCTCAACTAATTCATGATTTCTTTATTTAGAAAATAGGTTCCAGTTCAGTTTGGGGTCCTTTTAATGTGGGGGAGGGTGTCCAAAAATTACTTCATTCATATCTTTGAGTGTTATGTCTGGTTTGACCTTAAGACAAAGTTAAATCCCAGTGTGGTATAACAATTGGAATGTCATTGGGAGACCCGGATGAACTTGGTGCTCTCTCTCTCTCTGGCTCTTTGTGCATAATCTACTTCATAGGACTGTTGTGAGAATAAAATTGAGGAGAGGAGCAGAACCATGTGTTACCTCCATAGAGGAAGGAGGGATGGGAGAATAAAGTATTAAATAGTTTTAAACAACAACAACATTCAAAACATAATCATACAGTGACAACAGAGCAACAGAAAACCAAAGACAAAAGAGTACTCTTTCCTTCTTTTTACTAATATAGAGTCAGTTTCTAATAAATTCTTTTTTGATCAAGGAGAAATTTGAACACAGAAAAAAAGGAAGGGAATTCTGCACAGTTTCAGATTTTCACTCTATAGATGCTCAGAAGCAGGCAATATCTTCCCACGGCTTCCTATCTTCCTCTTTTCAAAGAGGAATCCTGCTCTTCAAAGAGAAAAATGAGAAGAAGAGGAATCAATGGTTATAGCTATACAAGTGAATTTCAGAAAAAAAATATATTCCCACCCCATAACAACCCTACTGTACACATCTACCAAGAATCCTACTGAAGTCTCCTCAGTGGGGCTTACTCCCAAGAAAGTATCCTTAGTATTGCACTTTACATCAAGCAATCAAACTATTTACCACTTCCGAGCAAGGAACATGAGCCTTTCAGGAAAGCAACTCACTGACTTCAATGGCTGAGTCATAGCCTTGATGTCCCATACATTTTAACATGTTTTGCTATCTCCCTTGCAAAGATTTTCCCGTAACTGACAGTTTATCCTCCAAGCACCTTCAAGCAGGTGACAATCATATGTCACACATGGCTTATGTTGACTCAGTTTCTCCCCAGGGGGAGAGGAACACATTGCCACATAATATCTTGTTTGGAACAAGGTTTAAGTTGAGGGTGATATTGCTTGCATCTGTATGTGTGTGATGTTATAGGAGACTGCATTCTCCAAGATAAGGTCAAAAGAATTTGGAGTTGGAGAAAAAAAGCAAGGAATACATGGCTAGGCTACTTCTGCTATTAGTGATAGTACTGCTTCTCCACTACTATCTATTAGCATTTATCTAGTAGCAACATTGCACTAGGCATAGCACAAAAGGCAGATGTTTTACGGGTCCTATCATACAAGAATCATAACTAGGCATGACAGTTCTAGGATGCCACATTAGCAGTAAAAGAGCAAACAAAGTCATTCATTCATTCATTCATTCATTTAGACTAATGGTCTAATTCAGTGTATGGCAACTTCATGTGTTCAAATGCCAATTTTAAAAAAAAAGGCATTAAAATTGCTGCTATGTTTTTGCATCAAGTGAACAGAAATTGTGTTAAAGTATAAACTGTAATATTGTGCAAAATTGATATAAAGATGCTGTAAAAGAACCAAATGATTTTATTTGGCCTGGTCTTGGCCTGATTACTCTACACCTAGGTGGACAGGTTATTAGGGTATAGATGGGGTGATTAGTGAGTATTCTGAAGCATCTAAGTATGAAGGCCTGTTAGCAAACCATTCCATCACTAACTGTAGTGGTTGGGTGGGAAGGGAATGCTTTTGGTGCCAAGCAGCACTCAATTGCTTAGTTGCTTGAGTGGCGCATAAAAGGGGGGGGATTAGCTCCCCTCCTTGTACTGCTTTATAAGTAAACTGGGATAAATAAAGCCAACAGGAATGCTAGTAAAGTTTGGAGGCAGGGTGAATTTACTCAGTGCTGGCAGCCACATTGGCTGCTTGTTAGACTTCAACAAACATTTGAAGTTTAATTTTGATGTAGATCAGCTATGAATAAATCCTAGTTTAACTTGTGCCCTCATTTACGGTGCTACTACAAGATGTATGAACAATTTACCAAGGTAAGATGGTAGGTTGCATCTTGCCAAATACTGTCTGTATTCCCCCTCAGAAAATGAAAAAAAAAATACTTTGTCCCTTGCACAGATGAGCTGCCTGAAGCACTGGTCCCTTGGTTTGGAGTCTGGTATATACATCAGATAAATATCTGAGGGGGGGGGGAGTGGTAGAGTTAAATTAACAAGAACTTGACCCGAGTGTCTGCATAATACGCTCAAGAATAACTACTTCCTCATCAAAGAACTCCTGGTTGAGGCTTTTGGAGACTGTATTTGACTCGGGGCTGCAGCATGTGTGCTGCCTCGTCAGGTAATTGAGTGCTGTCCTGCCACTGGGATGTGTCAAGTTACACGGAGAAAATGATGCTTTTGGTGTCCATAAAACAAGAGTTCAAGGGGGCCTTTTAACACAGGGATCATAGCCAGGGAAAAAAAGGGGGAGGAAGACGTTTTCAATGTCAAAATATGCAAGGGGGGGAGTTTTCATGTCTTAGCCTCAAATAATGATTCTTGGGATTAGAAGCAGGAGGTGAATGCTGCAGAAGACCAGACAAAGGGCAATTAAGAGTGAGACATGACATAGGCTGAGCGGCTGCTTCTGCTTTTGAGGAAAACAAGACATGAGATGGTGGTGTGATTTCCCCTCCCGGTTCCTCCTTGCAAGTCTCATTGTGTCAGCTCTAAGCAATGTAGAAAAACTTTCCTACCTCAGCATGCCACAAAGAGCAACTATAACAACAAGGTTTTTCCAGGTGTGAAGCAGGTCTGGCCATGGAGATGCTTCCAATTTCTTGGAGAGATTTGGAAAGTGAATATCAAAATGGAACTTCATGGATTCTATAGTTCATTTTGGGTTTTTTTTAGGGGGGGGGATTTTCCTGTGAACATTGGCTCTGATACACCCATTGAAAAATTAGGAAGTCATGCACCTTTTTCTGTCCATACAATGGAAACTGACATGTATTGAAAGAAGAGGAGGGTCAGGAATGGGTGAGTTGCAGTGCCATTCTAAACAGAGTTATACCTTTCTAAGCTCTTCCACTTCAATTGACTTTAAAAGGGTGTAACTCTGCTTAGGATTGCAATGCTATAGATAAATAGGCCTGCAAAACGGTGGCCATCTCTATTGCCTCTGGAAAGAATTGCAATCTTCCTTTTCTTCCTTCCACTTTATGCCAAGTGATCTCTCTCTCACACACGCAGATGTACAAGTGGACAAACACACACAAATCACTTCCATCATTTTCTTTTTATGGTCATTGGTGCATGAGTATGATGGAGCATTCAGTTTTTCCCCAGAGAAATCCTCCCACCGCTTACCTACTATTATATGCATTTTTCCCACCTCCCATCTTTTCTGCTCCCTTTACCAAGTAATTCCTTTTAATGCCAATGGGCACTTTTATTATCAATGCCAAACTTTTTTTATCCTTTAACTCTTTAAAGCAACATACACTATTATAAATTCCCATCTAAAAGTCCAAGACCATTATATCTGCTGTATTACCTTGTCAGTTTTCATTGTCTCTTCTCCTCCAAGATGTTAATCATATTTGTTAAGGATGACCTCCTCTTTTATAAAGAGACTACCTACTCACAAGTTTTTTTTAAAAAAACTAGCTCCATAAAAGCTCTCTCATTATTTAAACTTCTTTCTCCTTTTAGGCTCCTATATAAATGGAGATCTATCAAGTTCGAATTGGATAGGAGCCAGGCTAATATCTCATGGGATAGATCCAACCCATATCACTTTTATTTAGCCCTATCAAATGGTCATTAAGTTATGCTTTAAAAGTTTGATAATGTTTTCACTTATGAGGAACAGAAAAAATGGATTAGATCCCATTTGTCCAAATCTCTTGTGCAAACAAAAACACAAGCGAGTCATCACAAGTAGACCTTGTGCTTAATAAATGTGACCATAACCTATATTGTGATTTAACTTGTACAGACGTAAGGAAATAAGGTATTTTTCAGCAATCATCTCTCTACAATGACCGTCTTCAGTCAAGCCGTATTACACCTCCAAATTGGACTGTAATGGCTATGTCAGATGTCCTTTTCCTTTTGATTTTTGTATACAGCAACACTGATCAGAAATGAAAAATCAGTACTTAATCTTACGTTGGTTCTTGTGCAATGTCATGCACAAAGAGAACTGCATTAAGTAAACTTCTCTTCCGCTATCACACAGAAGGATCTAATCCTATGTTTTCAACAATACGAGAAAATGAAATGTTCTATGCTTGCTCTTGACTTCTGAGTGCATATACTACAGAATGGTTATGCTCCTGTTAGTAGTACTGACTTCTTTTGTGAAGCCTACTCACACATGAGAAAGTCAGTTTGCATGGCAAAAGACATTCGTACCACAACCCCAGCTGAGACATGAAACAATAGTATTTGGGCTAAACTAGGCTTTTATTAAATTAACTTAAACAACTGACCTACATCACTAAACTTTTGGGTCAACTTTAAGAGCAGACAGCAATTAAGGCAGCTCAGACTACAGGCATTCTAGGAAGCACCAGCCTAGGTCCATATTTGATCAGTATTACCTTGGCTTTATTCCAGCATGCTGAGAAGTACCAAGCCTCATTCCCCTTCCTTCAATGTGCTGTTCCAGCAACTAAGAATTTGGTTGATGCTGCTCTGCACCAAGTGTGTTTCTTCTACGTCCCAACTCATCACTTCAGCAAATTATGGGCTGTTTCAGCAATGGCCATTCACCCTTCAATGCCTTAGGCTGCTCACCAATTAGCCTTACCAGGAAAGGTGCCAGAGCCTCTCACAGGCACCATGTTGGGGACTCATTGGCTTGGATTCAATTGAGTGTTTCTGTAGCCAGAAGGATTTCAATCCATGGAACATGATTTTCTTGCCTCCTGTTCCCACTGCAACTCAAAATACCCTCCAGAATGGTGCTCCTGAAATGCTTTGTTATATCCAAACTAAACCTAACTTCTTAGTTTAGGAGGAACACTTGGGAAATATCTTCTTTTGAAAACTGTGCATAGTTGGTGCCAGGATGATACAGCAAGACCTAAAATTACAAAGTTCTGCCCTGTCATTCCCAATTAGAATTGCACAAGGTATAATAATGGCCTACCATTCCATTTTACCCATCAGCTGTGATGTACTGCAATCTCTAAACTCAGTCAAAGTCATTTTCAGCTTTTTAAATGTATTTTTTTTCTTGGGGATTAAATGCTACAAAGACTATTTGCATAGATAAAGGAGGATGTCTGAAGCTCTGTCTAATCCAATGGAAATTATAGATGACAAGAAAATTGTATGCATGGTTTTGTGCATAACGTGAAGTGGTGTTTCATTAAAAAGCAAGGCTGACAAAAAAAAACCCAAAATCTGAATTCCTAGTGTGAGAATCACTACAGCTTTCACCATACATTAAAAACATCATGTAATCAAATCTGCAATGTTCTAATGAAGATGTTTAGACAGAATAGAGATTTGGTTTCCAGTCCTCCCTTAAAATTAGGCCCCAGGATTACATCATTCTCAGGTTATAAAGTTCTCACTCTTATGATTTACCATCATCTTACTATTTCAAAATACCAGGACAAAAGACCAGACTAGCACGTGATATAAGAACCATATTTTGCCAGTGCTTGAAGATTTCCACTGGCTTCCAGTTTGTGTTTGTTCTGACTTGCAAGGTTCAGATGAAATGTTACCGAAAAATATGAAGGATGATTTGCTGCCCTGCAAATCCACCAGAGGTCAAGCTACCACTTTCTGTGTTGAGGCTATCAAAGCCTTCTCAACAGCAACACTCTGATTGTGGAATTCCTTTCCCAATTATATTTGTTAAACTCTCACTTCAATGTCATTTAGATGCTATATTTTATACTTGGCTGTTTTTCTTGGACTTGTACCAGCATTTCCAGGCTTGGTCCTTTTTATTTTTATACTGTTTCACCCTTGCTGTCTTCTGCTTTTTAATGTTATGGAATTTTACTTGGGTTTTATTTAATTATGAAAATGTTTTTTGTGATTCTAAGCCACTTTGAAATTTTGGTATAAAGAAGGGATAAATGTATTTATAGTAAATAAATGGGATCCACTGCAGTGCAGTATGGCTTCTTACTATGCCACTCCAGGAGCATCAAACCATGAAGATCACATGGAAGAAACTGACAGCCCACCTACTATCTCACACGCTTCTCTAACATTGAATCCTCCTTTATAACCTTAGGGTTCTTACATTACCTGTATAGGAAGAAGACATGTCAAGATGGCTCACTCAGTCACTATCATGGAGGTCATGTCAAAAGCAGTCCCTCACAATCAGTGTGCCCTTTTCTATCCTTCCTATGATTGACTGAAGCCCAATTCATAAGCACAAACTGCAGATGCCCATGTCCATACCCAGAAGCATTTGGAAGACATCACTTCCTGTTTACTATAGAGATTTTTGAAATTCCTAGAGTGTTATTATGACATCATTTCCCATTCCAAACCAGCAGGCAATGTCCAAGCATCACTCAATGCTACCACATTCATTGAGTGAGGGCAGGAGGCAGTGCAATCCTAAGAAGACTAAAATGAAATTAAATTCTGCCCTCAAATCATAGCTGATTTATGGTGACCCCTGGTGGGGTTTTCATGGCAAGAGACTAACAGATGTGGTTTGCCAATGTCTGTCTCTGCATGGCAAACCTGGTCTTTGTTGGAGGTCTCCCATCCAATTATTAACCAAGGCTAACCCTGCTTAGCTTCTGAGATCTGATGAGAGCAGGCTCTCCTGGACTAAATCCAGTCTAAACCTATTGAAACCAAGGATCTTAGACTGGGGTAACTCTTCTTAGGATTGCACTGAGAGATCGTTACTTGGAGAATCAGAACCACATAAGTGGCAATACAATACTTTCAACAATTTCTAGACTTTTTTCTCTCCCAAGTTCAAATGGTTTGTCTAAAATTGCCAGAATCATTAGAAGAAGTGCTTCTCAAAACCGAGGAGCTGTCTCCAAAGAGTGATATATCACTGGAACCACACTGCAGATGGCACATATGAATTCAGCCTAAGACTAGCCTTTTAAGAGAACTATCCGTTTGAAAATCAACAGAATGAAAAGAGGCATTCTGCATGCCCAGTGACCTTGTCGCTGAGGTGACACTTTAACCCATGCTCACATTTCTAGCTACTGTACCACACCAATTGCAACCAGATAGCAACACTTTTATTGAATTCTCCCCCTCCTCCAACCTGGAAAATCACTACAGGGTTGTTGTGTGGATAAAATGAAGAAGGAAGACCCTTGTATGCTACCTACTCTAAGGAAGAAGGGGAGAAGAAAAATGTGCTACAGAACAATCCATAAACAGACAATTCTGCTTCAGCTCAAAACCTGCTACAGTCTGTTTTGTGTGTCATGCATCCAATTTCATTGTTGAGGGTGTAGCAGTGCAGACACTGCTCTTGGTATCAAACTTGCTCCGTGTATTTCCACTGGTTTGTTATTTCAAGTGAGGCAGCTGCAAAGTGGCAGAGACTGTTCACTGCATTAGCATCCAAGCAGGCAGTGCAAAAAATCAGATCTGATTCTGCCTGTGGAAGATAAATGAGGCAGAGTCCCTTATGCCCAAGATTTGGTCATCTCTTTATGAGTTCTGAAGTACCTATTAGCAGCTTTGATGAGTGCTGGGGGAGATGAAGTCTACCTTGAACAATGTTAGAGAGCTGAATCAAATCACTCGAAATCTCCCAGAGGGAGAAACAGCCTGAGCTGGTTATATACGCTGCATCCTTTTCCCTCTATTGCCTACAAGGTTTATATGAACCTCTGTTGGAGGGAAAAAATGTAAGCACTTTTTCAGCAAAATCTCTCAAGAATGTACACTCATATATCTAATAGCTGCTTCCCCTGCAGTTTTATGTACATCTGTAGTCAGGTTTTTTCCTACACACCTTTCATCTCCATCTTGCTTTCTTACCTTGATTTTATATGGATGTGACACTTGCAAGAAAAAGGCAGATGGATAAGATTTTCTCTCCTTTTATATAACATCAGCAGTTGCAGAATAATAGTCAGTTTACAAAACCATTCTGTGCATGGCCAATGCCTGTCTTTCTTTACTTTAATTTTGTGATCAGTGAATGAGTCATATGTAACATTTCTTACAAGCCACAAACAACAAAGTTTTACACCACCACAAATATTCCTGATACAAATGGAATGATGCCATGAAAAATCTTGATGGCCTCAGTGCCCCTCAATGAAGGCATAAAACACCAGCATGAGTTAAACTAGGTGAGTTGGATCCTTTGATTCCTTTCCATCATGGGATTAATAGATTCCTTTCAATTATGGTGTTATACCATAGAGTCTAATAATGTCCTTTTCTCCTAGACTCTATGTTATACCATAGTGTCTAGGAGAAAAGGACATTCTTAGACTCTATGGTATATAACACAGAGTCCACCCTCTGAATCTACCATCTCCTGCCAAGATCTGATCTCTATAATCTGGAGAACTCAAATTTTGGGAGAACTCCAGGCTTAACCTGTGGGATGGTAAACTTAATGCCATAGCACCCCCACCCTATAGGGCTGACAGGTCTTCCACTATGGTGGGACACTTCCCACTGGCAAGCCTCTTTTCCTACTGCTTGCAGAAGAAAAAAATTAAAATTAAGATAAGGCTAATGGTGTGATGTAACTTCTGGGGGGGGGGGAATCAGAAGTGATGTCACATTTCTCTAGGAATCACCAGAAACTATAGTTTTATCAATGGTGCTCTTCCAGTTCTCTATCCCTGGACTGCCACCATTTGCCAGGCCTGGTTAGGGCCTAACCAATTCTTGTAGACCAGGCCTACTTATCCAGTTCCCAACTCTGACAAATATTGTAGAACAGATAAAAGTGTGTGTGTGGGGGGGGGGGGGGGAAGAGACCTTTCAAGTCAGTCTGAAAGGGGCCCAAAAATTCTTGCTCAGTCTCAGTGGTGACTGGCTATTCCCACATTTTATTTGCCACCGTTGGACGGTAGGCAGCTGCTGTGGCAATAAACTTATGGGCAGGTGGTGGAGATGCTGTACGATAATGGTTAAGTGGTTGGAGTTGGAATCAGCAGCACTCTGTTCAGTTTGAGGCCCGGAGTAAACCACGCTTCTCAGCCCCAGCTCCCCAGCTGAATTGTGGGAATAATAAAAACACAGAACTTGTTCACTGCTCTGAGTGGGGCACTAATCTATCTAGAAGAACAGAATATAAGTGTTATTATTATTATTATTATTATTATTATTAAGCTTAAATAGCGATTCCTTGTCCCCTGCCCCTAGCTGCACAGTACAAGGTACCCTTTTTGTGCTGCAACATCATGCTTCGTTCATAAAAAGGACAAGGGTTACTCAAGGGTCAGAAGTGAAGCAGCACAGAGAAAAATTCTAAGAAATAAAAGCTTTTAAAAAAGGCATAGAATGGCATTTTCCACACAAGCTACTGTGCCGCAGCCAGCAATTTGGTGGTAGCATATGAGCTACCTGTTGGAGATCCCTTACACACACACACACACACACACACACACACACAGAGAGAGAGAGAGAGAGAGAGAGAGAGAGAGAGAGAGAGAGAGAGAGAGAGAGAGAGCGAGCGAGAGAGAGAGAGAGAGAGAGAGCTTAGTTTCAGCTTCAGATAAAACATAGTATGTTCCCCCTTTCCCTTAATATTTAATGTCAATCAATCAAAATCTGCCAATGAAATAAAAGATTTGTGGAACAGCTCACATTGCTCAGTTATATGCAATGTCCTTGATGAGAACCCTTAATAGCAAGAGGATTCTCAGGTCTGCAGCACTGCAGAGAGGGGGAAGGGACAGGAAGTAGATTTCCATGCATTGTACAGGTGAGCATGGAGTAAATGCCAGGAAGACGGTAGTAAAAAAGAGCAAGAGTCCAGTAGCACATATAAGACTAAGAAAATTTGTGGTAGGGTATAAGCTTTTGTGAGCCACAGTTCACTTCTTCAGATACAGCTAGATGCATACTGGACCAGATTGAGGGGGCTGGGGGGATAGACTGCCCCCGGTGCTGCCAAAGAGGCAGTGCCGGGTGCAGCTGCCAGCCACTGGGAGCGTGCTGCGGCTAACCACACAGAAGGCAGAGTGCAGAGTTGGGAGGCCCTCGCCTGCCCCGCCGATGGGGTGGCTGGCTTGCCACGCATGCAGGACCTCCCAGCCCTGTGCTCAGCCACCCACGTGGCAAGCCAGCTGCCCCAGCACACACCCATGTCACCACCGCCAGCTCTGCGGTGCACTGCACACTGGGGCAGCCAGCTTGCCATGCGGGTGGCACAGGGCAATGGAGCAGGTGAACCATGTGGAGGGCCTCCTAGCCCTGTGCTCAGCCACCTGCGTGGCAAGCCGCTCACCCCAGCACACACTCGTGCCGCTGCCACCAGCTCCACGGTGCACCAGGCGCTTGGGTGGCAGGCTTGCCATGTGGGCAGCATGCCCCCCATGTCACAGAAGTGACATCATCATGCAGTGCTGGGAGTGCGTGCAGTGTGCGTGCATGTGGAGGGCCAGGCAAGGGTTGCACTGGGTGCCAGCAACCCTAGATCCAGCCCTGGATCCAGCCATGTTAGTCTGTCTGTAGCCATAGAAAAGAGCAAGAGTCCAGTAACACCTATAAGACTAACAAAATTTGTGATAGGGTATGAGCTTTCGTGAGCCACAGCTCACTTCTTCTTATACAGCTAGAACAAAGAGAGTAGAGAGTAGCAAATATGCATTGAATGTAGAAGGTCCCTGGCTCAGAGTGTCTCTACACAAGACTTCTGACACATTGTGTCAGGAGACACAATGTTATCCGGGAAGCATAGATTTAAATGACAGAGCAGGTGGAGATCACTTTGGAAGGGATGGATTCTCTCACAGCCATCTACCACCTCTGGCGTGCTGGACTGTCTCACCTTCTGGAGCCTTTGCCCTGCTGAGACTCAGTTAATTCTGAGTTTTAAGTGGCAAGGGCGTTGGCCTTTTGCTGAAATTATCTCAAGCAGCTGAATTCTCAGATGAGATCCCAGAGAGCCTCTACCAGTCAAAGCAGACACTGCCAAGTTAGTACCAGCAGACTGGGCTGGTACAAAGCAGTTGCAAATACTCAAGCCAATTCCCAGTGGCATGGTTATGATTTGTCTCCGAGCAAGGATAATGGCTGTACCTTTTCTACACGTCTTCTGTGTATCTGCCTTTCCCCATATCCAATGAATACCATAGGAGAATGTACAGTTAAGTTAAGACTGTAGAATGAGGAGAGAATGAACTCAGGGAGATACTTCAGGAGCAATTACTCTAATTTTCCTCAACAAGAAACAGAAGTTTGCCAAGAACAAGCCCTGTGTCTTGTAGAGATTTCATTAGCCGTTTGCCTCAGGGACCTTGGGAGTATAGGTCGAAGTAAAACATTAAGGCCTGAAAGTTTCTGCTAAAATCTTTCAGGCCTTTTCACAAGAGTAGCCTTCAGGTGTTTTCACATATGACGCTTGGAAGGGATATGCAAGCTATTTTATGTGCATTTGTAGGACAGAAAAGGCCTCTTTTTTTTAACTGTAGGTGTATTTTCCCCATACACCCAAAAGAAGAAAGCCACACAATAAATATGGAGTGAATGAAGATGTATTAATTTTTTTACAGCTGAACTGCAACTAATTACCTGATTACAATCCTTTTTCTGCAGCTACCTAAAGAGGCTACTTAGACGGTTTATCAGGATTTTGGCAGCCTCCCCAAGCTCAGAACAATAACTTACCCACTCCATGCTTGTCATAGCTGCACCCCAAAATGTGCGGAGAGATTCTGACCATCAACACCAGGTCAGTATGTAGGTTCATGACCTGATGCTTAACATCAATAGGGTTGTCAGCTCTTGCCTTGGGAAATTCCTGAAGATTTAAATCCAGAGCCTGGGGAGGAGGAGTTTGGGGAGGGGGATGCTGATGCTAAAGCTCCACCCTCTGAAGCTGCCTTTTCCTTCAGGATAACTGATTACTGTAGTCTGGAGATCAAGTGTAATTCCAGAGAAACTCTGAACCCTACCTTGAAGTGGGTAATCCTAAACTCAAAAAGAGTTCCATCCCCATATCGTGTGTCTGGTCAGGTCACAGTGTCTGGTTTTGTTATCTCTCCTCATCTAGAGCTACTTTATGGTGCTTGGCAGTCTAATACACTTGAATCACCACACTTACACTAATCCTGCCAAACCTAGGTTGGACTTAGCCACTGCCTGCAAAGGCCAGGCCAGGTTAAAGTATCTCCACCAGTGCCCACAACACTGAAGCATACAAAAAGGCCCTTTTCCCAGACAGCTCTTTCTCAAGATGCCCCAAATTCTTGCTCAGCCCCCAAGTAGCCAGCTCATGTCAAAGGGAGGTATGGTGGGAAATTGCTTTACCAGCAGATCCTAGCTAGGATTCATAGCTTATTTGCAAGATTTCCACTTTTAAACAAAGGCTTTGGAACAAAGACCCCAGCTGCTTCATGTGTGTCCTGTTGAACCAGAGTTATTTCAACAGATATCATAAGATTTCAGTACTCTTTCCATACAAGAAAATGATAAAATAAGGTGTTCTCAAAAATTATATATTATGAGTTCCTTGGGAATTTACTGTAGCTTCGCAGTGCAAACGAAAGTAAGGTTCACACAATGATCCCATTTATTATTGCAATTGTCTGGTGACAATTTGTCTATTTAAATCCTTCCCTTGCTTGCTCAAAGTGATGTTTTTCATCACTTGCTTGCAGAAATCTCACCAAATTGTAATATGACGTTTGATTATGTTTTGAAGAGGGTGAAAGTTGCTTTTTTGTTTTATGTTTTGGTTACCTGTGCTGAAGCTTTGTAGTAGAAGTAAACTGTAAACTATAAAATGTAAATATCAATAACAAATATGTTTCACATGTAAACATCCATTACTGATAGACACTATATGTACAATGTTTTGTCCACCATAAAATACATATGATAGATACCTCTAAACATCTGGCTACAAAGTGACATCAGTATTAGTTATATATTTCCACACTTTCGGAGAAAGAAACTTACGTATGAACAGCTAGAATGTCGTGCACACCCCTTCACCCTGAAACTGTGCAATAAAATTATACCTTTCCCCCTTCATTTCTTGCATTCAACCTACAGTGAAGGCAATAGCCCTACAACAGCCAGGGCATTGTCTTGGGACCTAATTTAATCCACTGGAGTCCCTGCAGGACACAAGAGCTGTGTTAAGTGGACTTCAAATGCAGGAGGCGAATGAGGTGTGACAGGAAACCAGCTCTTTCTAACTGGTTCACTTCAGGCTAGCTTTAAACAAATTGCACCTCTGAGCTGCTTGGACATTGACAAGAAAGTGGTGATATTTGCAGCTTTACAACAGGGGAAAAACTTGCCTTTTGTAGCAGGGGAGGAGATCACGGATCTAAAGTAGGATTGCACCAGGAACTGGAGCAAAACTGAAATGACGTCCAGGAACAGAAAGTCTACAAGGCAATTCAAAATTCTGAACTGAGCTTCATTCTCTTCAAGTTTGTGAAATGCTATTTTATGAGATGTCTGTGTTTAATGGAGCAGCATGTTCAATAATGAACACATTAGCTTATACCCTGAAAACTCTTGTTGGTCCTTAAGGTGCTATTGGATTTGAACCTTGCTCATTTTTGATCCTAGCATCAGGTCAGAGAAATTGGACTCACAAGATAATTAACCTAATTTAAAAAAAAAAAAAAACCTTACAATTCTCAATATTTAAATATCAGATATTTTTGTGCCAGTCATAATACAAGTTCAAGTTTTGTATTTTGGGATGACAGAGCAACAAAACAGACACAAAGTGTCCCCCATGGAAGAAAAGAAAATCTTCAAGGAAACATGTCATTACTAAAATCTGTGAATATTTGCCCTTCAGCTTTGCAAAAGAAGAGGATTCACACAGGAAACGACACAGCCTTGGCACCTATAAGTATCAACAACTGTTTCCAAAGACTTTCAGTGCAATCCTGTGCAGAGTTACTCCAATCTAAACCCATTGACTTAAACAAATACCCAAAGTTGCTTTATTCTGAGTTAGACCCTTGGTCTATTAAGGCCAGTATTGTCTACTCAGACTAGCAGTATTTCTAGCAGCAGTTCTGCAGGGGTCTTTCTCATTACCTACTACCTGATTCTTTTTTTAAAAAAGTGGAGATGCCAGGAACTGAACCTGGCAAAACAGATTAAACCAGAATGCAGAACAGATGCTCTACCACTGAGTCACAGGCTGCCCCATAGACCGGAGATTTGGTTGTATTAACGCAGCATAGGATTGCACAGTTAAACACACTGGGTATAAAACTGTTACAATGAAGAATGAATGTAACAACCAGTAAGCATAGATACATTTTGTTTCCATAAATTGTCACTGTGAATGGTTCCTGTCATTCTAACTTCATTGCTGTCATAGATGATTCATTTGTTTCTTTTATGCATTTTTATAAAATGTATATGCAATTTACACAGTATTTATATGTACAGTGCACATCATTTATAATATAATGTATGTTAAATGTATAGTGCTGATTGATCGAGGCATAACTAGCCTTGAAAAATGTGTACATTTTACAGGAGAAATGCAGCATAAAGAAATAAAGTGGCATGAAATGGGAAGATTTGTGGTTTCTATTGCACCAGGGAAGAGCAAACTGAAATGGAGATATTCGAACTGAACTATGAAGCTGTGAAATTCAGCAGTGCCCTACCCCAGCAACTGCTTAGTTCTGCAAGTATACAGCTTGTTACTAACTGTGGGAAGGAGGAAGGGGTCTTCTTTACCCCAGAGCTGAACAGGTAACTGACCCTGAAAAGTCCCTTGCATTGTCACTTATTTAGCATGTCTATATTTGTGAAAGGGGAGTTGCTTCCCGTGGTCACAAAATATGCTTCTACTTTGGGCTATTTTTTCTAAAGAGTCATTGGTAGGAAGAAGGGATAGTGTTACCAGCAACTTAGAGAGAGAGCAAATATCTTGTCCCTTTACTAGAGGCTTAACAGGTGGAAATAGACAG
This sequence comes from Eublepharis macularius, assembly GCF_028583425.1. Taxonomy (NCBI): domain Eukaryota; kingdom Metazoa; phylum Chordata; class Lepidosauria; order Squamata; family Eublepharidae; genus Eublepharis; species Eublepharis macularius. The sequence goes on from NC_072794.1 coordinate 141,171,739, forward strand.
GTGAAGCTTTTCATGGCACGGAAGTGAATAACGTCACCTGGCAAATAACATCCCATTAATCCTCTATTAATCCAGCAGGAGATTTTCTTTCTTCAGCATGCCGGCAACCCTAAGAACGAGGGAGGGACAGAGCAACAACCAGTGGTGTCAGGAATATGTATGGAAGTGACTGCTTCTTCTGAGCAGCTATAGCAAGTTGATGGGGGGGTCTCACACATTGGCTGCCTATGTGCCACTAGGGAATGGTGCTTCTCTTTTCAGTGTACATGAATTGCCGCTTTGTATATCTCAAGTGTGAACTATCCCTCAGCATAATTAGAATGAATATTTTAATACTGATGTTATGGAAGAAAGATGATCATATAGGAGCCTGCAGGGTACACAAAGCCTGCAACACTATTTTGTTTGAACCATTTCCAAGTGCTGCCTCTTAACCTACGTGCATATGTACTGAAAAAGACATAACAACCACTGTTCACACTCACAGTGGTACATCCTCAACCAATTACAATATATATTATATACAGTGTATGCAAAGAATACGGCCAGTGAAACCCTATTATACAAAATTCAATATTTCTTTTCTTGCTGATTATTTTGGTTTAATCTTATTTCATTATAAAATACAGGAGACTCTTCTCTTCCCAAAATCTTTTATAAAGACCACCAGTCCATTCTCCATTTTTTTAAAAAAAGTATTCTTATAGAGATTAATCCATAAGTGTTGCCTCTTACCATTAAGGCCCTAAATGGTTTGCCAGTTAAAATCCTCTTCACAAGCCCTGTCTGCATTTCTGTGAGTGTGCGTGCGCATGTGCGTGCGTGTTTTCTTCAGTGAATGCATCTCACCTTTGGAACGTTATCCCCCATGAAGTTCACTTAGCTTCCCACGTACCATTCTTTAAGTGTCAGGCCAAAACAGTGTTTTCCCTCAGCCTTTTAACTGAGGTTTTTTATTTTACCTCAGCTGTTTTAAAGGTCTATTTCTACTTTCAGAACTGTATTATGAATAGAATTTTGACTACTGAATGTTGTTTTATGCTAGTAATTCTCACGTTGTGGTTTTTATTATTGTATTGTATAGTGAAGTACCTCAAACAGATCTCTGGAGAGGTAGAATATACGTTTTCTAAAACTTAAATAAATTGGCCTCCTCTACCTCACAACAATCCATTACTTATCCAGACCTTGAATGTCCTATGGAGTCAAAGCCCAGTAAAGGCTGAAGCAAGAATAGAAGCAGCTTGGCTTTGTTTTCCACCCTTGAATCATCTTCGGCTCAAAAAGAGTTGCCTGGTTCAGAACACAGGGAAGGTCGGCAGAGGCACTCCTCCCCTTGTTGAAGCTGGTCAGAAGAAAAACCCACGGCACTGCCTCACATGATCACTCATCCCTGTAGTAAAAACCCTGCAATGAAGTCAAGCGGAGAGTAAGTCCAGCACTTGAGCGCTTGGATGGAAAATGTTCACACACCCCCAACTAGTCTTAGAAAGTTGGCTTTCTTTGGAGTATGCACAATCATTTCTGCAGCCAAAACCACTTTCCAATTTAGCCAACCCCTTATAAATCTGAAGAACCCTACTGTAAACCAGCATGGTTAAAATTAAACCTTAGTATACAAAGGCCTTGGGTGGAGGAAAGAAATAATGCAAATAAACAAATCCCATGGAAAAAAATACAAACCTCACAGTGAGGGTTCCCATTTCATCTGTCACTGAAGATGTGGCCGCATGCAGGACATCCGTTGCACTTCCCTGAAGTCTCCTACATATAGGTCTTTGTTAACAAGGGCATGACTCAGAAAGACCATAAGTGATGTCAAACCACAGCTGATTCCAACCCCAAACCAGCAATGTTTAGAGAAAGCATAGGGGGAAGGGTAACTTACCAAACATTGGCATTCAAGTCAAGCACACTTCCTGCTTGGCTAGACATATTGTGTGAAAAGTTCAGGAGCTGCAAGAGATGGGCAGAGATCTTTTAATTGAGACTGTAGGAGCAGATTTCACATGATAAATGAAGGTGAACTGGGTCTGTTTGCACTAATGTGCTGTACTAAATGATAATTGGAGAACTGGAGAAAGCTACATTAACTCATCTCCAAGTCCTAATGAAAGCATATTAAGAAAAATATCCTGAGGAACTGACAAGATTCATATCAGGGATCAAGAAAGTCTTCCTTTAATGTGAAATCAGTGTTCTCAATTTCCTTGATTTATAACCATCTCTTAAGGTGTTGTTTGGACCAGCTGTGTTTCCCAGGATACGTCTGCACATCATTCCAGATAGTGCTAACAATAGGTGTATGGCTTTGTAATGAGGAAACAAGCACCTCATTAAGGATGCACAACAAATTTTCCACAGTGTTCTTCAAAGTTCCTCAAGAGGGGAGTGAAAAAATAGATAGCATAGAGCTAGAGTTGCTTTACTGGATCTAGGAGAGAACTTCTGTCTTCAGGATTCTGAAGTAGGGCAACATGCAGCAGCTGCAGCTGTTCTTTTCCCACTGAAGCAAGACAATGAGAGAAGCTTCACCTGTGGAACTTCTCCTTTCCTCACTTAAAAAATAGAAATCAGAGTTCAAACGGAATGTGAGAATCATTATGATGTAGTAGTTAATAGTGTCATACTAGGATCTGGGTGATCCAGTTCAAATACCCATTCTGCCATAAATATCTCATAGCAGAACGGGTATTTGAACTTAGACCAGTCACATACCCTCAGCCTAACCTCCCTCACAGAGTTGTTGTGATGACAAAATTGGGATTGGACAACCAAGTATGAAGCTGCTTTCACCAAGGGCCAAATAAAAATACAACAACTAGACAGACAGAAGAAGGTTAAGCAGCATCCTGAACACAAACCTCATTCCTCGGCATAGATGACCTCAATCACTATGAATCGAGGAGAAAGGAAATAACAAACACTTAAGAGTGTATTTCCTTTCATTTCAGGTGGTTGTGGGGCAAGTTTACTTGTTTCCTCCTCAGTAGTCAAGATGGTGGAGGAAATAACATTCCAACAGTCAACAAAATCCATGGGACCAGTGAATAAATTATTTTTCTCTAGTTCAACACCATGAAGTTTTCAGTTGCTCTGTTGACAGTGCAATGTTATCATAGAACACATGGTAAGAGAATTCAAATCCTACAGCTTTTGAAAACATGCAGACCATTGGAACCTTATGCCTCAATCCATGCCATAAGGACCACAAAGTAAGAGTATGGAAAATAACTAAACCCTCATTTTAATGCCAATATTTTATCTCATGGTTTCATGTTTTTTTTTGGGGGGGGGGGAATGAATGCCAGCGTTCCAACAAATTGGAAGAGGCAGCAGGAGGGAGAGAACATGTGAGACTGAGAATTTCATGTTTCTTTATGTTAAAAGCAAATTGTAGATTGTTTATTATGAATGCATACAGTACAGACATGGCCTAAGGTTGCTAGACATGGCTTGGTAGCCAGCGAAAGATGAGGAAGGCAAGGACCAACTATTTGATGAGAGGCGATCTGCATCCCTGGAGCACTGATATAACTTATGGTGCGACCCATAAGTGATATCATCATGCCGGTGATGCTCTGGTTTAGCTATAGAATTGGGCAAATACTGGGAGTGTCACCTACTCCCTCCCACCCCAATTTCCCAGAAGAATGTCCTCCTGCTGCCCAGCTGAGTGGTGGCAGGCAATGAAAGCAAGAAGTCTCCCACTGGCAACTGGAAGTTGGCAACCCTAGTATGGCTTCATAGGTTACATGTATGTTTGTTTTGAAGGTAGAGGAAAGTTACATGCATCTAAAATCAGTCTGGAGAAATAAGGAACTGAGAATGAGAGCAGGGCAAATTTTATATGCAGCAGGGAAACTTCCTACATAGGTTAACTTGAAACAAGGCATTGAGCTTATTTCAGTAGGCTAAATGAAACACATTCTGGTTTTCTTTAATCTCCAATTTCCCATTTCTTTTTACGAGATCATTAGACTCACTCTAAAAGACCTGAAAATGACCTCTTTCCTTCATTGTTTATCCACATTATATCCATCTTTATTAAAGAGGGAGAAGGACAACTTCCCAATGTGAAATTTCAATTGTTTAGTTACTAATCTAATCAGTGACAACTTATGTTCTTAGATATATGACTTTAGAAAAATTTGATCTATCCATTCACCAAAGACTGTCCTAGGGAGGATAATTACACCAATACAATCTGGGCTTATTATCTTATGTTTCTTCCCCCCTCTTTATAACACAACAACATTTCCTACATGTGTTCAGTGAAGCTGAAAATGATATTTTGGTAATGGACAGCAAACGTTCAACAGGGTTGAATGACAATGTGAGACTTTTTCAACAGGAAGATGATGGGAATACTCCCCTTCTCCCTGTATAACAATAATTAACAAAGGGGTGTTGGGAATAGGGGTGGAGCTTATTTCTCATTGATTTTTGACCAAAGATATTGCAATGGTGAAATTATTTCTGATGTGAAGAATACTTTGACTACCTATCTGGTTATTGAATCAGTAGCCAATTTCCTTCTGAAGGTATTGGGATGAGGATAGGAAGACTAGACGGCAGGGATTTAGGAGTTTCCACAGACAACTTCCTGGTTTTCCCAGGAAGTGACATAAGACCTCTCTAGGAATTGCTGGAAACTATGGGTTTACCCAGGCAGTTGGCAACCCCTGATGAAGATGATTTTTGCATACATTTACAAAGTATGCACAATGAAATAAAGCAAATTTAACCATTAATATTGCTGCTTATAGTTTCCTTCCTGAATAGGTAACTGGGAGGCAGACATAATTGAAAGAGTAGAACACAAGGTGGGAACTAAGCTAGAGGCCTCATGTACCACAGCCAGACAGCCTCCTTGGTAGGAGACAGTTGCCATGATGTCAACCCATTCCTATTTCTTACAAAAGCCAGCCATGTGGGATTAGCTTTGGAGCTGAGCAGAAACAAGTAAAACCTCATTCTTAGACTGCCTTAGAGAGGGGCCTTCCATCCACCTCCTGCATTGGTGGGTGTAGCTTAGGTAGGTTTGGGCATGAATTTAACTACTGGGCTGTAACTAGGATTAATGGCAAGAATCGTGGGGGTTTGGGTCAAAAGCATGAGGTAAATTGGTGAGCAATTGGTCAGGATGGCACTGGTAAGGTGGGCTTTCTCCAGATCATCAGCCCACCATCTTTTTCCAAGTAGCCTTAATGGCCAATCTGGGCCAACCAATTCTGTTTTGCCTAGGATTGTGTTATGTTGTGCTAATTAAATTGTTGTTGCCCGCCTTGAGTCTGCTATCTGGGAGAAAGGTAGATTTACAAAAGTTTTTAAACAAACAAAGGAATTTTACAGTGTTTCTTGAGGCTTAGACAGACAGGGACTTGGGCAAGTTTCCTAGGGAGGAAAATATTATGGGGAGTTGTAGCAAAAAGAAGAAAATAGCTTGCTTAAAGCCATCCAATGAGCTCATAGCTGATGTGACAATTGAAGCAGGAAGTGACTTTTTCATTCACAATCTATGACACCATCCTGACTGTCACTATACAGACATTTGATCTGGTAAATAGGTAAGGGTAGGTGTCTGGAAGCATCCTAAGCTCATTAAATTTTTAGGTCGCTGGATTTGCTTGGGACTTCCAGTAACATAAACCTAAAGTACATGAGCAGTTTTGAGAGCTATTAACTACTCCATGAAAACACAAAATACTGATTAGAAAAAGAATAGCAGATCGCCAATAAACAGGCTATTTGGTTTTCCCCCCTATGTGTTATGCAAATTTACCCCATATGGTTACTGATGTAGCAATGGTGAGCGGGCTTTGAAAACAGTTCTTTTACTGGTTTTTAATGGCACCATATGTCCATGTGGTGAGGAAGAAGGGAAGAGTATGATCAAACTGTGAATTGGACCCTGTGGAGTATGAGCTTAATGCCCAGAACTGTGCCAACATCTCATTCCTTTACAGGGTACCACCTGTATTATTATCTTTCAGCTAAAACTGAAGGATGTCATAGATTTTTTTTCCCAAATGTCATAATTCCCTTGCCATCTGTTTAATGCAAGGCTAACATCGTATAGACTTATGCTTATTTTTCCCTTGAGAATAAAATCATTAGGCAAATACATAACAAAAAAAACTTCTTTGGTTTCTCTTATTGGTGATCCTTTTATTTGATGTAATAAGTCCTTTTTTATATAAACAAACACTCACACTTTTATTCTTGGAGAGAGAAAGAGAGAGAGAGAGAGAGAGAGAGAGGTGCTCATCTTCTAAGAACTATTCTGAACTTACATACATTTTAAACTATATGTGCCATTTTGGAAATCTCAATACAGTAATGTAATGGGGAGGGGTTAATGGTGAGCTACCAAGACAGCTTTAAAGTAACAATTTAGAACTATTCAGGGGGGAATGGTATAGACCTAGGAGGACTGGACATAATTAAAGAAAAATGTGCATGTGTTTTGGAATTAAAATATAATTTCAGCTCAATTTACAGCCCAGTTCATGTAAAGGCCTTTCTTCTGTTGAGTGCCTCAATCAAATATTTATTGTGAATGAGACGTATCTTTCAGAAGCCTTGCACAGATGACGTTAGACATGCTGAAATCAACATGCTTAGAGGGAAAGGGTGCACTGGTGCTCTGGCCCCTCCCACTGCCTTGCACAATCAGTGGCTCATGTGCAGCCATGGTTGGCATTTCCATTAATATAGATGGAACCTTTGTAAATACATTTGTAAACCTTTGTAAATACATTTTATATGCATGTAGATGTCACACTCAAGGAGTGGAGCCAGCACAAACATGCCCCTATATGCAATGATTTCAACATGTGTAATGACATCTGCAAAGAGTCTTCCTTGAAGAAGCTTAGAAATCAGCTTCAGTCAGCTTAAAGTCAAGGATTTTGATCTTGTTTGGTGAGCTTGAAAGTTCACCTGATTGGTTTTACTTAATATATTACACACAAAGATTCCTTATTCCATATCAGTCTATTAGCCCATCTACACTATTATCTTATTTTAATGCTTCTTATTCAGCCCTTGGGGTTATTTTCCTTAGTTCTAGAAGCTCAAAGGCTTTTAATTCAAAATACCAAGGACTGAACCCAAGATCTTTTGCATGCAAATCATGTTCCCTGCCACTGAGCCATGGACCCACATCATTTTCTTCAGCATTTAGTTCTGGATTGTTCTGAAACCTATCATGTGTTTTCCCTCTGAGCTGGGAAACCCATGTTATGATGCTGATACTTTTTACTAATTGTTTTAAACTACCAGCTAGTTTACTGTAAATGCATGAAAATCCACCAACTTTAGTGACCACATTCTTTTCTTTCTTTTTTTCAAGAAACCACTTCTCCACTTCCCCATTTCACATATATTTTTTTCAGCCCAGTTTGCAAATAGCAACAGAATAAACACAAGGGAACATCATAATAAATATAACCTGGGTTGTGTCTGGAGCTTGGAAAAATTGTAATTGCATTATGGTAATGGAAAATAAAGCTTGTAGGCTGCAGTACCAGTAACTTAGCAGTTCTACAGGCTTATTGCTTAACAGGGGCACATCTTAAAAGGTCAATTCATAGTGTTAAAAATATTCATTATTTAGCAAACAATGAATTTTTCTAACACTATGAATCGACCTGCAAGTCTTTTTTCTTGCACTAGTGTGGCTTTCCTTGCATTCACTTTCCCTGTTCAAATGAATGTATTTTTTAACATTTTCAACATGTTTGCATTGATTGTGTATTAATGGAGTATAACATATAATGGAATTAAAAAGTCATAGAGTGGGGATTAAAATGTAATGCACATATAAACACTAAAAGCAGTGTAAAATTCTACAGAAACTGTAGAAATGGCTGTACCATTATCACATCCCTCCCCACCACACACACACACCATGGAAGTTATGGGAGACCTTCAGAGTGGACTGAAGCTGTAACTCTACTTCTCCAGATCATGTCAGCGGACAGGTTCCCTCACAACGACATAAAAGAAAGCAAAAGATTAGCAATGAACCTTAGGTGAACTGAAGGTGATGATGTAATCAAAAAGAAGCAAGAATGGCCCTATTGGCTCATTTCTAACCATGGCAGCAGATGTTGGTAGACTTCCACTAATGGAAGAGCCACTGGAGTTGGAGGCTCCTTCGACTGGAGAACTGTTTAAAAACTTTGTTGAGCAGAGCGGCAGACCACACACCACTCTATAAATCGTGAATAATAACCACATAGTTCATATACGCAATACAAACAAATCTGCAAAACCAGCAGTGAAAAGTAGAGAACAGAAACTATCAACCAAATATGCAAGAAAAGAAGCTAAACAGGAAACATGCGCTCATCCCAACAACATATTATATCCCAGGTTGTTTCATTTCCATTGCATCTGAACATTGTATGTAGCCTCTGTTTCTGATCAGGGAAGTATTATTGTGCAGTGTAAAAACTCAGTACTAAGTAAACTCCTGTGCTTCATCACTTGTGAGAAGGTAGAGAAGAAGAATGTACTCCATTTCCACATCTTTCTTTGTTCTTCTGTACTCTGTACGAGAAGTGCCTTTGACACATTACCCCAAAAGCCATGGACATGATGGTTCTGAAACTCACTTCTCAGCTGAGCAGTATAGTTCTGACTGATCTGTAATCTTCCTGGTGCCATTAATCGTCCCTGACCCCATGCACATTTGATATATGCTGCCTATTCAGGCTAGAAGCCATGCTTATATAATATTTTGCTTTGAACTAAAGGGGGTTTGTTCTCTGTTATTAAAATCCCTTTGAAAAATTATCGGCAGGCACCAGCATTGAAATAAAGGACACACATGGATCCTGCTATTAAACTACAATCTCGATCCTTAGTTATCTGACCAAAGTGCCACATTTCTCACTATTTCTAGATTTACACACAAGCAAATAGAAGTGGTCAGGTACTATTTTCCTATAGTGTTATAAAACATACTAGAGCTTGGGAGTATAGATTCAGGTTCTAGCCACTGGTGTTTGTTGTGTTTTGTGATTTCTTGAGTGAATCAGATTACTCCCCTGGTGGCCACATCAATATTCAGCATCTGATGCGATGGGTTATCAAGTCAAGCAAAATTGCAAGGAGATGACCACTTTGATCACACACACAAATGAGATGTACATTAGACATGCTGTATTAGCAAGACTAACTTTCAGTTATGTTAGCCAGAGTATAGGAAACAGCCATTCATGTTCAGGAACAGTATGCATACAGGTGTGCTAAAGATACGTTTGCACCTGTCCCAGTACTGCTGACATGATTGCCTCAGTCTATAATAGCAACAGAGTAGTTTCAAATGGTCACAAAAATGGATTCTAAGATGGCTTGAAAAAATTCATGGGGTATGAATCCATGATTTTTAGCTTTGAAAAGTAAACAAAAGGTAAACAGCCTTGGTCACAGCCTTCACAGGGAATTGGAGAGGCATTTAATGTTCTTATGAATTGACAATTGGAAGTGGAACTGTGAGGTAACAACAACAACAACATTTGATTTATATACTACCCTTCAGGACAATTTAATGCCCACTCAGAGCAGTTTACAAAATGTGTTGTTATCCTCATGACAATCACCTTGCGAGGTAGGTGACGCTGAGAGAGCTCCAAGAAGCTGTAACTACCCAAAGTCACCCAGCTGGCTTCAGGGGGTGGGGGGAGTGGGGAATCAAACCTGGTTCTCCAGTTTAGAGTCCTGCCACTCTTAACCACTGCACCCAACCCAAGTGTTTTGCAGTGGTTTGGGTTTTGTCTTGAGGTAGGTTTCAGAAGGTGGTTCTGTGGGACTGCTGCTTAGTTTTTGGCCTTCGACCTATGGAGTTCTGCAGGGTTCCATCTTTTGCCCATTTACGTAAAACTGCTGAGTGAGGTCATCTGGAGATTTGGGCTGGGCTGTCACTAATATATGGGTGGCATTCAGGTTTGTCTCTCACTTAAAGCTGGTCCCAAGGAGGGTGTAGAAACTCTGAACCAGTGCCTGGAGGCAGCTTTGGTCTGGATGTGAGATAATAAACTGAAGCTTAATCCTGACAAGATGAAAGCGCTACTTGTGAGTGGAGGGACTGAGCTGAGAATCGAGGTGTCTCCTGTTCTGGGTGTTACTGGACCCGAACCTGCTGCTAGATAACATTTGAGAGTTCATTTATAACTTGTTTTATAACATGTTTTTTATATTGCTTAGTTTTTAGTTGTTAGTCACCTTGGTGGACATGATTTTGTTGAAAAGCAAAATATAAATTTCATAAAATAAATGAAACCTCAATGTTCAGAGGTTCCTAATTCTTTAGATAAATAATAAAAATAGGTATCATCGCCATAGCTTGCTTGTGAGTTTCCCAAATGACCTAGTTGATTTCTGTTGAACACAAAAGGGAAAAAAAATGGAAGAGCAGCATCTTTGTTTTGTTCTGCTTAGGGTTGCCAACAGACCTAGAGAAAAATGTCCTGCCTCTTTAAAAGAGGCTTAATGGGGTGTTATTTACCATGTAACATTATTTACTCCCATGCCATGAAAAGCTTCTGCTGTCCATTTCCCCAGATTAAGCTATTATTAAAGGGACATTTTTCTCCAGGCTGGTTGACAACTTTAGTTCTGCAAGATTGTTTTGATATTGTTAATAATACTTTTTTTGTGTGCATTTATATAGTTTGCAGTGCACACATACATCCTGCAGCGGATAAAATTCACATTATATTTTTAAAAACTGTTCTTTTCAGCTTTTCTTTCCTACTATGTTAACAACATTCAAACAGTTAACAATAGAGGGGGCACTCAAAAGTTCATTTATTCTTGTATATGAAGAGGAGGTTTTACTGTCGTACAGGCGGAAAGTTCACTGTTGTCAAAATGCCATCTTCTCCAAACAGTGGACTTTACCAGCTCCACATTCTGATTAGCTTTGAGATGTTCTGCCATTGGATTAATTTGATTGGCTGAACTCATTTAATGCTCTGTAAAAACAGAGAAAAGACTGCAGAAGTCTGCCCATCCATTTTGTTTTCAGTCTCCCAAGGTCCCCCCACCACTGCATTCCTTATTGAGGGGGGGGGGGGATGACAACAAGCAGAAGTCAACCCTAGAAATTCTGAGTAGCAGAGAGCAGCTCTCCTCAGTCCTGCCCTTTCAGCCTCTCAAACTGAAGGGGGTGTCAACAACGATAAGCAAGAGAGAAGACAATGGCTTCCACTGTGAGAGTTCAGGCTGGGACAGTTTGATCTCTCCCAGAGCTCTCTCGGCACTTGAAGATCACTGCTTTTGACACATTTCTCCAGCTGCTGAATGAGAGGATTTACTTGGGTGAAATTTAGGCCCGAGGGGGACGTGAAAATCATATTCATAATTTGAAGTGACATGTGATTCGGGATTAAAAAGCTGCCTGGCAGAGAAAAGAGCTGAGGTTATCCTTTTGAGCTTCGCTAATGCAGAAAACTGCCTTTTTAATCCTGTTTTTAAAAGGCCTAGAAGGTTTCCAGCTGGGGCAGTTGGAATCTAAAGAAGAGGTGGAGATGAGGAATCCCTTTTCATGTTTGAGGTGGGGAGAAAATCTACTGTAGTTTAAAAATATATATATATATATGGCAAGCAGCAGAGTATTAATTGAACATTCTGGATCTCACCCATCAATTCTTCTGTGTGGCACTTCGATGCACTTTCAATCAGAGAAGTGTTGGCACCTGGACAGGCTGTTGAGCTGCTGAAAGGAGAAATTAATAAGAAGAAAGCACAAAGACCCAAAAAGCTTACTGCTGCTTTTGTTGATAGAAATATTTCTATCTGGATATATAATTCAGTCTAAAAAAGAAATGGTATTGTGTGTTTTCCAGACCAGAATTCTTGTCACATTTGTTCTGTACTGCCTTGTAAGGAACAGTCATCTGTTTCTCATATACCTGTTTCAGTCTTCATGCAACGGGAGGCTTGGCTATTTAATTTTTATTTTAAATATGTGTGTATATTTTTACTCACAACCCTATAATAAGTGTGATCCTCTTTCTGGAAACATGCCCGGAGCCCCCTAGATGAGAGGTCATACTAGCTGCACATGTGTAGAAAGTTCTGCTAGCTTCTAGCTTCTGCTGACAAGCTTGAGAAGATTGAATGTGTAAGGTGAACAGGTGAACAGGTACCGTGCCTCACATTCATGAGGGGGAGGGGGAGGGGGAGGGGGAGGGGAGGGGGAGGGGGAGAAAGAAAGAAAGAAAGAAAGAAAGAAAGAAAGAAAGAAAGAAAGAAAGAAAGAAAGAAAGAAAGAAAGAAAGAAAGAAAGAAAGAAAGAAGTAATAAGGCAGGACAATGATGAAAAAGGGGGATGATGTAAATCCACTATCCAAACCATTGTTAAAAATGTTTATATAATGAGATACATGATTTTACATTGAAAAGAAAATAGGAAGTGGAATGTGAAATATGACAGATCCCAGATCTCATGAGTATTAAGGATAAGTGAAGTTCCCTTACTCTGTTCTACCAATGTTTCTTACACTGCCCCTTTATACCACTTCCTAGAATTTCCCCCTCCTTTGGTATTTTGGTCCCCCAAGATGTATCTGATTACTTATTGTACTTCAACACTCCATAAAATACCACATATGAGTTTGGCAGAATGACCGCTACAGACATACACAATTCCCTAAGGTTACGTTCATATGATATTTGCATGACCATCTATGGCCACTTGTTGAAAGAGTTGTGGTGATCTGGCCCATGCTCTGCAATGCTCTTTACATAGTGCTGACTATGAGCCAAACTACAAGTGACATCTTACACAGGTTGGACACTAGTTGGCTTCCCTCAAGTTTTGATGGGAAATGTAGGCATCCTGGTCTTGCAGCTGTAATGGAGAGCCAAGCTGTAAAACCAGCCAGATCACCACAACTCTTCCTCCTGAAAATAGGTATGAAAATAAGTAGCTAAGTATGTGGGGGAAAAAATCCTCTGCCAATCTGGTCACAATTTTTTAAACGAAATTGGTTGTCCCATGGTACATTATAAATCAAAAAGAGTCAGCATGAAAAGATATTTTATGTTTAAAAGAAAATATTTTTATTTTTTTCTATAAAGTATCACTTATTTGAAGTATTTGGATTTTAGAAGCAGCATAGTGAAATAACATCAAAACAAAATAATTTTACAATGAAACAAATAGTCTTTCTGAGCTGGTATTTCAAGTTCACATAACAATTTCATTTATTTGAAATCTCTCACCTCAATGTTTAGTTTATTTTAAAAAATCCACCCAAACGGCATCTTAAGTGATATATAATCTGAAACATGCATTCTGTTCAAAATGGCAATTTTGGTTTCAAATTTGTTTAGACTGATCTGGTTTGAAATCCCTTGCCCTGCCTTTTTCATTTTATATCAGATTTTTCTTCAGTTAACTTATAGATTCACGAAAAGGATAGAGACAATCATCAAGGAAAAGACAACTGGAAACCTGATCAGATGGGCATTTTGCTCGAATGAGCTCCAGTGGCACTCGTTGCATATCATGTGATCACTTTCCACGCATGTAAAGCATAGCTCTGTCTAAGGGTGAAGCTACAAGTGATGAATGACACTTGAACGGCAAGTGTATTTCTCCCTGTTCACTTGCGCTCCACTCAATCCACTTGCCGTTCAAGTGTCATTCGTCACTTGTAGCTTGGCCCTAAGATATGGTTAGGGGGATGTTTAGAAGGACCGTTGAGCTGAAGGTTCCTCCCAGGGTATCTGGGCAAATGTAGCCCTTGGTTCTTCCCAACTCTTTTAAGTGAAGCATTTGGAATACCTCTTTGCTGTGGTATCCTAAGCATAGTAATACCCTTCTAAGTAAGACAATAACTCTGCTTAGCATAGCATTTAACCACAACCACCACAAAAAACCTTAGTCTAAGCATACGTAACTGGAATGAATGCATATTATTTCCATTTATTTCGTCTTCCTCCCTTTGTCATCTCCAGGGCTTTTTTAAAGTGGGATCTCCCCAGACCTGAGATCCGGCACCTCAGGAAAAAAATCATGTGACTGGTGGCCCTGCCCCCAGTGCCCAGAGACCCATGGGCCGTCTCCCCAGGTGGAGCTTCTCCCGGGCCACCTGCTTCCCCGGCCTTTTCCCCAGCATTTCCCTCCCTCTTTCTTTCTCTTATTTCTTTTTCACATGCATAAGTGGGTGTCATCAAAATATTGATGGCAGCCAATACCAATGCCTCAGACAATCTAATTCAAAAGTTTTTTAATCAAATGGATTCTGGTTTTGGAAAAGGTATGACCAAACTTGCAATTTGCTGCTCACAAAGTAGATTTCTGGCTCACAACACTGCACTGCTTAGAGGGAGCATTGGGGAGGAGGGGAGGCAAGCGGGCCTGAATTGAGGGAGCACTCCAGGGAGGGTGGCTGCGCCTTGCATGATGACCTCACTTCTGGGAAGCAAGGTCACTTCCCAAAAGTGATGTCACTTCCTGGAAGTTACATCATCGTGTGTTTCCGGCGACACGTGTGATTATAAAGAGACCCACCATCTCTTTTCCCAGAAAAAAAGCCCCAGTTGTCTCCCTTGTATATATATAAATTTCCTCTGAGCAGGAACTTGACTTCTTGTATTCTGTAAAGTATATGGTATAATATCAATAATAATTTATACAGCAAAGCACACAAGTTCAAGAGAAATGCAATGGATTTCAACCCTTACATTTCCTTCTTAACATGTCAGAATGTTTAGTCCAATATGAAAGCTGTCTCTTTTGAGTATTATTTCAAAGAATGTCACTGGAAGGGCAATAGAAATAGCTAGAAGCGTGACATATAATACATTCCCTGTGAAAACCCAAACCAACTGACATCATCTTATACTCATAGAGGGGAGGAAAAAAAACAGACCAGCACATTTATAGGGCTTTCTAAACCAAACTAAAGCCCTGTTGTGCATGATCGGCATATAAGTATTATTGACATTTACAACAAAGCCTAAAATAATTCTGGACAAAAGCTTCTCTGAAAGAACCAAAAGAATTAAAGATATTATCACCATGTTATTATCAAGATAGTATTACCATCATCTACCTGGTCCTGTTAATTGGAGATAGCAGGAATCGATCTTGGAGCCTTCTGCATGCAAAGCAAACGCTCTGCCACTAACACTGGCAGCCCTTGGCTGGCAACCTCTGGGAGCTTTCGGGTGCAGGACTAGGTGGTATAAGGTGTTGCACAATACTATGATGTCACATCAGGTCACATAATGTGAGGTGACATGATGGGAAGTGACATCATATTGTCACCACACCATAGAGATTTGGGGACCTGCTAGAGCATTGTGGTGATGTGTGACACCATATCCAGTTATGCAACTGGAAGTGGCATTGCAGCATTGTCTCAATGGCACTTTTCCATCCACCATTTCACTCCTACTGCTGTACCAGCTGCTACTACCATAGCTAGAGACCTGGGAACCCTGTCTACCAATGAGTTCTCCCTAAAGTTCTTCCTAAAGGAACAAATGACAGTTACATATTTTGACTGAGCATTGCTTATATCATTGAAGCCTACATTTCTACCATTCATACCACATAAGCCACATACCATGCAAAACTACATGTACTAAAACTATGACGTATTGGCAGCTATAGCTAATAACCATACTCTGAGCCTAACCTACTTCACAGGGTTGTTGTGAGGATAAAATGAAGGAGAGATGACAGTGTAAGCCACATAGGAGAGAAAGTACATACATAATAAATCTAGCATCCTTCACAATCACTTAGATGTTTCCTCAAGAAGAAACTCAACCAAATTTTCATTACAATTTCACTTTAGGCCAAATTTTAGCGGCAGCTTTAAGGCCCAAACTATTGTTTTTATTTTATTTATTTTATTGCACTTCTATTCCGGTCTCCCTGCAATCAGGCTCAGGGTGGATCACATCAAAGTATAAAAACAAGCAAAATAGATAAAACAGTTCCAGCTCATAAATCTCAGCGACATCCATATTTCATAGTCCCTTAACAACCAAAACCCATGGGGCAGGGGGCGAGCTATTAGATATTATACACACCAGGGGACAATGTCCTCTTCCTGACAGAGGCCAGTTAAGGTGGGGAGGTCTGCTCACTTCAACCATCATATGCCTGGTAGAATATCTCTAGATAACTAGATGTTATCTTTGCATGGTTCCACATTTACAATTGCTGAGCTTATGGACAAGCAAGAATGGGCGACTTGCAGTGGACAAGGGGTGGGAAAAAAGAAAGAGTGCTTGACTGTTCTACGCCATTGCAGTTCTTGCCAACAAATGCCCTTTTTAAGGCTGTATGCATATACCAATTGCCTCCTCACTATTGTAATCATTCACCTCCTCGATTTTCTGGTTGAAACAGGAAAATCCAAGAGATAAATTATTATGATAGTGCAATATTCAATGATGTGTGGATCCTAGTTGTCCTCCAGACAGGTTCACTGCAATTTTCTGAGTCTGAGGGCCAAGCTACACATGACGAATGACACTTGAACAGCAAGTGTATTTCTCCCTGTTCACTTGCCCTCCACTCAATCCACTTGCCGTTCAAGTGTCATTCGTCATGTGTAGCTTGGCCCTGAGTAAAATAAAACACGTTACGTGTTGAGGTGCAACACTTACAGGAAGAAACAAGTGGGTAGAAGAAGGACTGCTCATCAGTTCTCTCCTGCAAGTGCCCTATTAGCAATATGAATACAATGTGGGGTTTAGGTGGAGTTTCATGTTTCTCTTAAAACATCAAGGTCTGCCCTTGACAAAACAGATCCTAAACCTATACAGGATAAAATCGACACTGCTGGGGGGGAGGGGGGAGTTCTAAAAAAAAACTCATGTGAAAAGAAATGATTTTATAGCTCTCTTGAAAGCCTGAAGGGACAGGCTCAGGGACAGGTCCCAACCAGCACACTCCTCCATAGTGTTGCGGTCACAACATCAGCAGACATGTTGCTGCTCCTCGATTTACCTCACCAATCATGCATGCTTTAAAGAGAGTGCTGAGCGAGCCCCCATCAACTGGTTTTAAAGGCCTGAAGGATTCGTGTGGGCAAAGACACATTATGGAAGGGGGGAAATGGAGAACTAGTCTAACAGAAATCCCTAAAATGAGAGAGAGAGAGACAGAGCGAGCATTGGCCACTAGGAAAATAAGAGCAAATGTGGTATCTAAGAAAGCATCGCATCATTCTGAGCAGTAAATCTGGGTCTTGCTTGTGATTTGAATAATTGTAATGTTGTCTGTTATTTTGGATTTTAAAAAATGTTATGGTTGTAAATTGCTATATATGTTTTGTTTTGTAAAGGCCAATGGCTATATAACAATAAATTTACTTATCTACATTATGGAAGGAGGGAAAGGAGAACTAGTCTAACTCAAATCCCTAAAATGAGAGAGAGAGAGAGAGAGAGAGAGAGAGAGAGAGAGATCTAGGCTACTGTTTCCTGCCCTTGTCAAATGTTCCATAGACTGGTGCGGGTTGCTGTCAACACACAGACCCCACAGAACTGTCAAATTCTCCAAACTTCAAAAAGAAGCTCACCGTTTGAGAGAGTGCAGAACCTTCAATAAAGAATTCAAATCCATTGTCTTACAATGTATACACAAAATGTGTGTGTTTGTGTGCGTATTGGGGGAGTTCAGGGGGGACATCCATCTTTCCAAAGTCCTCAGAGATGGAGAGAGAGGAAGAGGATAGGAAATGGAGAGAGGCAGCCTTGGCATAGAGATAGCAGACCATGGATTCCTGGCCTTGGTTAGTTCCTCTGTGCAGGGTGAAGACTTCCTATGCAAGAGTAAAAGCCCACACATAAACTGGGCAAAGGAGGAAGGAAGCTACAGATACACAGCAGAGGAAGGAGGAGGCCAAGGAGGAATGAGCTTAGTGGCTCTTGTGAGTTAGAGATGGAACTATGAGCCTAGCAGGAGAATGGACTGGGTCCATGCAACTAGCTGAAGTAAAAAGGACTCCTGTACGTCCTTCCTCACACTATACATTCTTGCTAGATTCTGTTGTAATGCCATCAGTGTCACTCAACTAGGTAGCCACTTGACATGTGGGAGAGCCTCAGATGACTCAGTCAGCTGAGAAATGCCATATGAGCTGTTTGAACAATGGTCTGGGATGTGTTAAATAAGCAAGACAAATAGATGAAATATTAGGGTAGATCTAACCATCTTTCAAGGAACATTCCTCCAGTCTAAGGTGCTTTCCTCCAACTTAAGTGGCTCAGGAACCATTTAACTTAGAGGAAATCTCCCCAGGCTTGAAGAAGGTTTCAGACTTTGCTAGAGTAGTGGTAGGATAGGGAATCCACCTGCTTGTTCTGAATGCTTTCTTGGGCCAACCAGAATGCCAAGACTGGTGCGGTAACTATGGAACCCTGTTTCCCATAGTGGCCAACCAGATGCTCCCAGAATACTTATAATCAGGAGCCCAGAGGCCAAAGCCACCTTCTGTTGTTGTTTCCCAGCAACTGCCACTAAGCATGGAAGCCTTATTTAGTCCCCGTGACTACTAACCACTGGTAGACCTAGCCTCCATTAATTCTGAGGCCCTTTGCCACACTTCTACATAGAAAGTGGTTAAGGCTTGTAAATTAGGTAGCACAGATTATATTTGCAGTCACAATTTGTGTCAGAAGGAGGTTGTCTGCTATACACATCTGGGTGTATATGTTATGTGCTGTCAAGTCACCTCCGACCTATGGCGACTGTATGAATGAAAGACCTCCAAAATGTAGGACAAATACTGCTGGGGATTAGGTGAGGACACCTCCAGCTATAAGGACTGCATGTATTTCAACTAGGGCTGCATCCACAGACCATTGAATATTGCACTATTGTTGTGCTATAGCAAAAAATCACCTCCTGGATTGGCTTTTCCACACCAGATAATTTAGTTGCAAATTATTGCTATTGTGCAAAGATAGTGCAATAGTCAATGATGTGTGGCTAATGCAGCCTAGGTATTGTTTATCTACAACACAATAGTATGCATGTAGTTTCCTGCTACTTGTATGGCTTTCTGAATCAGAATTTTGGTATTCAAAATAGACTAACCAACTTTACTGTAGCATAAGCTTTTGAGAACCACAGTTCTTTTCATCGGATGCATCCGAGATGCATCGAGAACTGTGGTTCTCAAAAGCTTGTGCTACAGTAAAGTTGGTTAGTCTTAAAGGTGCTACTGGACTCTTTACTATTTTGCTACTACAGACTAACACGACTAAACTCCTCTGAAGTTTGGTATTGGTGACATTCCCATATCTTAAGGCTTTGGACTTCATTTCCATAAAGAGCCCAGAAACAACGTTCAGCTAAAAATCAGCCATGAATCTGTGTTCTGCTTGGTTGAAGTTTATTGGTGGTTGACCTGCTTTTCCAGCAGCACTAAACTGCCAAAGTTAAAAGCCACAGAAGCAGGACTGCCAATCCCCAAATGTTCCAAAATCATAAGCCAGAGCCCTCGAAATCATGCCATCGGTTTATGATTCAAGGGATACCAAACTAGGCTGCATGGTTCAGTGTCCAGATCTCTTCTCACAGTGTGATGTAGTGGTGGATTAGGATATGGGAGACCCAGTTCTTCCTTGAAAGCTTGATAGGGACTTTCCAGGACTGGAGTTGCTGAGAGACATACACAGCTTTGTGTATGTAAGAACATTTAGTTGCCAAGTAAAAACCAGAATCATTGACTCGCTCCAGAAGCTATATCCTAGAATGTACTCTGTCTAATTTTTTGTGATTGACAATAGACAGGAGAAGAGAGTGAGGCATGATGTAGCTATGGCAGGAAAAAAAAACCCAGAGCAGATGGCTGTCCCCACAGTGGTCGTTTGCCCACTAATCTACTCACTTGCCCACTGATGCTGCTTAATATGGTGGTAAAAAGTGGGGGTGGGAGTGGATTGTCAAGACCTGGAAGTGATGGGTGATGCTCTAGGATTCCCCTAAATCCTCTACAGTCTTTACTTCCTGGTTTGGACACACACACACCCCAATTGATCTCAGTAGGCCTGGCAATCCCAGCCACTGCAAGGAATACACATAGAGGAACAAATCAATCAACAATGTCATCAGGGACAAAGTTTGGGATGGAAGTCTAGAGGGTGGAAGTCCAGGGGGTTCAGCTGGGGAGAGAGAAACTAGCTGTAGTCCCACAAGATGGTTAAGCCCACAGTCCAACTGTATCACTGAGAGCAATGGGATCTCCCAAAGGGATATCTATATTGTTGGGTATTAAATTGGCTTTAAAACTATTTTTCCCAGGGAACCCTGAGAATTGTAGAGAGGAGACAGGTAAAGGTTTGATTCTCACATAACCAGATTTCCCAAGAATCTTTGAGGGAACAGTCATAGTTAAACAAGCATAAAAACTGTTCTACTTTCCTGTCTACATATATGCTCTGTTGTAGTTCTTGGTGGTAGTTTATAGCAAAACTCATGTGGCACCTTAAAGACTGACAAATTCTATAAGAAAATTTTGTGTAGGCTACTTAACATATTTGATGTAGTAGAGGTTCTCATACAACAATACATAAATTAGTTTTTAAAATAAACTGAGGATAGTTTCTTCTTTCACAAGGTGCTGTATTATTTGAGAAATAATAGTGTACCCTAAAATAAGAGAGCCCTCACTGCCTGTGGTACAATATGATTGTTTGACTTGGCACATGAGACAGAGCACTTGTCAAACATGTACTGAACTATCTCTCTGAGTGAAAGCTGCTCAGTAGAAGTTAGGTCTCAACCAAAAGCCAACTTCTCTGCAGCTCAGTCTCATCCAGTGTTCTCCCCCCACGCCTACCCCTTAAATACTGCCTGAACCTGTTTTACCAGGATAGGCTACTTTGTTTCGCTCTTCTTAATCTCCAAGCAGACTCTATTCCACATGTTTTTGTTTGCTTAAGGCCTCAGGCAGACATAATTACCAAATTTAGGGAAAAATCTGAAATGACCCCAAAGGTCTTACTCAAACAGAAATCATTTGTCATAATGAGCCTGCCCATCACCTTCTGACCTCTGAAGCTCAATTAATTTCACATGGGAAAAGTGCTCACAGCCTCTAACCTCTCCTTCTTAAGAAATTCCCATTAGCTGGAATGAAGGGGGTAGGGGAAACCTGTCTCCCACCACTTGGAAACTGAATCAAGGTATTGCTTTGCAAAGGATGTAGTAAGGAAATAGATCACTTCTATTTTCTTCTCATCTTTTAAATATCCCTAAGCACTCAGAAATAAGTCCTAAGTAGCCCTAAATGAAAGGGAGTCCTAAAACAAGAGCAGTTTCTGTATAGTAACCTCATACTGTTATCATAAGAAAAGGTTTCTACATCTGGAAGTTGAAAAGCATACAATAACTATTAACACTACAAACACATTTATTGGGGAGGAATCAAAATGTTTTTTTTTTCCCTCAAGGAAACAACTCTGTTATGAGGAAATCCTTTGCCTTTGCATTCCTATCATAAGATTCTAATCACTGAGAAAGTGCAGTTTTCTGCTAGATAGAGTACCAACCAGCATGATATGCTATGTGGAATATGGAGCAATGAGAGTCACTGAATAGTGCCTGAGGTTTCATGCTTGCTCTCCAGTTTGGCTCCATGTTTCTTTCTTTAGAGGCACAAAACATATCATATGACCATAAGAAGACCCTTGACGAATCAAATCATGGATCATTGTAGTTCAGTATCCTACTTATCTCAGTAGCCAAACATAGGCCACCAGGAAGTCTACTAGTAAGGAATGCAGGCAAAAGTCATCATCTGTTCTTCCCTTGTCCCACCCTATGAAACTGGTATACTGTGTTTGGAAATGATCTTGGTGGATCATGGTTGACAGACCTAACCTTCATGAATTTGTCTAATTACTTTGATCACTTTGGTTTCCCCGTTTTGTTCTTTCTTCAGTTCTACAATATCCTTTTTGAGATGAGGCTCCCAGAGCTGTATACACCAGCACTAGTATAAACGTTGCCTTAGGATTTACGTAAAAGCATTAGGGCCATCTTAATTCCAGTTCCTTTCTAAATGAATCAGAATATAAAGAAGAACATCAAAGGCTGTCATCAATCTGGGAGAACAAATGTGGCCGATGGAAGTGTAAAATGAGGTTCACAGGGGCAAAAATGGACCATCTTCATGTGTACACTGGTGTGGTTGGAACGGGTGGTGACAAAGGCGGAAAGATATGTTGGAGTCATGGGGGATAGTTCAATGAAAGTGTCAACTTTAGTGTTTGGTGATGTTGAGAAATTCTATCCAAGGGATTTTTTTAAAGGAACTGAAATTAAGGTGGCCATAATGCTTTTATATAAACCATGAGGCAGCATTTATATTAGTATTGGCGTACTAGTGTTGGAGTTTTTGCCAGTCTGAACAATTTGTTGTGATTGCTCATTTGGCTACCTCAATGCATATTCTAGCTTCCAAATAATGTATCAACAAGTTAAGCAGCACCAGCCCATATAACACAGGTAGTTTTTTTGTAAGTATATCAAAGACAAACATCAGAAGTTTTATTCTCCATTACAGAAATGAATTTTAACTTCCTCATTTTTTCTCTCTTTCAATGGAAACAATGAGGCCTGTTGAGTCCTCACAATTTTCATGAGTCAGCCATACATAAGGGGAGCTCACACTGTGTGAAATCCTCTTGATACATATGACCATCAGTTTGTGTGTACAGGACAACATGCATATTTTCTAGCTTCCATGTACCTTATTAGCAACCCAGATTTTGTAGGGTATATGCTTCTGTATATACAACCAGAAAATTTGTGTGTTTCCCTATTTATACATAACTGTAATCATGCTTATTGGAAGGACTGAGAGTAGTAAAATCTCCTGTTATGGAAGGTTGGAGCATCAAAATCATAATGATTGAACTAGGTTAGTTTTCTGATCCCTTGTAGAAAGGTTATGCCCTTTCTTTGCAGGACATTTACCCCCTCGCTGCCTCCAAATCAATATTTCTGAATCAGATCTTGTGGCACCATCCTTAAAAGGCTAAACACTTGGGACTGTTGTGTGAATTCCAGCAGCCTGTAGAGAGTACCTCCTGTAGGTCTTTTTCTTAAAAAAAACAATGCATACCTGCCAGGTAGTGAAAAAATCAGGATAATTAATCACATGTGGCATGTTTATCTTGCTCTGTAGGTGATGACAGTTATGCCTGAAAGCACCCGAACAAGCCAAAGCTCTTCCTCTCTTTACTTCTACAACATCTTGGTGTGAAACAGGATCAGTGTTTATCTGTATACACAGAAAAGTGCTCTAGTTATGTCTCTGCAAATATTACTCACTTTATATGGGATGTGTGATCTGGCTAGTAGCCGATTGCATTAAAATGAAATGCAGAGTCAGGATAATCCGTTATCCTGGCCAATTTAATTTTTGCATTAAACTATTAAGTCTGTCTATGCGTTTGTAGGAAATAGTGATGCTGTCCTGGAGAATCCAAGTGGGCCTTTCCTGTAAACATAGAGCCAAGCTACAAGTGACGAATTACACTTGCCTGGCAAGTGAACAGACTCAGGGCCAAGCTACACATGACGAATGACACTTGAATGGCAAGTGTATTTCTCCCTGTTCACTTGCCCTTCACTCAATCCACTTGCCGTTCAAGTGTCATTCGTCATGTGTAGCTTGGCCCTCACGTGTATTCCTCCCTGTTCACTTGCCATTCACTTGTGCTCCACTTGATCAAGTGGAGAGCAAGTGAATGGCAAGTGAACAGAGAGGAATACACGTGACTCTGTTCACTTGCCAGGCAAGTGTCATTCGTCACTTGTAGCTTGGCTCTCAGATTTTGGTCACCTTCCAGTTGTAAGTGGAATACCTATAAATTTGCAGGGTCACAGATGATAGCTGTGTACTGAGATGCAGCAGGATCATGTATAAGTTCCTCCTAGACTGTATAAATGGTGTGTGTGTCCTTCACTGCAAGGCGATCTAGAACTTTATGGGGTGAATCTTAGTATGCTGAAGAAAAATAAAGAAAGGATTCCCTCAACATAAGGAAGGTTTGTGGGTGCAGCAGATAAACCTGACAATAGGGGAGAGAGGAGAGTGACAGCAGCTCTCCCAGTTTCCAAGCAGCTTTTACATTTATGTGGTTCATGACATGCTATGCCAGGTGGGCACAGTCAAATTTAATCCGAACAAATTTACAATGGGGTTGGATGGAAGATCTGCAGAACTGGTGAGTGTGGAGGGGGTAGTGTATGGATGTGTTTATGTACACCATCCAACATTTTACTAATGAAAATAGGAATTCTCCTTGTATTCTGGGAGATCTTCATGCCCCACCTGGAGGTTGGCAAGCCTAGCTGTATGCTGCTAGTCTCCCCCTGCTGTTCGTTGTATTGCTCTGTCTATCCTGCAGGGGGTTGTGAAGCAAGATACACTTTTATTTATATTTTCTTTAAACATTCATATCTCACCTTTCCAGGCTAACATTCAAGACAGCTAATAAATAGCCCCTGAACAGATTTATTAAAAAATGATAAATGTGTACAATACGGCATCAACTTAAGTACTGAAAAAGAGCAGTGTAACAAACTATAAAAACAGGCAAAACCATAACAAAAAATATGAGGATAGTTGGGTAGCAGTGTACGTCTGCAACAGAACAGCAGTATTTGAGTCCTGTGGCACCTTAGAGACCAACAAAATGTTCAGGGTATGAGAAATATGAGAAAACTAACCTCACCAGTTAAGCCAGCAGTCAGCCTTGTGCAAAAGTGCAACTTTCTGTACCTTCCTAAAAACTGTTGAAGGTGCCTTTCTCACCTCTTGAGGGAGGCCATTTCACACAGTTGGGACAGCTACCGAAAAGGCTCAAGAGTGAACAATAAACATATGTACCCTCTTGTGGGGAAGGGCCACAAGCAACATTTGCTGTGAGAAACGCAACCAACAGTTGCATTCATGCAGGGCAGTCCTTGAGATATGCAGGCCCCAGGTTGTAACAGGTTTTGAAGGTAAGAAACAGCATCTCGAATGGAACCCAGAAGCATGTAGATAACTACTCTGTTTTAGAACCAGTGTGATGGCTTCATAGAAGCCTGAATAGCCTCTCCATTAGCAGCTCTTTCTAACCCCAGCAAAATTTATTCCTGGGGTGGTGGGACCCCCATGAATGCAAGTTAAGAGATTGCAAAGGGGAAGGGAAAGGGGGTGAAACTGCTCTCGCTTCCCTCTTCCATGTGCAGAACTGTGTTGATGAAAGAGGCAGAAAGAATGATTTCATCCCCTTTGCCCCACTGCAGCTTCTCAGTCCACATGGCAATTCATCCACACAGGTCCTGTCACCCTAGAAATAATCTTTCCTGGCATCAGAAAAGACTACTGGGGTGAGGTAAAAGGAAAGTGGCAAAAGTTCCATGGCCATCTGTGGATTAGGATCTGGAAGACCCAGGTCTGAATCCCTATTCTGCCATGGAAGCTTACTGGCCCACTCACACACTCTCAACCAAACATACCTCACGGGTTTGTTGTGAGGATAAAATGGTGGAGAGGAAAACAAGGTAAGCCGTTTTGGGAAATAAGCAGAGAATAAATGAAGTCAATAAATCAATTCTACTGATGGATTGAGGGATCCAACACCCTAATTGTACACTTAGAAGTACTTGTGAATTACAATTCTCACTTAATTCAAAAACAGATACAGAAAAGGTGGAGGCAATCTACACTTTACACCCTTGAGCCATTCTGATTTTGCATGCAGCTAGAGAAGTAGGGAATATTTAATCCACACCAAGTGATCTTCCATGTATTTCCCATCCAAAGGGGTTCGTTCTTACAAGGGAACAGCACAGCAGTGACAAGTAGATGATGCCACTTTTTTCTACCATTTTTTGTGCTCTTAGCAGCTGTATGATAAATTGTTCAAATGAAGCTTTCCACATCACTGTAGCACCCATACCTAGAACAGCTGCATCAATGCAACTTCTGCGTGTTGTTCAGCTGTTTAGGGCACAGGATCCTGGGAGACTAGAAGCTGGAAACCCCACAGGTACTTGTGTATTAGTTTCTAATACATGTGTTCATGTAGAAGTTCATGTTTGGGAGATATTTGGTGCGTGTATGCATGAAAGGGTGTCACCTGAATCTCTTCTCCTCATTTGATGCAGGAAGCCAATTATTATTTGTCCAGTAGATTCGAGACTTGTACACAAGATTTTCAAGACCATCAGATATCACAGACAGCATTAACCAAAGAATTTTTTTTAAAAAATCATGTTTGCAGTATGGGTGTTTTGCTCCACAAATATAGTAGATTCTTTCTACGGAAAAAAAATCCCTCCAGGTCAAATTATTACCAAGTATAACAGATGAGGACTAAGATCAGTCTATGCTTACATTGCATGATGCATGACTATCTATATGTGGAAGGATCATCCGGTTCTCTTTTTCTTCCATCATTCTTATCTTCTTAAAAAACATCTACCTATTGATATCTTTCCCCCCTGATGAAATAACTTGTCAAATTGTATATTCAAAATCTGACAGCATTCAGACCCACCTATTCCCTGTAACCAACCAAAGTACCTTTTTTTATTCTGAAAGAACATGGAAGATTAAAATAATATACATCGTGTATGTATATATAATACATGATTTCTGATCACTTCTGACATTAATCTTCACTCAATAAGATGGAGAGATAAGTCACTCAAGATCTCTCCCCTCCATGCTCAGTTATGAATGTAAATGACATCATGGCAATACTCTTTGTAATGAAATACTGTGAAACTCTAGCTCCAAAGCCATGTGTACTGTTCATTTCCACTCCTCCCTCATCTACAATGTGTTCTTCTACATGTGTGTTTTGAAGCGCTGCCCTTACTGAAATGCAGTTTGCAATAAAGAGTAGAAAAAGAAATAGGGCATTAAGTTTAAAACTATATAAGTTGGTACCTGTGGATCTTGGTAATGCAGCTTTGCGGAACGCATAATTAAAAGGATCAACATCCACACAAGAAACAATTATTCTATAAATTCTGCTTTAGTAAGCCAAAATCTAAAGTTGCAATATTTTATTTATTTATTTATTTATTTATTTATTTATTTATTTATTTATTTATTTATTTATTTATTAAGCTTCTATCCCATCCTCCCCACAAGCGGGCTCAGGGCAGGTTACAACAGTAAAACATAATTTACATTAAAAACTTCAATAAAACCACAGAATTAAAACCACCCCCAGACAGCAACCTTATACCCCATCCCTGCCTACAATGCACAAAGGGGTGGGCAAAAAGAGGGGAAACAGGTGTTTTAGTCAGCTGTAACTCATATGGGGGGCCAAATGATCATATGGCCCCCTGATAGGAGGCCGGTTGGGAGGTTTTCTGATGACTGTCGGATCGGCCTCAAACATATGCCTGGCAGAACATCTCAGTCTTTCAGGCCTGCTGGAATGATAGAAGATCCTGGCGGGCCCACACGTCCTCTGATAGTGAGTTCCACCAGGCTGGAGCCAGGACCGAAAAGGTAAAAACTGCTTAAATGGTATGCATTGATTTAAACGATTAGATTGTATGCATTAAATGGTATGCACTGATTTAAATTTATGTAATCTCATGGAGCTAATGTTGCAATTCGATGCACACTTAAGAGAAAGCCCCTCTGAAATCTGATTTCTGAGTATAAATGGATAGGGGTAGGCTTCACGTGTGTTTTTAAGTGACAATGTGATGTAGTGAAGACTACTAGACTTGACCTCCAAGGTCCTGGGTCCATTTTTCAACATTCAACAGCTCAACAGTAGCATTCAGGTGTCAAAAATCGATCCATGCACACAGCATTGGGCTTCACAAAAGTGGTTCATCATCATGTTGCAACATAGCTGCAAATTGCCATAATATAACAATGACCGTGGGATGGGAAACAGTTATGAGAACTGGGTCCTTTTCTGGCCTATCTGTAAAATGAAAAAGAGTTGTGGCCTATAGCTAGGGTTGCCAATTCTGGATCAGGAAATTCCTGGGGATTTGAGAGTGGAGCCTGGGGAGGGCAGTGTTTGGAGAGGGGAGGGACCTCAATGGGGCATAATGTGTGGGAGTCCACACTCTGAAGCAGCCAGTTTCTCGAGGGAGAAGCAGCGGTTCCTATGCTTTCTCCAGGCCTCATCTGGAGATTAGCAACCCTACCTACAATGCATGAGTGTGAGAGTTAGTGAGTTAAAAATAGTTCTGTGGAACAGAAAATCCTATAACATGAAGTGTCACTGAAAAGATTAACAATAATGTGGTTTAAATAACTCTTTGCCCATTTATAGCTTGCACAATCCAGGAATAAAAGTCAATCTGTGAGAATCTGATGTCTCTTCTATATGAGGGATGTTTTGACAATGTAGGTAAAATAGTGTTGCTACATTTTGCCAGGTGGCTGAGTCTGAAAACAATTAGATTCTAAACTAGCAAAGACCTTGCCCAATGCAGGATTACTTTTACAATGAACTGCACAATGAGACACCTGAGAGACATGTCTTGAGTTGAATTCCCAGCTGTGTTCACTAAGTACAAATTAAGGTCACATTTGTGTGGCATATATTAGAAATTAGAATAGCAGGATAGTTTAAGTACTCATCATAGAGCTAGTTCAGTTCAAAACCACAAAAGAACAGCTTCTTACCCTTCTTTAGAGAAAACATATTGTTGCCTTTCTACAAGGTTAAGAAAAAGACTAAGGCCTTCTGGTCTAGAATAGAGATGGGCACAAACAGCAATACGAACTAAAAAAACCCCACAAACAGCCCAATCTGCTGTTCGCGAACAAGCTGTTTGTGAGGCCCCATTCTAAACAAACAAGAGGTCGTTGGAAGCCTCATTTGTCGCCGTTCGTTGCTGTTCGTCAAGCCAGACAGTCTGGCACCTGCAATCAATTCCCTTGGCAACTTAGGCAGGGATTGTCTGAACTCTGTCTGAACTCCTGCTGTTGCCCTGGAAACCCCAATCTAAGCCCAATTTAGCTTGAGAGGCAGGTCTCCCTTCCAAGTGTGGACTGGAGCTCCAAATTTGTTACATGACGAAAAGACCGGGGGGGGGGGCTCCCAGCTCTGGCTTTCAGAGAGTGACAGCTGCTGTTAGAGAGACAGGGTGAGTTGCATTGGAGCTTGAACTTTCTTTGTGTGTGGTGGGATAGGGATCTACCCCTTCAGGTTCCAGGGCTGCTGCCAGGCTCTGGAGCCAAGCTATTATTTATTATTGGTACCTTTCCTGCTCCCTGCTCAGCCAGGGTTTCTGGGAGTGGTGCAGTAGGGATCTTGATGGCTGGCGGAGAGCCTGCTGGCTCCCACAAACAATGAACATGTTCATGAACAGAATTGTGTTAGTTGTTCATGGATGGCAACGAACAACAAACACCGTTTGCCCGGAAAACCCACAACAACCAACAAACACCGTGTTCATTTTTTTTTTCTGTTCGTGCCCATGTCTAGACTAGAACACATTTTTATCAGTGGAACCTGGCTGAAGTCGGATATACTTTGCCAAAAGATGAATTGAGCCTATCAGAATAAGGAAGGGAGTAAACCTCTCTCTCTTGTAGTGGGAGACACAAGGTAGTCATGGCTGCTCCTATTAGTTCATTTTCTGTTCCTGATCTCCACACTCCCTCATCTGTTACAAAGCACACCTGAAAACTGCCTTGTCATAACAGGAGAGCGTAACTGGACCAGAGAGTGAACAGGAAGGAGAGTCTGGAGTAACTCCAAATTCTATTTTGTGTTTTGTTAAGGCTCAAAGTTAAGGCTCAGTTTACAAGATACATATGCATGATCACAAGAGGATAGTTTAGGTGAGTAGCCACGTTGGTCTGCAGTAGAACAGCAGGATTTGTGTCCAGTGGCACCTTAGAAACCAACAAGATTGTCAGAGTATAAGCTTTTGAGAGACAGACCTCCCTTCTTCAGGGCTCCCTGGTTTCTGAAGAAGAGAGCTCTGACCCTTGAAAGCTTACACTCTGGCAATCTTGTTGGTCCCTAAGGTGCCACCGTACTCAAATCTTGAGGATCACAAGATGTAGTTGCTATGTTTCTTGGTTGTGGCATTATTGCTCCAACTTGCCATTGTGCATGTTAATGAATGGTCAAGCATCCTAGAAATGAGGAAGGGCTGTGGGTCATTGGTAGAGCACCTACTTTGCATGCATAAAGTTCCAGGTTCAATCTCTGGCATCTCCAGCAGTAGGTCATGTGAAAGACCTCTACCTGAAACCCGAGTGAGCTGCTGCCAGTCAGAACAGAGAAAGCCGGATAGACCAATGATTTGACTCCATATAAGACAGCTTCATGTATCCAACTAAATGGATGTGAAATTTTGAAAATTTCTAAGCGGCTGTCCTCCAGTACCAAAGAGAGTACAGTACAGAGAGTCCCACCTAATCACCACTGGCATACTGTATCAGCCTCAGCAATCTCTCCCTTATTTGATAATTATAACCTTCTATAGACTGTAGAACTAAATGGTAGAATAACGCTGAAGAACACCACCAACCTCCAGCTAATAGATCTAAATGTCATTGAAGAGGGGTGTGGCACAGTAAGCCACAAACAGAAGAATAGTAATCTCTGTACTTAAAACAAACACTCATAGTACAGATGAACCCTTTGATATGTTAATGTAATTGTCACACATTTTCTTGTGAAGAAAGAATGAAAAGGTAGAAACAATGGCTAGAAGTTTAAAATATTAGAGCTGAATAACCTCTATAGTGATTTACTTTATACTAGAGCCGAAGCTCTCTCTTTCGAGTTAAGTGGGGGTGACTAATCCCCGATGGCTCGTCCATCAAGTCGTCTCAAGGTGACAGCGACATGACTCTTGGCCAGGCCAGATGACTTAGCAACCGGACCAAGGAGGTAATCATTACGAGATCCCTCTGTTGGGTGCAACCCAGTGAAAATATTTTTACAGGTGAATACCACAACCAGGGAACAAATGTGCGGTTGGGTAGGGAAAGGAGAGAACCAAGGAAAAAACGGTTAAAAGCCGACGTGAAAATGGACGCTCTATATCCGGTAAGGCACACCCAACAGGGTGGATCTCGAGACCAGTCCAAGTCATTCATTCTCCTCCTCCAGTTGCTACTGCAGGTGCAGAAACAATCCTTCCACCAACAAAGACTCCCTAGGCGAACAGATGGCATCCTCCTCATGCTCCACCTAGGTCTTGTGCATGGCACACCTTTCAGCACTTCAGGCTTACATCACTCCCACTGATGCGTTCCCCGAACGATGGCTCTCACCCAGCAATTCGGTTCACCGCCTTCGGTGCGCCTCCAGAAGCTGCTACACAGTTCTCCCACTACTATGTGCAAGCAACCTTCGGCCTTCCACACCAACAACAATCCAAACCGGCACAATCTCACCGAGGTAGATTGTGCCACCATCCTGGTCAAAATCAGCTTGAGGGCTCCTCCCTCTCGGCATCATACGTAACAATCCGGTGGAGCGCCGGGGCAGAGCCGCGCCAGCGTGTCACGTCCATGGTTGGTCAAATCCGATCTGGGCTCCGGCGCCTGGATCCGGTCTTGCCAGCAGGGTAAGCCCAAGGAGTGGCCCCCTCATTTAATTACCTCATTTCTACCCCACCTTTCTTCCCTATGAGGACCAAAAGTAGCTTATATCCTTCTCTCCTCCATTTTATCCTCACAACAACCTTGTAAAGTAGGTTAGGCTGAGAGTCCATGATTGACTCGAGGTCACTCAGTAGCTTCCATGACAGAGTAGGGATTTGAACCCGGGTCTCCCAGATCCTAATCCAGCACTCTAACCACTACATCACGTTGGCTGTGTCACTGGCTCTTAGTAAATCGTTATTTGTACACACAATGATCTCCTTTTTATAAATGCTAACATTGCTAAGACAAGTAGGTATGCTATGATTTTTTTCCATGAAAATATTTGACCGTTGAATATAACATATTGAAAGGTGTCAGTCAGATGTGGGCTGAACATTCACCCTGTTCAGTTCATGTTCATGCCCAATACTTGCTGTTGCTGAACAAATGTGCATCAGTTTTTTTTCAAAATTGCACAGGTGCAAAGACAATGCCTATTCAAACCAATCGGAAGCCAATGGCATCATTAAGGACTATTCAGATGGACACTAAAGGGTAGGATTTTAGGAAAACATAGCATTAATTTATGACCGATTTATATAATTTGTGATTGATTTGTCTTTTAAAACAATTGCCTGCTGCTTGAAGCAGTTGTGCAGCAAGGATAGGAGTGACAGCAGAACTCGATCAGGATGTATGAAAATATGCATGTGTGAAGAAATCAAACCTGTCCTAGAGTTAGCCAGTGGAAGCAAGTTAACACACCTAGTGTTAACCAGTCCTGGAGCTTTTGCCTGGGATGTTAACTGTTCCAGAAACATTTCCCCTCTGACATGAGCCCTTGCATGGTTTTAAACTACCAATGAAATAGTGGAGTTACCCTGGGATAGCCTTAGGACACATGCCAACAGAGACTTCCAATGTTGCCAATCAAATGCCTTTGACCGAACACGTAGGAAGTGATCTCCTAATAAAGGGAGAGGGGTACCATATGGGCTTGTACAATATTACTTCATAGGGTCTGTGCCGCGGCTGCTGTTCCTAGAGAGAATCACTCTTCTGATCAGCAGAGAGAGTGTCAGGCTTGCAGATATTGAATCTACTAATCCTATAAAAATAATATATATGTGGATATCCCCACATATCTTGTGGTAAAAAAGACCCAGGTCCATATTGCACCCAGAGGTTCATATAACATGAGATGAAAATCTTTTTCCTTCTTACCATGCCTAAAATATACAGCCATTATACAGTAATAAATAATCAGTTGTGAAGGGTGCATTTATTCCGAACTGCTGCAATTTATAGTGTTGTATTGTCATTTTCCCTTTCTTTTCCCTGGACATTTATTTCCCCCTCCCCCTGTGTATAACCCTAGTAGTGCTGATCTGGCCCAGCAGTCTGAATGCAAGAGACAGATTAAATGTACAATATGTACATTTTCAATTCCTAAATGTGACTCGCTCAGCCTTGACATTCAGTGTAGCAACTCACTCTAATGATAGAGGTACTTACTATATTGCATTGGGCATTATCCCACAGTACATTAATACACAGTCTAAAGCCACACTAGTTAAAAAATAAAATCCGAAAGTATTTATTGAAGCAAGCATTGCCTGAGGCTTCTATCTCCTTTGCCTCCTTTGTCCCTATCTCTCATATACGTAACTGAAAATTATGGCCAGCATTTGTCAATGACCCTTTTAGAGTGGACAATGAAGAGCCCCGTCCTTTCTCTGACAAACAGAGAGCAATGGATCTACCATGTGGACTGACCCCCAAGTGAGGTCACTTTTGACACTTTAGGCAAAGATTGATTGCAGATAGCAGGTGACACTCTTTTGGTTGCCTTCCTCTGGGACTTGGTCAAACACTCTATGCTTCAGGCAAGTTGTGGAGACAGGAAGAGAACCGTGCAATCTTATGCAGTGTTCCTCCAGTCTAAGCCTCTAGATTTTAGTTGCCAGCTGTAATACTTTATCCTGTGGTGCTGAAGATTATTCTCTGATAAAACTGGCTGAAAATAGAGGACAAGATAGACTGCACAGCAATGATTTACCCCTTCCTGTGCATTACACATGGGCAGCCTTCCCATGAGCATCATTTATGCTCAGGAGGGCTGCTGATAAGAGAAGAGAATAGGCAGGCATGTGCACCAAAAACATCTAGTTGATCCAGAGCTAGGTTTCAGGGGTATCCAGAAAAAAATAGTACTTCTGTAATCCAGGTAAATTTCTCTTTTGGTTAGAGAATCTCAGATTTATCTGGCTATTCTTCCTTATGGGGGAAACTATCCAGGGTGGCTGGGGGGCATTTTTCAAGTGAACTCTACCAAATTTTCGTGGAACTTATTTCTGATGATCCACTAAAGAACCCCCCCACCCCCACCCCAAGTTTCAGGAAGATTGGAGCCAAGGATCTAAGTCTCACTCCCAATAGAACCAAGCTACAGCAAGGGAATCAATTCCAAACTAGAGAATCCCAATGGCAAACCAGATAATCCCAATGTCAAACAAGAGAAACCCAATGTTAAATTGGAGAATCCCTAACTGAAGCAAAGGGAGGTAGAGCTGAACAGATTTTTAGAGTTTAAAAGGTGACTGGTAGTGTCTTTAAGGGCTGTTTTGGAGCTCCTGTGGGAGTGGAGGGGCGGGATGGAAAGCCACTCTGCCTGCTGCCTCCTGCTTCCTGCTGGCCTCATACTGCTCTCCTGCTGCAGTGTGAAGCTCACCTCCACATTGCACCACTGGCCATTGTTCCGTCCTTCACCAGCTTTGTGCTGCTCTCCTACTGTGGTGCAAAGCTTGCCTCCACATTGTGCCACTGCCTTTTTGCTCACTGCTGCTCCATCTATTCTGGCTGGCTGCTTTCCTTTTCTGCAAGGTGAGAGCCATGCAGCCAAATAATCTGTCCCATCAGAGTTTGGCTCTACAGATCCAATCCAGGATTCTCCAATATGATTCAGCATAACTGGATTATGCAAGATGGGTCCAGCTATTTAGCCAGTTCACAAATCCTAGATTGCACAGCCCTAGGGATTACCATGACAGAGGTAAAGATACAGAAGAGGATTGAATCGGCCTCCAGATGTCCATACATAGCAAATTGCTATCTATTTAGATTTAAAAGCCTGTGCATCTTTCTGTCTTCTTTATTCTGGCATGATTGTAAATAGATCTAACATGAGATTTTCATATATTGGATCTGACACATGATATTTCCACAAAATTTCAATGTTTGGGAGATTTTTACTAAATCGGATTCTGTCATCATGACCCGTCACTTCCACATGGTGTGGGGAATGATATCATTTCCCGAGCAAAGTTGGAACATTCCCATACAGTCCAGAGTTTCCAGCCCCATTCCTGTACCTTTCACCCCCACTGGCCAGGTGAGAGGTAGAGGGAGGCAGAGGCTGGAAGAGCAGGATCCCCAACCCCCAATGGGGTGCTGGTAATCCTGTGCAGCACACTGGGCTGATATTTTCATTGAGCTGTTCACTATTACCTCAAGATCCCTTTTCTTCTCAGTCTCAGCAGGTTCAGACCCCCAGTTCCAAATCATTTATGAACAAATTAAATAGCACTGTCCACGATACCAATCCCTTTACAGCCCTGCTGCTCACTTCCCTCCATTATGAGAACTGTCCATTTATTCCTACACTATGCTTCCTGTCTTTTAACCAAATCTTAATCCATAAGAGGACTTGTCCTAAATTTACATAGGATTCTTCAGTGAGGTAGCTTGTCAAAAGACCTTTGAAAGTCCAAGTATATAATCTCTACTGGGTCACTGTTATATACATATATGTTCTCATTCTCAAAGAATTTCAAAAGGTTGGTGAGATAGGAGTTCCCTTTGCAGAAACCGTGTTTCTCTATACCAAAATCCTCTGATTTGTCACTTCTCTATGGTATGACATGAGTTCCTCTCTAAGCTTTAGAAGAAGTTAGCCATGGATTACGTTGCAAATCAGGGATCTGTTCACTCTTCATATTGTAAGATTTTGTTCTGGGCATCGATCCAACTCTTGTAACTTATCTCCAAGAATGGAATGGCAAGAACATATCTGAGAAAAACATGTTTTGCAAATATGAAAACGAAGCAATCATCAGGCCTACTTCCTTTGTTCAACCAATGTTTGTTTCAGGCCAGGGTCTGCATCATGCCTGTCTCTCTTTCAGCCAGGCATGTCCCATTCAGTAGCCAGGGTGACAACTGCTAAGAGGGCAGCAGCTATGATTCCTCCTTGTTGTCTTCAGCTGGCCACAATTATACCCAATCTGGCAGGGTGAAGATGGGTGCTATCAGGGACGTCCAAACAGTTTTTGGTGTCCTAGGCGAATGATTCCCCCCCCCCGCTGCTTTCATACTGCAGGGAAGCCTCTTCTACTTAGGCTACCCATGCAGGAGCTGGGGCTTGTCACAGTTCCTTGCCTTCTGATCCCACCCTGGGCCTGGTGACACGGAATACTGAGCACTGTGGCCCATTCAGTGGTGCTGCAGAAAGGCTGGCTAGTCACCTTTCCAGCTCTGGGACAGACTGGAACTCTAGGTGATTGCCAGGGTATGCCTAGTAGATGCATAGGCTCTGGAGGCCACCATGTGTCAGCCCTGGCTCCTTCTCACTTGTCCTGGCCTGTCTGGTCTTTGTGTTTGTTTTTAAGGGAATATGGCTAGGGGTGGGGGGAGTTGTAAATGTTTTGATTTTCCTCAGGTGTACTCCATAGATTCATTCTGTAGAGTTTTCAGATAATAAAACAGCAATAATATATCTTCTTGCCTAATTATTTCCCATTTCCACTTATTGCCACACCAATTCCCTGTAGAAAGATAGGAGGAAAATTGCAATGTCTATCAGTCATAATAAAGTTGGAATGTATATAAACATAAAGACTAGCTGATACCCATGGATATATTAAGATTATTTTTCAATATGGATACAGTCCATTTTGCAGACGGGCTTCCATTGGTCTCCTGTGGCATTGGGGGCAGGAAGCAGAAATCCCTGAGTGGCTCAGTAAGCACCACTGTGGTCCTTGTTTCTAGGCAGATTTGGGTGACAAGGCCATAGCAACAGACAGCCTGGACAGTCCTTAGGCATGTGGGTGTGTTGCAGGTGTAGCTTGTGCATATGTTGAGCCAGCCACCAATGGCTGATGGAGGAGTCACCTCTGGCCAGGGAAGATGCAATGCCGTATCTTGCACTGTCTACGTTTGGATTTTTACTGCCACTTTAACCACAACTGCATCAAAGAAACGTTGCTTCTTAATTTTTTTTGTAAAGTTTTACAAAACGAGGAACGAGCCCCCAAGCTGTTATGCGCAAAACTTTGCGCCTCTGTTGTTCGTTCTCCATTTTCCGACCAATCACAATAAAAATTAAAATAAGATCCTGGAGTCCTTCTTGAATTGAAGCAAAACAGATGATTTAATTAAACCGCTGGATGAGCCCTTTTTCTTACACAGAAGTAGACTGTCTCCTTGTGTGCAAAAGCTCATCAAAATTACAATAGAAGCGCAGAGCAATTAATACTTTCAGATAATCATAACAATATTACAATATTCTAATATTTGTTATCTTATTGGCTCGTAAGGTATCCAGGGTCAGTTCTGATTTGAAGATGCAATTCTGGGTTGGCCCCTCTACTTGGGGGAATTCCAAATCTTGCAACCCCCTTATCTTGCCCTCAGTTTGGAAGGACACCCTCTAACCTCTTACCTACTTTCTTCTGGGCATAATACTTTCAATAGCGCCAATGAGTCTCAATCTGGCAGCCTTGGTACCCTCTGATAACTAAAGTCTGTTGGTAGGAAGGGATGTTTTTTCCCCATCTGTGCCCTTTCCCCCAATTTCTTCTCAGCCTTAAGGAAGATAAGGCCACAGGTGGCCAAAACCAGCTTGCTGCATCAAATCAGTTTTCTACAAAATGCTCTCTGGTACTTATTCCTATTGGAATCTTATAGAATAATATAACATATGCGTAATATTTTATAAGTGCAGCTCTACAAGCAGTATATTATTAGTCCTCAGTTCTTGCAGAGTTTCAGCATCCTTCTCTTGATCTTCTTGTTTCAAGTGTCATATTCTTACAGGTTGCATTACAAACACTACATTGGCTCCTGAGCGTAGAAAAAAAGTGCAAGGCATATAAGTGATATATAAAAGTAATATATAAAATCCTTTCCTTCAAACCTATATCCATCATTATCACTGTGGGAATTTCAGCGGAGTCTGTGAAACAATCTTTTTTATTCTTTCATATATATTTTCATGACTGTACCCAGACATTGTCTCTGCTACTGCGTGAGAGGGGCGGGGGGCTCATTCCCCTTGCTGAAGAAATTGGGCAGATACTGCCTTTGGTTAGGAGGTGCATCCAAATATGCATTTTCTATAAAGAAATCTTTGCTATGCAGATGAACAACATCTGCATTTGGATGTGCATGCAGATGTGTATCTGTATGTGCATATGAATGCTGACGGCGTCGGTGACTAGGAGGCTGGAGAACACCCTAGTCAGCAGCTCCTGAACCCTGGATGGAAGAACTAGATCTGCCATGAGAAACGATGTCATCACTGGCCAACTGTATTGCCCCAGAGAAAGATTGAAGGAAAGAGGCTGACACAACAGTGGTGCCAGATCACCAGTGCTGGAGCACTGGGCAAAAGCATTCAGTTGCCCGTTAGTCCCACATAATGGCAGTCAGTGAGAAGCTGCCAAAGTGCCAAGGTAGGACTGTTGCCAGCTAGAACTAAACTGAACTACAACTAAACAGACTACAACAAGGGCACAAGCCCTAGGAACCCAATAAATCTATGATTATTATATCAAAATATTTTGTTATTTGTGTCTTACTCACCAAGTGAATACAAAAAATGTACAATCAGTCAAATATTTACAATGCATACATATATAAATACAACAAGTACGCACATCTGTCCCATAGTTGCTGCAAAGAGTCAATAACAATTCTATAATCTAAATATGCTGGAGTAGTCCTTGGAATGATTCTTCCTCTTGTGTTCACATCAGGATGGTCAATGTAAAGGTAAGTGTCCAAAACAGCAATATCAGAAGAGCCTAATAGGATCCCTCTGGATCTCCAGGTAGGTGGCAACGAGCCCGCCAGCTTAGAGTTGCTCATTTCGGTTTCCCTTCATCCTGGCCTCCTCTACACACATAATAGTCCCAATCACACTCTCCAGATGGATATTTTCGTTTGGATATTTTCCGTTTCTAATCAATGCTGATTCACAGCAGGTCAGCTAGAACTAACCAGCTCAACCCTCAAGGATGGCAGAAAGTTGCTCGGCAGGCTTCTATTGTGAGGTAATGTGGGGAATTTCCCCTCCTTCTGTTGAGGAACAGCAAGAAGGCTTCTAGTACCTTATATGAAATTTCTAGGAGGAACTGTTGGGTAGAACCTGGATGCTTAAAGGCTGATAGGTCACTGATTAGGAAAGCCTCGTGGTGTTCTCTTCCAGGCTTCCTGTGTGGTTGAGAACATTCAGTAGGCAACAGCCAGAGACTGGACTGTGTCCTTGGAGGTCCCACTTTATTTCATGCAGTGATTTCAGCACCAGGGATGCATTCCTCCTTCTCATTGATATTGGCCACTCTGAACAGGTACACGTCATTTTGCAAAGGGGCATGAAAAACTGCCAGAAAGGGGGGCTTATTTTTTGCCAGGTGTGAAAATGTGCAAGACCCCCCCACACACCATTTTGACTCTTCACTAGTACAAAGAATTGAGGGCCATAAGTGCAGAGTAGAATTTATGGGATGTTCGGCTTACTGTCAGTGCACGAGTTCTCTATGTTATTTTATTTCATTTTATTTTTATCTTGAACGGGTGCGTGAAGGGCACATAAAGATTTATTGAGTAAAAGCCCTAAATGCTTGCAAACTTTTTACTATTCTTCTAGGACCTATAAATATTTTTTCTCAATCCCTCTCTTTGAGGCAATAAAAAATTAGTGTAGAGGTTAGCTGTGGGACACTTGACATGAATCTGGCTTTCATCTCAAGTTGAGGTTATAGGAAGAAATAAGACCAAGCAAAACCTGCAGTGTCACAAAGGTGAAACTGACAATGTCATGTGCTCATTTCCCAACCAATCCCCCCCCCCACATGCCTGATGACATTCAGAAATCGAAGCCCATGTCTTACACAAATGTAAAAAATTTAAAACCCAGTATTTTTCACTTTCTGACATATACTAAAGGCTGTATATTCCAACATATAGCTATTAATTTAACTGGCAGCCTGCTTTCAGTTTAGGAATGATTTGGAATTTCTCACATTTTCTGTTTTGACATTAAAATCCCTACTTTAATTCCACTTTTCCCTTGTGTGAATCAAATGTGAGTCTGTATGTTAGTGTCATTTTTTTCTTATAACCAATTTGGTTCCTTTAAAAATGTATATAAAAGACATACATTGCAAAAACGAATATAAAAGCTGTATATAGAAATTGTACCATGTATGCACTTGCTACAAACAAAACCATTAAACCAACGTTGAAGGGCCAGGGCGATCCAAGCAGAATTACACACTTAGAAGAGTGTAACTGTGTTCACACTATCAGAAAGGGCAGGCCCTGAAATCTCACTTAACACTAAAATTTACAAGAATTTGAAGACCAGTTTTTTAACTGCTATAAAAGTTGAATGTCCCCATCTATAGAAGTTACGGTTACATGGATTTTCTTTTCTTTGAAACAAAAAGAATAGGATGTGATATGTGTATACAGGGGGAGCTGCTAAAAACATTCTTTCATTTTTTTTTCTGAAGCACTTGCATTATCTATATAAAGCAGACATTTCTAAAGGGAAGCTATTATAAACATGTACAGCCCAGTAATGTCTCACGGAAGCCCTATCAGGGCAGGCTCTGTGGTTATCTCAAAAGAGCACCAAGAATCTCCTCTCAGCACCTCTTCATAAAGTGAAATTGCACCCCCTCCCTCCAGTTCCATTCTGGCATTCCAAGGCCCCCCAGATTCATGCTGCATTACTGTATTTGTTCATTCGACAGAGATGCTAATTTATCAGCGAAGCCATCCCAGGGCCTCACTCCAAGAGACGTGAAAACAATGTGTTTGTGATCAGGAGACAGGCTAATGCCTGCACTGCTGAATTGTTGAAAGGAAGTTTAATGTGAAGCAGGGATGAGAAGGAGAGAGAGAAAAGGGGAGGTAAAAACAGGATTATGATTTTGAAACAGGAAATATCTCCTCACACACATGCACAATGACAGACGGAAGGAAAAAAGAATATCTGGCTAAGAATAAACTGCATTGGGTAAAATAGATATTTGTTATCAAGTCTAGGTTTTATGACCCAGATATCCCAATAGCACTCAGAGGCAGATAGTCAACAGAGTTGGGGATGTTGCTTTGGGAAAGGCTCACAGCAGTCTGAAACAGACCGTTTCAATTCTCAGATCCAACCTTCAGCCTAAGGCATGTCTGGAACTGCTGGCTGTCCCCACTTCTGTCATCCTTCTTTCCCATTCTTGCTGCAGACCGTCATGTTCCTTCATAAACAGCATTTTTTAAAAAAATCAGCACAGGAATATACAGCTTAAATCAAGGTGGGAATGAAAGGCAGGGAAAAAGGTACATCAGAGGTGTGAGGGCAACAGGGCAGTGG
This sequence comes from Eublepharis macularius, assembly GCF_028583425.1. Lineage (NCBI taxonomy): Eukaryota > Metazoa > Chordata > Lepidosauria > Squamata > Eublepharidae > Eublepharis > Eublepharis macularius. Next base: position 141,212,995 of record NC_072794.1, read on the forward strand.
GTAGGGAAACAGGATTCCTGCCATGTCCCATAAGCTGATCCCCCTAAAACACAACCAGAGTAGTCTCAGAAACATTTTCCAATAGTCATCCCTGCCCCAGCATAGGGTTGCTAGCTGGCGGGAGAAATTGGGGGACAAGGATGTTCTTGACATCATACTCACATGCAACATCACTTCTGGTGCAAAAACAGAAGTCGCATCACTGACAGTCTGTGTTTCATCTGAGCCCTTGGGTGAATCCTAAAGTATCATCCCAACACAATGATGTCACTTCCAGTCTTGTGTCAGATGTGAAAGCACATGTTGGCCTAACACCTGGGAGATTTCCCATTTGCCCCTCTCCAGATTTTCCAATGGCAGCAGAGAATATTGGGTATTCCAGGGGACCTCTCTCCACCAGCCCAGCAGCATATAAATGCTCAGGACATCATATCAGAGACAGAGATAAGGGGAGGGAGGAAGCTCTCATTAAGGGTGACCTGAATGGCATTTGCACCCAGAAAGTGATAGTGGTTTTGAATGGACTCCTGCATCCTTTCCGATATAAGCAGCATATCTGCAAAAGAAATAAACACTGTTGCAGATTTCTATGAATATGCTGTGAAACAATTTTTCCCCAAGAAAACCCAAGCAATACCAGATAATAAGAGTTCTGAAAATTCTACCCTATAATTACCCATAAACATAAGTATTCCTTCAATACATAGGTATGTTTTTTTATGCAAAAACAATGATTTGGAACCTAAAGAAAAATGCATATTAATTACAAAATTATACTGCTGTTCTAACAATATAAAAACATAGTGAAATCAAATCCCTCCAGTTAGCAAAAATATTGTAGCAGTGGATGGCTTTCAACAAATTGTCTATATGTAATGCTTGTTGAGTGGCACATTGCTTCTGGTTTCATGATGTTAGAACCCCTACATTCAAGTATTGCTGATGGCCTGACATGCATTGTAGAAGGCAATTTTATTAATTAGTGTTGCAACGAATTGTGTATTTTCTATTGTATCAATCTATCTTGGTTCTAATATCTGTGATCATAGATCTAAGATCTGTGAATAGTGCTGTCCTGAAGGAGCTGGCATTACTTGAGATTCAGACTGTCTGAGGCCCATGGGAGAACTTTGGTAGTCACCTTGCCCACATGATGGAACTTAGGTTTCTCCCCCAGAAGGTGGAGCTGGCACTAGGAGTTTGTTGCAGGTATACCCAAGCTGAAATTAAATGAAATTAGCCATTTCTGGTTGAGCTTCCATTTCCCAACACTACTCCAATTGTGGTGGTAATGTGGGCATGATGATGTCACATCTGGGAAAAACCTGCAAGTGGTGACGAGCGACTCTAGGAATTGCTGAGTTTCTGGTGATTCCTAGAGCTATGCACTGTTCCTTTCAGGGAAAACCCAGAAGTGACATCATCACTCCTGCAAAACTGCCCACCCCAGGTCCCCAGCCCTCCTGGTGGTTGCCAGGTTTGACCTGGCAACACTAGAAATAACCCAAATGCTCCCAGAATGCCAACAGTAACATCTCCTGGAATTTTAGAAGTATTTCAGGTTTCAGGGAAGAGGGAGGGAGGGAGTAACTAGCTGGAGCAAACAGCTTTTAGGCCATATATCAGTCCTTTAACTTTAACACCCCCCCCCCAATGACCCCTGACATTTTTGAAAAGAAAAAGGGAAGTCAAGTCTCCCTTTTCCATGGCCCTTAATTTTTTTTTTAAATTTAAAAGAAAGGACCCAGGACTAGAGATGGGCACAAACAGCAATACAAACTAAAAAAAGCCAGGAATAGCCCAATCAGCTGTTCACAAACAAGCTGTCCATGAGGCCCCATTCTAAATGAACAGGTGGTCCTTGCAAGCCTCCTTCGTTGCTGTTCCTTGCTGTTTGTCAAGCCAGAAGGTCTGGCACCTGCAATCAATTCCCATGGCAATAGGAGGCAGGGACTGCCTGAACTCTGTCTGAACTCCTGCTGTTGCCCTGGAAACCCCAATCTAAGCCCAATTTATCTTGATAGGCAGGTCTTCCTTTCAAGTGTGGAGCTCCAAATTTGTTACAAGGAAGCAAAGAGCAGGGGGGAAGGGGGCTCCCAGCTCTGGTTTTGCAGACAGTGAGGGAGAGACAGTTGCTGTTGGCATTTTGAAAGAGACAGGGAGAGTGCTTTGAAGCTTGAATTTTCTTTGTGTGTGGTGGGATAGGGATCTACCCCTTCAAGTTCCAGGGCTGCTGCCAAGCTCTGGGCCAAGCTATTATTTATTATTGGTACATTTTCCTGCTGCCTGTTCAGGTAGGATTTCTGGGAGTGGTGTGGTAGGGATCTTGATGGTTGGAGGAGAGCCTCCTGGCCCCCACAAACAACGGACATGTTCGTGATAGGATGATGTTCATAAGTGTTCGTTGTTTGTTGTTCATGGATGGCAACAAACAACTAACACCATGTTCGGGGGGGGGGGTTCTGTTCATGCCCATGTCTACCCAGGACTTAACATATTGGCCGGCATCGGCCCACTAGTTGCTCTCTGGGGCCATGTTGGAGCCTCTGGCTCCAACAGCAAGAGAACAGGAGGCCTTCCACATGGTTGAAAGCCCCACTGGATATTCCTACACATCAGCCAAGTGTCACGGCATTGAGAATACACACAGCCAGGATGACCCTGCTGGCCCAGTGAACAAGCAGACATTCTCTGCCAGTCAGGGCTTGGATAGAAGAGGGATGCCCATGATGCCTGAGTGTTTTTCTTATTTCTGTGTCTGTTCAGATAGTTTTAGGTAATCTTCTTATTGGTTGGAATTGTATTATCTGAATGTATCTCATCTCTAGTGTGCTTGCATGTAAATGCTTGCACATGAACATTATGGCACAAGACAAGGTACAGTCTGCCATTTCCAATGTTGTGGCTTCTAAGAAATTTTTTTGAGTTGTCCATCACCTTCTTTAGGACAAAGAAAGAGTCTTGTGCAATGTTTATTGTGGAATAACTGTTCATAAACCAGAGCCCATTTCATCAGAAGCCTGCTTTTTAGGACATTTATGTTTTTCCTGTATATTATTGCTAAGTAAGACAATAAAGTCCTCCTAAATTACAAATTAGTGAAAATCAAGCATTTGCAGAGTAAATGAAAACAGCAAACAGAGGGTGGAGCAGAACCTACAGCAATATTAAATAATGAATATATTGGGAGAATGACAGCTTAGTCAGTGATCCTTGGAACAGGAATTGGTGGTTTACAAACATGTCACTATTTTTGTCTGTGAGATACTGGAGGCCATGCTTATATATCCGCCTTAACTCCTAACCATCTAAATCTTCCGTTCAGATATTTTGTTTCAGTATCTGCAAAAGAAATAATTTTACTTGTGAGATAGAGCCAGCATCATTTTACTTGTGAGATAGACCCTTCCCCCACACACAATGACTGTAAATACTGTTTAATGGCCAGAGGGAAGAGTCAATATCAACTATGACACAATATTCAAAGTACAGCCTGCTTCTACTTTTCTTTCCCCAAAGCATGGCCAAACAGCTCTGTGTAAATCAGAAGCTACTCCAGGGAACATATGTGGCTAAACAAAATCCACAGTTTTGCATAAAGAACTGCACAAAAATAACTTTTGCTTGACAAGCATATCATTCTTAGATAGTTTGATTTCTTGGGGGTGAGGCTTCCCTGAAAATGGTGATCCTGGGGAAGTATCCTGGGTATGTAGATATCTCTATCTTCCCTATAGGTGGCCTAGGTTGGCTACTTTTGTGATTGCAGGAGCCTTCGTCTATGGCTATCAAACAATTCCACCTTATGTAAAAAGAACAAGGTTCTGGATGAAAAGGTTATCCGTGCTTTCTTAAACTTAGTACAAATCACCATCCAGAAACAGAAACTTGCCCCGTGTGTTCAGCTAGCACCCTACAGTTGCTGGTGTCACAGTCAACACAGTCCATTCTGACCTTTTAAAATTAGCCATGCTTATTGTAAACTACAGCGTCTCTGTAGAATTGTATAGATTGTCCAAGACTGACTGTTCAGTAATCTGACCCCTCCGCCCGGCCTCTTCCCCACTTCAGCCTAAGTGGAAAATAAAATAGAAAGCATCTCCCCCTACCCATTTTGCAAACATGAGATGATGTTGTAATTAATTCCTGTACTTTACACGGTTACTGAGATGTTTTTACACAACATTAAGCTTATTACATAATGTCCTGACACATAATTAACGATCCTTCCCTGGTGTCTGTCTACGTCAACGAGCATTTGGGTGGCATCCACTCAGCACATCAACTGCAAGGAGTTTTAAATTTTTAAAGATATCCTTCCTCTGTTTTGTTTTGTGCTGGCCAGCATGTATATTTATTAATAATAACACATAGTATTTATGCAGAACTTTTCTTAAGTGCTCAAAGCACTTCACATATATTATGTGGTTAATTGTATAAGAAATACAGAGTGGTATGTGGAAGAAGAAACAATATTATGTTCTCTACATTATAAGTCTCACAACTCCCAGCTTTAATGGTATAGTAGTTAATAAAGTATGATATGCAACAGGAGTACCCTCATTTAAACTTTCCACTCATTAGGGAAGCCGGCTTTTCTCACTCACACACACCCAAAGCCAGGGGCAGTGGCAGGGTTTCTGGAGCCCACGGCTGCCCCTACATGCACGTGCCACCCGGACTGCATGATGACATCACTGTGTGATGATGTCATCACACAGCAAGCTTGCCCCATTGGCCAGCTGGGTGTCTGGGACAGTGTGCGGAGGCTGCCCGTGTTCCCAGTTGGGTGTGGTGGGTGGCTGGGGAGGTTTCCCAGCTGCTGTGCCTGGCCAGGGGCATGTGTGGTGGCGGCGGTGCGGGGTGCAGGGCTGGCTGGCTGCAGCAGCTGTGGGCCAGGCACACCAGCTCCATGGCACACATCTCTGCCGCTAGCACCCCCTCCGGCACCCCTTTCGGTGCCTTAGCACCCACGGTGGCACCGTGGGCCCTGCCCAATGGTGGCACCGGCCCTGCCCAAAGCAATATGTGGATAGTAATGTTAATCTACTTTATAGGATTGTTATAAAATTGTAAGGTAATATTTTTAAAGACTTTGAATATGAAGGCACAACATTCATGTAAAATCTTGTTATTAGGGATGTGTGTGTAGACCAGAAGTAAGCAAAATTTTTGGCCCAGGTGTGGAAGAAAGGCAATATCAAAATGAAGGGGGACACAATGTTTGTACTTGGAGAGTGCTTGGAGCAAGCCAAGGCTCAGTGACACTGTCAGCATCGCAGAAATTTGCTTTTTACAGGCCTGAGAGATAACAACAGACACAAACCTTGCCTTTTGCCTTCTCCCAAGATGCTATCCCAGGCAGTGCTGTCGGCAGAGGTCTAACCATGGGTGCCAACAAAATGGTCTGAATGCTGCTGTTGGCACATGAGGCAGTGGTTGCCTACCCTTGATATAGACCCTATTTTGTTTCTTTTTATATCACACTGTATCTAATTCCAAAGGGATGGCCTCTGAGTGAATGTTAAAAACTACACAAAAATACAACTTTGTGAACTCCCCCTCCCAAAAACCCCAACACCTCTTAATAGTTGCGTTTGCACTTTTGTAAAAAAAACAACAACTGTTCAACCATTACTTGGGGCTGCTGTAGCAGGAACCATAGCACATGCTATGTTTATCTGCCTTGAGATTTTTCATGGACACTCAGAGGAGTCAGCCAGGTAAGAAAGAGGCAGATGCAAAAGAGAGATCAACAGTGACTGAGGGAAAATAGCAGTGAGCAGGAGGGGCAAAAGGAAAGTGATGGCGACCAAGAAAAAGCCGCAAGGCAAAGACCACCAAAAGGAAGGGGATGATGAAATGAGGAGAGAAAATAGGGTTTCAATTAACCCACAGTGAGGAAGCGTCAGCCAGCCATTATGAATCACTGACACAACAAAGGAAGGTTCGGGCTGCTACCACATTACTTTTTGAACTCCCAACCCCTGAACCAAAGGTATGCATTTTACTGTCAAAGAAAGTTCGACAAGTCAAACAAATTCAGCTGTCAAAAATATGTTCAATGCCAGAAAAAAGAATCCATGCAAACCACCATGTTTGAATCACTTCATCAAACTTCTGAATTTTGTCCGCATCCCCAGTGTGTATTCCCAAAGAAATGCAGTTTATGGGTCCTTGAAGATTTTGAGTGATTCTACATACATTGGATAATGCACTTTCAATCCTCTTTATAGATAATTTGGAACGGATTTTTTTGTGTGCGGAACAAAAAATCCACCTCAAATGATTGATAAAGTGCATTGAAAGTGCATTATCCAATGTGTGCGGAATCAGCCATGATTGTATCCCTCTCAACTTTGCCTCACATCTATCAAATTGTATCAGATTTGAAAGAATATCCTGGACCTGTGAGGTATAATGGGACACTGTTTTTATCCTCTCCTTCCAACCACTCTATTCTGTGTAAACAATTAATTGTGTGCTTCTGCTCATGTTATTCTTTTAAGTGTTAGACAAATAGAAAATTAAACTGGATTATCAAGGGGGAAGTCCTGCTTTAAAACAAATGGTTGCAACTTCTTTATCCCGTTACCCAGAAAGACCTTGTCAGTGACCCACCCGAATCAGCTGAGCTCCTAGAATTCATGCACATTCCTTGAATTTTTTACCCTGTTGTCAATCAGGACTTTTTAGGAATAAACTCAGAAGACTAGGTCATTTGAGTACATGGATGACAGACAGGGGAGCGGAAAGCACAAAGGTCAGACAGGGAGAACAAAATGACTCAGATAGAGACTGTGAATACTTTGGCAACAAGGGATTAAGCAGGAGAGGAAATAAACAAAGGGAAAGAGAATGGGGACTAGTTCAAAGGAACAAATACTAGCACACAGCATGTGACAACCTCTGGGAAATCTAGCGTGCATGCCACAACTGGCAGTCTGGAGACCATTTGACAGGGTTGCTGTAAAAAACAGCCTGTCCGCCATTCAGTATGTAATGGAGCAGCTTTTTTCTCTCATCACCTGTGGAATGGCAATTTGGATGTGTGATGAGAGCAATGGGAACTCACCACACAGCCTTTGGTATTGAAAAGTCTCTGTGCCGAAAGCCAAGTTTCAGTTACACCAATCAGTCCTAAGAAATAGGGGATAGATGCAAATGCTGAATCAGACAGAGAGCAATAACATAATGGGTACAGACATGCAAAGTGCACAGGAGACGTCACAAAGAAATGTACAAGTGAGAAGCAGCAATACTGAGGGGTTATATTATGTAATGTTTATTTGATGTATTGTCGAAGGCTTTCACGGCTGGAGAACGATGGTTGTTGTGGGTTTTCCGGGCTGTATTGCTGTGGTCTTGGCATTGTAGTTCCTGACATTTCGCCAGCAGCTGTGGCTGGCATCTTCAGAGGTGTAGCACCAAAAGACAGAGATCTCTCAGTGTCACAGTGCCACTGAGAGATCTCTGTCTTTTGGTGCTACACCTCTGAAGATGCCAGCCACAGCTGCTGGCGAAACGTCAGGAACTACAATGCCAAGACCACGGCAATACAGCCCGGAAAACCAACAACAACCTAATGTTTATTTGTTTGTTTGTTTGTTTGATTGTTCGTTCAATTTATACCCCACCCTTCACACAAGCGGGCTCAGGGCGCCTTCCAACAAGATATATTGTTAAAATACAATAAAAACATTATTAACACATTAATCCAAACAGCATATAATTCAGGTGCCATCAAATGAATCAGGCTACTGACAGATATATTTATAATACAAGAGGGGACCTGTGAGACTTGTGGGCAGGGGGAATCCTGTCCTGCCTCTCCAACCACTTGCCTCTATCATGGTTTCAGCAGGAACAGTAGATACTCCCCTTCCTCCTCACCCACCTGCTCCCAGCACTTCAGTGGCAGAGGAGAGGACTGTGGGGGAGCTGTGTAGGCATCCCTCATCCTCGTCCACCCGATTGCCTGTGACACTCCTCCCTCTCCAGCACTGCTGCAAGGTTCCCCAAAGTTGAGCCCAGCCCAGGCGATCTCCTCAGCAGCATCACCAGGATAAGGCCCAGCATCTTGACCTTCCTACGTGATGCTAGCATTGGCCAGGCCAGCTCCAACCATGGTCATCCTGAGTCTGCCACCAACACTGACCGCCTTGTGAGACTCCCCCCCTTCCAGTGCTGCTGTAGGCTTCTCTGAAGCTGTGCCTCTCAGTGGTGACGTTGCCTGGACCAGCAGATGAAGGCCCAGCATCTTGGCCTTCCCACTTGGCCTCAGCATCAGCCAGGCCAGCTCCAACTATGGAAGTTTTGGTAGATGGGGGAGAAATATAACACAGGAAAAATATAATAGGGGAAACATGGGATAAATATAATAGGGGATCTGTTTTGAAACCATGTTTGTTTTAAAGAAGTAAAAGTCTGCTTTGCATCCTTTTATTTGGGGTATCAAGCAGGACTCCAGAGAGAGAGAGGTACATTTTTTTTCAATGAGTTATCCCAGTCCATCTCCTTCGGTACACTTTTCTCTCAAAAGAGTGCCCATGAAGTGGTCACAAAACATATCTGTATAATTTTACCTTATGAGAATGTTTCTAATACTGGTCACTGGAAGGGGTCCAGCACAAGTTCATGGAAGGAGTTGGCAGAGCAGATTTTTCCCTAATTTCTTCTTCTACAAGAAGCCTGCTTTTCATCCTAAAACCCCTCTCTGAGAACTGGCAGAGCCTCCCAATCAAAATCTGTCAAAGGATTTTCATTGTGAGGTGAAATTGCTTTTCTCTTCTTTCTTCTGTGCTTCAAGTCGAGTAAAAGAAGGTGATTTTTACCCCACTTGCTGCAGTGTAAGTGGCATGTTTTCCTTGGGATGCTCTCTTGATCCTCCTAGAGGAGTTCCAGGAAAAATGGGGGGCTAGTCAGGGAAGGGAAAGGTGGAAAGACCTGCTCTGCTCTGCCAACTCTTTTCATGAACTCTTTCACTGGATCCAAGCCAGTGACCTCATCTGAGCCCAGCTATTCAACATTTAGATTGAAGCACACAAAAGACTTAAAATCTTTGTATGCCAGTCAAAATTAAGCACTTTAAAGTCCAATCTCAGTCATGTTTACTCAGAAATGAGTTTACTCATGAAGTTCAGGAAGAGTTACTTCCAAGCAAACATGCATGTGACAGTGGTCACAAGAACTCACTGCTTTCAATGGAGAGCATTAGGCATGCATTCCTGATAAAATCAGTGAAGTGTTTAGCTTTGGCTTGGAATCACATTTTGCATGTTTCAAAAGAGAGAAGTCAACTAGGACGCCAAGAGACAGATCTGATCCTTAAAAGATTTTTTTTTCCTATTCCCTTAATATCCTATTGAATTTAAATGAAGCTGTACTAAGAATTTGCCCAAATTTTTATTCATGAGGTAAAATAGGGAGTATTTTGCATGTGTGAGAGAGAAAATTCTAACATTACACTTTTCTTCCCACATTACATTTCTCTTTCCTGTTCTCCATGAATCTGTGTATTTCCTACTTCAAAGCTGTTCACACAAGCACAGAAAAATTTAAAAGGGGATTAGAAAGATTCATGGAGGAGAAGCCTACCAGTGGCTGCAGGCATGGTGATTAAAAAGAACCTCCACAATCAGAGGCAGTAAACCTCTGAATACCAGTGCCAGGAGGCAACATCAGCAGAAGGCCTTGGCCGTAGTAACTGGTTGGTCATTGTGTGAGAGGGGATGCTGGACTAGGAAGGCTACAGATCTGATCTAGCTGTGTTCTTATGTTCATTTGGAGCATTGCTTCCCTTTAGGCCTGAGAGGAAGTGCTTCATAACTGTGCTGTACTGCTAGACTAGAGCCCGATCATATGAGGAAGACCTTCTTTGCTGCAAAGGGCCTGCAATTGAACAGTTTGGGTGACAGTACATAGGACTTTAGTGTGATGCAACCTGACTCTTTGAAAAAATTCATAACACATTTTTTTTTCATTTATATTCTGAAGGAGAGTCAATGGGACCTGATGTTTAGAGTCAATGGGACTCTTTTTTGCAGCTGCTGCACTGACTTGCGTCATTGATAAGGCAAGGAAACAATAAGGCCCTGCTCCAGCTCCCGAAACACATATTTGCCCTTTGCATCTGAAATCTAGTTGATTCCAGATTTCTGCAATACATATCCTATTGCACTGTTTATTGGATACCCTTCCTGTTGATTGTGCTGACTTGCTATGTGTAACCTGCCTTAAATCCCAGCGAGAAAGGCAGACTATAAATAATGTAAATAAAATAAAGTACTGGGAGGCCCATATGCCAGCCTCCAACTATGAACCATCTCCTGTTTGGGTGATAAGATGTTATGGCAGCTGTTGTGGTATAAACCATTGGGTCTTTTAACCATACTTATGATGTCTCCCAACGTACAATCTGGGACTGTGCATGCGTAGGTCTGTCAAGCAGCTGTTAGTGAGAAAACAAGGGAATGAAGGATTTGACTCTACAGCCCTGTGCAATCTGACAAATAGTTATTCAGGGTTATTGTGATTTTATAACAAGCCTAGCTGTATAGCCAAGCCACAAAGGAACCAAGTGTGTAGCGCTTTTATGTACATGCAGTTTCTTATCCTGCTAGGGTTAATGAATGGGAGACTGTTTCTGAACATGTATGCATCTTCATTGGACTAAGGGATGTGCTTCTATCCAATCATACTGCTAGTCAAAAAGCAAGTTGTATATCACTAAGATTTCTTTTGTTCTTGCCAAGAGGGATTGGCTTCCTTTGGGTAATTGAAATCACATTGTTCCTCTTGATGAGGCCATAAACGGTCCCAAAAGGTTTTGAAGATAGGGTGTCTGTTTCTCTCATACAGATGTGGTTGAACACACAAACACAGACATTTACCCACTGAGTCACAACACATCCAAACAGCATGTGCTCTTCTAACTAGTTCAAACATGTCGCCAGTGCTATCTCTGCCCTGTGGGATTAACCTCTGTCTGTCTCCTGTCTAGTTTAGACATCATCTCCTATTGCTAGGCAACAGGAAACAAGCTCTGATTTGGCCTTGATGGGTACTCTTCCTGATGATGATAGGAGACAGACAGATTTTTTTTTTTAATGTGCTCACTTGACCCTTCAGGGTAGGAAGTGGAAACACTTGTTTTGTAGTAAATTGGGCAAAACAAGACAAGAGACTTTAAGAGGATTGGATAACAGGGGTTTTGTATTACTTCATATATCATGAAAGTTTGCTGCATTATTACCTGTGAAACATGTTTCAGTGGGCTCTTTTATCAGGACTGTGATATCAAAGTACGTTTTATACAAAAGGAAGAATGTAATTGAAGTTGTTGTTCGTGTTTGAACTTGGACCCTGTAGGCATTCAAAAAGCACTTTACTAAGGTACTGGAGTCAAGTAGACATCAAATTAGTTAAACAATGAGATGTATTTGACAATGATTCCAATTTAAGGCAAAACACTAAACTTTATTAATAACTGTTGATTATGGTTCAGATATAACATTGTAGAGAGCAGCATATAGGATCTGTAATAACCCAATATTAATTTCTGTGTTAGATCCCTTGCTGCTGATTAACACTCTTTCCTCATTCAACTTAACATCTTCTGGCAATAAGATTTTTTATTTTTTAAAAAAAGGAAGTCTAAGTGATCAGACATATTAACAATTGTATCAGTGTAAAATAGCTACTGTGTAATATTAAATAACAATTTTCACTATATAAGGGTTATTTCAGATCTCCAGTATTCGGACATACTGGCATGTATTAATTGGAGGAATACCCACAAAAGTTGGGAGAAGACTGTTTCCTTAGGTTTCCAATTTTGGTAAACTAAGTGGTAGGATACAGAACAGAGTTTCATGTTCACCCCAATTCTACATACAATAGCAATAGCAATAGCAATAGCAATAGTGATAGCAATAGCGATAGCAATAGCAATAATACCCTTTATAATTCCCTCCAAAGAAAAGTTCAATGAGAGCTGTGGATGTACTTGAAACTTGAACACGTGGAGTACCCAGCGACACAGAATGTTTATTAGAAAGTATTTCTCTTAGGGGTTTATTATGACTCAGATCATAAAGGTATAGAGTTATAGTTTTAATGACAGCCTGACACATACATTAGATATTAAAGAGAGGAGGATTAAGTGGGTGCAGCTGAGCAGGCTGGTTTCCTTAGGATATATCTTCAGTGATTCCAATCCCCGCAAGAATATCGCATGCTCTTAGGGCTCTGCATTTCTCATCTTTTGACCTTTCTGAGCCTGAGTGTGGGATATGAATGACTGTGAATAAACTTATAAAAATCCCAATTATATATTTTTGTCAACTTCCAGATATATACTGTAGGAAGGTCAGCAAATTCCTTTGATGAAGGTTATTCATAATGACCACTTAGCAGTCTTCATTTTAGTAACTGAAGCCAATGCATAACTCAGCAATGCTAGTTAGCATAGATTTCCTCCGAGCATATTAGCAACAATATGTAAAGTGTCTGGCTTTTGACCTGAGGAAGAAGTCAGTCTAGGAATACACATTGCTGTGACATGTTGTGCTTTCCTAACATGGCCAGCTGTTGTGCTTAGATAAGACTGCTACCAAAGTTTAGGAGGAAAAAATCCAGAGAAAGAGCTAACCACAAAGTCACATTCAACAAACCCATGTGACAATTGTGCTCTTTAGAACAGGGAGTTGGATCCAGGACAGCATACAAGGACATCCACCTGTAGAGTGTGATTTTTCCCACCGCCCCTTTCCGTGGCGGACCAAAATGCCCCCTGAAATCTGTTTCCTGTGGGTCCCCTTGCACCTAGGATCAAAATTTCATGGGGGATTTTGGACTGTCGCAGGAGGAAGTAGCTGAGAAAATTAAGCTCTGCAGATGGAATTTTTTGCACCCACAAAAATGCTTCTCTGGATCCAGCCCTGGGTGTCCAGCAGGCCCTTTGCTCTTGAGGATATAATCTGCTACAGCCTGGTCTGGAGGGCCTTCTTTTTTTTCCCTTTTTTTTTGCATTACAGCCAATGTATGATGCGGTGAAATAATCATTTGTATGGACTCTAAATCCTGCCATCTATTCACCCCAATACTATTTTAATCAAATCATTGCCTTTAACAAAAGAAAAAAATTAAACTCACAATTTCAGAAAATGTTTCCTCTTATATACATACAAAAAAAGAAATTGCAGATCATTTTATCATCATTGATTGCTTGAGAATGTGTATATGGGTTTACTATTGCATAAGGGGAGAGGCATAGCCAGATCTTCAGCTTCTTTCCTCCCCAAAATGAGTGTGGTGCCTATCAGATGAGGAGGTAAAGCCTGAGTTTCTACCTGATACTCCCTTTCCTCCATCTACAACCCTGTCCTACCAGCTGGTAAAAGCAAAGTACTTGAATTTTTCCACCATAGGTAAGGTCTGCTGCTGATTCGTGGGATGGGCAAAACCCCTCTCCCATAATCTGGCCATGTCTGCCAGTAGATACAAACAAAACCTTATACTCACTGTCTGTGTATAGCAAGTACAGTCCTGGATAGTAGAACAGATCATAGAAGCAATACCCTTGCAGAACTACCCTTGCAGAACAGAGAAAGCCCTGTACAAACTAGGGAGTAGAGATGAACCTCATTACGAACTTCAAAAACCCACAAAATTGGCGATCGCACAATCGCAATCTGGAGTTTCATGATTGTCCGCAGCCAACGAACCAGCATTTGGGAGAGGCCTGGTTTGGTGCATTCAGCCGTGGTTCGGGAAGCCAGACAGTCAGGCGCCAGCAATCAATTCCCCTGACAATGGAGCCGGGGGAATGCCTGAACTATGTCTGCGCTCCTTCTGTCACCTTGGAAACCCGAATAGAAGCCCAGCTTACCTTGATCAGTAGGTCTTCCTTCCAACCATGGAGCTGCAAAGTGGTTACAAGTTGGGAGAAATCACCCAGGGGAAGGAGGGGGAAGGGGGTGTTCTGTAGCCATGGGCACTCCAATCTCATCCCTGCAAACCCTGATAGGCAGCTCTGACAGCCAAACACAGACCTCCTGCATTGCTCAATGGGACCTGTGCTTATAAATAGCCATGGGCTCCCAGGCTGGGTTTCACTTTCAGCAAGCAGTGGAGTGGGACAGAGCTCTTGCTTGCCACTTGCTAGCCTTTGGGGAGAGAGACTGGAAGAATAATTGAGCTTGGATTTTTGTGGGAGTTTCCTGGGGGCCTTGGATTGGAGAGGGTATAACTCCAAGATCCCTTTTGCAATCTTGTCCAATCTTGGGTGATGGCTGTAGGAGAGCTTGCAAAACACTCCCCAGGAATAAGGGCTCTCTAAGTGCCACGGGGGCCATTCCATGCCCCACAAACTGCAAACCGTGAACCGGTTCAGCAATGGAAAATGTTCATTGCGGTTCACGACCTCGGGATCGTCGTCAGCACCAAACCACGAACCGCTGGTTCGTTATTTTTTTTTGGTTCGTGCCCATGTCTACTAGGGAGCCACCAATGTAATTGACAACACACATTGTTCAGATAAATACAAATTAGGATGATCAGGTTTGGCTGGAGAATGGGTTGACTATCTTAGCTGGACCAAGTCCCTTTCAGGTACATAATCTGATGAGTTACTTACTGTCCCTCCTACCTGTGCTATTCAAACTGGCAGAATTATGGCCGTTCTGAATACTTCCTATTTGCTTATTTTTTCATGTTGGGTTAGTTATATCAGATATAGATAGATGATTTGATGGATTTCAGGTTAGATTTTGATTAGCTGTTATTTTATTGTGTATTCTTACTATCTCTCCAAGACATTTCAGCTGAAGTGGGTGTGGGAGTCCAACATATATTTCTATTTAAACCAAAATGAAATGGCAAGTAGCAATTCCACACTGATAAATGACCTTGAGTGGTACCAACTATATGTCATTAGTCTTGCCTGCTATGCCTGCATGTGGAGTGGGGGAGCATGTATGATTATATATACCAAATGCTAGCAGGAGACTGTAGCAGGAGATTGGGAGGGTAGTGATGTTGAATGTATCACTCAGGCAAGAAATAGGAAGGGTGTTTAGAATATGCGCACTGAGCAACCACCATATTTGGGAAGGAGAAATAACTTGGTGATAGGAGAAGAATGATGGACACATGAGTTTAGACATGGAATGAAGACAGGGAAGGCGTCAATAAGACCATTTTGTAAGCATGTGCCTAGGTAGGGCCAGGTATGGGCTTCAAATATAAGGAAATCCTTAGCTTCTACTCCAGCTTCTTTTGGCTAGAATAGTCAATGCAACCCAGAAAGTTTTATTTCTGTGAGGCAGGGACTGGTCTGTGTCCTAATTCTGATCTATTCATCACATTTTTAACCTACCCCTCTTCTAAGAAGCTCAGGATAGTGTGTATAATGGTTCTCCTTCTCTATTTTATTTTCACAAGAACCTTATGAGATAGGTTAGATCAGGACTTTTTTTCTGGGAAAAGTGGTGGTGGAACTCAGTGGGTTGCCCTCAGAGAAAATGGTCACATGGCTGGTGGCCCTGCCCCCTGATCTCCAGACAGAGGGGAGTTTAGATTGCCCTCCGCACCGCCAAGAAGCGCGGAGGTCAATCTAAACTCCCCTCTGTCTGGAGATCAGGGGGCGGGGCCACCAGCCATGTGACCATTTTCAAGAGGTTCCGGAACTCCGTTCCCCCGCGTTCCCCCTGAAAAAAAGCCCTGGGTTAGATAGAGAGACTGAGAGAGGGTGACTGGTTCAAGGACCCCCTATGAGCTTCATGACTGAGCAGTAATTTGAACCTGGGCTGCAGAACCTGTAATCTGGGTCCAAGGGTCTCTACATCACAAATACACCTACACCACATGAATATATGAAGCTGGTTTATACAGAGTCAAACCATTGGTCTATCAAGGTCAATATTGTTTAATCTAACTTGCAGCAGCTCTCGAGATTCTGAGGTGGGTGTTTTGAATCACCTTTAACTTGATCTTTTTAGATGGAGATGTCAGAGATTGAACTTGGGACATTCTGTGCACAAAGCCAACGCCCAACCATTGAGACACAGCCTCACCCATCTTATCTTTGTGTGATGGTTACAAAGTCATGGTCTTGGCTTTTATACCAGGCTGCTGTACTAAACTAAAACATAGACCTAAAGAAAATCACAAAACACATTGACACTTGAGGACTCATTTAGTGCATGGGGCTCTAAATGCAAAGAGCTACTGGGCAAATCCCCAGATGACTCTTCTGTCAAGCAAATGGAAGACATGGAAAGGGTAGGATAAAGGAATCTGGCCATTTTCATTCACCCCAAATACCAATTTCCATCTTCCAGAGACACAAGACAGGGAAAAATATCCTAATGTAAACTGGCACCGAGACCAATGCACAGCAGTTAGCATTAATTATGTATTACACAAAGCAATATAGATAGAAAGGAATGGGGGGCGAAGGGGGACCTCGCAACACTATTAATAATGAAAAGGGGAATTTGTAAACTCTCTACAAGGAATAATTTGCATAGCAATATAAACATGGCCATAATGCTGAAAAGCGGGAAATGGTGCTATGATTTTTTTTTTAAAAAAGGACCTACAGCTTTAAACATTTAAAGCAATGATTAAATTATAAGTACATGCTCTCTATTATAATTTTCAGGGAAGGGGTATTTAGACTTTATTAGGTGACTGCAATTTACAAGATATACTGATAAAAGTGTCCAGGAAGTTCTCTTCTTCATATGAGCAAAGGCAGGAGAATTTCTTTTGGATTTCCCTTGTAGGAGGAACACAGCTAATATTTATTGACAACTACCTATGCTTCATTCATCTCTATGATTCAGGATTGGGTCCTGTGCCTAGGGTCATTTCTGCATCCTACAGGTGAACCAGGACAGCAACAGGAGCACCAGTATTGCTGACTGGAAAATCCCCAGGGAATCGGAGATCCATCAGCCTCTGGGTTCATCAGCTTCCTGGGCGGACCATCCTAACTGGCCTTTGGGGAGGTTCTGAGCTTTCATGAGTCTCTAAACCTCCTCAGGTAATGGTCAGTCCCTGATGAGGGCAGAGTGGAAAATCCCCCATTACCAAGCCATATACTTTGCCCACAGAGAAAACTAAACCAAGTGTATGACTAGCTGTATTCATAGGTACCAGAAGCTGGTATGCTCTGGCATAAAAGGATATCTTATATATTCTGCTTCAGGTCCCCAAGAGAGACTGTACCAGTAAGAAATTTAAGTCATTCTTACCCCTGCGTCAGAGCTAGGAGAGGTGAAGCCCAGAATGGACTATAAAGCCTGATCAAATAGCACAAGCTGTTGAGGGAGAACTCCAATGTTATCAGAGAGACAGAGAGAGAGAGAGAGAGAGAGAGAGAGAGAGAGATGAAAACTCAGAATGAAAGACGGATTTAGCCCCTAAGGTGAGTGCTATTGTGATAACTTTGGAAAAGTAGTTTGCACCCGTGATGTAATGCTCTAATGCAATGTTGTTCATTAGGTTTGCAAAATTCTTCCATTTCCAAAAGTAATTGGGCCATTAGGACTGTGATAGAATTGTCTCTTTCTTTGGACATACTTTAGGGTTGATTCAGTATTTACTTTTTTAACAGAGAAGGGAAAATGGAATGCATTAATGAAAAACATGTAGAACTGTGAATCTGATGAAATCCTTTACTCCAAAACAGTCACCAGAGATAGATGTATCTATGGATAGGGTTGCCTGGAGAACACTGCAGTATTTTTATGAAAGGTGATATATTAGAATGGAATGGTCAAAGTATGGATGCTTGTAAAAAATGAATATATGCAAATGGACAGTGGCTAGGTGCCCTCACACTGTGAGAATTAGAAACTCGTGGTTCTATAGAGTGATATAGTGGCTAGCTTCTCAGACTTGGACTGGGAGACTTGGATTCCAATCCCTACTCTGCCAATTCTACTTCAAATGGATAGCCACAAAACTGGTATTTCCCATGATCATCGAGGGACCTGTGTTTCGTATGGATAAATACATCAATGAATAATGCAGCAAGAGACAAGGAGGATATGCTTTTCCATATGGGATTCTCATTTGACTGACAGCTCTCTGTTCTGTCCTGTTCCTGAACAGGCTTTCGCTAGTCAGCTTTGCATCACTCCTCAGTTTTCCGCAGCCAGAAGATGCTTTTGTACATGCTGCTGATTCCTCCCAGTGGGTTGAGATTTGAGAAAGGCTTTTTGAGAGAGGATGTTGAACACAGGCTGGAGGTGGAGGGCAGAGAGGAAAAAAAACAAGCGCTGTGGTCACAAGCATGATCAGAAAAGCAATAATGAAAAGTGGAGAGAGTGAGAGAGAGCAGTGGGAGTTTTCTCATCAATCCTGGATCCTGTTGGGCCGGCAGCCTCTCTGGTATGTTTAGGGATGGTGTACACTTTAACAGCCTCCATTTACTAATGCAGTAATGACCAGCTGGAGGAGGATTTTGGCCGCTGTGCTAATTGCATTCCTCTGCTGCACAATAACTTAGCACATTATTAAGATTCCATGGAACAGGCCCAGGGGAATTCATCTCTCTTCACCAACTCCTCCCCCCCATCTCATCTCACTTGCACTCCCTCATTCTCTCCCTTCCTAAGTCCAGTGGGGAGGCTTTGCAGGCTGAAATTCAGACAAACCATCCATCATTTAGGAGGCCAGGGCAGTGACAATTTATCCTTCAATTAAACACTTGCAGGGATGACGATACTTGCTCTGGACTAGAGAGCCTTGAAATATTCACCGGCAGAGACCCAAAGAAGCAAACTGAAGGCTTCTTCGCTTCTGTGTTTGCTCTGAGACTTATTTTTTTTTCTTGCTCTTTGGGTTTGCTCAAGCAGCAGACAGTTCAAGAAGCCATTTTGGTTTAGTAAACAAGACACCTAAGTTCAAAGCCAAGCCACCTGCAGAGGTCTGAGTCACACACTCATCTCTGTCTGTTTTTATTAATTGTCTAAGCTGGCTAAGTTGATTGCTTAGCCAATATAAGTGCATGTTACCTATTTATGGATCTGTGTCTACCTGTTGTAGCACAGTGGTTAAATGGTTCGGCTGCGAATCAGCACTCTACTGGTTCGAATCCCACTGCCATGAGCTCAGTAGGTGGCCTTGGGTAAGCCACTCCTCTCAGCCCCAGCTCCCCAGCTGTATTGTGGGGATATAATAACACTAACTTGTTCACTGCTCTGGATGAGGCACTAATCTGTCTAGAAGAGCAGTATATAAGTGCTGTTATTATTATTACCTCATCCAGCTCAGTATTGTCTACTGTGACTGACAGGAGCTCTCCAGTATCTCAGACAGACAACAGTCTTTCCCAAGGCCTGATATTGATCCTGGAACTTTCTGTATGCAAGAAAGTGTTCTGTCACTCAGTCATAGTCCCCTCCTTAAAGTCCCCTCAAGAGTATCTGTTTTTTCGCTAATGACCCCACAGCCTGTTAGCAGGGGTGCTTAATCAATCGGCAAGAGGGGCAGCTGCCCCATGGCCCTGCCCCTGAGGAAGGGAGGGGAAGAAAAACTGAAAAACTAAACTCTATTATTTATTTATTTTATTTTATTTATAGTCCACTCTCCCTGCAAGCAGGCTCAGAGCAGATTCACAACATACAGGTAAAGGTATGGGCAAGCACCGAGTCATTACTGACCCATGGGGGGACGTCACATCACGTTTTCTTGGCAGACTTTTTGTTATGAGGTGGTTTGCCATTGCCTTCCCCCGTCATCTACACTTTACCCCCAGGAAACTGGGTACTCATTTTACCGACCTCGGAAGGATGGAAGGCGTACCTCTCCCCCCCACACACTGGGAGGGGCCAGTTGGGTGATTCATAAGGCTGGCTACTTACCCTGTAATCCAAGCATCACCCAGCCTAACCATTCCTTCATCACCATGAATGAACATTCTCATGTTTTTAATCTTTTAGTATCTGTACATATGTTTATATGTTAGAGTGTTTTATGTGTTCTATGTGTATGGATTGTAACAGACTTTGGCCACAAACAATAAACCTACCTACCATTCTCATGTAACAGCAAAATCCCCACCACATTGGTCACCACCACTCAGCAGCATAAAGCTTTCTGCAGTCTCAACCCTCCACTAGTATCTGAAGTAAAAAAAAATACTCCGAAGATACCCCAAAGAAAGAGACAAGCAGTGAATTCTGTGCTTTGTTCCAGCTCTTTGTCGTCTTCTTTTTCTTTTTGGAATAATGCACTCTAACTGGATAGCCAGTTTAGTATAGTGGTTAAGAGTGGCAGGACTCTAATCTGTAGAACCAATTTTGATTCCCTAATCCTCTATTTGTAGCCAGCTGGGTGACCTTGAGTCAGTCACAGCTTTCTCTGGGCTTTCTCAGCCCCACCCACCTCACAGCATGATTGTGACACAAATAACACTCTGTAAACTGCTCTGAGTGTGGCATTTAGTTGTCCTGAAGGGTGGTATATAAATCAAATGTGGTTGTTGTTGTTGTTGCTGTTAAGATTCAAAGATGTCCACTTGATGGGCTAACGATTGACCAAATATAGTGGAGAGAGGGCAGGGTGCATGGAAAGGCCCCGGCTCTGGTGTGATGGAGACTGGGGGCAGACTAGCAGAGAGTTCAGGAAAAACTGTCTACATAAAATATTTCAAGCATGATACTGATACTCTTAAGTGTTTTAGAAAAGCTTTTCAATAATAATAAGTTCTTTTGATGGGCAATTACTTCCTGTCTGTAGCCAACATTACATTGGCTGCACGTATAATAGATGTCACTCAGTGCCATTAGTTATAAAGCATAAAAGTTTAATGTGTTGTAAGTTTTTAACAAAAAGGAATGTGAAAAGTTATCTGGTTGGAAGACATGTAGCTTTCTGCTGCAGCCTCATCCTGCTCAGGTGTAGGCATGAAAATGGTTTTGGATTTCCCCCAAAGAAGCTCATTAATGCATTAGTCACAAACAGGTTCCAAGGCCAGTTGACCTCAGTTTCAACACTTCCTTGTGTGATCTTCTTCCAAGCTCTGCATCAGCCACAGAAAAATGCCCAGAAAGTAAGAAATAGCAAAGTTGACAAAATTTTATATTTTCTTCAGAAAACTAGACTCAAACATTTTGTTAAATGTGGTTTTATGCTGCAGATTAAATCTTACTTTCAGAGAACAATCATGCGGCATATTATATTTCTGGTGCCAATCAGATACCGGTGCTCAGTAAAGACAAAACACCTAGTAACACTCCACCCATCCATCCTCCTTAATGTCACACTTTTTCTGGAGAGTTAACACACCATATCCACCTGCTATCAGCAGCAAATGAGGAAAAAATAACACAACATTCTAACACACCATCCTAGATGAAGCAACATGAATAGAGGTAAGCTAAAACATTTTAAAACATCTTCTTGCCTTATAAAATGGGCTGCCATCTTATCATGTTTTCAGCATCATTTTTATCATTTTTATCAAGTTGTGGGGAGGCACTGGAGAAAACAGGCACAGCACACGCTCTTCCCTCTCTCCAATATGTCACTTGAGGTCATGGCAGCTCTCCATAGCAGCCCTCATAGGCTACAGCTTTAGCAGCCTATTTTGTTTGGAAAATACACTGCAGTAACAATGATATTAGCACATAGCTAATCAGAATAACATCAAGGAGCCAGTTTGCTGTAGTGGTTATGAGCGCAGGACTCTAATCTGGAGAGCAGGGTTTGATTCCCCACTCCTCTGCTTGAAGCCAGCTGGGTGACCTTGGGCTAGTCACAGCTTCTAGGAGCTCTCACAGCCCCACCCACCTCACAGTGTGATTGTTGTGGGGATAATAATGACATATTTTGTAAACCACTCTGAATGGGTATTAAGTCATCCTGAACAGGGCCAGATCTAGGGTTGCCGGCACCCAGGGCAACCCTAGTCCAGCCTCGCGTGCACGCGCTCCCGGTGCAGTGTGATGACATCATTTTGGTGATGTCATCACACGGGGTGCCAGAGGCAGCGTGCGGGGCTGGGAAGCCGCCCGCACCATTCGCTTCTCTGCAGGCAAATGGCGCGGGCGGCCTCGCAGCCCCCCGCGCTGCCTTTCGCCTGCCTCACAGGACAGGGGGTGGCCGGCTTGCCACGCGCCCCCTGTCCTGCAGGGGAGGCAAAAGGCAGTGCAGGGGGATATGAGGCCGCCTGCACCATTCGCCTGCCTTGCAGGACAGGGGGCAGCTGGCTGCCCCCTCTCCTGTGGGGCAGGCGAATGGCATGGGTGGCCACACTGCCCTTTGCCTGCCCTGCAGGACAGGGGGTGTGTGGCAAGCCAGCCGCCCCCTGTCCTGCGGGGCAGGGGAAAGGCAGCGCGGGGGGCTGTGAGGCTGCCCATGCTGCCGCCTGCACGCTCCAGCAGCTGGCAGCTGCTCCCAGCACCCCCTCCCTGGTGGCGCCGGGAGCAGACTACCCCCCCTGACCCCCTCGATCCGGCCCTGATCCTGAAGGATGGTATATTAATCAAATGTTATTATTATTATATTATTATAAGGCGGGCAAAGAAAGCTAGTTTAGAGTAGTGGTAATGGTTATTCAGAAAGCACTACCTTCCCCTTGAAAAACTTCGCTTGCCTTCAAGTTGTTCAATATCATCATTTAACTCCCCCCCCCATGTTCCTCCACAGCATCTTTGCTCATCTGAACCTTTTTGCAGATACCACCCTAAAGCTGGGCAAAACCAGCAGCTGCCCATACAGGCACATTCTCTGTGGAGGCCCCCACTTTATGGAATGGCCACCTGGAGGTCAGGAAAGCTCCCATTCTTTTTGTTTTCTTCAAACTATACAAAACTTAATTATTCAGGAGTGCTTCTTTACTCAGATAATTGAGCTATGCTGTAAGAAGTGGATCGGAAAGATGTCTTAGTAAAGGGACCTGGACTGTAGACGATTCTACTGGGTACTATCCATTGATGTAGATCTGCTCCTAGTGGGCAGTTTATGCATCGTTAAAGATGTCATGTTTAAT